>NW_026043958.1:0-706000 GCF_937001465.1 Orcinus orca | reverse complement strand
GAGGAAGGGTGCTGCATTCGGCTCCGTGAGAACTTCTCCGGGCCACGTAGTGTGAACGCAAGTAGATGAGCCCTACATCTCATGCCAGTCTCCTGTGCGAGTTGGACAAGGCGAACTCCCTGCTTGAATCCCGGGGTGGGTTAAGTACCCTCCGGGGAAGGATCGTTGCTTGGGACCCCGGGGCTGGTGTCGAGGTGACTGTTCTGTGCATCCACCTCGCAGCTGTTCTCTCTCCGCGGGTTCTCTCCGCCTGCTGCAGCCAAAAGGGACACAGCTTAGGGTAAAGATAAAAACCCGGGGTGTAAACGTTCTTGCCTAGCCCTCGCCCCAAGCACAAGCGTATATGCCTCTGGTCAAAGGCTTTTGCCACAAGCTGAACACGTTTGGTCTCATCTAAGCCTCTGAAGCCCGAGTTCACCCAGCTACGAATCAAACTTCAGGAGAGGTGCTCAGGGTGATGCGGACTGCCAAGCGTTTCACCAGGCAGCCCAGATCGAGTACAAACACTTGTGTTTTTAACGGGCAGAGGGAATGGTGTCAAGAGCGCGCCTCCATCTCCCGGGCGACGTACACGTTCTCTCCACGAGACGCAAGCCCTTCCTCCAGTGTGAAAGGCCTCTACACTCTACACCTCTTGCGCTCGCAGCACGCAGGTGCCACCCGCTCTGAACATCTTCCAAAGGCACAGGGGTCACGCAACGTGTGAACCACCGAGCGCGGGTGCAGCACACACCTAGGTCTTCGCTGTCGGCCTGAGAACACCCACGGCACAGGGCTTCTTTGGTGCACACACGTGGTAGCGGTCGGTGATGCCTTCTGCTCCGTGAAACCTTCTCGGGGACACAGAGCGTGAGCGCACGTAGATTAGCCCTACACCTCATCCCTCTTTCTTGAGTGAGTTGTACTGCTATAAGGCAAAACTCCCTGCTGGAATCTCGGTGTGGCTTAAGTATCCTCCGGGAAGCGATCGCTGCTAGAGACACTGTGCTGCTCTCTAGGATAACGGTCTGTGCCTCCACTGCGCTGCTGTTGTCTCCAAGTCGCTTGCGAAGGCCTTTTCGAAGAGGTTGCTCACAGTGTCGTTTCTTTAGAGCAACCCACAGGCATACGAGGATGCCGGTTCTGTGAAGGAAAATGCTCCCTGCCTCAGCCACTTGGGCGCCGTTTTGTACAGGAAAGGACACTCCGCCTTGGAGGCTCTTCCTTCCGGATTGCCACTCGCACTGGCGATGTCTCCTGAATCTCGCGGGGTTACGGTGCCGTCACAGGGTCCGTATCTCAGGCCTAGAATGGCAGAGCGTCCGGCAGCTTTGAAAGAGACCGTCGGCATTCTTCTGGCCTTCGGGGACGCTCCATGAGGAACAAGCTCCTCAGCAGCGTGCGTCTTTAGATCTTTCATGGCAGAACCTCTGTGGGCGACCTCATTCCTCCCCCCACGTGAGAGACACACACAACCTGCCATTAGGGGGTGGAAGGCTTTAGAGTCCAGCAGCGAGGCTGGCGCTCCCACTCAGCGTTCCTGCACGGAACTGAGCCCGGGTGCGTGAGACCGTGAGAGGGGGCAAAGACAGGCGTACCAGCGAGCTGTTCACGGTGCACGCTGACGCATCACCCTTCAAGCTCACGTTCCTTTCATGGAGAGAACACGAGGCCTTGATTGCGCTTTCCTGTGGTACGTAAACTTTGGTCGCGTCCCCTGGTGGGCACATCGGCTCAGGACTGCCCTGTCCCAAAGGCTCCAGGTGTGGAGCCCGACTGTTGGAGCTCAGCCTCACGTGGCTCTTTCACGGACGAGACCGGCTCGCAATGGGACTGTTCACGGCTGGGGACCGTGCTGGCTGTTAGGAGTCGGCACACCAAGAGCCCTCCGAGGGAGAGGAGCTGCTGACGTTTGCCAGCACAGTCTCCAATTCCCAACTGCAACCATTCCCTGTAAGAGGCTCCCGAAAGCTTCGACGCAGTTTCTCAGTTAGCTATAAATGGAGGCCAGTCACTTGGCAGACTCCCCCAACGCCCGGCCTCCCAGGCTGCGATACAGACACGCCGACTGCTTCAGCCAACAGGGACAGCTTGGAGTAAAAGGGAGACTCCTACGTGTCAAAGTACTTGCGTGACGCTGGCCAGAAGCTCAAACATTTAGGGCAGGGCATCAGGGCACTTCGCCGCATGCGGAGCAAGTTTGTTCTCATCTCGCCTCTGAAAGCCGAGTTTAACCAGCTAGGAAGCAAACTTCGGGAAAGGTACTCAGGGTGCCGCCGCTTCAAAATTCTCTCACCAGACAGCCCAAATCGTGTACGCCTCTTTGTATTTTCCATGGGCAGGACAAAATGGTGTCAAACCCGCACGCCTCCAGCTGGGGGTGGGTTGGGGTGGGGTGGGGTGGGGTGGGGGTGGGGGTTGGGCGACGTACACTTTCTCCATGGGAAACAGGCCCACGCCTTCAGTGTGAAAGGCCTCTACGCCTCTCCGCTTTCGCAGCCCAGGCGCAGCCTCAGCTCTGAAAAGCTTCCAGAGCAGGAAGGTCAGAAAACCTTTGAACCACCCAGCAGGTGCAGCACAGAACAAGGGCTTCTCTCTTGGCCTTGAGAACACCCACTGCCCAGCGCTCCTTTGTGTACACACGTGGTGGAGGAAGGGTGCTGCATTCGGCTCCGTGAGAACTTCTCCGGGCCACGTAGTGTGAACGCAAGTAGATGAGCCCTACATCTCATGCCAGTCTCCTGTGCGAGTTGGACAAGGCGAACTCCCTGCTTGAATCCCGGGGTGGGTTAAGTACCCTCCGGGGAAGGATCGTTGCTTGGGACCCCGGGGCTGGTGTCGAGGTGACTGTTCTGTGCATCCACCTCGCAGCTGTTCTCTCTCCGCGGGTTCTCTCCGCCTGCTGCAGCCAAAAGGGACACAGCTTAGGGTAAAGATAAAAACCCGGGGTGTAAACGTTCTTGCCTAGCCCTCGCCCCAAGCACAAGCGTATATGCCTCTGGTCAAAGGCTTTCGCCACAAGCTGAACACGTTTGGTCTCATCTAAGCCTCTGAAGCCCGAGTTCACCCAGCTACGAATCAAACTTCAGGAGAGGTGCTCAGGGTGATGCGGACTGCCAAGCGTTTCACCAGGCAGCCCAGATCGAGTACAAACACTTGTGTTTTAAACGGGCAGAGGAAATGGTGTCAAGAGCGCGCCTCCATCTCCCGGGCGACGTACACGTTCTCTCCACGAGACGCAAGCCCTTCCTCCAGTGTGAAAGGCCTCTACACTCTACACCTCTTGCGCTCGCAGCACGCAGGTGCCACCCGCTCTGAACATCTTCCAAAGGCACAGGGGTCACGCAACGTGTGAACCACCGAGCGCGGGTGCAGCACACACCTAGGTCTTCGCTGTCGGCCTGAGAACACCCACGGCACAGGGCTTCTTTGGTGCACACACGTGGTAGCGGTCGGTGATGCCTTCTGCTCCGTGAAACCTTCTCGGGGACACAGAGCGTGAGCGCACGTAGATTAGCCCTACACCTCATCCCTCTTTCTTGAGTGAGTTGTACTGCTATAAGGCAAAACTCCCTGCTGGAATCTCGGTGTGGCTTAAGTATCCTCCGGGAAGCGATCGCTGCTAGAGACACTGTGCTGCTCTCTAGGATAACGGTCTGTGCCTCCACTGCGCTGCTGTTGTCTCCAAGTCGCTTGCGAAGGCCTTTTCGAAGAGGTTGCTCACAGTGTCGTTTCTTTAGAGCAACCCACAGGCATACGAGGATGCCGGTTCTGTGAAGGAAAATGCTCCCTGCCTCAGCCACTTGGGCGCCGTTTTGTACAGGAAAGGACACTCCGCCTTGGAGGCTCTTCCTTCCGGATTGCCACTCGCACTGGCGATGTCTCCTGAATCTCGCGGGGTTACGGTGCCATCACAGGGTCCGTATCTCAGGCCTAGAACGGCAGAGCGTCCGGCAGCTTTGAAAGAGACCGTCGGCATTCTTCTGGCCTTCGGGGATGCTCCATGAGGAACAAGCTCCTCAGCAGCGTGCGTCTTTAGATCTTTCATGGCAGAACCTCTGTGGGCGACCTCATTCCTCCCCCCACGTGAGAGACACACACAACCTGCCATTAGGGGGTGGAAGGCTTTAGAGTCCAGCAGCGAGGCTGGCGCTCCCACTCAGCGTTCCTGCACGGAACTGAGCCCGGGTGCGTGAGACCGTGAGAGGGGGCAAAGACAGGCGTACCAGCGAGCTGTTCACGGTGCACGCTGACGCATCACCCTTCAAGCTCACGTTCCTTTCATGGAGAGAACACGAGGCCTTGATTGCGCTTTCCTGTGGTACGTAAACTTTGGTCGCGTCCCCTGGTGGGCACATCGGCTCAGGACTGCCCTGTCCCAAAGGCTCCAGGTGTGGAGCCCGACTGTTGGAGCTCAGCCTCACGTGGCTCTTTCACGGACGAGACCGGCTCGCAATGGGACCGTTCACGAGCTGGGGACCGTGCTGGCTGTTAGGAGTCGGCACACCAAGAGCCCTCCGAGGGAGAGGAGCTGCTGACGTTTGCCAGCACAGTCTCCAATTCCCAACTGCAACCATTCCCTGTAAGAGGCTCCCGAAAGCTTCGACGCAGTTTCTCAGTTAGCTATAAATGGAGGCCAGTCACTTGGCAGACTCCCCCAATGCCCGGCCTCCCAGGCTGCGATACAGACACGCCGACTGCTTCAGCCAACAGGGACAGCTTGGAGTAAAAGGGAGACTCCTACGTGTCAAAGTACTTGCGTGACGCTGGCCAGAAGCTCAAACATTTAGGGCAGGGCATCAGGGCACTTCGCCGCACGCGGAGCAAGTTTGTTCTCATCTCGCCTCTGAAAGCCGAGTTTAACCAGCTAGGAAGCAAACTTCGGGAAAGGTACTCAGGGTGCCGCCGCTTCAAAATTCTCTCACCAGACAGCCCAAATCGTGTACGCCTCTTTGTATTTTCCATGGGCAGGACAAAATGGTGTCAAACCCGCACGCCTCCAGCTGGGGGTGGGTTGGGGTGGGGTGGGGTGGGGTGGGGGTGGGGGTTGGGCGACGTACACTTTCTCCATGGGAAACAGGCCCACGCCTTCAGTGTGAAAGGCCTCTACGCCTCTCCGCTTTCGCAGCCCAGGCGCAGCCTCAGCTCTGAAAAGCTTCCAGAGCAGGAAGGTCAGAAAACCTTTGAACCACCCAGCAGGTGCAGCACAGAACAAGGGCTTCTCTCTTGGCCTTGAGAACACCCACTGCCCAGCGCTCCTTTGTGTACACACGTGGTGGAGGAAGGGTGCTGCATTCGGCTCCGTGAGAACTTCTCCGGGCCACGTAGTGTGAACGCAAGTAGATGAGCCCTACATCTCATGCCAGTCTCCTGTGCGAGTTGGACAAGGCGAACTCCCTGCTTGAATCCCGGGGTGGGTTAAGTACCCTCCGGGGAAGGATCGTTGCTTGGGACCCCGGGGCTGGTGTCGAGGTGACTGTTCTGTGCATCCACCTCGCAGCTGTTCTCTCTCTGCGGGTTCTCTCCGCCTGCTGCAGCCAAAAGGGACACAGCTTAGGGTAAAGATAAAAACCCGGGGTGTAAACGTTCTTGCCTAGCCCTCGCCCCAAGCACAAGCGTATATGCCTCTGGTCAAAGGCTTTCGCCACAAGCTGAACACGTTTGGTCTCATCTAAGCCTCTGAAGCCCGAGTTCACCCAGCTACGAATCAAACTTCAGGAGAGGTGCTCAGGGTGATGCGGACTGCCAAGCGTTTCACCAGGCAGCCCAGATCGAGTACAAACACTTGTGTTTTAAACGGGCAGAGGAAATGGTGTCAAGAGCGCGCCTCCATCTCCCGGGCGACGTACACGTTCTCTCCACGAGACGCAAGCCCTTCCTCCAGTGTGAAAGGCCTCTACACTCTACACCTCTTGCGCTCGCAGCACGCAGGTGCCACCCGCTCTGAACATCTTCCAAAGGCACAGGGGTCACGCAACGTGTGAACCACCGAGCGCGGGTGCAGCACACACCTAGGTCTTCGCTGTCGGCCTGAGAACACCCACGGCACAGGGCTTCTTTGGTGCACACACGTGGTAGCGGTCGGTGATGCCTTCTGCTCCGTGAAACCTTCTCGGGGACACAGAGCGTGAGCGCACGTAGATTAGCCCTACACCTCATCCCTCTTTCTTGAGTGAGTTGTACTGCTATAAGGCAAAACTCCCTGCTGGAATCTCGGTGTGGCTTAAGTATCCTCCGGGAAGCGATCGCTGCTAGAGACACTGTGCTGCTCTCTAGGATAACGGTCTGTGCCTCCACTGCGCTGCTGTTGTCTCCAAGTCGCTTGCGAAGGCCTTTTCGAAGAGGTTGCTCACAGTGTCGTTTCTTTAGAGCAACCCACAGGCATACGAGGATGCCGGTTCTGTGAAGGAAAATGCTCCCTGCCTCAGCCACTTGGGCGCCGTTTTGTACAGGAAAGGACACTCCGCCTTGGAGGCTCTTCCTTCCGGATTGCCACTCGCACTGGCGATGTCTCCTGAATCTCGCGGGGTTACGGTGCCGTCACAGGGTCCGTATCTCAGGCCTAGAACGGCAGAGCGTCCGGCAGCTTTGAAAGAGACCGTCGGCATTCTTCTGGCCTTCGGGGACGCTCCATGAGGAACAAGCTCCTCAGCAGCGTGCGTCTTTAGATCTTTCATGGCAGAACCTCTGTGGGCGACCTCATTCCTCCCCCCACGTGAGAGACACACACAACCTGCCATTAGGGGGTGGAAGGCTTTAGAGTCCAGCAGCGAGGCTGGCGCTCCCACTCAGCGTTCCTGCACGGAACTGAGCCCGGGTGCGTGAGACCGTGAGAGGGGGCAAAGACAGGCGTACCAGCGAGCTGTTCACGGTGCACGCTGACGCATCACCCTTCAAGCTCACGTTCCTTTCATGGAGAGAACACGAGGCCTTGATTGCGCTTTCCTGTGGTACGTAAACTTTGGTCGCGTCCCCTGGTGGGCACATCGGCTCAGGACTGCCCTGTCCCAAAGGCTCCAGGTGTGGAGCCCGACTGTTGGAGCTCAGCCTCACGTGGCTCTTTCACGGACGAGACCGGCTCGCAATGGGACCGTTCACGAGCTGGGGACCGTGCTGGCTGTTAGGAGTCGGCACACCAAGAGCCCTCCGAGGGAGAGGAGCTGCTGACGTTTGCCAGCACAGTCTCCAATTCCCAACTGCAACCATTCCCTGTAAGAGGCTCCCGAAAGCTTCGACGCAGTTTCTCAGTTAGCTATAAATGGAGGCCAGTCACTTGGCAGACTCCCCCAACGCCCGGCCTCCCAGGCTGCGATACAGACACGCCGACTGCTTCAGCCAACAGGGACAGCTTGGAGTAAAAGGGAGACTCCTACGTGTCAAAGTACTTGCGTGACGCTGGCCAGAAGCTCAAACATTTAGGGCAGGGCATCAGGGCACTTCGCCGCACGCGGAGCAAGTTTGTTCTCATCTCGCCTCTGAAAGCCGAGTTTAACCAGCTAGGAAGCAAACTTCGGGAAAGGTACTCAGGGTGCCGCCGCTTCAAAATTCTCTCACCAGACAGCCCAAATCGTGTACGCCTCTTTGTATTTTCCATGGGCAGGACAAAATGGTGTCAAACCCGCACGCCTCCAGCTGGGGGTGGGTTGGGGTGGGGTGGGGTGGGGTGGGGGTGGGGGTTGGGCGACGTACACTTTCTCCACGGGAAACAGGCCCACGCCTTCAGTGTGAAAGGCCTCTACGCCTCTCCGCTTTCGCAGCCCAGGCGCAGCCTCAGCTCTGAAAAGCTTCCAGAGCAGGAAGGTCAGAAAACCTTTGAACCACCCAGCAGGTGCAGCACAGAACAAGGGCTTCTCTCTTGGCCTTGAGAACACCCACTGCCCAGCGCTCCTTTGTGTACACACGTGGTGGAGGAAGGGTGCTGCATTCGGCTCCGTGAGAACTTCTCCGGGCCACGTAGTGTGAACGCAAGTAGATGAGCCCTACATCTCATGCCAGTCTCCTGTGCGAGTTGGACAAGGCGAACTCCCTGCTTGAATCCCGGGGTGGGTTAAGTACCCTCCGGGGAAGGATCGTTGCTTGGGACCCCGGGGCTGGTGTCGAGGTGACTGTTCTGTGCATCCACCTCGCAGCTGTTCTCTCTCCGCGGGTTCTCTCCGCCTGCTGCAGCCAAAAGGGACACAGCTTAGGGTAAAGATAAAAACCCGGGGTGTAAACGTTCTTGCCTAGCCCTCGCCCCAAGCACAAGCGTATATGCCTCTGGTCAAAGGCTTTCGCCACAAGCTGAACACGTTTGGTCTCATCTAAGCCTCTGAAGCCCGAGTTCACCCAGCTACGAATCAAACTTCAGGAGAGGTGCTCAGGGTGATGCGGACTGCCAAGCGTTTCACCAGGCAGCCCAGATCGAGTACAAACACTTGTGTTTTAAACGGGCAGAGGAAACGGTGTCAAGAGCGCGCCTCCATCTCCCGGGCGACGTACACGTTCTCTCCACGAGACGCAAGCCCTTCCTCCAGTGTGAAAGGCCTCTACACTCTACACCTCTTGCGCTCGCAGCACGCAGGTGCCACCCGCTCTGAACATCTTCCAAAGGCACAGGGGTCACGCAACGTGTGAACCACCGAGCGCGGGTGCAGCACACACCTAGGTCTTCGCTGTCGGCCTGAGAACACCCACGGCACAGGGCTTCTTTGGTGCACACACGTGGTAGCGGTCGGTGATGCCTTCTGCTCCGTGAAACCTTCTCGGGGACACAGAGCGTGAGCGCACGTAGATTAGCCCTACACCTCATCCCTCTTTCTTGAGTGAGTTGTACTGCTATAAGGCAAAACTCCCTGCTGGAATCTCGGTGTGGCTTAAGTATCCTCCGGGAAGCGATCGCTGCTAGAGACACTGTGCTGCTCTCTAGGATAACGGTCTGTGCCTCCACTGCGCTGCTGTTGTCTCCAAGTCGCTTGCGAAGGCCTTTTCGAAGAGGTTGCTCACAGTGTCGTTTCTTTAGAGCAACCCACAGGCATACGAGGATGCCGGTTCTGTGAAGGAAAATGCTCCCTGCCTCAGCCACTTGGGCGCCGTTTTGTACAGGAAAGGACACTCCGCCTTGGAGGCTCTTCCTTCCGGATTGCCACTCGCACTGGCGATGTCTCCTGAATCTCGCGGGGTTACGGTGCCGTCACAGGGTCCGTATCTCAGGCCTAGAACGGCAGAGCGTCCGGCAGCTTTGAAAGAGACCGTCGGCATTCTTCTGGCCTTCGGGGACGCTCCATGAGGAACAAGCTCCTCAGCAGCGTGCGTCTTTAGATCTTTCATGGCAGAACCTCTGTGGGCGACCTCATTCCTCCCCCCACGTGAGAGACACACACAACCTGCCATTAGGGGGTGGAAGGCTTTAGAGTCCAGCAGCGAGGCTGGCGCTCCCACTCAGCGTTCCTGCACGGAACTGAGCCCGGGTGCGTGAGACCGTGAGAGGGGGCAAAGACAGGCGTACCAGCGAGCTGTTCACGGTGCACGCTGACGCATCACCCTTCAAGCTCACGTTCCTTTCATGGAGAGAACACGAGGCCTTGATTGCGCTTTCCTGTGGTACGTAAACTTTGGTCGCGTCCCCTGGTGGGCACATCGGCTCAGGACTGCCCTGTCCCAAAGGCTCCAGGTGTGGAGCCCGACTGTTGGAGCTCAGCCTCACGTGGCTCTTTCACGGACGAGACCGGCTCGCAATGGGACCGTTCACGAGCTGGGGACCGTGCTGGCTGTTAGGAGTCGGCACACCAAGAGCCCTCCGAGGGAGAGGAGCTGCTGACGTTTGCCAGCACAGTCTCCAATTCCCAACTGCAACCATTCCCTGTAAGAGGCTCCCGAAAGCTTCGACGCAGTTTCTCAGTTAGCTGTAAATGGAGGCCAGTAACTTGGCAGACTCCCCCAACGCCCGGCCTCCCAGGCTGCGATACAGACACGCCGACTGCTTCAGCCAACAGGGACAGCTTGGAGTAAAAGGGAGACTCCTACGTGTCAAAGTACTTGCGTGACGCTGGCCAGAAGCTCAAACATTTAGGGCAGGGCATCAGGGCACTTCGCCGCACGCGGAGCAAGTTTGTTCTCATCTCGCCTCTGAAAGCCGAGTTTAACCAGCTAGGAAGCAAACTTCGGGAAAGGTACTCAGGGTGCCGCCGCTTCAAAATTCTCTCACCAGACAGCCCAAATCGTGTACGCCTCTTTGTATTTTCCATGGGCAGGACAAAATGGTGTCAAACCCGCACGCCTCCAGCTGGGGGTGGGTTGGGGTGGGGTGGGGTGGGGTGGGGGTGGGGGTTGGGCGACGTACACTTTCTCCACGGGAAACAGGCCCACGCCTTCAGTGTGAAAGGCCTCTACGCCTCTCCGCTTTCACAGCCCAGGCGCAGCCTCAGCTCTGAAAAGCTTCCAGAGCAGGAAGGTCAGAAAACCTTTGAACCACCCAGCAGGTGCAGCACAGAACAAGGGCTTCTCTCTTGGCCTTGAGAACACCCACTGCCCAGCGCTCCTTTGTGTACACACGTGGTGGAGGAAGGGTGCTGCATTCGGCTCCGTGAGAACTTCTCCGGGCCACGTAGTGTGAACGCAAGTAGATGAGCCCTACATCTCATGCCAGTCTCCTGTGCGAGTTGGACAAGGCGAACTCCCTGCTTGAATCCCGGGGTGGGTTAAGTACCCTCCGGGGAAGGATCGTTGCTTGGGACCCCGGGGCTGGTGTCGAGGTGACTGTTCTGTGCATCCACCTCGCAGCTGTTCTCTCTCCGCGGGTTCTCTCCGCCTGCTGCAGCCAAAAGGGACACAGCTTAGGGTAAAGATAAAAACCCGGGGTGTAAACGTTCTTGCCTAGCCCTCGCCCCAAGCACAAGCGTATATGCCTCTGGTCAAAGGCTTTCGCCACAAGCTGAACACGTTTGGTCTCATCTAAGCCTCTGAAGCCCGAGTTCACCCAGCTACGAATCAAACTTCAGGAGAGGTGCTCAGGGTGATGCGGACTGCCAAGCGTTTCACCAGGCAGCCCAGATCGAGTACAAACACTTGTGTTTTAAACGGGCAGAGGAAATGGTGTCAAGAGCGCGCCTCCATCTCCCGGGCGACGTACACGTTCTCTCCACGAGACGCAAGCCCTTCCTCCAGTGTGAAAGGCCTCTACACTCTACACCTCTTGCGCTCGCAGCACGCAGGTGCCACCCGCTCTGAACATCTTCCAAAGGCACAGGGGTCACGCAACGTGTGAACCACCGAGCGCGGGTGCAGCACACACCTAGCTCTTCGCTGTCGGCCTGAGAACACCCACGGCACAGGGCTTCTTTGGTGCACACACGTGGTAGCGGTCGGTGATGCCTTCTGCTCCGTGAAACCTTCTCGGGGACACAGAGCGTGAGCGCACGTAGATTAGCCCTACACCTCATCCCTCTTTCTTGAGTGAGTTGTACTGCTATAAGGCAAAACTCCCTGCTGGAATCTCGGTGTGGCTTAAGTATCCTCCGGGAAGCGATCGCTGCTAGAGACACTGTGCTGCTCTCTAGGATAACGGTCTGTGCCTCCACTGCGCTGCTGTTGTCTCCAAGTCGCTTGCGAAGGCCTTTTCGAAGAGGTTGCTCACAGTGTCGTTTCTTTAGAGCAACCCACAGGCATACGAGGATGCCGGTTCTGTGAAGGAAAATGCTCCCTGCCTCAGCCACTTGGGCGCCGTTTTGTACAGGAAAGGACACTCCGCCTTGGAGGCTCTTCCTTCCGGATTGCCACTCGCACTGGCGATGTCTCCTGAATCTCGCGGGGTTACGGTGCCGTCACAGGGTCCGTATCTCAGGCCTAGAACGGCAGAGCGTCCGGCAGCTTTGAAAGAGACCGTCGGCATTCTTCTGGCCTTCGGGGATGCTCCATGAGGAACAAGCTCCTCAGCAGCGTGCGTCTTTAGATCTTTCATGGCAGAACCTCTGTGGGCGACCTCATTCCTCCCCCCACGTGAGAGACACACACAACCTGCCATTAGGGGGTGGAAGGCTTTAGAGTCCAGCAGCGAGGCTGGCGCTCCCACTCAGCGTTCCTGCACGGAACTGAGCCCGGGTGCGTGAGACCGTGAGAGGGGGCAAAGACAGGCGTACCAGCGAGCTGTTCACGGTGCACGCTGACGCATGACCCTTCAAGCTCACGTTCCTTTCATGGAGAGAACACGAGGCCTTGATTGCGCTTTCCTGTGGTACGTAAACTTTGGTCGCGTCCCCTGGTGGGCACATCGGCTCAGGACTGCCCTGTCCCAAAGGCTCCAGGTGTGGAGCCCGACTGTTGGAGCTCAGCCTCACGTGGCTCTTTCACGGACGAGACCGGCTCGCAATGGGACCGTTCACGAGCTGGGGACCGTGCTGGCTGTTAGGAGTCGGCACACCAAGAGCCCTCCGAGGGAGAGGAGCTGCTGACGTTTGCCAGCACAGTCTCCAATTCCCAACTGCAACCATTCCCTGTAAGAGGCTCCCGAAAGCTTCGACGCAGTTTCTCAGTTAGCTATAAATGGAGGCCAGTCACTTGGCAGACTCCCCCAACGCCCGGCCTCCCAGGCTGCGATACAGACACGCCGACTGCTTCAGCCAACAGGGACAGCTTGGAGTAAAAGGGAGACTCCTACGTGTCAAAGTACTTGCGTGACGCTGGCCAGAAGCTCAAACATTTAGGGCAGGGCATCAGGGCACTTCGCCGCACGCGGAGCAAGTTTGTTCTCATCTCGCCTCTGAAAGCCGAGTTTAACCAGCTAGGAAGCAAACTTCGGGAAAGGTACTCAGGGTGCCGCCGCTTCAAAATTCTCTCACCAGACAGCCCAAATCGTGTACGCCTCTTTGTATTTTCCATGGGCAGGACAAAATGGTGTCAAACCCGCACGCCTCCAGCTGGGGGTGGGTTGGGGTGGGGTGGGTTGGGGTGGGGGTGGGGGTTGGGCGACGTACACTTTCTCCATGGGAAACAGGCCCACGCCTTCAGTGTGAAAGGCCTCTACGCCTCTCCGCTTTCGCAGCCCAGGCGCAGCCTCAGCTCTGAAAAGCTTCCAGAGCAGGAAGGTCAGAAAACCTTTGAACCACCCAGCAGGTGCAGCACAGAACAAGGGCTTCTCTCTTGGCCTTGAGAACACCCACTGCCCAGCGCTCCTTTGTGTACACACGTGGTGGAGGAAGGGTGCTGCATTCGGCTCCGTGAGAACTTCTCCGGGCCACGTAGTGTGAACGCAAGTAGATGAGCCCTACATCTCATGCCAGTCTCCTGTGCGAGTTGGACAAGGCGAACTCCCTGCTTGAATCCCGGGGTGGGTTAAGTACCCTCCGGGGAAGGATCGTTGCTTGGGACCCCGGGGCTGGTGTCGAGGTGACTGTTCTGTGCATCCACCTCGCAGCTGTTCTCTCTCCGCGGGTTCTCTCCGCCTGCTGCAGCCAAAAGGGACACAGCTTAGGGTAAAGATAAAAACCCGGGGTGTAAACGTTCTTGCCTAGCCCTCGCCCCAAGCACAAGCGTATATGCCTCTGGTCAAAGGCTTTCGCCACAAGCTGAACACGTTTGGTCTCATCTAAGCCTCTGAAGCCCGAGTTCACCCAGCTACGAATCAAACTTCAGGAGAGGTGCTCAGGGTGATGCGGACTGCCAAGCGTTTCACCAGGCAGCCCAGATCGAGTACAAACACTTGTGTTTTAAACGGGCAGAGGAAATGGTGTCAAGAGCGCGCCTCCATCTCCCGGGCGACGTACACGTTCTCTCCACGAGACGCAAGCCCTTCCTCCAGTGTGAAAGGCCTCTACACTCTACACCTCTTGCGCTCGCAGCACGCAGGTGCCACCCGCTCTGAACATCTTCCAAAGGCACAGGGGTCACGCAACGTGTGAACCACCGAGCGCGGGTGCAGCACACACCTAGGTCTTCGCTGTCGGCCTGAGAACACCCACGGCACAGGGCTTCTTTGGTGCACACACGTGGTAGCGGTCGGTGATGCCTTCTGCTCCGTGAAACCTTCTCGGGGACACAGAGCGTGAGCGCACGTAGATTAGCCCTACACCTCATCCCTCTTTCTTGAGTGAGTTGTACTGCTATAAGGCAAAACTCCCTGCTGGAATCTCGGTGTGGCTTAAGTATCCTCCGGGAAGCGATCGCTGCTAGAGACACTGTGCTGCTCTCTAGGATAACGGTCTGTGCCTCCACTGCGCTGCTGTTGTCTCCAAGTCGCTTGCGAAGGCCTTTTCGAAGAGGTTGCTCACAGTGTCGTTTCTTTAGAGCAACCCACAGGCATACGAGGATGCCGGTTCTGTGAAGGAAAATGCTCCCTGCCTCAGCCACTTGGGCGCCGTTTTGTACAGGAAAGGACACTCCGCCTTGGAGGCTCTTCCTTCCGGATTGCCACTCGCACTGGCGATGTCTCCTGAATCTCGCGGGGTTACGGTGCCGTCACAGGGTCCGTATCTCAGGCCTAGAACGGCAGAGCGTCCGGCAGCTTTGAAAGAGACCGTCGGCATTCTTCTGGCCTTCGGGGACGCTCCATGAGGAACAAGCTCCTCAGCAGCGTGCGTCTTTAGATCTTTCATGGCAGAACCTCTGTGGGCGACCTCATTCCTCCCCCCACGTGAGAGACACACACAACCTGCCATTAGGGGGTGGAAGGCTTTAGAGTCCAGCAGCGAGGCTGGCGCTCCCACTCAGCGTTCCTGCACGGAACTGAGCCCGGGTGCGTGAGACCGTGAGAGGGGGCAAAGACAGGCGTACCAGCGAGCTGTTCACGGTGCACGCTGACGCATCACCCTTCAAGCTCACGTTCCTTTCATGGAGAGAACACGAGGCCTTGATTGCGCTTTCCTGTGGTACGTAAACTTTGGTCGCGTCCCCTGGTGGGCACATCGGCTCAGGACTGCCCTGTCCCAAAGGCTCCAGGTGTGGAGCCCGACTGTTGGAGCTCAGCCTCACGTGGCTCTTTCACGGACGAGACCGGCTCGCAATGGGACCGTTCACGAGCTGGGGACCGTGCTGGCTGTTAGGAGTCGGCACACCAAGAGCCCTCCGAGGGAGAGGAGCTGCTGACGTTTGCCAGCACAGTCTCCAATTCCCAACTGCAACCATTCCCTGTAAGAGGCTCCCGAAAGCTTCGACGCAGTTTCTCAGTTAGCTATAAATGGAGGCCAGTCACTTGGCAGACTCCCCCAACGCCCGGCCTCCCAGGCTGCGATACAGACACGCCGACTGCTTCAGCCAACAGGGACAGCTTGGAGTAAAAGGGAGACTCCTACGTGTCAAAGTACTTGCGTGACGCTGGCCAGAAGCTCAAACATTTAGGGCAGGGCATCAGGGCACTTCGCCGCACGCGGAGCAAGTTTGTTCTCATCTCGCCTCTGAAAGCCGAGTTTAACCAGCTAGGAAGCAAACTTCGGGAAAGGTACTCAGGGTGCCGCCGCTTCAAAATTCTCTCACCAGACAGCCCAAATCGTGTACGCCTCTTTGTATTTTCCATGGGCAGGACAAAATGGTGTCAAACCCGCACGCCTCCAGCTGGGGGTGGGTTGGGGTGGGGTGGGGTGGGGTGGGGGTGGGGGTTGGGCGACGTACACTTTCTCCACGGGAAACAGGCCCACGCCTTCAGTGTGAAAGGCCTCTACGCCTCTCCGCTTTCGCAGCCCAGGCGCAGCCTCAGCTCTGAAAAGCTTCCAGAGCAGGAAGGTCAGAAAACCTTTGAACCACCCAGCAGGTGCAGCACAGAACAAGGGCTTCTCTCTTGGCCTTGAGAACACCCACTGCCCAGCGCTCCTTTGTGTACACACGTGGTGGAGGAAGGGTGCTGCATTCGGCTCCGTGAGAACTTCTCCGGGCCACGTAGTGTGAACGCAAGTAGATGAGCCCTACATCTCATGCCAGTCTCCTGTGCGAGTTGGACAAGGCGAACTCCCTGCTTGAATCCCGGGGTGGGTTAAGTACCCTCCGGGGAAGGATCGTTGCTTGGGACCCCGGGGCTGGTGTCGAGGTGACTGTTCTGTGCATCCACCTCGCAGCTGTTCTCTCTCCGCGGGTTCTCTCCGCCTGCTGCAGCCAAAAGGGACACAGCTTAGGGTAAAGATAAAAACCCGGGGTGTAAACGTTCTTGCCTAGCCCTCGCCCCAAGCACAAGCGTATATGCCTCTGGTCAAAGGCTTTCGCCACAAGCTGAACACGTTTGGTCTCATCTAAGCCTCTGAAGCCCGAGTTCACCCAGCTACGAATCAAACTTCAGGAGAGGTGCTCAGGGTGATGCGGACTGCCAAGCGTTTCACCAGGCAGCCCAGATCGAGTACAAACACTTGTGTTTTAAACGGGCAGAGGAAATGGTGTCAAGAGCGCGCCTCCATCTCCCGGGCGACGTACACGTTCTCTCCACGAGACGCAAGCCCTTCCTCCAGTGTGAAAGGCCTCTACACTCTACACCTCTTGCGCTCGCAGCACGCAGGTGCCACCCGCTCTGAACATCTTCCAAAGGCACAGGGGTCACGCAACGTGTGAACCACCGAGCGCGGGTGCAGCACACACCTAGGTCTTCGCTGTCGGCCTGAGAACACCCACGGCACAGGGCTTCTTTGGTGCACACACGTGGTAGCGGTCGGTGATGCCTTCTGCTCCGTGAAACCTTCTCGGGGACACAGAGCGTGAGCGCACGTAGATTAGCCCTACACCTCATCCCTCTTTCTTGAGTGAGTTGTACTGCTATAAGGCAAAACTCCCTGCTGGAATCTCGGTGTGGCTTAAGTATCCTCCGGGAAGCGATCGCTGCTAGAGACACTGTGCTGCTCTCTAGGATAACGGTCTGTGCCTCCACTGCGCTGCTGTTGTCTCCAAGTCGCTTGCGAAGGCCTTTTCGAAGAGGTTGCTCACAGTGTCGTTTCTTTAGAGCAACCCACAGGCATACGAGGATGCCGGTTCTGTGAAGGAAAATGCTCCCTGCCTCAGCCACTTGGGCGCCGTTTTGTACAGGAAAGGACACTCCGCCTTGGAGGCTCTTCCTTCCGGATTGCCACTCGCACTGGCGATGTCTCCTGAATCTCGCGGGGTTACGGTGCCGTCACAGGGTCCGTATCTCAGGCCTAGAACGGCAGAGCGTCCGGCAGCTTTGAAAGAGACCGTCGGCATTCTTCTGGCCTTCGGGGACGCTCCATGAGGAACAAGCTCCTCAGCAGCGTGCGTCTTTAGATCTTTCATGGCAGAACCTCTGTGGGCGACCTCATTCCTCCCCCCACGTGAGAGACACACACAACCTGCCATTAGGGGGTGGAAGGCTTTAGAGTCCAGCAGCGAGGCTGGCGCTCCCACTCAGCGTTCCTGCACGGAACTGAGCCCGGGTGCGTGAGACCGTGAGAGGGGGCAAAGACAGGCGTACCAGCGAGCTGTTCACGGTGCACGCTGACGCATCACCCTTCAAGCTCACGTTCCTTTCATGGAGAGAACACGAGGCCTTGATTGCGCTTTCCTGTGGTACGTAAACTTTGGTCGCGTCCCCTGGTGGGCACATCGGCTCAGGACTGCCCTGTCCCAAAGGCTCCAGGTGTGGAGCCCGACTGTTGGAGCTCAGCCTCACGTGGCTCTTTCACGGACGAGACCGGCTCGCAATGGGACCGTTCACGAGCTGGGGACCGTGCTGGCTGTTAGGAGTCGGCACACCAAGAGCCCTCCGAGGGAGAGGAGCTGCTGACGTTTGCCAGCACAGTCTCCAATTCCCAACTGCAACCATTCCCTGTAAGAGGCTCCCGAAAGCTTCGACGCAGTTTCTCAGTTAGCTATAAATGGAGGCCAGTCACTTGGCAGACTCCCCCAACGCCCGGCCTCCCAGGCTGCGATACAGACACGCCGACTGCTTCAGCCAACAGGGACAGCTTGGAGTAAAAGGGAGACTCCTACGTGTCAAAGTACTTGCGTGACGCTGGCCAGAAGCTCAAACATTTAGGGCAGGGCATCAGGGCACTTCGCCGCACGCGGAGCAAGTTTGTTCTCATCTCGCCTCTGAAAGCCGAGTTTAACCAGCTAGGAAGCAAACTTCGGGAAAGGTACTCAGGGTGCCGCCGCTTCAAAATTCTCTCACCAGACAGCCCAAATCGTGTACGCCTCTTTGTATTTTCCATGGGCAGGACAAAATGGTGTCAAACCCGCACGCCTCCAGCTGGGGGTGGGTTGGGGTGGGTTGGGGTGGGGTGGGGGTGGGGGTTGGGCGACGTACACTTTCTCCACGGGAAACAGGCCCACGCCTTCAGTGTGAAAGGCCTCTACGCCTCTCCGCTTTCGCAGCCCAGGCGCAGCCTCAGCTCTGAAAAGCTTCCAGAGCAGGAAGGTCAGAAAACCTTTGAACCACCCAGCAGGTGCAGCACAGAACAAGGGCTTCTCTCTTGGCCTTGAGAACACCCACTGCCCAGCGCTCCTTTGTGTACACACGTGGTGGAGGAAGGGTGCTGCATTCGGCTCCGTGAGAACTTCTCCGGGCCACGTAGTGTGAACGCAAGTAGATGAGCCCTACATCTCATGCCAGTCCCCTGTGCGAGTTGGACAAGGCGAACTCCCTGCTTGAATCCCGGGGTGGGTTAAGTACCCTCCGGGGAAGGATCGTTGCTTGGGACCCCGGGGCTGGTGTCGAGGTGACTGTTCTGTGCATCCACCTCGCAGCTGTTCTCTCTCCGCGGGTTCTCTCCGCCTGCTGCAGCCAAAAGGGACACAGCTTAGGGTAAAGATAAAAACCCGGGGTGTAAACGTTCTTGCCTAGCCCTCGCCCCAAGCACAAGCGTATATGCCTCTGGTCAAAGGCTTTCGCCACAAGCTGAACACGTTTGGTCTCATCTAAGCCTCTGAAGCCCGAGTTCACCCAGCTACGAATCAAACTTCAGGAGAGGTGCTCAGGGTGATGCGGACTGCCAAGCGTTTCACCAGGCAGCCCAGATCGAGTACAAACACTTGTGTTTTAAACGGGCAGAGGAAATGGTGTCAAGAGCGCGCCTCCATCTCCCGGGCGACGTACACGTTCTCTCCACGAGACGCAAGCCCTTCCTCCAGTGTGAAAGGCCTCTACACTCTACAACTCTTGCGCTCGCAGCACGCAGGTGCCACCCGCTCTGAACATCTTCCAAAGGCACAGGGGTCACGCAACGTGTGAACCACCGAGCGCGGGTGCAGCACACACCTAGGTCTTCGCTGTCGGCCTGAGAACACCCACGGCACAGGGCTTCTTTGGTGCACACACGTGGTAGCGGTCGGTGATGCCTTCTGCTCCGTGAAACCTTCTCGGGGACACAGAGCGTGAGCGCACGTAGATTAGCCCTACACCTCATCCCTCTTTCTTGAGTGAGTTGTACTGCTATAAGGCAAAACTCCCTGCTGGAATCTCGGTGTGGCTTAAGTATCCTCCGGGAAGCGATCGCTGCTAGAGACACTGTGCTGCTCTCTAGGATAACGGTCTGTGCCTCCACTGCGCTGCTGTTGTCTCCAAGTCGCTTGCGAAGGCCTTTTCGAAGAGGTTGCTCACAGTGTCGTTTCTTTAGAGCAACCCACAGGCATACGAGGATGCCGGTTCTGTGAAGGAAAATGCTCCCTGCCTCAGCCACTTGGGCGCCGTTTTGTACAGGAAAGGACACTCCGCCTTGGAGGCTCTTCCTTCCGGATTGCCACTCGCACTGGCGATGTCTCCTGAATCTCGCGGGGTTACGGTGCCGTCACAGGGTCCGTATCTCAGGCCTAGAACGGCAGAGCGTCCGGCAGCTTTGAAAGAGACCGTCGGCATTCTTCTGGCCTTCGGGGACGCTCCATGAGGAACAAGCTCCTCAGCAGCGTGCGTCTTTAGATCTTTCATGGCAGAACCTCTGTGGGCGACCTCATTCCTCCCCCCACGTGAGAGACACACACAACCTGCCATTAGGGGGTGGAAGGCTTTAGAGTCCAGCAGCGAGGCTGGCGCTCCCACTCAGCGTTCCTGCACGGAACTGAGCCCGGGTGCGTGAGACCGTGAGAGGGGGCAAAGACAGGCGTACCAGCGAGCTGTTCACGGTGCACACTGACGCATCACCCTTCAAGCTCACGTTCCTTTCATGGAGAGAACACGAGGCCTTGATTGCGCTTTCCTGTGGTACGTAAACTTTGGTCGCGTCCCCTGGTGGGCACATCGGCTCAGGACTGCCCTGTCCCAAAGGCTCCAGGTGTGGAGCCCGACTGTTGGAGCTCAGCCTCACGTGGCTCTTTCACGGACGAGACCGGCTCGCAATGGGACCGTTCACGAGCTGGGGACCGTGCTGGCTGTTAGGAGTCGGCACACCAAGAGCCCTCCGAGGGAGAGGAGCTGCTGACGTTTGCCAGCACAGTCTCCAATTCCCAACTGCAACCATTCCCTGTAAGAGGCTCCCGAAAGCTTCGACGCAGTTTCTCAGTTAGCTATAAATGGAGGCCAGTCACTTGGCAGACTCCCCCAACGCCCGGCCTCCCAGGCTGCGATACAGACACGCCGACTGCTTCAGCCAACAGGGACAGCTTGGAGTAAAAGGGAGACTCCTACGTGTCAAAGTACTTGCGTGACGCTGGCCAGAAGCTCAAACATTTAGGGCAGGGCATCAGGGCACTTCGCCGCACGCGTAGCAAGTTTGTTCTCATCTCGCCTCTGAAAGCCGAGTTTAACCAGCTAGGAAGCAAACTTCGGGAAAGGTACTCAGGGTGCCGCCGCTTCAAAATTCTCTCACCAGACAGCCCAAATCGTGTACGCCTCTTTGTATTTTCCATGGGCAGGACAAAATGGTGTCAAACCCGCACGCCTCCAGCTGGGGGTGGGTTGGGGTGGGGTGGGGTGGGGTGGGGGTGGGGGTTGGGCGACGTACACTTTCTCCACGGGAAACAGGCCCACGCCTTCAGTGTGAAAGGCCTCTACGCCTCTCCGCTTTCGCAGCCCAGGCGCAGCCTCAGCTCTGAAAAGCTTCCAGAGCAGGAAGGTCAGAAAACCTTTGAACCACCCAGCAGGTGCAGCACAGAACAAGGGCTTCTCTCTTGGCCTTGAGAACACCCACTGCCCAGCGCTCCTTTGTGTACACACGTGGTGGAGGAAGGGTGCTGCATTCGGCTCCGTGAGAACTTCTCCGGGCCACGTAGTGTGAACGCAAGTAGATGAGCCCTACATCTCATGCCAGTCTCCTGTGCGAGTTCGACAAGGCGAACTCCCTGCTTGAATCCCGGGGTGGGTTAAGTACCCTCCGGGGAAGGATCGTTGCTTGGGACCCCGGGGCTGGTGTCGAGGTGACTGTTCTGTGCATCCACCTCGCAGCTGTTCTCTCTCCGCGGGTTCTCTCCGCCTGCTGCAGCCAAAAGGGACACAGCTTAGGGTAAAGATAAAAACCCGGGGTGTAAACGTTCTTGCCTAGCCCTCGCCCCAAGCACAAGCGTATATGCCTCTGGTCAAAGGCTTTCGCCACAAGCTGAACACGTTTGGTCTCATCTAAGCCTCTGAAGCCCGAGTTCACCCAGCTACGAATCAAACTTCAGGAGAGGTGCTCAGGGTGATGCGGACTGCCAAGCGTTTCACCAGGCAGCCCAGATCGAGTACAAACACTTGTGTTTTAAACGGGCAGAGGAAATGGTGTCAAGAGCGCGCCTCCATCTCCCGGGCGACGTACACGTTCTCTCCACGAGATGCAAGCCCTTCCTCCAGTGTGAAAGGCCTCTACACTCTACACCTCTTGCGCTCGCAGCACGCAGGTGCCACCCGCTCTGAACATCTTCCAAAGGCACAGGGGTCACGCAACGTGTGAACCACCGAGCGCGGGTGCAGCACACACCTAGGTCTTCGCTGTCGGCCTGAGAACACCCACGGCACAGGGCTTCTTTGGTGCACACACGTGGTAGCGGTCGGTGATGCCTTCTGCTCCGTGAAACCTTCTCGGGGACACAGAGCGTGAGCGCACGTAGATTAGCCCTACACCTCATCCCTCTTTCTTGAGTGAGTTGTACTGCTATAAGGCAAAACTCCCTGCTGGAATCTCGGTGTGGCTTAAGTATCCTCCGGGAAGCGATCGCTGCTAGAGACACTGTGCTGCTCTCTAGGATAACGGTCTGTGCCTCCACTGCGCTGCTGTTGTCTCCAAGTCGCTTGCGAAGGCCTTTTCGAAGAGGTTGCTCACAGTGTCGTTTCTTTAGAGCAACCCACAGGCATACGAGGATGCCGGTTCTGTGAAGGAAAATGCTCCCTGCCTCAGCCACTTGGGCGCCGTTTTGTACAGGAAAGGACACTCCGCCTTGGAGGCTCTTCCTTCCGGATTGCCACTCGCACTGGCGATGTCTCCTGAATCTCGCGGGGTTACGGTGCCGTCACAGGGTCCGTATCTCAGGCCTAGAACGGCAGAGCGTCCGGCAGCTTTGAAAGAGACCGTCGGCATTCTTCTGGCCTTCGGGGACGCTCCATGAGGAACAAGCTCCTCAGCAGCGTGCGTCTTTAGATCTTTCATGGCAGAACCTCTGTGGGCGACCTCATTCCTCCCCCCACGTGAGAGACACACACAACCTGCCATTAGGGGGTGGAAGGCTTTAGAGTCCAGCAGCGAGGCTGGCGCTCCCGCTCAGCGTTCCTGCACGGAACTGAGCCCGGGTGCGTGAGACCGTGAGAGGGGGCAAAGACAGGCGTACCAGCGAGCTGTTCACGGTGCACGCTGACGCATCACCCTTCAAGCTCACGTTCCTTTCATGGAGAGAACACGAGGCCTTGATTGCGCTTTCCTGTGGTACGTAAACTTTGGTCGCGTCCCCTGGTGGGCACATCGGCTCAGGACTGCCCTGTCCCAAAGGCTCCAGGTGTGGAGCCCGACTGTTGGAGCTCAGCCTCACGTGGCTCTTTCACGGACGAGACCGGCTCGCAATGGGACCGTTCACGAGCTGGGGACCGTGCTGGCTGTTAGGAGTCGGCACACCAAGAGCCCTCCGAGGGAGAGGAGCTGCTGACGTTTGCCAGCACAGTCTCCAATTCCCAACTGCAACCATTCCCTGTAAGAGGCTCCCGAAAGCTTCGACGCAGTTTCTCAGTTAGCTATAAATGGAGGCCAGTCACTTGGCAGACTCCCCCAACGCCCGGCCTCCCAGGCTGCGATACAGACACGCCGACTGCTTCAGCCAACAGGGACAGCTTGGAGTAAAAGGGAGACTCCTACGTGTCAAAGTACTTGCGTGACGCTGGCCAGAAGCTCAAACATTTAGGGCAGGGCATCAGGGCACTTCGCCGCACGCGGAGCAAGTTTGTTCTCATCTCGCCTCTGAAAGCCGAGTTTAACCAGCTAGGAAGCAAACTTCGGGAAAGGTACTCAGGGTGCCGCCGCTTCAAAATTCTCTCACCAGACAGCCCAAATCGTGTACGCCTCTTTGTATTTTCCATGGGCAGGACAAAATGGTGTCAAACCCGCACGCCTCCAGCTGGGGGTGGGTTGGGGTGGGGTGGGGTGGGGTGGGGGTGGGGGTTGGGCGACGTACACTTTCTCCACGGGAAACAGGCCCACGCCTTCAGTGTGAAAGGCCTCTACGCCTCTCCGCTTTCGCAGCCCAGGCGCAGCCTCAGCTCTGAAAAGCTTCCAGAGCAGGAAGGTCAGAAAACCTTTGAACCACCCAGCAGGTGCAGCACAGAACAAGGGCTTCTCTCTTGGCCTTGAGAACACCCACTGCCCAGCGCTCCTTTGTGTACACACGTGGTGGAGGAAGGGTGCTGCATTCGGCTCCGTGAGAACTTCTCCGGGCCACGTAGTGTGAACGCAAGTAGATGAGCCCTACATCTCATGCCAGTCTCCTGTGCGAGTTGGACAAGGCGAACTCCCTGCTTGAATCCCGGGGTGGGTTAAGTACCCTCCGGGGAAGGATCGTTGCTTGGGACCCCGGGGCTGGTGTCGAGGTGACTGTTCTGTGCATCCACCTCGCAGCTGTTCTCTCTCCGCGGGTTCTCTCCGCCTGCTGCAGCCAAAAGGGACACAGCTTAGGGTAAAGATAAAAACCCGGGGTGTAAACGTTCTTGCCTAGCCCTCGCCCCAAGCACAAGCATATATGCCTCTGGTCAAAGGCTTTCGCCACAAGCTGAACACGTTTGGTCTCATCTAAGCCTCTGAAGCCCGAGTTCACCCAGCTACGAATCAAACTTCAGGAGAGGTGCTCAGGGTGATGCGGACTGCCAAGCGTTTCACCAGGCAGCCCAGATCGAGTACAAACACTTGTGTTTTAAACGGGCAGAGGAAATGGTGTCAAGAGCGCGCCTCCATCTCCCGGGCGACGTACACGTTCTCTCCACGAGACGCAAGCCCTTCCTCCAGTGTGAAAGGCCTCTACACTCTACACCTCTTGCGCTCGCAGCACGCAGGTGCCACCCGCTCTGAACATCTTCCAAAGGCACAGGGGTCACGCAACGTGTGAACCACCGAGCGCGGGTGCAGCACACACCTAGGTCTTCGCTGTCGGCCTGAGAACACCCACGGCACAGGGCTTCTTTGGTGCACACACGTGGTAGTGGTCGGTGATGCCTTCTGCTCCGTGAAACCTTCTCGGGGACACAGAGCGTGAGCGCACGTAGATTAGCCCTACACCTCATCCCTCTTTCTTGAGTGAGTTGTACTGCTATAAGGCAAAACTCCCTGCTGGAATCTCGGTGTGGCTTAAGTATCCTCTGGGAAGCGATCGCTGCTAGAGACACTGTGCTGCTCTCTAGGATAACGGTCTGTGCCTCCACTGCGCTGCTGTTGTCTCCAAGTCGCTTGCGAAGGCCTTTTCGAAGAGGTTGCTCACAGTGTCGTTTCTTTAGAGCAACCCACAGGCATACGAGGATGCCGGTTCTGTGAAGGAAAATGCTCCCTGCCTCAGCCACTTGGGCGCCGTTTTGTACAGGAAAGGACACTCCGCCTTGGAGGCTCTTCCTTCCGGATTGCCACTCGCACTGGCGATGTCTCCTGAATCTCGCGGGGTTACGGTGCCGTCACAGGGTCCGTATCTCAGGCCTAGAACGGCAGAGCGTCCGGCAGCTTTGAAAGAGACCGTCGGCATTCTTTTGGCCTTCGGGGACGCTCCATGAGGAACAAGCTCCTCAGCAGCGTGCGTCTTTAGATCTTTCATGGCAGAACCTCTGTGGGCGACCTCATTCCTCCCCCCACGTGAGAGACACACACAACCTGCCATTAGGGGGTGGAAGGCTTTAGAGTCCAGCAGCGAGGCTGGCGCTCCCACTCAGCGTTCCTGCACGGAACTGAGCCCGGGTGCGTGAGACCGTGAGAGGGGGCAAAGACAGGCGTACCAGCGAGCTGTTCACGGTGCACGCTGACGCATCACCCTTCAAGCTCACGTTCCTTTCATGGAGAGAACACGAGGCCTTGATTGCGCTTTCCTGTGGTACGTAAACTTTGGTCGCGTCCCCTGGTGGGCACATCGGCTCAGGACTGCCCTGTCCCAAAGGCTCCAGGTGTGGAGCCCGACTGTTGGAGCTCAGCCTCACGTGGCTCTTTCACGGACGAGACCGGCTCGCAATGGGACCGTTCACGAGCTGGGGACCGTGCTGGCTGTTAGGAGTCGGCACACCAAGAGCCCTCCGAGGGAGAGGAGCTGCTGACGTTTGCCAGCACAGTCTCCAATTCCCAACTGCAACCATTCCCTGTAAGAGGCTCCCGAAAGCTTTGACGCAGTTTCTCAGTTAGCTATAAATGGAGGCCAGTCACTTGGCAGACTCCCCCAACGCCCGGCCTCCCAGGCTGCGATACAGACACGCCGACTGCTTCAGCCAACAGGGACAGCTTGGAGTAAAAGGGAGACTCCTACGTGTCAAAGTACTTGCGTGACGCTGGCCAGAAGCTCAAACATTTAGGGCAGGGCATCAGGGCACTTCGCCGCACGCGGAGCAAGTTTGTTCTCATCTCGCCTCTGAAAGCCGAGTTTAACCAGCTAGGAAGCAAACTTCGGGAAAGGTACTCAGGGTGCCGCCGCTTCAAAATTCTCTCACCAGAGAGTCCAAATCGTGTACGCCTCTTTGTATTTTCCATGGGCAGGACAAAATGGTGTCAAACCCGCACGCCTCCAGCTGGGGGTGGGTTGGGGTGGGGTGGGGTGGGGTGGGGGTGGGGGTTGGGCGACGTACACTTTCTCCACGGGAAACAGGCCCACGCCTTCAGTGTGAAAGGCCTCTACGCCTCTCCGCTTTCGCAGCCCAGGCGCAGCCTCAGCTCTGAAAAGCTTCCAGAGCAGGAAGGTCAGAAAACCTTTGAACCACCCAGCAGGTGCAGCACAGAACAAGGGCTTCTCTCTTGGCCTTGAGAACACCCACTGCCCAGCGCTCCTTTGTGTACACACGTGGTGGAGGAAGGGTGCTGCATTCGGCTCCGTGAGAACTTCTCCGGGCCACGTAGTGTGAACGCAAGTAGATGAGCCCTACATCTCATGCCAGTCTCCTGTGCGAGTTGGACAAGGCGAACTCCCTGCTTGAATCCCGGGGTGGGTTAAGTACCCTCCGGGGAAGGATCGTTGCTTGGGACCCCGGGGCTGGTGTCGAGGTGACTGTTCTGTGCATCCACCTCGCAGCTGTTCTCTCTCCGCGGGTTCTCTCCGCCTGCTGCAGCCAAAAGGGACACAGCTTAGGGTAAAGATAAAAACCCGGGGTGTAAACGTTCTTGCCTAGCCCTCGCCCCAAGCACAAGCGTATATGCCTCTGGTCAAAGGCTTTCGCCACAAGCTGAACACGTTTGGTCTCATCTAAGCCTCTGAAGCCCGAGTTCACCCAGCTACGAATCAAACTTCAGGAGAGGTGCTCAGGGTGATGCGGACTGCCAAGCGTTTCACTAGGCAGCCCAGATCGAGTACAACCACTTGTGTTTTAAACGGGCAGAGGAAATGGTGTCAAGAGCGCGCCTCCATCTCCCGGGCGACGTACACGTTCTCTCCACGAGACGCAAGCCCTTCCTCCAGTGTGAAAGGCCTCTACACTCTACACCTCTTGCGCTCGCAGCACGCAGGTGCCACCCGCTCTGAACATCTTCCAAAGGCACAGGGGTCACGCAACGTGTGAACCACCGAGCGCGGGTGCAGCACACACCTAGCTCTTCGCTGTCGGCCTGAGAACACCCACGGCACAGGGCTTCTTTGGTGCACACACGTGGTAGCGGTCGGTGATGCCTTCTGCTCCGTGAAACCTTCTCGGGGACACAGAGCGTGAGCGCACGTAGATTAGCCCTACACCTCATCCCTCTTTCTTGAGTGAGTTGTACTGCTATAAGGCAAAACTCCCTGCTGGAATCTCGGTGTGGCTTAAGTATCCTCCGGGAAGCGATCGCTGCTAGAGACACTGTGCTGCTCTCTAGGATAACGGTCTGTGCCTCCACTGCGCTGCTGTTGTCTCCAAGTCGCTTGCGAAGGCCTTTTCGAAGAGGTTGCTCACAGTGTCGTTTCTTTAGAGCAACCCACAGGCATACGAGGATGCCGGTTCTGTGAAGGAAAATGCTCCCTGCCTCAGCCACTTGGGCGCCGTTTTGTACAGGAAAGGACACTCCGCCTTGGAGGCTCTTCCTTCCGGATTGCCACTCGCACTGGCGATGTCTCCTGAATCTCGCGGGGTTACGGTGCCGTCACAGGGTCCGTATCTCAGGCCTAGAACGGCAGAGCGTCCGGCAGCTTTGAAAGAGACCGTCGGCATTCTTCTGGCCTTCGGGGACGCTCCATGAGGAACAAGCTCCTCAGCAGCGTGCGTCTTTAGATCTTTCATGGCAGAACCTCTGTGGGCGACCTCATTCCTCCCCCCACGTGAGAGACACACACAACCTGCCATTAGGGGGTGGAAGGCTTTAGAGTCCAGCAGCGAGGCTGGCGCTCCCACTCAGCGTTCCTGCACGGAACTGAGCCCGGGTGCGTGAGACCGTGAGAGGGGGCAAAGACAGGCGTACCAGCGAGCTGTTCACGGTGCACGCTGACGCATCACCCTTCAAGCTCACGTTCCTTTCATGGAGAGAACACGAGGCCTTGATTGCGCTTTCCTGTGGTACGTAAACTTTGGTCGCGTCCCCTGGTGGGCACATCGGCTCAGGACTGCCCTGTCCCAAAGGCTCCAGGTGTGGAGCCCGACTGTTGGAGCTCAGCCTCACGTGGCTCTTTCACGGACGAGACCGGCTCGCAATGGGACCGTTCACGAGCTGGGGACCGTGCTGGCTGTTAGGAGTCGGCACACCAAGAGCCCTCCGAGGGAGAGGAGCTGCTGACGTTTGCCAGCACAGTCTCCAATTCCCAACTGCAACCATTCCCTGTAAGAGGCTCCCGAAAGCTTCGACGCAGTTTCTCAGTTAGCTATAAATGGAGGCCAGTCACTTGGCAGACTCCCCCAACGCCCGGCCTCCCAGGCTGCGATACAGACACGCCGACTGCTTCAGCCAACAGGGACAGCTTGGAGTAAAAGGGAGACTCCTACGTGTCAAAGTACTTGCGTGACGCTGGCCAGAAGCTCAAACATTTAGGGCAGGGCATCAGGGCACTTCGCCGCACGCGGAGCAAGTTTGTTCTCATCTCGCCTCTGAAAGCCGAGTTTAACCAGCTAGGAAGCAAACTTCGGGAAAGGTACTCAGGGTGCCGCCGCTTCAAAATTCTCTCACCAGACAGCCCAAATCGTGTACGCCTCTTTGTATTTTCCATGGGCAGGACAAAATGGTGTCAAACCCGCACGCCTCCAGCTGGGGGTGGGTTGGGGTGGGGTGGGGTGGGGTGGGGGTGGGGGTTGGGCGACGTACACTTTCTCCACGGGAAACAGGCCCACGCCTTCAGTGTGAAAGGCCTCTACGCCTCTCCGCTTTCGCAGCCCAGGCGCAGCCTCAGCTCTGAAAAGCTTCCAGAGCAGGAAGGTCAGAAAACCTTTGAACCACCCAGCAGGTGCAGCACAGAACAAGGGCTTCTCTCTTGGCCTTGAGAACACCCACTGCCCAGCGCTCCTTTGTGTACACACGTGGTGGAGGAAGGGTGCTGCATTCGGCTCCGTGAGAACTTCTCCGGGCCACGTAGTGTGAACGCAAGTAGATGAGCCCTACATCTCATGCCAGTCTCCTGTGCGAGTTGGACAAGGCGAACTCCCTGCTTGAATCCCGGGGTGGGTTAAGTACCCTCCGGGGAAGTATCGTTGCTTGGGACCCCGGGGCTGGTGTCGAGGTGACTGTTCTGTGCATCCACCTCGCAGCTGTTCTCTCTCCGCGGGTTCTCTCCGCCTGCTGCAGCCAAAAGGGACACAGCTTAGGGTAAAGATAAAAACCCGGGGTGTAAACGTTCTTGCCTAGCCCTCGCCCCAAGCACAAGCGTATATGCCTCTGGTCAAAGGCTTTCGCCACAAGCTGAACACGTTTGGTCTCATCTAAGCCTCTGAAGCCCGAGTTCACCCAGCTACGAATCAAACTTCAGGAGAGGTGCTCAGGGTGATGCGGACTGCCAAGCGTTTCACCAGGCAGCCCAGATCGAGTACAAACACTTGTGTTTTAAACGGGCAGAGGAAATGGTGTCAAGAGCGCGCCTCCATCTCCCGGGCGACGTACACGTTCTCTCCACGAGACGCAAGCCCTTCCTCCAGTGTGAAAGGCCTCTACACTCTACACCTCTTGCGCTCGCAGCACGCAGGTGCCACCCGCTCTGAACATCTTCCAAAGGCACAGGGGTCACGCAACGTGTGAACCACCGAGCGCGGGTGCAGCACACACCTAGGTCTTCGCTGTCGGCCTGAGAACACCCACGGCACAGGGCTTCTTTGGTGCACACACGTGGTAGCGGTCGGTGATGCCTTCTGCTCCGTGAAACCTTCTCGGGGACACAGAGCGTGAGCGCACGTAGATTAGCCCTACACCTCATCCCTCTTTCTTGAGTGAGTTGTACTGCTATAAGGCAAAACTCCCTGCTGGAATCTCGGTGTGGCTTAAGTATCCTCCGGGAAGCGATCGCTGCTAGAGACACTGTGCTGCTCTCTAGGATAACGGTCTGTGCCTCCACTGCGCTGCTGTTGTCTCCAAGTCGCTTGCGAAGGCCTTTTCGAAGAGGCTGCTCACAGTGTCGTTTCTTTAGAGCAACCCACAGGCATACGAGGATGCCGGTTCTGTGAAGGAAAATGCTCCCTGCCTCAGCCACTTGGGCGCCGTTTTGTACAGGAAAGGACACTCCGCCTTGGAGGCTCTTCCTTCCGGATTGCCACTCGCACTGGCGATGTCTCCTGAATCTCGCGGGGTTACGGTGCCGTCACAGGGTCCGTATCTCAGGCCTAGAACGGCAGAGCGTCCGGCAGCTTTGAAAGAGACCGTCGGCATTCTTCTGGCCTTCGGGGACGCTCCATGAGGAACAAGCTCCTCAGCAGCGTGCGTCTTTAGATCTTTCATGGCAGAACCTCTGTGGGCGACCTCATTCCTCCCCCCACGTGAGAGACACACACAACCTGCCATTAGGGGGTGGAAGGCTTTAGAGTCCAGCAGCGAGGCTGGCGCTCCCACTCAGCGTTCCTGCACGGAACTGAGCCCGGGTGCGTGAGACCGTGAGAGGGGGCAAAGACAGGCGTACCAGCGAGCTGTTCACGGTGCACGCTGACGCATCACCCTTCAAGCTCACGTTCCTTTCATGGAGAGAACACGAGGCCTTGATTGCGCTTTCCTGTGGTACGTAAACTTTGGTCGCGTCCCCTGGTGGGCACATCGGCTCAGGACTGCCCTGTCCCAAAGGCTCCAGGTGTGGAGCCCGACTGTTGGAGCTCAGCCTCACGTGGCTCTTTCACGGACGAGACCGGCTCGCAATGGGACCGTTCACGAGCTGGGGACCGTGCTGGCTGTTAGGAGTCGGCACACCAAGAGCCCTCCGAGGGAGAGGAGCTGCTGACGTTTGCCAGCACAGTCTCCAATTCCCAACTGCAACCATTCCCTGTAAGAGGCTCCCGAAAGCTTCGACACAGTTTCTCAGTTAGCTATAAATGGAGGCCAGTCACTTGGCAGACTCCCCCAACGCCCGGCCTCCCAGGCTGCGATACAGACACGCCGACTGCTTCAGCCAACAGGGACAGCTTGGAGTAAAAGGGAGACTCCTACGTGTCAAAGTACTTGCGTGACGCTGGCCAGAAGCTCAAACATTTAGGGCAGGGCATCAGGGCACTTCGCCGCACGCGGAGCAAGTTTGTTCTCATCTCGCCTCTGAAAGCCGAGTTTAACCAGCTAGGAAGCAAACTTCGGGAAAGGTACTCAGGGTGCCGCCGCTTCAAAATTCTCTCACCAGACAGCCCAAATCGTGTACGCCTCTTTGTATTTTCCATGGGCAGGACAAAATGGTGTCAAACCCGCACGCCTCCAGCTGGGGGTGGGTTGGGGTGGGGTGGGGTGGGGTGGGGGTGGGGGTTGGGCGACATACACTTTCTCCACGGGAAACAGGCCCACGCCTTCAGTGTGAAAGGCCTCTACGCCTCTCCGCTTTCGCAGCCCAGGCGCAGCCTCAGCTCTGAAAAGCTTCCAGAGCAGGAAGGTCAGAAAACCTTTGAACCACCCAGCAGGTGCAGCACAGAACAAGGGCTTCTCTCTTGGCCTTGAGAACACCCACTGCCCAGCGCTCCTTTGTGTACACACGTGGTGGAGGAAGGGTGCTGCATTCGGCTCCGTGAGAACTTCTCCGGGCCACGTAGTGTGAACGCAAGTAGATGAGCCCTACATCTCATGCCAGTCTCCTGTGCGAGTTGGACAAGGCGAACTCCCTGCTTGAATCCCGGGGTGGGTTAAGTACCCTCCGGGGAAGGATCGTTGCTTGGGACCCCGGGGCTGGTGTCGAGGTGACTGTTCTGTGCATCCACCTCGCAGCTGTTCTCTCTCCGCGGGTTCTCTCCGCCTGCTGCAGCCAAAAGGGACACAGCTTAGGGTAAAGATAAAAACCCGGGGTGTAAACGTTCTTGCCTAGCCCTCGCCCCAAGCACAAGCGTATATGCCTCTGGTCAAAGGCTTTCGCCACAAGCTGAACACGTTTGGTCTCATCTAAGCCTCTGAAGCCCGAGTTCACCCAGCTACGAATCAAACTTCAGGAGAGGTGCTCAGGGTGATGCGGACTGCCAAGCGTTTCACTAGGCAGCCCAGATCGAGTACAACCACTTGTGTTTTAAACGGGCAGAGGAAATGGTGTCAAGAGCGCGCCTCCATCTCCCGGGCGACGTACACGTTCTCTCCACGAGACGCAAGCCCTTCCTCCAGTGTGAAAGGCCTCTACACTCTACACCTCTTGCGCTCGCAGCACGCAGGTGCCACCCGCTCTGAACATCTTCCAAAGGCACAGGGGTCACGCAACGTGTGAACCACCGAGCGCGGGTGCAGCACACACCTAGGTCTTCGCTGTCGGCCTGAGAACACCCACGGCACAGGGCTTCTTTGGTGCACACACGTGGTAGCGGTCGGTGATGCCTTCTGCTCCGTGAAACCTTCTCGGGGACACAGAGCGTGAGCGCACGTAGATTAGCCCTACACCTCATCCCTCTTTCTTGAGTGAGTTGTACTGCTATAAGGCAAAACTCCCTGCTGGAATCTCGGTGTGGCTTAAGTATCCTCCGGGAAGCGATCGCTGCTAGAGACACTGTGCTGCTCTCTAGGATAACGGTCTGTGCCTCCACTGCGCTGCTGTTGTCTCCAAGTCGCTTGCGAAGGCCTTTTCGAAGAGGTTGCTCACAGTGTCGTTTCTTTAGAGCAACCCACAGGCATACGAGGATGCCGGTTCTGTGAAGGAAAATGCTCCCTGCCTCAGCCACTTGGGCGCCGTTTTGTACAGGAAAGGACACTCCGCCTTGGAGGCTCTTCCTTCCGGATTGCCACTCGCACTGGCGATGTCTCCTGAATCTCGCGGGGTTACGGTGCCGTCACAGGGTCCGTATCTCAGGCCTAGAACGGCAGAGCGTCCGGCAGCTTTGAAAGAGACCGTCGGCATTCTTCTGGCCTTCGGGGACGCTCCATGAGGAACAAGCTCCTCAGCAGCGTGCGTCTTTAGATCTTTCATGGCAGAACCTCTGTGGGCGACCTCATTCCTCCCCCCACGTGAGAGACACACACAACCTGCCATTAGGGGGTGGAAGGCTTTAGAGTCCAGCAGCGAGGCTGGCGCTCCCACTCAGCGTTCCTGCACGGAACTGAGCCCGGGTGCGTGAGACCGTGAGAGGGGGCAAAGACAGGCGTACCAGCGAGCTGTTCACGGTGCACGCTGACGCATCACCCTTCAAGCTCACGTTCCTTTCATGGAGAGAACACGAGGCCTTGATTGTGCTTTCCTGTGGTACGTAAACTTTGGTCGCGTCCCCTGGTGGGCACATCGGCTCAGGACTGCCCTGTCCCAAAGGCTCCAGGTGTGGAGCCCGACTGTTGGAGCTCAGCCTCACGTGGCTCTTTCACGGACGAGACCGGCTCGCAATGGGACCGTTCACGAGCTGGGGACCGTGCTGGCTGTTAGGAGTCGGCACACCAAGAGCCCTCCGAGGGAGAGGAGCTGCTGACGTTTGCCAGCACAGTCTCCAATTCCCAACTGCAACCATTCCCTGTAAGAGGCTCCCGAAAGCTTCGACGCAGTTTCTCAGTTAGCTATAAATGGAGGCCAGTCACTTGGCAGACTCCCCCAACGCCCGGCCTCCCAGGCTGCGATACAGACACGCCGACTGCTTCAGCCAACAGGGACAGCTTGGAGTAAAAGGGAGACTCCTACGTGTCAAAGTACTTGCGTGACGCTGGCCAGAAGCTCAAACATTTAGGGCAGGGCATCAGGGCACTTCGCCGCACGCGGAGCAAGTTTGTTCTCATCTCGCCTCTGAAAGCCGAGTTTAACCAGCTAGGAAGCAAACTTCGGGAAAGGTACTCAGGGTGCTGCCGCTTCAAAATTCTCTCACCAGACAGCCCAAATCGTGTACGCCTCTTTGTATTTTCCATGGGCAGGACAAAATGGTGTCAAACCCGCACGCCTCCAGCTGGGGGTGGGTTGGGGTGGGGTGGGGTGGGGTGGGGGTGGGGGTTGGGCGACGTACACTTTCTCCACGGGAAACAGGCCCACGCCTTCAGTGTGAAAGGCCTCTACGCCTCTCCGCTTTCGCAGCCCAGGCGCAGCCTCAGCTCTGAAAAGCTTCCAGAGCAGGAAGGTCAGAAAACCTTTGAACCACCCAGCAGGTGCAGCACAGAACAAGGGCTTCTCTCTTGGCCTTGAGAACACCCACTGCCCAGCGCTCCTTTGTGTACACACGTGGTGGAGGAAGGGTGCTGCATTCGGCTCCGTGAGAACTTCTCCGGGCCACGTAGTGTGAACGCAAGTAGATGAGCCCTACATCTCATGCCAGTCTCCTGTGCGAGTTGGACAAGGCGAACTCCCTGCTTGAATCCCGGGGTGGGTTAAGTACCCTCCGGGGAAGGATCATTGCTTGGGACCCCGGGGCTGGTGTCGAGGTGACTGTTCTGTGCATCCACCTCGCAGCTGTTCTCTCTCCGCGGGTTCTCTCCGCCTGCTGCAGCCAAAAGGGACACAGCTTAGGGTAAAGATAAAAACCCGGGGTGTAAACGTTCTTGCCTAGCCCTCGCCCCAAGCACAAGCGTATATGCCTCTGGTCAAAGGCTTTCGCCACAAGCTGAACACGTTTGGTCTCATCTAAGCCTCTGAAGCCCGAGTTCACCCAGCTACGAATCAAACTTCAGGAGAGGTGCTCAGGGTGATGCGGACTGCCAAGCGTTTCACCAGGCAGCCCAGATCGAGTACAAACACTTGTGTTTTAAACGGGCAGAGGAAATGGTGTCAAGAGCGCGCCTCCATCTCCCGGGCGACGTACACGTTCTCTCCACGAGACGCAAGCCCTTCCTCCAGTGTGAAAGGCCTCTACACTCTACACCTCTTGCGCTCGCAGCACGCAGGTGCCACCCGCTCTGAACATCTTCCAAAGGCACAGGGGTCACGCAACGTGTGAACCACCGAGCGCGGGTGCAGCACACACCTAGGTCTTCGCTGTCGGCCTGAGAACACCCACGGCACAGGGCTTCTTTGGTGCACACACGTGGTAGCGGTCGGTGATGCCTTCTGCTCCGTGAAACCTTCTCGGGGACACAGAGCGTGAGCGCACGTAGATTAGCCCTACACCTCATCCCTCTTTCTTGAGTGAGTTGTACTGCTATAAGGCAAAACTCCCTGCTGGAATCTCGGTGTGGCTTAAGTATCCTCCGGGAAGCGATCGCTGCTAGAGACACTGTGCTGCTCTCTAGGATAACGGTCTGTGCCTCCACTGCGCTGCTGTTGTCTCCAAGTCGCTTGCGAAGGCCTTTTCGAAGAGGCTGCTCACAGTGTCGTTTCTTTAGAGCAACCCACAGGCATACGAGGATGCCGGTTCTGTGAAGGAAAATGCTCCCTGCCTCAGCCACTTGGGCGCCGTTTTGTACAGGAAAGGACACTCCGCCTTGGAGGCTCTTCCTTCCGGATTGCCACTCGCACTGGCGATGTCTCCTGAATCTCGCGGGGTTACGGTGCCGTCACAGGGTCCGTATCTCAGGCCTAGAACGGCAGAGCGTCCGGCAGCTTTGAAAGAGACCGTCGGCATTCTTCTGGCCTTCGGGGACGCTCCATGAGGAACAAGCTCCTCAGCAGCGTGCGTCTTTAGATCTTTCATGGCAGAACCTCTGTGGGCGACCTCATTCCTCCCCCCACGTGAGAGACACACACAACCTGCCATTAGGGGGTGGAAGGCTTTAGAGTCCAGCAGCGAGGCTGGCGCTCCCACTCAGCGTTCCTGCACGGAACTGAGCCCGGGTGCGTGAGACCGTGAGAGGGGGCAAAGACAGGCGTACCAGCGAGCTGTTCACGGTGCACGCTGACGCATCACCCTTCAAGCTCACGTTCCTTTCATGGAGAGAACACGAGGCCTTGATTGCGCTTTCCTGTGGTACGTAAACTTTGGTCGCGTCCCCTGGTGGGCACATCGGCTCAGGACTGCCCTGTCCCAAAGGCTCCAGGTGTGGAGCCCGACTGTTGGAGCTCAGCCTCACGTGGCTCTTTCACGGACGAGACCGGCTCGCAATGGGACCGTTCACGAGCTGGGGACCGTGCTGGCTGTTAGGAGTCGGCACACCAAGAGCCCTCCGAGGGAGAGGAGCTGCTGACGTTTGCCAGCACAGTCTCCAATTCCCAACTGCAACCATTCCCTGTAAGAGGCTCCCGAAAGCTTCGACACAGTTTCTCAGTTAGCTATAAATGGAGGCCAGTCACTTGGCAGACTCCCCCAACGCCCGGCCTCCCAGGCTGCGATACAGACACGCCGACTGCTTCAGCCAACAGGGACAGCTTGGAGTAAAAGGGAGACTCCTACGTGTCAAAGTACTTGCGTGACGCTGGCCAGAAGCTCAAACATTTAGGGCAGGGCATCAGGGCACTTCGCCGCACGCGGAGCAAGTTTGTTCTCATCTCGCCTCTGAAAGCCGAGTTTAACCAGCTAGGAAGCAAACTTCGGGAAAGGTACTCAGGGTGCCGCCGCTTCAAAATTCTCTCACCAGACAGCCCAAATCGTGTACGCCTCTTTGTATTTTCCATGGGCAGGACAAAATGGTGTCAAACCCGCACGCCTCCAGCTGGGGGTGGGTTGGGGTGGGGTGGGGTGGGGTGGGGGTGGGGGTTGGGCGACGTACACTTTCTCCACGGGAAACAGGCCCACGCCTTCAGTGTGAAAGGCCTCTACGCCTCTCCGCTTTCGCAGCCCAGGCGCAGCCTCAGCTCTGAAAAGCTTCCAGAGCAGGAAGGTCAGAAAACCTTTGAACCACCCAGCAGGTGCAGCACAGAACAAGGGCTTCTCTCTTGGCCTTGAGAACACCCACTGCCCAGCGCTCCTTTGTGTACACACGTGGTGGAGGAAGGGTGCTGCATTCGGCTCCGTGAGAACTTCTCCGGGCCACGTAGTGTGAACGCAAGTAGATGAGCCCTACATCTCATGCCAGTCTCCTGTGCGAGTTGGACAAGGCGAACTCCCTGCTTGAATCCCGGGGTGGGTTAAGTACCCTCCGGGGAAGGATCATTGCTTGGGACCCCGGGGCTGGTGTCGAGGTGACTGTTCTGTGCATCCACCTCGCAGCTGTTCTCTCTCCGCGGGTTCTCTCCGCCTGCTGCAGCCAAAAGGGACACAGCTTAGGGTAAAGATAAAAACCCGGGGTGTAAACGTTCTTGCCTAGCCCTCGCCCCAAGCACAAGCGTATATGCCTCTGGTCAAAGGCTTTCGCCACAAGCTGAACACGTTTGGTCTCATCTAAGCCTCTGAAGCCCGAGTTCACCCAGCTACGAATCAAACTTCAGGAGAGGTGCTCAGGGTGATGCGGACTGCCAAGCGTTTCACCAGGCAGCCCAGATCGAGTACAAACACTTGTGTTTTAAACGGGCAGAGGAAATGGTGTCAAGAGCGCGCCTCCATCTCCCGGGCGACGTACACGTTCTCTCCACGAGACGCAAGCCCTTCCTCCAGTGTGAAAGGCCTCTACACTCTACACCTCTTGCGCTCGCAGCACGCAGGTGCCACCCGCTCTGAACATCTTCCAAAGGCACAGGGGTCACGCAACGTGTGAACCACCGAGCGCGGGTGCAGCACACACCTAGGTCTTCGCTGTCGGCCTGAGAACACCCACGGCACAGGGCTTCTTTGGTGCACACACGTGGTAGCGGTCGGTGATGCCTTCTGCTCCGTGAAACCTTCTCGGGGACACAGAGCGTGAGCGCACGTAGATTAGCCCTACACCTCATCCCTCTTTCTTGAGTGAGTTGTACTGCTATAAGGCAAAACTCCCTGCTGGAATCTCGGTGTGGCTTAAGTATCCTCCGGGAAGCGATCGCTGCTAGAGACACTGTGCTGCTCTCTAGGATAACGGTCTGTGCCTCCACTGCGCTGCTGTTGTCTCCAAGTCGCTTGCGAAGGCCTTTTCGAAGAGGCTGCTCACAGTGTCGTTTCTTTAGAGCAACCCACAGGCATACGAGGATGCCGGTTCTGTGAAGGAAAATGCTCCCTGCCTCAGCCACTTGGGCGCCGTTTTGTACAGGAAAGGACACTCCGCCTTGGAGGCTCTTCCTTCCGGATTGCCACTCGCACTGGCGATGTCTCCTGAATCTCGCGGGGTTACGGTGCCGTCACAGGGTCCGTATCTCAGGCCTAGAACGGCAGAGCGTCCGGCAGCTTTGAAAGAGACCGTCGGCATTCTTCTGGCCTTCGGGGACGCTCCATGAGGAACAAGCTCCTCAGCAGCGTGCGTCTTTAGATCTTTCATGGCAGAACCTCTGTGGGCGACCTCATTCCTCCCCCCACGTGAGAGACACACACAACCTGCCATTAGGGGGTGGAAGGCTTTAGAGTCCAGCAGCGAGGCTGGCGCTCCCACTCAGCGTTCCTGCACGGAACTGAGCCCGGGTGCGTGAGACCGTGAGAGGGGGCAAAGACAGGCGTACCAGCGAGCTGTTCACGGTGCACGCTGACGCATCACCCTTCAAGCTCACGTTCCTTTCATGGAGAGAACACGAGGCCTTGATTGCGCTTTCCTGTGGTACGTAAACTTTGGTCGCGTCCCCTGGTGGGCACATCGGCTCAGGACTGCCCTGTCCCAAAGGCTCCAGGTGTGGAGCCCGACTGTTGGAGCTCAGCCTCACGTGGCTCTTTCACGGACGAGACCGGCTCGCAATGGGACCGTTCACGAGCTGGGGACCGTGCTGGCTGTTAGGAGTCGGCACACCAAGAGCCCTCCGAGGGAGAGGAGCTGCTGACGTTTGCCAGCACAGTCTCCAATTCCCAACTGCAACCATTCCCTGTAAGAGGCTCCCGAAAGCTTCGACACAGTTTCTCAGTTAGCTATAAATGGAGGCCAGTCACTTGGCAGACTCCCCCAACGCCCGGCCTCCCAGGCTGCGATACAGACACGCCGACTGCTTCAGCCAACAGGGACAGCTTGGAGTAAAAGGGAGACTCCTACGTGTCAAAGTACTTGCGTGACGCTGGCCAGAAGCTCAAACATTTAGGGCAGGGCATCAGGGCACTTCGCCGCACGCGGAGCAAGTTTGTTCTCATCTCGCCTCTGAAAGCCGAGTTTAACCAGCTAGGAAGCAAACTTCGGGAAAGGTACTCAGGGTGCCGCCGCTTCAAAATTCTCTCACCAGACAGCCCAAATCGTGTACGCCTCTTTGTATTTTCCATGGGCAGGACAAAATGGTGTCAAACCCGCACGCCTCCAGCTGGGGGTGGGTTGGGGTGGGGTGGGGTGGGGTGGGGGTGGGGGTTGGGCGACGTACACTTTCTCCACGGGAAACAGGCCCACGCCTTCAGTGTGAAAGGCCTCTACGCCTCTCCGCTTTCGCAGCCCAGGCGCAGCCTCAGCTCTGAAAATCTTCCAGAGCAGGAAGGTCAGAAAACCTTTGAACCACCCAGCAGGTGCAGCACAGAACAAGGGCTTCTCTCTTGGCCTTGAGAACACCCACTGCCCAGCGCTCCTTTGTGTACACACGTGGTGGAGGAAGGGTGCTGCATTCGGCTCCGTGAGAACTTCTCCGGGCCACGTAGTGTGAACGCAAGTAGATGAGCCCTACATCTCATGCCAGTCTCCTGTGCGAGTTGGACAAGGCGAACTCCCTGCTTGAATCCCGGGGTGGGTTAAGTACCCTCCAGGGAAGGATCGTTGCTTGGGACCCCGGGGCTGGTGTCGAGGTGACTGTTCTGTGCATCCACCTCGCAGCTGTTCTCTCTCCGCGGGTTCTCTCCGCCTGCTGCAGCCAAAAGGGACACAGCTTAGGGTAAAGATAAAAACCCGGGGTGTAAACATTCTTGCCTAGCCCTCGCCCCAAGCACAAGCGTATATGCCTCTGGTCAAAGGCTTTCGCCACAAGCTGAACACGTTTGGTCTCATCTAAGCCTCTGAAGCCCGAGTTCACCCAGCTACGAATCAAACTTCAGGAGAGGTGCTCAGGGTGATGCGGACTGCCAAGCGTTTCACCAGGCAGCCCAGATCGAGTACAAACACTTGTGTTTTAAACGGGCAGAGGAAATGGTGTCAAGAGCGCGCCTCCATCTCCCGGGCGACGTACACGTTCTCTCCACGAGGCGCAAGCCCTTCCTCCAGTGTGAAAGGCCTCTACACTCTACACCTCTTGCGCTCGCAGCACGCAGGTGCCACCCGCTCTGAACATCTTCCAAAGGCACAGGGGTCACGCAACGTGTGAACCACCGAGCGCGGGTGCAGCACACACCTAGGTCTTCGCTGTCGGCCTGAGAACACCCACGGCACAGGGCTTCTTTGGTGCACACACGTGGTAGCGGTCGGTGATGCCTTCTGCTCCGTGAAACCTTCTCGGGGACACAGAGCGTGAGCGCACGTAGATTAGCCCTACACCTCATACCTCTTTCTTGAGTGAGTTGTACTGCTATAAGGCAAAACTCCCTGCTGGAATCTCGGTGTGGCTTAAGTATCCTCCGGGAAGCGATCGCTGCTAGAGACACTGTGCTGCTCTCTAGGATAACGGTCTGTGCCTCCACTGCGCTGCTGTTGTCTCCAAGTCGCTTGCGAAGGCCTTTTCGAAGAGGCTGCTCACAGTGTCGTTTCTTTAGAGCAACCCACAGGCATACGAGGATGCCGGTTCTGTGAAGGAAAATGCTCCCTGCCTCAGCCACTTGGGCGCCGTTTTGTACAGGAAAGGACACTCCGCCTTGGAGGCTCTTCCTTCCGGATTGCCACTCGCACTGGCGATGTCTCCTGAATCTCGCGGGGTTACGGTGCCGTCACAGGGTCCGTATCTCAGGCCTAGAACGGCAGAGCGTCCAGCAGCTTTGAAAGAGACCGTCGGCATTCTTCTGGCCTTCGGGGACGCTCCATGAGGAACAAGCTCCTCAGCAGCGTGCGTCTTTAGATCTTTCATGGCAGAACCTCTGTGGGCGACCTCATTCCTCCCCCCACGTGAGAGACACACACAACCTGCCATTAGGGGGTGGAAGGCTTTAGAGTCCAGCAGCGAGGCTGGCGCTCCCACTCAGCGTTCCTGCACGGAACTGAGCCCGGGTGCGTGAGACCGTGAGAGGGGGCAAAGACAGGCGTACCAGCGAGCTGTTCACGGTGCACGCTGACGCATCACCCTTCAAGCTCACGTTCCTTTCATGGAGAGAACACGAGGCCTTGATTGCGCTTTCCTGTGGTACGTAAACTTTGGTCGCGTCCCCTGGTGGGCACATCGGCTCAGGACTGCCCTGTCCCAAAGGCTCCAGGTGTGGAGCCCGACTGTTGGAGCTCAGCCTCACGTGGCTCTTTCACGGACGAGACCGGCTCGCAATGGGACCGTTCACGAGCTGGGGACCGTGCTGGCTGTTAGGAGTCGGCACACCAAGAGCCCTCCGAGGGAGAGGAGCTGCTGACGTTTGCCAGCACAGTCTCCAATTCCCAACTGCAACCATTCCCTGTAAGAGGCTCCCGAAAGCTTCGACGCAGTTTCTCAGTTAGCTATAAATGGAGACCAGTCACTTGGCAGACTCCCCCAACGCCCGGCCTCCCAGGCTGCGATACAGACACGCCGACTGCTTCAGCCAACAGGGACAGCTTGGAGTAAAAGGGAGACTCCTACGTGTCAAAGTACTTGCGTGACGCTGGCCAGAAGCTCAAACATTTAGGGCAGGGCATCAGGGCACTTCGCCGCACGCGGAGCAAGTTTGTTCTCATCTCGCCTCTGAAAGCCGAGTTTAACCAGCTAGGAAGCAAACTTCGGGAAAGGTACTCAGGGTGCCGCCGCTTCAAAATTCTCTCACCAGACAGCCCAAATCGTGTACGCCTCTTTGTATTTTCCATGGGCAGGACAAAATGGTGTCAAACCCGCACGCCTCCAGCTGGGGGTGGGTTGGGGTGGGGTGGGGTGGGGTGGGGGTGGGGGTTGGGCGACGTACACTTTCTCCACGGGAAACAGGCCCACGCCTTCAGTGTGAAAGGCCTCTATGCCTCTCCGCTTTCGCAGCCCAGGCGCAGCCTCAGCTCTGAAAAGCTTCCAGAGCAGGAAGGTCAGAAAACCTTTGAACCACCCAGCAGGTGCAGCACAGAACAAGGGCTTCTCTCTTGGCCTTGAGAACACCCACTGCCCAGCGCTCCTTTGTGTACACACGTGGTGGAGGAAGGGTGCTGCATTCGGCTCCGTGAGAACTTCTCCGGGCCACGTAGTGTGAACGCAAGTAGATGAGCCCTACATCTCATGCCAGTCTCCTGTGCGAGTTGGACAAGGCGAACTCCCTGCTTGAATCCCGGGGTGGGTTAAGTACCCTCCGGGGAAGGATCGTTGCTTGGGACCCCGGGGCTGGTGTCGAGGTGACTGTTCTGTGCATCCACCTCGCAGCTGTTCTCTCTCCGCGGGTTCTCTCCGCCTGCTGCAGCCAAAAGGGACACAGCTTAGGGTAAAGATAAAAACCCGGGGTGTAAACGTTCTTGCCTAGCCCTCGCCCCAAGCACAAGCGTATATGCCTCTGGTCAAAGGCTTTCGCCACAAGCTGAACACGTTTGGTCTCATCTAAGCCTCTGAAGCCCGAGTTCACCCAGCTACGAATCAAACTTCAGGAGAGGTGCTCAGGGTGATGCGGACTGCCAAGCGTTTCACCAGGCAGCCCAGATCGAGTACAAACACTTGTGTTTTAAACGGGCAGAGGAAATGGTGTCAAGAGCGCGCCTCCATCTCCCGGGCGACGTACACGTTCTCTCCACGAGGCGCAAGCCCTTCCTCCAGTGTGAAAGGCCTCTACACTCTACACCTCTTGCGCTCGCAGCACGCAGGTGCCACCCGCTCTGAACATCTTCCAAAGGCACAGGGGTCACGCAACGTGTGAACCACCGAGCGCGGGTGCAGCACACACCTAGGTCTTCGCTGTCGGCCTGAGAACACCCACGGCACAGGGCTTCTTTGGTGCACACACGTGGTAGCGGTCGGTGATGCCTTCTGCTCCGTGAAACCTTCTCGGGGACACAGAGCGTGAGCGCACGTAGATTAGCCCTACACCTCATCCCTCTTTCTTGAGTGAGTTGTACTGCTATAAGGCAAAACTCCCTGCTGGAATCTCGGTGTGGCTTAAGTATCCTCCGGGAAGCGATCGCTGCTAGAGACACTGTGCTGCTCTCTAGGATAACGGTCTGTGCCTCCACTGCGCTGCTGTTGTCTCCAAGTCGCTTGCGAAGGCCTTTTCGAAGAGGCTGCTCACAGTGTCGTTTCTTTAGAGCAACCCACAGGCATACGAGGATGCCGGTTCTGTGAAGGAAAATGCTCCCTGCCTCAGCCACTTGGGCGCCGTTTTGTACAGGAAAGGACACTCCGCCTTGGAGGCTCTTCCTTCCGGATTGCCACTCGCACTGGCGATGTCTCCTGAATCTCGCGGGGTTACGGTGCCGTCACAGGGTCCGTATCTCAGGCCTAGAACGGCAGAGCGTCCGGCAGCTTTGAAAGAGACCGTCGGCATTCTTCTGGCCTTCGGGGACGCTCCATGAGGAACAAGCTCCTCAGCAGCGTGCGTCTTTAGATCTTTCATGGCAGAACCTCTGTGGGCGACCTCATTCCTCCCCCCACGTGAGAGACACACACAACCTGCCATTAGGGGGTGGAAGGCTTTAGAGTCCAGCAGCGAGGCTGGCGCTCCCACTCAGCGTTCCTGCACGGAACTGAGCCCGGGTGCGTGAGACCGTGAGAGGGGGCAAAGACAGGCGTACCAGCGAGCTGTTCACGGTGCACGCTGACGCATCACCCTTCAAGCTCACGTTCCTTTCATGGAGAGAACACGAGGCCTTGATTGCGCTTTCCTGTGGTACGTAAACTTTGGTCGCGTCCCCTGGTGGGCACATCGGCTCAGGACTGCCCTGTCCCAAAGGCTCCAGGTGTGGAGCCCGACTGTTGGAGCTCAGCCTCACGTGGCTCTTTCACGGACGAGACCGGCTCGCAATGGGACCGTTCACGAGCTGGGGACCGTGCTGGCTGTTAGGAGTCGGCACACCAAGAGCCCTCCGAGGGAGAGGAGCTGCTGACGTTTGCCAGCACAGTCTCCAATTCCCAACTGCGACCATTCCCTGTAAGAGGCTCCCGAAAGCTTCGACGCAGTTTCTCAGTTAGCTATAAATGGAGGCCAGTCACTTGGCAGACTCCCCCAACGCCCGGCCTCCCAGGCTGCGATACAGACACGCCGACTGCTTCAGCCAACAGGGACAGCTTGGAGTAAAAGGGAGACTCCTACGTGTCAAAGTACTTGCGTGACGCTGGCCAGAAGCTCAAACATTTAGGGCAGGGCATCAGGGCACTTCGCCGCACGCGGAGCAAGTTTGTTCTCATCTCGCCTCTGAAAGCCGAGTTTAACCAGCTAGGAAGCAAACTTCGGGAAAGGTACTCAGGGTGCCGCCGCTTCAAAATTCTCTCACCAGACAGCCCAAATCGTGTACGCCTCTTTGTATTTTCCATGGGCAGGACAAAATGGTGTCAAACCCGCACGCCTCCAGCTGGGGGTGGGTTGGGGTGGGGTGGGGTGGGGTGGGGGTGGGGGTTGGGCGACGTACACTTTCTCCACGGGAAACAGGCCCACGCCTTCAGTGTGAAAGGCCTCTACGCCTCTCCGCTTTCGCAGCCCAGGCGCAGCCTCAGCTCTGAAAAGCTTCCAGAGCAGGAAGGTCAGAAAACCTTTGAACCACCCAGCAGGTGCAGCACAGAACAAGGGCTTCTCTCTTGGCCTTGAGAACACCCACTGCCCAGCGCTCCTTTGTGTACACACGTGGTGGAGGAAGGGTGCTGCATTCGGCTCCGTGAGAACTTCTCCGGGCCACGTAGTGTGAACGCAAGTAGATGAGCCCTACATCTCATGCCAGTCTCCTGTGCGAGTTGGACAAGGCGAACTCCCTGCTTGAATCCCGGGGTGGGTTAAGTACCCTCCGGGGAAGGATCGTTGCTTGGGACCCCGGGGCTGGTGTCGAGGTGACTGTTCTGTGCATCCACCTCGCAGCTGTTCTCTCTCCGCGGGTTCTCTCCGCCTGCTGCAGCCAAAAGGGACACAGCTTAGGGTAAAGATAAAAACCCGGGGTGTAAACGTTCTTGCCTAGCCCTCGCCCCAAGCACAAGCGTATATGCCTCTGGTCAAAGGCTTTCGCCACAAGCTGAACACGTTTGGTCTCATCTAAGCCTCTGAAGCCCGAGTTCACCCAGCTACGAATCAAACTTCAGGAGAGGTGCTCAGGGTGATGCGGACTGCCAAGCGTTTCACCAGGCAGCCCAGATCGAGTACAAACACTTGTGTTTTAAACGGGCAGAGGAAATGGTGTCAAGAGCGCGCCTCCATCTCCCGGGCGACGTACACGTTCTCTCCACGAGACGCAAGCCCTTCCTCCAGTGTGAAAGGCCTCTACACTCTACACCTCTTGCGCTCGCAGCACGCAGGTGCCACCCGCTCTGAACATCTTCCAAAGGCACAGGGGTCACGCAACGTGTGAACCACCGAGCGCGGGTGCAGCACACACCTAGGTCTTCGCTGTCGGCCTGAGAACACCCACGGCACAGGGCTTCTTTGGTGCACACACGTGGTAGCGGTCGGTGATGCCTTCTGCTCCGTGAAACCTTCTCGGGGACACAGAGCGTGAGCGCACGTAGATTAGCCCTACACCTCATCCCTCTTTCTTGAGTGAGTTGTACTGCTATAAGGCAAAACTCCCTGCTGGAATCTCGGTGTGGCTTAAGTATCCTCCGGGAAGCGATCGCTGCTAGAGACACTGTGCTGCTCTCTAGGATAACGGTCTGTGCCTCCACTGCGCTGCTGTTGTCTCCAAGTCGCTTGCGAAGGCCTTTTCGAAGAGGTTGCTCACAGTGTCGTTTCTTTAGAGCAACCCACAGGCATACGAGGATGCCGGTTCTGTGAAGGAAAATGCTCCCTGCCTCAGCCACTTGGGCGCCGTTTTGTACAGGAAAGGACACTCCGCCTTGGAGGCTCTTCCTTCCGGATTGCCACTCGCACTGGCGATGTCTCCTGAATCTCGCGGGGTTACGGTGCCGTCACAGGGTCCGTATCTCAGGCCTAGAACGGCAGAGCGTCCGGCAGCTTTGAAAGAGACCGTCGGCATTCTTCTGGCCTTCGGGGACGCTCCATGAGGAACAAGCTCCTCAGCAGCGTGCGTCTTTAGATCTTTCATGGCAGAACCTCTGTGGGCGACCTCATTCCTCCCCCCACGTGAGAGACACACACAACCTGCCATTAGGGGGTGGAAGGCTTTAGAGTCCAGCAGCGAGGCTGGCGCTCCCACTCAGCGTTCCTGCACGGAACTGAGCCCGGGTGCGTGAGACCGTGAGAGGGGGCAAAGACAGGCGTACCAGCGAGCTGTTCACGGTGCACGCTGACGCATCACCCTTCAAGCTCACGTTCCTTTCATGGAGAGAACACGAGGCCTTGATTGCGCTTTCCTGTGGTACGTAAACTTTGGTCGCGTCCCCTGGTGGGCACATCGGCTCAGGACTGCCCTGTCCCAAAGGCTCCAGGTGTGGAGCCCGACAGTTGGAGCTCAGCCTCACGTGGCTCTTTCACGGACGAGACCGGCTCGCAATGGGACCGTTCACGAGCTGGGGACCGTGCTGGCTGTTAGGAGTCGGCACACCAAGAGCCCTCCGAGGGAGAGGAGCTGCTGACGTTTGCCAGCACAGTCTCCAATTCCCAACTGCAACCATTCCCTGTAAGAGGCTCCCGAAAGCTTCGACGCAGTTTCTCAGTTAGCTATAAATGGAGGCCAGTCACTTGGCAGACTCCCCCAACGCCCGGCCTCCCAGGCTGCGATACAGACACGCCGACTGCTTCAGCCAACAGGGACAGCTTGGAGTAAAAGGGAGACTCCTACGTGTCAAAGTACTTGCGTGACGCTGGCCAGAAGCTCAAACATTTAGGGCAGGGCATCAGGGCACTTCGCCGCACGCGGAGCAAGTTTGTTCTCATCTCGCCTCTGAAAGCCGAGTTTAACCAGCTAGGAAGCAAACTTCGGGAAAGGTACTCAGGGTGCCGCCGCTTCAAAATTCTCTCACCAGACAGCCCAAATCGTGTACGCCTCTTTGTATTTTCCATGGGCAGGACAAAATGGTGTCAAACCCGCACGCCTCCCGCTGGGGGTGGGTTGGGGTGGGGTGGGGTGGGGTGGGGGTGGGGGTTGGGCGACGTACACTTTCTCCACGGGAAACAGGCCCACGCCTTCAGTGTGAAAGGCCTCTACGCCTCTCCGCTTTCGCAGCCCAGGCGCAGCCTCAGCTCTGAAAAGCTTCCAGAGCAGGAAGGTCAGAAAACCTTTGAACCACCCAGCAGGTGCAGCACAGAACAAGGGCTTCTCTCTTGGCCTTGAGAACACCCACTGCCCAGCGCTCCTTTGTGTACACACGTGGTGGAGGAAGGGTGCTGCATTCGGCTCCGTGAGAACTTCTCCGGGCCACGTAGTGTGAACGCAAGTAGATGAGCCCTACATCTCATGCCAGTCTCCTGTGCGAGTTGGACAAGGCGAACTCCCTGCTTGAATCCCGGGGTGGGTTAAGTACCCTCCGGGGAAGGATCGTTGCTTGGGACCCCGGGGCTGGTGTCGAGGTGACTGTTCTGTGCATCCACCTCGCAGCTGTTCTCTCTCCGCGGGTTCTCTCCGCCTGCTGCAGCCAAAAGGGACACAGCTTAGGGTAAAGATAAAAACCCGGGGTGTAAACGTTCTTGCCTAGCCCTCGCCCCAAGCACAAGCGTATATGCCTCTGGTCAAAGGCTTTCGCCACAAGCTGAACACGTTTGGTCTCATCTAAGCCTCTGAAGCCCGAGTTCACCCAGCTACGAATCAAACTTCAGGAGGGGTGCTCAGGGTGATGCGGACTGCCAAGCGTTTCACCAGGCAGCCCAGATCGAGTACAAACACTTGTGTTTTAAACGGGCAGAGGAAATGGTGTCAAGAGCGCGCCTCCATCTCCCGGGCGACGTACACGTTCTCTCCACGAGACGCAAGCCCTTCCTCCAGTGTGAAAGGCCTCTACACTCTACACCTCTTGCGCTCGCAGCACGCAGGTGCCACCCGCTCTGAACATCTTCCAAAGGCACAGGGGTCACGCAACGTGTGAACCACCGAGCGCGGGTGCAGCACACACCTAGGTCTTCGCTGTCGGCCTGAGAACACCCACGGCACAGGGCTTCTTTGGTGCACACACGTGGTAGCGGTCGGTGATGCCTTCTGCTCCGTGAAACCTTCTCGGGGACACAGAGCGTGAGCGCACGTAGATTAGCCCTACACCTCATCCCTCTTTCTTGAGTGAGTTGTACTGCTATAAGGCAAAACTCCCTGCTGGAATCTCGGTGTGGCTTAAGTATCCTCCGGGAAGCGATCGCTGCTAGAGACACTGTGCTGCTCTCTAGGATAACGGTCTGTGCCTCCACTGCGCTGCTGTTGTCTCCAAGTCGCTTGCGAAGGCCTTTTCGAAGAGGTTGCTCACAGTGTCGTTTCTTTAGAGCAACCCACAGGCATACGAGGATGCCGGTTCTGTGAAGGAAAATGCTCCCTGCCTCAGCCACTTGGGCGCCGTTTTGTACAGGAAAGGACACTCCGCCTTGGAGGCTCTTCCTTCCGGATTGCCACTCGCACTGGCGATGTCTCCTGAATCTCGTGGGGTTACGGTGCCGTCACAGGGTCCGTATCTCAGGCCTAGAACGGCAGAGCGTCCGGCAGCTTTGAAAGAGACCGTCGGCATTCTTCTGGCCTTCGGGGACGCTCCATGAGGAACAAGCTCCTCAGCAGCGTGCGTCTTTAGATCTTTCATGGCAGAACCTCTGTGGGCGACCTCATTCCTCCCCCCACGTGAGAGACACACACAACCTGCCATTAGGGGGTGGAAGGCTTTAGAGTCCAGCAGCGAGGCTGGCGCTCCCACTCAGCGTTCCTGCACGGAACTGAGCCCGGGTGCGTGAGACCGTGAGAGGGGGCAAAGACAGGCGTACCAGCGAGCTGTTCACGGTGCACGCTGACGCATCACCCTTCAAGCTCACGTTCCTTTCATGGAGAGAACACGAGGCCTTGATTGCGCTTTCCTGTGGTACGTAAACTTTGGTCGCGTCCCCTGGTGGGCACATCGGCTCAGGACTGCCCTGTCCCAAAGGCTCCAGGTGTGGAGCCCGACAGTTGGAGCTCAGCCTCACGTGGCTCTTTCACGGACGAGACCGGCTCGCAATGGGACCGTTCACGAGCTGGGGACCGTGCTGGCTGTTAGGAGTCGGCACACCAAGAGCCCTCCGAGGGAGAGGAGCTGCTGACGTTTGCCAGCACAGTCTCCAATTCCCAACTGCAACCATTCCCTGTAAGAGGCTCCCGAAAGCTTCGACGCAGTTTCTCAGTTAGCTATAAATGGAGGCCAGTCACTTGGCAGACTCCCCCAACGCCCGGCCTCCCAGGCTGCGATACAGACACGCCGACTGCTTCAGCCAACAGGGACAGCTTGGAGTAAAAGGGAGACTCCTACGTGTCAAAGTACTTGCGTGACGCTGGCCAGAAGCTCAAACATTTAGGGCAGGGCATCAGGGCACTTCGCCGCACGCGGAGCAAGTTTGTTCTCATCTCGCCTCTGAAAGCCGAGTTTAACCAGCTAGGAAGCAAACTTCGGGAAAGGTACTCAGGGTGCCGCCGCTTCAAAATTCTCTCACCAGACAGCCCAAATCGTGTACGCCTCTTTGTATTTTCCATGGGCAGGACAAAATGGTGTCAAACCCGCACGCCTCCAGCTGGGGGTGGGTTGGGGTGGGGTGGGGTGGGGTGGGGGTGGGGGTTGGGCGACGTACACTTTCTCCACGGGAAACAGGCCCACGCCTTCAGTGTGAAAGGCCTCTACGCCTCTCCACTTTCGCAGCCCAGGCGCAGCCTCAGCTCTGAAAAGCTTCCAGAGCAGGAAGGTCAGAAAACCTTTGAACCACCCAGCAGGTGCAGCACAGAACAAGGGCTTCTCTCTTGGCCTTGAGAACACCCACTGCCCAGCGCTCCTTTGTGTACACACGTGGTGGAGGAAGGGTGCTGCATTCGGCTCCGTGAGAACTTCTCCGGGCCACGTAGTGTGAACGCAAGTAGATGAGCCCTACATCTCATGCCAGTCTCCTGTGCGAGTTGGACAAGGCGAACTCCCTGCTTGAATCCCGGGGTGGGTTAAGTACCCTCCGGGGAAGGATCGTTGCTTGGGACCCCGGGGCTGGTGTCGAGGTGACTGTTCTGTGCATCCACCTCGCAGCTGTTCTCTCTCCGCGGGTTCTCTCCGCCTGCTGCAGCCAAAAGGGACACAGCTTAGGGTAAAGATAAAAACCCGGGGTGTAAACGTTCTTGCCTAGCCCTCGCCCCAAGCACAAGCGTATATGCCTCTGGTCAAAGGCTTTCGCCACAAGCTGAACACGTTTGGTCTCATCTAAGCCTCTGAAGCCCGAGTTCACCCAGCTACGAATCAAACTTCAGGAGGGGTGCTCAGGGTGATGCGGACTGCCAAGCGTTTCACCAGGCAGCCCAGGTCGAGTACAAACACTTGTGTTTTAAAGGGGCAGAGGAAATGGTGTCAAGAGCGCGCCTCCATCTCCCGGGCGACGTACACGTTCTCTCCACGAGACGCAAGCCCTTCCTCCAGTGTGAAAGGCCTCTACACTCTACACCTCTTGCGCTCGCAGCACGCAGGTGCCACCCGCTCTGAACATCTTCCAAAGGCACAGGGGTCACGCAACGTGTGAACCACCGAGCGCGGGTGCAGCACACACCTAGGTCTTTGCTGTCGGCCTGAGAACACCCACGGCACAGGGCTTCTTTGGTGCACACACGTGGTAGCGGTCGGTGATGCCTTCTGCTCCGTGAAACCTTCTCGGGGACACAGAGCGTGAGCGCACGTAGATTAGCCCTACACCTCATCCCTCTTTCTTGAGTGAGTTGTACTGCTATAAGGCAAAACTCCCTGCTGGAATCTCGGTGTGGCTTAAGTATCCTCCGGGAAGCGATCGCTGCTAGAGACACTGTGCTGCTCTCTAGGATAACGGTCTGTGCCTCCACTGCGCTGCTGTTGTCTCCAAGTCGCTTGCGAAGGCCTTTTCGAAGAGGTTGCTCACAGTGTCGTTTCTTTAGAGCAACCCACAGGCATACGAGGATGCCGGTTCTGTGAAGGAAAATGCTCCCTGCCTCAGCCACTTGGGCGCCGTTTTGTACAGGAAAGGACACTCCGCCTTGGAGGCTCTTCCTTCCGGATTGCCACTCGCACTGGCGATGTCTCCTGAATCTCGCGGGGTTACGGTGCCGTCACAGGGTCCGTATCTCAGGCCTAGAACGGCAGAGCGTCCGGCAGCTTTGAAAGAGACCGTCGGCATTCTTCTGGCCTTCGGGGACGCTCCATGAGGAACAAGCTCCTCAGCAGCGTGCGTCTTTAGATCTTTCATGGCAGAACCTCTGTGGGCGACCTCATTCCTCCCCCCACGTGAGAGACACACACAACCTGCCATTAGGGGGTGGAAGGCTTTAGAGTCCAGCAGCGAGGCTGGCGCTCCCACTCAGCGTTCCTGCACGGAACTGAGCCCGGGTGCGTGAGACCGTGAGAGGGGGCAAAGACAGGCGTACCAGCGAGCTGTTCACGGTGCACGCTGACGCATCACCCTTCAAGCTCACGTTCCTTTCATGGAGAGAACACGAGGCCTTGATTGCGCTTTCCTGTGGTACGTAAACTTTGGTCGCGTCCCCTGGTGGGCACATCGGCTCAGGACTGCCCTGTCCCAAAGGCTCCAGGTGTGGAGCCCGACTGTTGGAGCTCAGCCTCACGTGGCTCTTTCACGGACGAGACCGGCTCGCAATGGGACCGTTCACGAGCTGGGGACCGTGCTGGCTGTTAGGAGTCGGCACACCAAGAGCCCTCCGAGGGAGAGGAGCTGCTGACGTTTGCCAGCACAGTCTCCAATTCCCAACTGCAACCATTCCCTGTAAGAGGCTCCCGAAAGCTTCGACGCAGTTTCTCAGTTAGCTATAAATGGAGGCCAGTCACTTGGCAGACTCCCCCAACGCCCGGCCTCCCAGGCTGCGATACAGACACGCCGACTGCTTCAGCCAACAGGGACAGCTTGGAGTAAAAGGGAGACTCCTACGTGTCAAAGTACTTGCGTGACGCTGGCCAGAAGCTCAAACATTTAGGGCAGGGCATCAGGGCACTTCGCCGCACGCGGAGCAAGTTTGTTCTCATCTCGCCTCTGAATGCCGAGTTTAACCAGCTAGGAAGCAAACTTCGGGAAAGGTACTCAGGGTGCCGCCGATTCAAAATTCTTTCACCAGACAGCCCAAATCGTGTACGCCTCTTTGTATTTTCCATGGGCAGGACAAAATGGTGTCAACCCGCACGCCTCCAGCTGGGGGTGGGTTGGAGTGGGGTGGGGTGGGGTGGGGTGGGGTGGGAGTGGGGGTTGGGCGACGTACACTTTCCCCATGGGAAACAGGCCCACGCCTTCAGTGTGAAAGGCCTCTACGCCTCTCTGCTTTCGCAGCCCAGGCATACCCGCAGCTCTGAAAATCTTCCAGAGCAGGAAGGTCAGAAAACCTTTGAACCACCCAGCAGGTGCAGCACAGAACAAGGGCTTCTCTCTTGGCCTGAGAACACCCACTGCCCAGCGCTCCTTTGTGTACACACGTGGTGGAGGATGGGCGCTGGATTCGGCTCCGTGAGAACTTCTCCGGGCCACGTAGTGTGAACGCAAGTAGATGAGCCCTACATCTCATGCCAGTCTCCTGTGCGAGTTGGACAAGGCGAACTCCCTGCTTGAATCCCTGGGTGGGTTAAGTACCCTGCGGGGAAGGATCGTTGCTTGGGAGCCCGGGGCTGGTATCGAGGTGACTGTTGTGTGCATCCACTTCGCAGCTGTTCTCTCTCCGCGGGTTCCCTCCGCCTGCTGCAGCCAAAAGGGACAGCTTAGGGTAAAGATAAAAACCCAGTGTGTAAACGTTCTTGCCTAGCCCTCGCCCCAAGCACAAGCTTATATGCCTCTGGTCAAAGGCTTTCGCCACAAGCTGAACACGTTTGGTCTCATCTAAGCCTCTGAAGCCCGAGTTTACCCAGCTACGAATCAAACTTCAGGAAAGGTGCTCAGGGTGATGCGGACTGCCAAGCGTTTCACCAGGCAGCCCAGATCGAGTACAAACACTTGTGTTTGAAACGGGCAGAGGAAATGGTGTCAAGAGCGCGCCTCCATCTCCCGGGCGACGTACACATTTTCTCCATGAGATGCAAGCCTTTCCTCCAGTGTGAAAGGCCTTTACACTCTACACCTCTTGCGCTCGCAGCACGCAGGTGCCACCCGCTCTGAGCATCTTCAAAAGGCACAGGGTCACGCAACGTGTGAACCACCGGGCGCGGGTGCAGCACACACCTAGGTCTTCGCTGTCGGCCTGAGAACACCCACGGCACAGGGCTTCTTTGGTGCACACACGTGGTAGCGGTCGGTGATGCATTCTGCTCCGTGAAACCTTCTCGGGGACACAGAGCGTGAGCACACGTAGATTAGCCCTACACCTCATCCCTCTTTCTTGAGTGAGTTGTACTGCTATAAGGCAAAACTCCCTGCTGGAATCTCGGTGTGGCTTAAGTATCCTCCGGGAAGCGATCACTGCTAGAGACACTGTGCTGCTCTCTAGGACAATGGTCTGTGCCTCCACTGCGCTGCTGTTGTCTCCAAGTCGCTTGCGAAGGCCTTTTCGAAGAGGTTGCTCACAGTGTCGTTTCTTTAGAGTAACCCACAGGCATACGAGGATGCCGGTTCTGTGAAGGAAAATGCTCCCTGCCTCAGCCACTTGGGCGCCGTTTTGTATAGGAAAGGACACTCCGCCTTGAAGGTTCTTCCTTCCGGATTGCCACTCGCACTGGCGATGTCTCCTGAATCTCGCGGGGTTACAGTGCCGTCACAAGGTCCTTATCTCAGGCCTAGAACGGCAGAGCGTCCGGCAGCTTTGAAAGAGACCTTCGGCATTCTTCTGGCCTTCGGGGACGCTCCATGAGGAACAAGCTCCTCAGCAGCGTGCGTCTTTAGATCTTTCATGGCAGAACCTCTGTGGGCGACCTCATTCCTCCCCCCACGTGAGAGACACACACAACCTGCCATTAGGGGGTGGAAGGCTTTCGAGTCCAGAAGCGAGGCTGGCGCTCCCACTCAGCATTCCTGCACGGAACTGAGCCCGGGTGCGTGAGACCGTGAGAGGGGGCAAAGACAGGTGTACCAGCGAGCTGTTCACGGTGCACGCTGACGCATCACCCTTCAAGCTCACGTTCATTTCATGGAGAGAACACGAGGCCTTGATGCGCTTTCCTGTGGTACGTAAACTTTGGTCGCGTCCCCTGGTGGGCACATCGGCTCAGGACTGCCCTGTCCCAAAGGCTCCAGGTGTGGAGCCCGACTCTTGGAGCTCAGCCTCACGTGGCTCTTTCACGGACGAGACCGGCTCGCAATGGGACCGTTCACGAGCTGGGGACCGTGCTGGCTGTTAGGAGTCGGCACACCAAGAGCCCTCCCAGGGAGAGGAGCTGCTGACATTTGCCAGCACCATCTCCAATTCCCAACTGCAACCATTCCCTGTAAGAGGCTCCCGAAAGCTTCGACGCAGTTTCTCAGTTAGCTATAAATGGAGGCCAGTCACTTGGCAGACTCCCCCAACGCCCGGCCTCCCAGGCTGCGATACAGACACGCCAACTGCTTCAGCCAACAGGGACAGCTTGGAGTAAAAGGGAGACTCCTACGTGTCAACGTACTTGCCTGACGCTGGCCAGAAGCTCAAACATTTAGGGCAGGGCATCAGGGCACTTCGCCACACGCGGAGCAAGTTTGTTCTCATCTCGCCTCTGAATGCCGAGTTTAACCAGCTAGGAAGCAAACTTCGGGAAAGGTACTCAGGGTGCCGCCGATTCAAAATTCTTTCACCAGACAGCCCAAATCGTGTACGCCTCTTTGTATTTTCCATGGGCAGGACAAAATGGTGTCAACCCGCACGCCTCCAGCTGGGGGTGGGTTGGAGTGGGGTGGGGTGGGGTGGGGTGGGGTGGGAGTGGGGGTTGGGCGACGTACACTTTCCCCATGGGAAACAGGCCCACGCCTTCAGTGTGAAAGGCCTCTACGCCTCTCTGCTTTCGCAGCCCAGGCGTAGCCTCAGCTCTGAAAAGCTTCCAGAGCAGGAAGGTCAGAAAACCTTTGAACCACCCAGCAGGTGCAGCACAGAACAAGGGCTTCTCTCTTGGCCTGAGAACACCCACTGCCCAGCGCTCCTTTGTGTACACACGTGGTGGAGGAAGGGCGCTGGATTCGGCTCCGTGAGAACTTCTCCGGGCCACGTAGTGTGAACGCAAGTAGATGAGCCCTACATCTCATGCCAGTCTCCTGTGCGAGTTGGACAAGGCGAACTCCCTGCTTGAATCCCTGGGTGGGTTAAGTACCCTGCGGGGAAGGATCGTTGCTTGGGAGCCCGGGGCTGGTATCGAGGTGACTGTTGTGTGCATCCACTTCGCAGCTGTTCTCTCTCCGCGGGTTCCCTCCGCCTGCTGCAGCCAAAAGGGACAGCTTAGGGTAAAGATAAAAACCCAGTGTGTAAACGTTCTTGCCTAGCCCTCGCCCCAAGCACAAGCTTATATGCCTCTGGTCAAAGGCTTTCGCCACAAGCTGAACACGTTTGGTCTCATCTAAGCCTCTGAAGCCCGAGTTTACCCAGCTACAAATCAAACTTCAGGAAAGGTGCTCAGGGTGATGCGGACTGCCAAGCGTTTCACCAGGCAGCCCAGATCGAGTACAAACACTTGTGTTTGAAACGGGCAGAGGAAATGGTGTCAAGAGCGCGCCTCCATCTCCCGGGCGACGTACACATTTTCTCCATGAGATGCAAGCCTTTCCTCCAGTGTGAAAGGCCTTTACACTCTACACCTCTTGCGCTCGCAGCACGCAGGTGCCACCCGCTCTGAGCATCTTCAAAAGGCACAGGGTCACGCAACGTGTGAACCACCGGGCGCGGGTGCAGCACACACCTAGGTCTTCGCTGTCGGCCTGAGAACACCCACGGCACAGGGCTTCTTTGGTGCACACACGTGGTAGCGGTCGGTGATGCATTCTGCTCCGTGAAACCTTCTCGGGGACACAGAGCGTGAGCGCACGTAGATTAGCCCTACACCTCATCCCTCTTTCTTGAGTGAGTTGTACTTCTATAAGGCAAAACTCCCTGCTGGAATCTCGGTGTGGCTTAAGTATCCTCCGGGAAGCGATCGCTGCTAGAGACACTGTGCTGCTCTCTAGGACAATGGTCTGTGCCTCCACTGCGCTGCTGTTGTCTCCAAGTCGCTTGCGAAGGCCTTTTCGAAGAGGTTGCTCACAGTGTCGTTTCTTTAGAGTAACCCACAGGCAGACGAGGATGCCGGTTCTGTGAAGGAAAATGCTCCCTGCCTCAGCCACTTGGGCGCCGTTTTGTACAGGAAAGGACACTCCGCCTTGAAGGTTCTTCCTTCCGGATTGCCACTCGCACTGGCGATGTCTCCTGAATCTCGCGGGGTTACAGTGCCGTCACAAGGTCCTTATCTCAGGCCTAGAATGGCAGAGCGTCCGGCAGCTTTGAAAGAGACCTTCGGCATTCTTCTGGCCTTCGGGGACGCTCCATGAGGAACAAGCTCCTCAGCAGCGTGCGTCTTTAGATCTTTCATGGCAGAACCTCTGTGGGCGACCTCATTCCTCCCCCCACGTGAGAGACACACACAACCTGCCATTAGGGGGTGGAAGGCTTTCGAGTCCAGAAGCGAGGCTGGCGCTCCCACTCAGCATTCCTGCACGGAACTGAGCCCGGGTGCGTGAGACCGTGAGAGGGGGCAAAGACAGGCGTACCAGCGAGCTGTTCACGGTGCACGCTGACGCATCAACCTTCAAGCTCACGTTCATTTCATGGAGAGAACACGAGGCCTTGATGCGCTTTCCTGTGGTACGTAAACTTTGGTCGCGTCCCCTGGTGGGCACATCGGCTCAGGACTGCCCTGTCCCAAAGGCTCCAGGTGTGGAGCCCCACTCTTGGAGCTCAGCCTCACGTGGCTCTTTCACGGACGAGACCGGCTCGCAATGGGACCGTTCACGAGCTGGGGACCGTGCTGGCTGTTAGGAGTCGGCACACCAAGAGCCCTCCGAGGGAGAGGAGCTGCTGACGTTTGCCAGCACAGTCTCCAATTCCGAACTGCAACCATTCCCTGTAAGAGGCTCCCGAAAGCTTCGACGCAGTTTCTCAGTTAGCTATAAATGGAGGCCAGTCACTTGGCAGACTCCCCCAACGCCCGGCCTCCCAGGCTGCGATACAGACACGCCAACTGCTTCAGCCAACAGGGACAGCTTGGAGTAAAAGGTAGACTCCTACGTGTCAAAGTACTTGCCTGACGCTGGCCAGAAGCTCAAACATTTAGGGCAGGGCATCAGGGCACTTCGCCGCACGCGGAGTAAGTTTGTTCTCATCTCGCCTCTGAATGCCGAGTTTAACCAGCTAGGAAGCAAACTTCGGGAAAGGTACTCAGGGTGCCGCCGATTCAAAATTCTTTCACCAGACAGCCCAAATCGTGTACGCCTCTTTGTATTTTCCATGGGCAGGACAAAATGGTGTCAACCCGCATGCCTCCAGCTGGGGGTGGGTTGGAGTGGGGTGGGGTGGGGTGGGGTGGGGTGGGAGTGGGGGTTGGGCGACGTACACTTTCCCCATGGGAAACAGGCCCACGCCTTCAGTGTGAAAGGCCTCTACGCCTCTCTGCTTTCGCAGCCCAGGCGTAGCCTCAGCTCTGAAAAGCTTCCAGAGCAGGAAGGTCAGAAAACCTTTGAACCACCCAGCAGGTGCAGCACAGAACAAGGGCTTCTCTCTTGGCCTGAGAACACCCACTGCCCAGCGCTCCTTTGTGTACACACGTGGTGGAGGAAGGGCGCTGGATTCGGCTCCGTGAGAACTTCTCCGGGCCACGTAGTGTGAACGCAAGTAGATGAGCCCTACATCTCATGCCAGTCTCCTGTGCGAGTTGGACAAGGCGAACTCCCTGCTTGAATCCCTGGGTGGGTTAAGTACCCTGCGGGGAAGGATCGTTGCTTGGGAGCCCGGGGCTGGTATCGAGGTGACTGTTGTGTGCATCCACTTCGCAGCTGTTCTCTCTCCGCGGGTTCCCTCCGCCTGCTTCAGCCAAAAGGGACAGCTTAGGGTAAAGAAAAAAACCCAGTGTGTAAACGTTCTTGCCTAGCCCTCGCCCCAAGCACAAGCTTATATGCCTCTGGTCAAAGGCTTTCGCCACAAGCTGAACACGTTTGGTCTCATCTAAGCCTCTGAAGCCCGAGTTTACCCAGCTACGAATCAAACTTCAGGAAAGGTGCTCAGGGTGATGCGGACTGCCAAGCGTTTCACCAGGCAGCCCAGATCGAGTACAAACACTTGTGTTTGAAACGGGCAGAGGAAATGGTGTCAAGAGCGCGCCTCCATCTCCCGGGCGACGTACACATTTTCTCCATGAGATGCAAGCCTTTCCTCCAGTGTGAAAGGCCTTTACACTCTACACCTCTTGCGCTCGCAGCACGCAGGTGCCACCCGCTCTGAGCATCTTCAAAAGGCACAGGGTCACGCAACGTGTGAACCACCGGGCGCGGGTGCAGCACACACCTAGGTCTTCGCTGTCGGCCTGAGAACACCCACGGCACCGGGCTTCTTTGGTGCACACACGTGGTAGCGGTCGGTGATGCATTCTGCTCCGTGAAACCTTCTCGGGGACACAGAGCGTGAGCGCACGTAGATTAGCCCTACACCTCATCCCTCTTTCTTGAGTGAGTTGTACTGCTATAAGGCAAAACTCCCTGCTGGAATCTCGGTGTGGCTTAAGTATCCTCCGGGAAGCAATCGCTGCTAGAGACACTGTGCTGCTCTCTAGGACAATGGTCTGTGCCTCCACTGCGCTGCTGTTGTCTCCAAGTCGCTTGTGAAGGCCTTTTCAAAGAGGTTGCTCACAGTGTCGTTTCTTTAGAGTAACCCACAGGCATACGAGGATGCCGGTTCTGTGAAGGAAAATGCTCCCTGCCTCAGCCACTTGGGCGCCATTTTGTACAGGAAAGGACACGCCGCCTTGAAGGTTCTTCCTTCCGGATTGCCACTCGCACTGGCGATGTCTCCTGTATCTCGCGGGGTTACAGTGCCGTCACAAGGTCCTTATCTCAGGCCTAGAACGGCAGAGCGTCCGGCAGCTTTGAAAGAGACCTTCGGCATTCTTCTGGCCTTCGGGGACGCTCCATGAGGAACAAGCTCCTCAGCAGCGTGCGTCTTTAGATCTTTCATGGCAGAACCTCTGTGGGCGACCTCATTCCTCCCCCCACGTGAGAGACACACACAACCTGCCATTAGGGGGTGGAAGGCTTTCGAGTCCAGAAGCGAGGCTGGCGCTCCCACTCAGCATTCCTGCACGGAACTGAGCCCGGGTGCGTGAGACCGTGAGAGGGGGCAAAGACAGGCGTACCAGCGAGCTGTTCACGGTGCACGCTGACGCATCACCCTTCAAGCTCACGTTCATTTCATGGAGAGAACACGAGGCCTTGATGCGCTTTCCTGTGGTACGTAAACTTTGGTCGCGTCCCCTGGTGGGCACATCGGCTCAGGACTGCCCTGTCCCAAAGGCTCCAGGTGTGGAGCCCGACTCTTGGAGCTCAGCCTCACGTGGCTCTTTCACGGACGAGACCGGCTCGCAATGGGACCGTTCACGAGCTGGGGACCGTGCTGGCTGTTAGGAGTCGGCACACCAAGAGCCCTCCGAGGGAGAGGAGCTGCTGACGTTTGCCAGCACAGTCTCCAATTCCGAACTGCAACCATTCCCTGTAAGAGGCTCCCGAAAGCTTCGACGCAGTTTCTCAGTTAGCTATAAATGGAGGCCAGTCACTTGGCAGACTCCCCCAACGCCCGGCCTCCCAGGCTGCGATACAGACACGCCGACTGCTTCAGCCAACAGGGACAGCTTGGAGTAAAAGGGAGACTCCTACGTGTCAAAGTACTTGCCTGACGCTGGCCAGAAGCTCAAACATTTAGGGCAGGGCATCAGGGCACTTCGCCGCACGCGGAGCAAGTTTGTTCTCATCTCGCCTCTGAATGCCGAGTTTAACCAGCTAGGAAGCAAACTTCGGGAAAGGTACTCAGGGTGCCGCCGATTCAAAATTCTTTCACCAGACAGCCCAAATCGTGTACGCCTCTTTGTATTTTCCATGGGCAGGACAAAATGGTGTCAACCCGCACGCCTCCAGCTGGGGGTGGGTTGGAGTGGGGTGGGGTGGGGTGGGGTGGGGTGGGAGTGGGGGTTGGGCGACGTACACTTTCCCCATGGGAAACAGGCCCACGCCTTCAGTGTGAAAGGCCTCTACGCCTCTCTGCTTTCGCAGCCCAGGCGTAGCCTCAGCTCTGAAAAGCTTCCAGAGCAGGAAGGTCAGAAAACCTTTGAACCACCCAGCAGGTGCAGCACAGAACAAGGGCTTCTCTCTTGGCCTGAGAACACCCACTGCCCAGCGCTCCTTTGTGTACACACGTGGTGGAGGAAGGGCGCTGGATTCGGCTCCGTGAGAACTTCTCCGGGCCACGTAGTGTGAACGCAAGTAGATGAGCCCTACATCTCATGCCAGTCTCCTGTGCGAGTTGGACAAGGCGAACTCCCTGCTTGAATCCCTGGGTGGGTTAAGTACCCTGCGGGGAAGGATCGTTGCTTGGGAGCCCGGGGCTGGTATCGAGGTGACTGTTGTGTGCATCCACTTCGCAGCTGTTCTCTCTCCGCGGGTTCCCTCCGCCTGCTTCAGCCAAAAGGGACAGCTTAGGGTAAAGAAAAAAACCCAGTGTGTAAACGTTCTTGCCTAGCCCTCGCCCCAAGCACAAGCTTATATGCCTCTGGTCAAAGGCTTTCGCCACAAGCTGAACACGTTTGGTCTCATCTAAGCCTCTGAAGCCCGAGTTTACCCAGCTACGAATCAAACTTCAGGAAAGGTGCTCAGGGTGATGCGGACTGCCAAGCGTTTCACCAGGCAGCCCAGATCGAGTACAAACACTTGTGTTTGAAACGGGCAGAGGAAATGGTGTCAAGAGCGCGCCTCCATCTCCCGGGCGACGTACACATTTTCTCCATGAGATGCAAGCCTTTCCTCCAGTGTGAAAGGCCTTTACACTCTACACCTCTTGCGCTCGCAGCACGCAGGTGCCACCCGCTCTGAGCATCTTCAAAAGGCACAGGGTCACGCAACGTGTGAACCACCGGGCGCGGGTGCAGCACACACCTAGGTCTTCGCTGTCGGCCTGAGAACACCCACGGCACCGGGCTTCTTTGGTGCACACACGTGGTAGCGGTCGGTGATGCATTCTGCTCCGTGAAACCTTCTCGGGGACACAGAGCGTGAGCGCACGTAGATTAGCCCTACACCTCATCCCTCTTTCTTGAGTGAGTTGTACTGCTATAAGGCAAAACTCCCTGCTGGAATCTCGGTGTGGCTTAAGTATCCTCCGGGAAGCAATCGCTGCTAGAGACACTGTCCTGCTCTCTAGGACAATGGTCTGTGCCTCCACTGCGCTGCTGTTGTCTCCAAGTCGCTTGTGAAGGCCTTTTCGAAGAGGTTGCTCACAGTGTCGTTTCTTTAGAGTAACCCACAGGCATACGAGGATGCCGGTTCTGTGAAGGAAAATGCTCCCTGCCTCAGCCACTTGGGCGCCGTTTTGTACAGGAAAGGACACGCCGCCTTGAAGGTTCTTCCTTCCGGATTGCCACTCGCACTGGCGATGTCTCCTGTATCTCGCGGGGTTACAGTGCCGTCACAAGGTCCTTATCTCAGGCCTAGAACGGCAGAGCGTCCGGCAGCTTTGAAAGAGACCTTCGGCATTCTTCTGGCCTTCGGGGACGCTCCATGAGGAACAAGCTCCTCAGCAGCGTGCGTCTTTAGATCTTTCATGGCAGAACCTCTGTGGGCGACCTCATTCCTCCCCCCACGTGAGAGACACACACAACCTGCCATTAGGGGGTGGAAGGCTTTCGAGTCCAGAAGCGAGGCTGGCGCTCCCACTCAGCATTCCTGCACGGAACTGAGCCCGGGTGCGTGAGACCGTGAGAGGGGGCAAAGACAGGTGTACCAGCGAGCTGTTCACGGTGCACGCTGACGCATCACCCTTCAAGCTCACGTTCATTTCATGGAGAGAACACGAGGCCTTGATGCGCTTTCCTGTGGTACGTAAACTTTGGTCGCGTCCCCTGGTGGGCACATGGGCTCAGGACTGCCCTGTCCCAAAGGCTCCAGGTGTGGAGCCCCACTCTTGGAGCTCAGCCTCACGTGGCTCTTTCACGGACGAGACCGGCTCGCAATGGGACTGTTCACGAGCTGGGGACCGTGCTGGCTGTTAGGAGTCGGCACACCAAGAGCCCTCCGAGGGAGAGGAGCTGCTGACGTTTGCCAGCACAGTCTCCAATTCCGAACTGCAACCATTCCCTGTAAGAGGCTCCCGAAAGCTTCGACGCAGTTTCTCAGTTAGCTATAAATGGAGGCCAGTCACTTGGCAGACTCCCCCAACACCCTGCCTCCCAGGCTGCGATACAGACACGCCAACTGCTTCAGCCAACAGGGACAGCTTGGAGTAAAAGGGAGACTCCTACGTGTCAAAGTACTTGCCTGACGCTGGCCAGAAGCTCAAACATTTAGGGCAGGGCATCAGGGCACTTCGCCGCACGCGGAGTAAGTTTGTTCTCATCTCGCCTCTGAATGCCGAGTTTAACCAGCTAGGAAGCAAACTTCGGGAAAGGTACTCAGGGTGCCGCCGATTCAAAATTCTTTCACCAGACAGCCCAAATCGTGTACGCCTCTTTGTATTTTCCATGGGCAGGACAAAATGGTGTCAACCCGCACGCCTCCAGCTGGGGGTGGGTTGGAGTGGGGTGGGGTGTGGTGGGGTGGGGTGGGAGTGGGGGTTGGGTGACGTACACTTTCCCCATGGGAAACAGGCCCACGCCTTCAGTGTGAAAGGCCTCTACGCCTCTCTGCTTTCGCAGCCCAGGCGTAGCCTCAGCTCTGAAAAGCTTCCAGAGCAGGAAGGTCAGAAAACCTTTGAACCACCCAGCAGGTGCAGCACAGAACAAGGGCTTCTCTCTTGGCCTGAGAACACCCACTGCCCAGCGCTCCTTTGTGTACACACGTGGTGGAGGAAGGGTGCTGGATTCGGCTCCGTGAGAACTTCTCCGGGCCACGTAGTGTGAACGCAAGTAGATGAGCCCTACATCTCATGCCAGTCTCCTGTGCGAGTTGGACAAGGCGAACTCCCTGCTTGAATCCCTGGGTGGGTTAAGTACCCTGCGGGGAAGGATCGTTGCTTGGGTGCCCGGGGCTGGTATCGAGGTGACTGTTGTGTGCATCCACTTCGCAGCTGTTCTCTCTCCGCGGGTTCCCTCCGCCTGCTGCAGCCAAAAGGGACAGCTTAGGGTAAAGATAAAAACCCAGTGTGTAAACGTTCTTGCCTAGCCCTCGCCCCAAGCACAAGCTTATATGCCTCTGGTCAAAGGCTTTCGCCACAAGCTGAACACGTTTGGTCTCATCTAAGCCTCTGAAGCCCGAGTTTACCCAGCTACGAATCAAACTTCAGGAAAGGTGCTCAGGGTGATGCGGACTGCCAAGCGTTTCACCAGGCAGCCCAGATCGAGTACAAACACTTGTGTTTGAAACGGGCAGAGGAAATGGTGTCAAGAGCGCGCCTCCATCTCCCGGGCGACGTGCACATTTTCTCCATGAGATGCAAGCCTTTCCTCCAGTGTGAAAGGCCTTTACACTCTACACCTCTTGCGCTCGCAGCACGCAGGTGCCACCCGCTCTGAGCATCTTCAAAAGGCACAGGGTCACGCAACGTGTGAACCACCGGGCGCGGGTGCAGCACACACCTAGGTCTTCGCTGTCGGCCTGAGAACACCCACGGCACAGGGCTTCTTTGGTGCACACACGTGGTAGCGGTCGGTGATGCATTCTGCTCCGTGAAACCTTCTCGGGGACACAGAGCGTGAGCGCACGTAGATTAGCCCTACACCTCATCCCTCTTTCTTGAGTGAGTTGTACTGCTATAAGGCAAAATTCCCTGCTGGAATCTCGGTGTGGCTTAAGTATCCTCCGGGAAGCGATCGCTGCTAGAGACACTGTGCTGCTCTCTAGGACAATGGTCTGTGCCTCCACTGCGCTGCTGTTGTCTCCAAGTCGCTTGCGAAGGCCTTTTCGAAGAGGTTGCTCACAGTGTCGTTTCTTTAGAGTAACCCACAGGCATACGAGGATGCCGGTTCTGTGAAGGAAAATGCTCCCTGCCTCAGCCACTTGGGCGCCGTTTTGTACAGGAAAGGACACTCCGCCTTGAAGGTTCTTCCTTCCGGATTGCCACTCGCACTGGCGAGGTCTCCTGAATCTCGCGGGGTTACAGTGCCGTCACAAGGTCCTTATCTCAGGCCTGGAACGGCAGAGCGTCCGGCAGCTTTGAAAGAGACCTTCGGCATGCTTCTGGCCTTCGGGGACGCTCCATGAGGAACAAGCTCCTCAGCAGCGTGCGTCTTTAGATCTTTCATGGCAGAACCTCTGTGGGCGACCTCATTCCTCCACCCACGTGAGAGACACACACAACCTGCCATTAGGGGGTGGAAGGCTTTCGAGTCCAGAAGCGAGGCTGGCGCTCCCACTCAGCATTCCTGCACGGAACTGAGCCCGGGTGCGTGAGACCGTGAGAGGGGGCAAAGACAGGCATACCAGCGAGCTGTTCACGGTGCACGCTGACGCATCACCCTTCAAGCTCACGTTCATTTCATGGAGAGAACACGAGGCCTTGATGCGCTTTCCTGTGGTACGTAAAGTTTGGTCGCGTCCCCTGGTGGGCACATCGGCTCAGGACTGCCCTGTCCCAAAGGCTCCAGGTGTGGAGCCCGACTCTTGGAGCTCAGCCTCACGTGGCTCTTTCACGGATGAGACCGGCTCGCAATGTGACCGTTCAAGAGCTGGGGACCGTGCTGGCTGTTAGGAGTCGGCACACCAAGAGCCCTCCGAGGGAGAGGAGCTGCTGACGTTTGCCAGCACAGTCTCCAATTCCGAACTGCAACCATTCCCTGTAAGAGGCTCCCGAAAGCTTCGACGCAGTTTCTCAGTTAGCTATAAATGGAGGCCAGTCACTTGGCAGACTCCCCCAATGCCCGGCCTCCCAGGCTGCGATACAGACACGCCGACTGCTTCAGCCAACAGGGACAGCTTGGAGTAAAAGGGAGACTCCTACGTGTCAAAGTACTTGCCTTACGCTGGCCAGAAGCTCAAACATTTAGGGCAGGGCATCAGGGCACTTCGCCGCACGCGGAGCAAGTTTGTTCTCATCTCGCCTCTGAATGCCGAGTTTAACCAGCTAGGAAGCAAACTTCGGGAAAGGTACTCAGGGTGCCGCCGATTCAAAATTCTTTCACCAGACAGCCCAAATCGTGTACGCCTCTTTGTATTTTCCATGGGCAGGACAAAATGGTGTCAACCCGCACGCCTCCAGCTGGGGGTGGGTTGGAGTGGGGTGGGGTGGGGTGGGGTGGGGTGGGAGTGGGGGTTGGGCGACGTACACTTTCCCCATGGGAAACAGGCCCACGCCTTCAGTGTGAAAGGCCTCTACGCCTCTCTGCTTTCGCAGCCCAGGCGTAGCCTCAGCTCTGAAAAGCTTCCAGAGCAGGAAGGTCAGAAAACCTTTGAACCACCCAGCAGGTGCAGCACAGAACAAGGGCTTCTCTCTTGGCCTGAGAACACCCACTGCCCAGCGCTCCTTTGTGTACACACGTGGTGGAGGAAGGGTGCTGGATTCGGCTCCGTGAGAACTTCTCCGGGCCACGTAGTGTGAACGCAAGTAGATGAGCCCTACATCTCATGCCAGTCTCCTGTGCGAGTTGGACAAGGCAAACTCCCTGCTTGAATCCCTGGGTGGGTTAAGTACCCTGCGGGGAAGGATCGTTGCTTGGGAGCCCGGGGCTGGTATCGAGGTGACTGTTGTGTGCATCCACTTCGCAGCTGTTCTCTCTCCGCGGGTTCCCTCCGCCTGCTGCAGCCAAAAGGGACAGCTTAGGGTAAAGATAAAAACCCAGTGTGTAAACGTTCTTGCCTAGCCCTCGCCCCAAGCACAAGCTTATATGCCTCTGGTCAAAGGCTTTCGCCACAAGCTGAACACGTTTGGTCTCATCTAAGCCTCTGAAGCCCGAGTTTACCCAGCTACGAATCAAACTTCAGGAAAGGTGCTCAGGGTGATGCGGACTGCCAAGCGTTTCACCAGGCAGCCCAGATCGAGTACAAACACTTGTGTTTGAAACGGGCAGAGGAAATGGTGTCAAGAGCGCGCCTCCATCTCCCGGACGACGTACACATTTTCTCCATGAGATGCAAGCCTTTCCTCCAGTGTGAAAGGCCTTTACACTCTACACCTCTTGCGCTCGCAGCACGCAGGTGCCATCCGCTCTGAGCATCTTCAAAAGGCACAGGGTCACGCAACGTGTGAACCACCGGGCGCGGGTGCAGCACACACCTAGGTCTTCGCTGTCGGCCTGAGAACACCCACGGCACAGGGCTTCTTTGGTGCACACACGTGGTAGCGGTCGGTGATGCATTCTGCTCCGTGAAACCTTCTCGGGGACACAGAGCGTGAGCGCACGTAGATTAGCCCTACACCTCATCCCTCTTTCTTGAGTGAGTTGTACTGCTATAAGGCAAAACTCCCTGCTGGAATCTCGGTGTGGCTTAAGTATCCTCCGGGAAGCGATCGCTGCTAGAGACACTGTGCTGCTCTCTAGGACAATGGTCTGTGCCTCCACTGCGCTGCTGTTGTCTCCAAGTCGCTTGCGAAGGCCTTTTCGAAGAGGTTGCTCACAGTGTCGTTTCTTTAGAGTAACCCACAGGCATACGAGGATGCCGGTTCTGTGAAGGAAAATGCTCCCTGCCTCAGCCACTTGGGCGCCGTTTTGTACAGGAAAGGACACTCCGCCTTGAAGGTTCTTCCTTCCGGATTGCCACTCGCACTGGCGATGTCTCCTGAATCTCGCGGGGTTACAGTGCCGTCACAAGGTCCTTATCTCAGGCCTAGAACGGCAGAGCGTCCGGCAGCTTTGAAAGAGACCTTCGGCATTCTTCTGGCCTTCGGGGATGCTCCATGAGGAACAAGCTCCTCAGCAGCGTGCATCTTTAGATCTTTCATGGCAGAACCTCTGTGGGCGACCTCATTCCTCCCCCCACGTGAGAGACACACACAACCTGCCATTAGGGGGTGGAAGGCTTTCGAGTCCAGAAGCGAGGCTGGCGCTCCCACTCAGCATTCCTGCACGGAACTGAGCCCGGGTGCGTGAGACCGTGAGAGGGGGCAAAGACAGGCGTACCAGCGAGCTGTTCACGGTGCACGCTGACGCATCACCCTTCAAGCTCACGTTCATTTCATGGAGAGAACACGAGGCCTTGATGCGCTTTCCTGTGGTACGTAAACTTTGGTCGCGTCCCCTGGTGGGCACATCGGCTCAGGACTGCCCTGTCCCAAAGGCTCCAGGTGTGGAGCCCGACTCTTGGAGCTCAGCCTCACGTGGCTCTTTCACGGACGAGACCGGCTCGCAATGGGACCGTTCACGAGCTGGGGACCGTGCTGGCTGTTAGGAGTCGGCACACCAAGAGCCCTCTGAGGGAGAGGAGCTGCTGACGTTTGCCAGCACAGTCTCCAATTCCGAACTGCAACCATTCCCTGTAAGAGGCTCCCGAAAGCTTCGACGCAGTTTCTCAGTTAGCTATAAATGGAGGCCAGTCACTTGGCAGACTCCCCCAACGCCCGGCCTCCCAGGCTGCGATACAGACACGCCGACTGCTTCAGCCAACAGGGACAGCTTGGAGTAAAAGTGAGACTCCTACGTGTCAAAGTACTTGCCTGACGCTGGCCAGAAGCTCAAACATTTAGGGCAGGGCATCAGGGCACTTCGCCGCACGCGGAGCAAGTTTGTTCTCATCTCGCCTCTGAATGCCGAGTTTAACCAGCTAGGAAGCAAACTTCGGGAAAGGTACTCAGGGTGCCGCCGATTCAAAATTCTTTCACCAGACAGCCCAAATCGTGTACGCCTCTTTGTATTTTCCATGGGCAGGACAAAATGGTGTCAACCCGCACGCCTCCAGCTGGGGTTGGGTTGGAGTGGGGTGGGGTGGGGTGGGGTGGGGTGGGAGTGGGGGTTGGGTGACGTACACTTTCCCCATGGGAAACAGGCCCACGCCTTCAGTGTGAAAGGCCTCTACGCCTCTCTGCTTTCGCAGCCCAGGCGTAGCCTCAGCTCTGAAAAGCTTCCAGAGCAGGAAGGTCAGAAAACCTTTGAACCACCCAGCAGGTGCAGCACAGAACAAGGGCTTCTCTCTTGGCCTGAGAACACCCACTGCCCAGCGCTCCTTTGTGTACACACGTGGTGGAGGAAAGGTGCTGGATTCGGCTCCGTGAGAACTTCTCCGGGCCACGTAGTGTGAACGCAAGTAGATGAGCCCTACATCTCATGCCAGTCTCCTGTGCGAGTTGGACAAGGCGAACTCCCTGCTTGAATCCCTGGGTGGGTTAAGTACCCTGCGGGGAAGGATCGTTGCTTGGGAGCCCGGGGCTGGTATCGAGGTGACTGTTGTGTTCATCCACTTCGCAGCTGTTCTCTCTCCGCGGGTTCCCTCCGCCTGCTGCAGCCAAAAGGGACAGCTTAGGGTAAAGGTAAAAACCCAGTGTGTAAACGTTCTTGCCTAGCCCTCGCCCCAAGCACAAGCTTATATGCCTCTGGTCAAAGGCTTTCGCCACAAGCTGAACACGTTTGGTCTCATCTAAGCCTCTGAAGCCCGAGTTTACCCAGCTACGAATCAAACTTCAGGAAAGGTGCTCAGGGTGATGCGGACTGCCAAGCGTTTCACCAGGCAGCCCAGATCGAGTACAAACACTTGTGTTTGAAACGGGCAGAGGAAATGGTGTCAAGAGCGCGCCTCCATCTCCCGGGCGACGTACACATTTTCTCCATGAGATGCAAGCCTTTCCTCCAGTGTGAAAGGCCTTTACACTCTACACCTCTTGCGCTCGCAGCACGCAGGTGCCACCCGCTCTGAGCGTCTTCAAAAGGCACAGGGTCACGCAACGTGTGAACCACCGGGCGCGGGTGCAGCACACACCTAGGGCTTCGCTGTCGGCCTGAGAACACCCACGGCACAGGGCTTCTTTGGTGCACACACGTGGTAGCGGTCGGTGATGCATTCTGCTCCGTGAAACCTTCTCGGGGACACAGAGCGTGAGCGCACGTAGATTAGCCCTACACCTCATCCCTCTTTCTTGAGTGAGTTGTACTGCTATAAGGCAAAACTCCCTGCTGGAATCTCGGTGTGGCTTAAGTATCCTCCGGGAAGCGATCGCTGCTAGAGACACTGTGCTGCTCTCTAGGACAATGGTCTGTGCCTCCACTGCGCTGCTGTTGTCTCCAAGTCGCTTGCGAAGGCCTTTTCGAAGAGGTTGCTCACAGTGTCGTTTCTTTAGAGTAACCCACAGGCATACGAGGATGCCGGTTCTGTGAAGGAAAATGCTCCCTGCCTCAGCCACTTGGGCGCCGTTTTGTACAGGAAAGGACACTCCGCCTTGAAGGTTCTTCCTTCCGGATTGCCACTCGCACTGGCGATGTCTCCTGAATCTCGCGGGGTTACAGTGCCGTCACAAGGTCCTTATCTCAGGCCTAGAACGGCAGAGCATCCGGCAGCTTTGAAAGAGACCTTCGGCATGCTTCTGGCCTTCGGGGACGCTCCATGAGGAACAAGCTCCTCAGCAGCGTGCGTCTTTAGATCTTTCATGGCAGAACCTCTGTGGGCGACCTCATTCCTCCCCCCACATGAGAGACACACACAACCTGCCATTAGGGCGTGGAAGGCTTTCGAGTCCAGAAGCGAGGCTGGCGCTCCCACTCAGCATTCCTGCACGGAACTGAGCCCGGGTGCGTGAGACCGTGAGAGGGGGCAAAGACAGGCGTACCAGCGAGCTGTTCACGGTGCACGCTGACGCATCACCCTTCAAGCTCACGTTCATTTCATGGAGAGAACACGAGGCCTTGATGCGCTTTCCTGTGGTACGTAAACTTTGGTCGCGTCCCCTGGTGGGCACATCGGCTCAGGACTGCCCTGTCCCAAAGGCTCCAGGTGTGGAGCCCGACTCTTGGAGCTCAGCCTCACGTGGCTCTTTCACGGACGAGACCGGCTCGCAATGGGACCGTTCACGAGCTGGGGACCGTGCTGGCTGTTAGGAGTCGGCACACCAAGAGCCCTCCGAGGGAGAGGAGCTGCTGACGTTTGCCAGCACAGTCTCCAATTCCCAACTGCAACCATTCCCTGTAAGAGGCTCCCGAAAGCTTCGACGCAGTTTCTCAGTTAGCTATAAATGGAGGCCAGTCACTTGGCAGACTCCCCCAACGCCCGGCCTCCCAGGCTGCGATACAGACACGCCGACTGCTTCAGCCAACAGGGACAGCTTGGAGTAAAAGGGAGACTCCTACGTGTCAAAGTACTTGCCTGACGCTGGCCAGAAGCTCAAACATTTAGGGCAGGGCATCAAGGCACTTCGCCGCACGCGGAGCAAGTTTGTTCTCATCTCGCCTCTGAATGCCGAGTTTAACCAGCTAGGAAGCAAACTTCGGGAAAGGTACTCAGGGTGCCGCCGATTCAAAATTCTCTCACCAGACAGCCCAAATCGTGTACGCCTCTTTGTATTTTCCATGGGCAGGACAAAATGGTGTCAACCCGCACGCCTCCAGCTGGGGGTGGGTTGGAGTGGGGTGGGGTGGGGTGGGGTGGGGTGGGAGTGGGGGTTGGGCGACGTACACTTTCCCCATGGGAAACAGGCCCACGCCTTCAGTGTGAAAGGCCTCTACGCCTCTCTGCTTTCGCAGCCCAGGCGTAGCCTCAGCTCTGAAAAGCTTCCAGAGCAGGAAGGTCAGAAAACCTTTGAACCACCCAGCAGGTGCAGCACAGAACAAGGGCTTCTCTCTTGGCCTGAGAACACCCACTGCCCAGCGCTCCTTTGTGTACACACGTGGTGGAGGAAGGGTGCTGGATTCGGCTCCGTGAGAACTTCTCCGGGCCACGTAGTGTGAACGCAAGTAGATGAGCCCTACATCTCATGCCAGTCTCCTGTGCGAGTTGGACAAGGCGAACTCCCTGCTTGAATCCCTGGGTGGGTTAAGTACCCTGCGGGGAAGGATCGTTGCTTGGGAGCCCGGGGATGGTATCGAGGTGACTGTTGTGTGCATCCACTTCGCAGCTGTTCTCTCTCCGCGGGTTCCCTCCGCCTGCTGCAGCCAAAAGGGACAGCTTAGGGTAAAGATAAAAACCCAGTGTGTAAACGTTCTTGCCTAGCCCTCGCCCCAAGCACAAGCACATATGCCTCTGGTCAAAGGCTTTCGCCACAAGCTGAACACGTTTGGTCTCATCTAAGCCTCTGAAGCCCGAGTTTACCCAGCTACGAATCAAACTTCAGGAAAGGTGCTCAGGGTGATGCGGACTGCCAAGCGTTTCACCAGGCAGCCCAGATCGAGTACAAACACTTGTGTTTTAAACGGGCAGAGGAAATGGTGTCAAGAGCGCGCCTCCATCTCCCGGGCGACGTACACATTTTCTCCATGAGATGCAAGCCCTTCCTCCAGTGTGAAAGGCCTTTACACTCTACACCTCTTGCGCTCGCAGCACGCAGGTGCCACCCGCTCTGAGCATCTTCAAAAGGCACAGGGTCACGCAACGTGTGAACCACCGGGCACGGGTGCAGCACACACCTAGGTCTTCGCTGTCGGCCTGAGAACACCCACGGCACAGGGCTTCTTTGGTGCACACACGTGGTAGCGGTCGGTGATGCATTCTGCTCCGCAAAACCTTCTCGGGGACACAGAGCGTGAGCGCACGTAGATTAGCCCTACACCTCATCCCTCTTTCTTGAGTGAGTTTTACTGCTATAAGGCAAAACTCCCTGCTGGAATCTCGGTGTGGCTTAAGTATCCTCCGGGAAGCGATCGCTGCTAGAGACACTGTGCTGCTCTCTAGGACAATGGTCTGTGCCTCCACTGCGCTGCTGTTGTCTCCAAGTCGCTTGCGAAGGCCTTTTCGAAGAGGTTGCTCACAGTGTCGTTTCTTTAGAGTAACCCACAGGCATACGAGGATGCCGGTTCTGTGAAGGAAAATGCTCCCTGCCTCAGCCACTTGGGCGCCGTTTTGTACAGGAAAGGACACTCCGCCTTGAAGGTTCTTCCTTCCGGATTGCCACTCGCACTGGCGATGTCTCCTGAATCTCGCGGGGTTACAGTGCCGTCACAAGGTCCTTATCTCAGGCCTAGAACGGCAGAGCGTCCGGCAGCTTTGAAAGAGACCTTCGGCATTCTTCTGGCCTTCGGGGACGCTCCATGAGGAACAAGCTCCTCAGCAGCGTGCGTCTTTAGATCTTTCATGGCAGAACCTCTGTGGGCGACCTCATTCCTCCCCCCACGTGAGAGACACACACAACCTGCCATTAGGGGGTGGAAGGCTTTCGAGTCCAGAAGCGAGGCTGGCGCTCCCACTCAGCATTCCTGCACGGAACTGAGCCCGGGTGCGTGAGACCGTGAGAGGGGGCAAAGACAGGCGTACCAGCGAGCTGTTCACGGTGCACGCTGACGCATCACCCTTCAAGCTCACGTTCATTTCATGGAGAGAACACGAGGCCTTGATGCGCTTTCCTGTGGTACGTAAACTTTGGTCGCATCCCCTGGTGGGCACATCGGCTCAGGACTGCCCTGTCCCAAAGGCTCCAAGTGTGGAGCCTGACTCTTGGAGCTCAGCCTCACGTGGCTCTTTCACGGACGAGACCGGCTCGCAATGGGACCGTTCACGAGCTGGGGACCGTGCTGGCTGTTAGGAGTCGGCACACCAAGAGCCCTCCGAGGGAGAGGAGCTGCTGACGTTTGCCAGCACAGTCTTCTTTTCCGAACTGCAACCATTCCCTGTAAGAGGCTCCCGAAAGCTTCGACGCAGTTTCTCAGTTAGCTATAAATGGAGGCCAGTCACTTGGCAGACTCACCCAACGCCCGGCCTCCCAGGCTGCGATACAGACACGCCGACTGCTTCAGCCAACAGGGACAGCTTGGAGTAAAAGTGAGACTCCTACGTGTCAAAGTACTTGCCTGACGCTGGCCAGAAGCTCAAACATTTAGGGCAGGGATTCAGGGCACTTCGCCGCACGCGGAGCAAGTTTGTTCTCATCTCGCCTCTGAATGCCGAGTTTAACCAGCTAGGAAGCAAACTTCGGGAAAGGTACTCAGGGTGCCGCCGATTCAAAATTCTCTCACCAGACAGCCCAAATCGTGTACGCCTCTTTGTATTTTCCATGGGCAGGACAAAATGGTGTCAACCCGCACGCCTCCAGCTGGGGGTGGGTTGGAGTGGGGTGGGGTGGGGTGGGGTGGGGTGGGAGTGGGGGTTGGGTGACGTACACTTTCCCCATGGGAAACAGGCCCACGCCTTCAGTGTGAAAGGCCTCTACGCCTCTCTGCTTTCGCAGCCCAGGCGTAGCCTCAGCTCTGAAAAGCTTCCAGAGCAGGAAGGTCAGAAAGCCTTTGAACCACCCAGCAGGTGCAGCACAGAACAAGGGCTTCTCTCTTGGCCTGAGAACACCCACTGCCCAGCGCTCCTTTGTGTACACACGTGGTGGAGGAAGGGGGCTGGATTCGGCTCCGTGAGAACTTCTCCGGGCCACGTAGTGTGAACGCAAGTAGATGAGCCCTACATCTCATGCCAGTCTCCTGTGCGAGTTGGACAAGGCGAACTCCCTGGTTGAATCCCTGGGTGGGTTAAGTACCCTGCGGGGAAGGATCGTTGCTTGGGAGCCCGGGGCTGGTATCGAGGTGACTGTTGTGTGCATCCACTTCGCAGCTGTTCTCTCTCCGCGGGTTCTCTCTGCCTGCTGCAGCCAAAAGGGACAGCTTAGGGTAAAGATAAAAACCCAGTGTGTAAACGTTCTTGCCTAGCCCTCGCCCCAAGCACAAGCTTATATGCCTCTGGTCAAAGGCTTTCGCCACAAGCTGAACACGTTTGGTCTCATCTAAGCCTCTGAAGCCCGAGTTTACCCAGCTACGAATCAAACTTCAGGAAAGGTGCTCAGGGTGATGCGGACTGCCAAGCGTTTCACCAGGCAGCCCAGATCGAGTACAAACACTTGTGTTTTAAACAGGCAGAGGAAATGGTGTCAAGAGCGCGCCTCCATCTCCCGGGCGAAGTACACATTTTCTCCATGAGATGCAAGCCCTTCCTCCAGTGTGAAAGGCCTTTACACTCTACACCTCTTGCGCTCGCAGCACGCAGGTGCCACCCGCTCTGAGCATCTTCAAAAGGCACAGGGTCACGCAACGTGTGAACCACCGGGCGCGGGTGCAGCACACACCTAGGTCTTCGCTGTCGGCCTGAGAACACCCACGGCACAGGGCTTCTTTGGTGCACACACGTGGTAGCGGTCGGTGATGCATTCTGCTCCTTGAAACCTTCTCGGGGACACAGAGCGTGAGCGCATGTAGATTAGCCCTACACCTCATCCCTCTTTCTTGAGTGAGTTGTACTGCTATAAGGCAAAACTCCCTGCTGGAATCTCGGTGTGGCTTAAGTATCCTCCGGGAAGCGATCGCTGCTAGAGACACTGTGCTGCTCTCTAGGACAATGGTCTGTGCCTCCACTGCACTGCTGTTGTCTCCAAGTCGCTTGCGAAGGCCTTTTCGAAGAGGTTGCTCACAGTGTCGTTTCTTTAGAGTAACCCACAGGCATACGAGGATGCCGGTTCTGTGAAGGAAAATGCTCCCTGCCTCAGCCACTTGGGCGCCGTTTTGTACAGGAAAGGACACTCCGCCTTGAAGGTTCTTCCTTCCGGATTGCCACTCGCACTGGCGATGTCTCCTGAATCTCGCGGGGTTACAGTGCCGTCACAAGGTCCTTATCTCAGGCCTAGAACGGCAGAGCGTCCGGCAACTTTGAGAGAGACCTTCGGCATTCTTCTGGCCTTCGGGGACGCTCCATGAGGAACAAGCTCCTCAGCAGCGTGCGTCTTTAGATCTTTCATGGCAGAACCTCTGTGGGCGACCTCATTCCTCCCCCCACGTGAGAGACACACACAACCTGCCATTAGGGGGTGGAAGGCTTTCGAGTCCAGAAGCGAGGCTGGCGCTCCCACTCAGCATTCCTGCACGGAACTGAGCCCGGGTGCGTGAGACCATGAGAGGGGGCAAAGACAGGCGTACCAGCGAGCTGTTCACGGTGCACGCTGATGCATCACCCTTCAAGCTCACGTTCATTTCATGGAGAGAACACGAGGCCTTGATGCGCTTTCCTGTGGTACATAAACTTTGGTCGCGTCCCCTGGTGGGCACATCGGCTCAGGACTGCCCTGTCCCAAAGGCTCCAGGTGTGGAGCCCGACTCTTGGAGCTCAGCCTCACGTGGCTCTTTCACGGACGAGACCGGCTCGCAATGGGACCGTTCACGAGCTGGGGACCGTGCTGGCTGTTAGGAGTCGGCACACCAAGAGCCCTCTGAGGGAGAGGAGCTGCTGACGTTTGCCAGCACAGTCTCCAATTCCGAACTGCAACCATTCCCTGTAAGAGGCTCCCGAAAGCTTCGACGCAGTTTCTCAGTTAGCTATAAATGGAGGCCAGTCACTTGGCAGACTCCCCCAATGCCCGGCCTTCCAGGCTGCGATACAGACACGCCGACTGCTTCAGCCAATAGGGACAGCTTGGAGTAAAAGTGAGACTCCTACGTGTCAAAGTACTTGCCTGACGCTGGCCAGAAGCTCAAACATTTAGGGCAGGGCATCAGGGCACTTCGCCGCACGCGGAGCAAGTTTGTTCTCATCTCGCCTCTGAATGCCGAGTTTAACCAGCTAGGAAGCAAACTTCGGGAAAGGTACTCAGGGTGCCGCCGATTCAAAATTCTCTCACCAGACAGCCCAAATCGTGTACGCCTCTTTGTATTTTCCATGGGCAGGACAAAATGGTGTCAACCCGCACGCCTCCAGCTGGGGGTGGGTTGGAGTGGGGTGGGGTGGGGTGGGGTGGGGTGGGAGTGGGGGTTGGGCGACGTACACTTTCCCCATGGGAAACAGGCCCACGCCTTCAGTGTGAAAGGCCTCTATGCCTCTCTGCTTTCGCAGCCCAGGCGTAGCCTCAGCTCTGAAAAGCTTCCAGAGCAGGAAGGTCAGAAAACCTTTGAACCACCCAGCAGGTGCAGCACAGAACAAGGGCTTCTCTCTTGGCCTGAGAACACCCACTGCCCAGCGCTCCTTTGTGTACACACGTGGTGGAGGAAGGGTGCTGGATTCGGCTCCGTGAGAACTTCTCCGGGCCACGTAGTGTGAACGCAAGTAGATGAGCCCTACATCTCATGCCAGTCTCTTGTGCGAGTTGGACAAGGCGAACTCCCTGCTTGAATCCCTGGGTGGGTTAAGTACCCTGCGGGGAAGGATCGTTGCTTGGGAGCCCGGGGCTGGTATCGAGGTGACTGTTGTGTGCATCCACTTCGCAGCTGTTCTCTCTCCGCGGGTTCCCTCCGCCTGCTGCAGCCAAAAGGGACAGCTTAGGGTAAAGATAAAAACCCAGTGTGTAAACGTTCTTGCCTAGCCCTCGCCCCAAGCACAAGCTTATATGCCTCTGGTCAAAGGCTTTCGCCACAAGCTGAACACGTTTGGTCTCATCTAAGCCTCTGAAGCCCGAGTTTACCCAGCTACGAATCAAACTTCAGGAAAGGTGCTCAGGGTGATGCGGACTGCCAAGCGTTTCACCAGGCAGCCCAGATCGAGTACAAACACTTGTGTTTGAAACGGGCAGAGGAAATGGTGTCAAGAGCGCGCCTCCATCTCCCGGGCGACGTACACATTTTCTCCATGAGATGCAAGCCTTTCCTCCAGTGTGAAAGGCCTTTACACTCTACACCTCTTGCGCTCGCAGCACGCAGGTGCCACCCGCTCTGAGCGTCTTCAAAAGCACAGGGTCACGCAACGTGTGAACCACCGGGCGCGGGTGCAGCACACACCTAGGTCTTCGCTGTCGGCCTGAGAACACCCACGGCACAGGGCTTCTTTGGTGCACACACGTGGTAGCGGTCGGTGATGCATTCTGCTCCGTGAAACCTTCTCGGGGACACAGAGCGTGAGCGCACGTAGATTAGCCCTACACCTCATCCCTCTTTCTTGAGTGAGTTGTACTGCTATAAGGCAAAACTCCCTGCTGGAATCTCGGTGTGGCTTAAGTATCCTCCGGGAAGCGATCGCTGCTAGAGACACTGTGCTGCTCTCTAGGACAATGGTCTGTGCCTCCACTGCGCTGCTGTTGTCTCCAAGTCGCTTGCGAAGGCCTTTTCGAAGAGGTTGCTCACAGTGTCGTTTCTTTAGAGTAACCCACAGGCATACGAGGATGCCGGTTCTGTGAAGGAAAATGCTCCCTGCCTCAGCCACTTGGGCGCCGTTTTGTACAGGAAAGGACACTCCGCCTTGAAGGTTCTTCCTTCCGGATTGCCACTCGCACTGGCGATGTCTCCTGAATCTCGTGGGGTTACAGTGCCGTCACAAGGTCCTTATCTCAGGCCTAGAACGGCAGAGCGTCCGGCAGCTTTGAAAGAGACCTTCGGCATTCTTCTGGCCTTCGGGGACGCTCCATGAGGAACAAGCTCCTCAGCAGCGTGCGTCTTTAGATCTTTCATGGCAGAACCTCTGTGGGCGACCTCATTCCTCCCCCCACGTGAGAGACACACACAACCTGCCATTAGGGGGTGGAAGGCTTTCGAGTCCAGAAGCGAGGCTGGCGCTCCCACTCAGCATTCCTGCACGGAACTGAGCCCGGGTGCGTGAGACCGTGAGAGGGGGCAAAGACAGGCGTACCAGCGAGCTGTTCACGGTGCACGCTGACGCATCACCCTTCAAGCTCACGTTCATTTCATGGAGAGAACACGAGGCCTTGATGCGCTTTCCTGTGGTACGTAAACTTTGGTCGCGTCCCCTGGTGGGCACATCGGCTCAGGACTGCCCTGTCCCAAAGGCTCCAGGTGTGGAGCCCGACTCTTGGAGCTCAGCCTCACGTGGCTCTTTCACGGACGAGACCGGCTCGCAATGGGACCGTTCACGAGCTGGGGACCGTGCTGGCTGTTAGGAGTCGGCACACCAAGAGCCCTCCGAGGGAGAGGAGCTGCTGACGTTTGCCAGCACAGTCTCCAATTCCGAACTGCAACCATTCCCTGTAAGAGGCTCCCGAAAGCTTCGACGCAGTTTCTCAGTTAGCTATAAATGGAGGCCAGTCACTTGGCAGACTCCCCCAATGCCCGGCCTCCCAGGCTGCGATACAGACATGCCGACTGCTTCAGCCAACAGGGACAGCTTGGAGTAAAAGGGAGACTCCTACGTGTCAAAGTACTTGCCTGACGCTGGCCAGAAGCTCAAACATTTAGGGCAGGGCATCAGGGCACTTCGCCGCACGCGGAGCAAGTTTGTTCTCATCTCGCCTCTGAATGCCGAGTTTAACCAGCTAGGAAGCAAACTTCGGGAAAGGTACTCAGGGTGCCGCCGATTCAAAATTCTCTCACCAGACAGCCCAAATCGTGTACGCCTCTTTGTATTTTCCATGGGCAGGACAAAATGGTGTCAACCCGCACGCCTCCAGCTGGGGGTGGGTTGGAGTGGGGTGGGGTGGGGTGGGGTGGGAGTGGGGGTTGGGCGACGTACACTTTCCCCATGGGAAACAGGCCCACGCCTTCAGTGTGAAAGGCCTCTACGCCTCTCTGCTTTCGCAGCCCAGGCGTAGCCACAGCTCTGAAAAGCTTCCAGAGCAGGAAGGTCAGAAAACCTTTGAACCACCCAGCAGGTGCAGCACAGAACAAGGGCTTCTCTCTTGGCCTGAGAACACCCACTGCCCAGCGCTCCTTTGTGTACACACGTGGTGGAGGAAGGGTGCTGGATTCGGCTCCGTGAGAACTTCTCCGGGCCACGTAGTGTGAACGCAAGTAGATGAGCCCTACATCTCATGCCAGTCTCCTGTGCGAGTTGGGCAAGGCGAACACCCTGCTTGAATCCCTGGGTGGGTTAAGTACCCTGCGGGGAAGGATCGTTGCTTGGGAGCCCGGGGCTGGTATCGAGGTGACTGTTGTGTGCATCCACTTCGCAGCTGTTCTCTCTCCGCGGGTTCTCTCTGCCTGCTGCAGCCAAAAGGGACAGCTTAGGGTAAAGATAAAAACCCAGTGTGTAAACGTTCTTGCCTAGCCCTCGCCCCAAGCACAAGCTTATATGCCTCTGGTCAAAGGCTTTCGCCACAAGCTGAACACGTTTGGTCTCATCTAAGCCTCTGAAGCCCGAGTTTACCCAGCTACGAATCAAACTTCAGGAAAGGTGCTCAGGGTGATGCGGACTGCCAAGCGTTTCACCAGGCAGCCCAGATCGAGTACAAACACTTGTGTTTGAAACGGGCAGAGGAAATGGTGTCAAGAGCGCGCCTCCATCTCCCGGGCGACGTACACATTTTCTCCATGAGATGCAAGCCCTTCCTCCAGTGTGAAAGGCCTTTACACTCTACACCTCTTGCGCTCGCAGCACGCAGGTGCCACCCGCTCTGAGCGTCTTCAAAAGGCACAGGGTCACGCAACGTGTGAACCACTGGGCGCGGGTGCAGCACACACCTAGGTCTTCGCTGTCGGCCTGAGAACACCCACGGCACAGGGCTTCTTTGGTGCACACACGTGGTAGCGGTCGGTGATGCATTCTGCTCCGTGAAACCTTCTCGGGGACACAGAGCGTGAGCGCACGTAGATTAGCCGTACACCTCATCCCTCTTTCTTGAGTGAGTTGTACTGCTATAAGGCAAAACTCCCTGCTGGAATCTCGGTGTGGCTTAAGTATCCTCCAGGAAGCGATCGCTGCTAGAGACACTGTGCTGCTCTCTAGGACAATGGTCTGTGCCTCCAATGCGCTGCTGTTGTCTCCAAGTCGCTTGCGAAGGCCTTTTCGAAGAGGTTGCTCACAGTGTCGTTTCTTTAGAGTAACCCACAGGCATACGAGGATGCCGGTTCTGTGAAGGAAAATGCTCCCTGCCTCAGCCACTTGGGCGCCGTTTTGTACAGGAAAGGACACTCCGCCTTGAAGGTTCTTCCTTCCGGATTGCCACTCGCACTGGCGATGTCTCCTGAATCTCGTGGGGTTACAGTGCCGTCACAAGGTCCTTATCTCAGGCCTAGAACGGCAGAGCGTCCGGCAGCTTTGAAAGAGACCTTCGGCATTCTTCTGGCCTTCGGGGACGCTCCATGAGGAACAAGCTCCTCAGCAGCGTGCGTCTTTAGATCTTTCATGGCAGAACCTCTGTGGGCGACCTCATTCCTCCCCCCACGTGAGAGACACACACAACCTGCCATTAGGGGGTGGAAGGCTTTCGAGTCCAGAAGCGAGGCTGGCGCTCCCACTCAGCATTCCTGCACGGAACTGAGCCCGGGTGCGTGAGACCGTGAGAGGGGGCAAAGACAGGCGTACCAGCGAGCTGTTCACGGTGTACGCTGACGCATCACCCTTCAAGCTCACGTTCATTTCATGGAGAGAACACGAGGCCTTGATGCGCTTTCCTGTGGTACGTAAACTTTGGTCGCGTCCCCTGGTGGGCACATCGGCTCAGGACTGCCCTGTCCCAAAGGCTCCAGGTGTGGAGCCCGACTCTTGGAGCTCAGCCTCACGTGGCTCTTTCACGGACTAGACCGGCTCACAATGGGACCGTTCACGAGCTGGGGACCGTGCTGGCTGTTAGGAGTCGGCACACCAAGAGCCCTCCGAGGGAGAGGAGCTGCTGACGTTTGCCAGCACAGTCTCCAATTCCGAACTGCAACCATTCCCTGTAAGAGGCTCCCGAAAGCTTCGACGCAGTTTCTCAGTTAGCTATAAATGGAGGCCAGTCACTTGGCAGACTCCCCCAACGCCCGGCCTCCCAGGCTGCGATACAGACACGCCGACTGCTTCAGCCAACAGGGACAGCTTGGAGTAAAAGGGAGACTCCTACGTGTCAAAGTACTTGCCTGACGCTGGCCAGAAGCTCAAACATTTAGGGCAGGGCATCAGGGTACTTCGCCGCACGCGGAGCAAGTTTGTTCTCATCTCGCCTCTGAATGCCGAGTTTAACCAGCTAGGAAGCAAACTTCGGGAAAGGTACTCAGGGTGCCGCCGATTCAAAATTCTCTCACCAGACAGCCCAAATCGTGTACGCCTCTTTGTATTTTCCATGGGCAGGACAAAATGGTGTCAACCCGCACGCCTCCAGCTGGGGGTGGGTTGGAGTGGGGTGGGGTGGGGTGGGGTGGGGTGGGAGTGGGGGTTGGGCGACGTACACTTTCCCCATGGGAAACAGGCCCACGCCTTCAGTGTGAAAGGCCTCTACGCCTCTCTGCTTTCGCAGCCCAGGCGTAGCCTCAGCTCTGAAAAGCTTCCAGAGCAGGAAGGTCAGAAAACCTTTGAACCACCCAGCAGGTGCAGCACAGAACAAGGGCTTCTCTCTTGGCCTGAGAACACCCACTGCCCAGCGCTCCTTTGTGTACACACGTGGTGGAGGAAGGGTGCTGGATTCGGCTCCGTGAGAACTTCTCCGGGCCACGTAGTGTGAACGCAAGTAGATGAGCCCTACATCTCATGCCAGTCTCCTGTGCGAGTTGGACAAGGCGAACTCCCTGCTTGAATCCCTGGGTGGGTTAAGTACCCTGCGGGGAAGGATCGTTGCTTGGGAGCCCGGGGCTGGTATCGAGGTGACTGTTGTGTGCATCCACTTCGCAGCTGTTCTCTCTCCGCGGGTTCTGTCCGCCTGCTGCAGCCAAAAGGGACAGCTTAGGGTAAAGATAAAAACCCAGTGTGTAAACATTCTTGCCTAGCCCTCGCCCCAAGCACAAGCTTATATGCCTCTGGTCAAAGGCTTTCGCCACAAGCTGAACACGTTTGGTCTCATCTAAGCCTCTGAAGCCCGAGTTTACCCAGCTACGAATCAAACTTCAGGAAAGGTGCTCAGGGTGATGCGGACTGCCAAGCGTTTCACCAGGCAGCCCAGATCGAGTACAAACACTTGTGTTTGAAACGGGCAGAGGAAATGGTGTCAAGAGCGCGCCTCCATCTCCCGGGCGACGTACACATTTTCTCCATGAGATGCAAGCCTTTCCTCCAGTGTGAAAGGCCTTTACACTCTACACCTCTTGCGCTCGCAGCACGCAGGTGCCACCCGCTCTGAGCGTCTTCAAAAGGCACAGGGTCACGCAACGTGTGAACCACCGGGCGCGGGTGCAGCACACACCTAGGTCTTCGCTGTCGGCCTGAGAACACCCACGGCACAGGGCTTCTTTGGTGCACACACGTGGTACCGTTCGGTGATGCATTCTGCTCCGTGAAACCTTCTCGGGGACACAGAGCGTGAGCGCACGTAGATTAGCCCTACACCTCATCCCTCTTTCTTGAGTGAGTTGTACTGCTATAAGGCAAAACTACCTGCTGGAATCTCGGTGTGGCTTAAGTATCCTCCGGGAAGCGATTGCTGCTAGAGACACTGTGCTGCTCTCTAGGACAATGGTCTGTGCCTCCACTGCGCTGCTGTTGTCTCCAAGTCGCTTGCGAAGGCCTTTTCGAAGAGGTTGCTCACAGTGTCGTTTCTTTAGAGTAACCCACAGGCATACGAGGATGCCGGTTCTGTGAAGGAAAATGCTCCCTGCCTCAGCCACTTGGGCGCCGTTTTGTACAGGAAAGGACACTCCGCCTTGAAGGTTCTTCCTTCCGGATTGCCACTCGCACTGGCGATGTCTCCTGAATCTCGCGGGGTTACAGTGCCGTCACAAGGTCCTTATCTCAGGCCTAGAACGGCAGAGCGTCCGGCAGCTTTGAAAGAGACCTTCGGCATTCTTCTGGCCTTCGGGGACGCTCCATGAGGAACAAGCTCCTCAGCAGCGTGCGTCTTTAGATCTTTCATGGCAGAACCTCTGTGGGCGACCTCATTCCTCCCCCCACGTGAGAGACACACACAACCTGCCATTAGGGGGTGGAAGGCTTTCGAGTCCAGAAGCGAGGCTGGCGCTCCCACTCAGCATTCTTGCACGGAACTGAGCCCGGGTGCGTGAGACCGTGAGAGGGGGCAAAGACAGGCGTACCAGCGAGCTGTTCACGGTGCACGCTGACGCATCACCCTTCAAGCTCACGTTCATTTCATGGAGAGAACACGAGGCCTTGATGCGCTTTCCTGTGGTACGTAAACTTTGGTCGCGTCCCCTGGTGGGCACATCGGCTCAGGACTGCCCTGTCCCAAAGGCTCCAGGTGTGGAGCCCGACTCTTGGAGCTCAGCCTCACGTGGCTCTTTCACGGACGAGACCGGCTCGCAATGGGACCGTTCACGAGCTGGGGACCGTGCTGGCTGTTAGGAGTCGGCACACCAAGAGCCCTCCGAGGGAGAGGAGCTGCTGACGTTTGCCAGCACAGTCTCCAATTCCGAACTGCAACCATTCCCTGTAAGAGGCTCCCGAAAGCTTCGACGCAGTTTCTCAGTTAGCTATAAATGGAGGCCAGTCACTTGGCAGACTCCCCCAACGCCCGGCCTCCCAGGCTGCGATACAGACACGCCGACTGCTTCAGCCAACAGGGACAGCTTGGAGTAAAAGTGAGACTCCTACGTGTCAAAGTACTTGCCTGACGCTGGCCAGAAGCTCAAACATTTAGGGCAGGGCATCAGGGCACTTTGCCGCACGCGGAGCAAGTTTGTTCTCATCTCGCCTCTGAATGCCGACTTTAACCAGCTAGGAAGCAAACTTCGGGAAAGGTACTCAGGGTGCCGCCGATTCAAAATTCTCTCACCAGACAGCCCAAATCGTGTACGCCTCTTTGTATTTTCCATGGGCAGGACAAAATGGTGTCAACCCGCACGCCTCCAGCTGGGGGTGGGTTGGAGTGGGGTGGGGTGGGGTGGGGTGGGGTGGGAGTGGGGGTTGGGCGACGTACACTTTCCCCATGGGAAACAGGCCCACGCCTTCAGTGTGAAAGGCCTCTACGCCTCTCTGCTTTCGCAGCCCAGGCGTAGCCTCAGCTCTGAAAAGCTTCCAGAGCAGGAAGGTCAGAAAACCTTTGAACCACCCAGCAGGTGCAGCACAGAACAAGGGCTTCTCTCTTGGCCTGAGAACACCCACTGCCCAGCGCTCCTTTGTGTACACACGTGGTGGAGGAAGGGTGCTGGATTCGGCTCCGTGAGAACTTCTCCGGGCCACGTAGTGTGAACGCAAGTAGATGAGCCCTACATCTCATGCCAGTCTCCTGTGCGAGTTGGACAAGGCGAACTCCCTGCTTGAATCCCTGGGTGGGTTAAGTACCCTGCGGGGAAGGATCGTTGCTTGGGAGCCCGGGGCTGGTATCGAGGTGACTGTTGTGTGCATCCACTTCGCAGCTGTTCTCTCTCCGCGGGTTCTGTCCGCCTGCTGCAGCCAAAAGGGACAGCTTAGGGTAAAGATAAAAACCCAGTGTGTAAACATTCTTGCCTAGCCCTCGCCCCAAGCACAAGCTTATATGCCTCTGGTCAAAGGCTTTCGCCACAAGCTGAACACGTTTGGTCTCATCTAAGCCTCTGAAGCCCGAGTTTACCCAGCTACGAATCAAACTTCAGGAAAGGTGCTCAGGGTGATGCGGACTGCCAAGCGTTTCACCAGGCAGCCCAGATCGAGTACAAACACTTGTGTTTGAAACGGGCAGAGGAAATGGTGTCAAGAGCGCGCCTCCATCTCCCGGGCGACGTACACATTTTCTCCATGAGATGCAAGCCTTTCCTCCAGTGTGAAAGGCCTTTACACTCTACACCTCTTGCGCTCGCAGCACGCAGGTGCCACCCGCTCTGAGCGTCTTCAAAAGGCACAGGGTCACGCAACGTGTGAACCACCGGGCGCGGGTGCAGCACACACCTAGGTCTTCGCTGTTGGCCTGAGAACACCCACGGCACAGGGCTTCTTTGGTGCACACACGTGGTACCGTTCGGTGATGCATTCTGCTCCGTGAAACCTTCTCGGGGACACAGAGCGTGAGCGCACGTAGATTAGCCCTACACCTCATCCCTCTTTCTTGAGTGAGTTGTACTGCTATAAGGCAAAACTCCCTGCTGGAATCTCGGTGTGGCTTAAGTATCCTCCGGGAAGCGATCGCTGCTAGAGACACTGTGCTGCTCTCTAGGACAATGGTCTGTGCCTCCACTGCGCTGCTGTTGTCTCCAAGTCGCTTGCGAAGGCCTTTTCGAAGAGGTTGCTCACAGTGTCGTTTCTTTAGAGTAACCCACAGGCATACGAGGATGCCGGTTCTGTGAAGGAAAATGCTCCCTGCCTCAGCCACTTGGGCGCCGTTTTGTACAGGAAAGGACACTCCGCCTTGAAGGTTCTTCCTTCCGGATTGCCACTCGCACTGGCGATGTCTCCTGAATCTCGCGGGGTTACAGTGCCGTCACAAGGTCCTTATCTCAGGCCTAGAACGGCAGAGCGTCCGGCAGCTTTGAAAGAGACCTTCGGCATTCTTCTGGCCTTCGGGGACGCTCCATGAGGAACAAGCTCCTCAGCAGCGTGCGTCTTTAGATCTTTCATGGCAGAACCTCTGTGGGCGACCTCATTCCTCCCCCCACGTGAGAGACACACACAACCTGCCATTAGGGGGTGGAAGGCTTTCGAGTCCAGAAGCGAGGCTGGCGCTCCCACTCAGCATTCCTGCACGGAACTGAGCCCGGGTGCGTGAGACCGTGAGAGGGGGCAAAGACAGGCGTACCAGCGAGCTGTTCACGGTGCACGCTGACGCATCACCCTTCAAGCTCACGTTCATTTCATGGAGAGAACACGAGGCCTTGATGCGCTTTCCTGTGGTACGTAAACTTTGGTCGCGTCCCCTGGTGGGCACATTGGCTCAGGACTGCCCTGTCCCAAAGGCTCCAGGTGTGGAGCCCGACTCTTGGAGCTCAGCCTCACGTGGCTCTTTCACGGACGAGACCGGCTCGCAATGGGACCGTTCACGAGCTGGGGACCGTGCTGGCTGTTAGGAGTCGGCACACCAAGAGCCCTCCGAGGGAGAGGAGCTGCTGACGTTTGCCAGCACAGTCTCCAATTCCGAACTGCAACCATTCCCTGTAAGAGGCTCCCGAAAGCTTCGACGCAGTTTCTCAGTTAGCTATAAATGGAGGCCAGTCACTTGGCAGACTCCCCCAACGCCCGGCCTCCCAGGCTGCGATACAGACACGCCGACTGCTTCAGCCAACAGGGACAGCTTGGAGTAAAAGTGAGACTCCTACGTGTCAAAGTACTTGCCTGACGCTGGCCAGAAGCTCAAACATTTAGGGCAGGGCATCAGGGCACTTTGCCGCACGCGGAGCAAGTTTGTTCTCATCTCGCCTCTGAATGCCGAGTTTAACCAGCTAGGAAGCAAACTTCGGGAAAGGTACTCAGGGTGCCGCCGATTCAAAATTCTCTCACCAGACAGCCCAAATCGTGTACGCCTCTTTGTATTTTCCATGGGCAGGACAAAATGGTGTCAACCCGCACGCCTCCAGCTGGGGGTGGGTTGGAGTGGGGTGGGGTGGGGTGGGGTGGGGTGGGAGTGGGGGTTGGGCGACGTACACTTTCCCCATGGGAAACAGGCCCACGCCTTCAGTGTGAAAGGCCTCTACGCCTCTCTGCTTTCGCAGCCCAGGCGTAGCCTCAGCTCTGAAAAGCTTCCAGAGCAGGAAGGTCAGAAAACCTTTGAACCACCCAGCAGGTGCAGCACAGAACAAGGGCTTCTCTCTTGGCCTGAGAACACCCACTGCCCAGCGCTCCTTTGTGTACACACGTGGTGGAGGAAGGGTGCTGGATTCGGCTCCGTGAGAACTTCTCCGGGCCACGTAGTGTGAACGCAAGTAGATGAGCCCTACATCTCATGCCAGTCTCCTGTGCGAGTTGGACAAGGCGAACTCCCTGCTTGAATCCCTGGGTGGGTTAAGTACCCTGCGGGGAAGGATCGTTGCTTGGGAGCCCGGGGCTGGTATCGAGGTGACTGTTGTGTGCATCCACTTCGCAGCTGTTCTCTCTCCGCGGGTTCTCTCCGCCTGCTGCAGCCAAAAGGGACAGCTTAGGGTAAAGATAAAAACCCAGTGTGTAAACGTTCTTGCCTAGCCCTCGCCCCAAGCACAAGCTTATATGCCTCTGGTCAAAGGCTTTCGCCACAAGCTGAACACGTTTGGTCTCATCTAAGCCTCTGAAGCCCGAGTTTACCCAGCTACGAATCAAACTTCAGGAAAGGTGCTCAGGGTGATGCGGACTGCCAAGCGTTTCACCAGGCAGCCCAGATCGAGTACAAACACTTGTGTTTGAAACGGGCAGAGGAAATGGTGTCAAGAGCGCGCCTCCATCTCCCGGGCGACGTACACATTTTCTCCATGAGATGCAAGCCTTTCCTCCAGTGTGAAAGGCCTTTACACTCTACACCTCTTGCGCTCGCAGCACGCAGGTGCCACCCGCTCTGAGCGTCTTCAAAAGGCACAGGGTCACGCAACGTGTGAACCACCGGGCGCGGGTGCAGCACACACCTAGGTCTTCGCTGTCGGCCTGAGAACACCCACGGCACAGGGCTTCTTTGGTGCACACACGTGGTACCGTTCGGTGATGCATTCTGCTCCGTGAAACCTTCTCGGGGACACAGAGCGTGAGCGCACGTAGATTAGCCCTACACCTCATCCCTCTTTCTTGAGTGAGTTGTACTGCTATAAGGCAAAACTACCTGCTGGAATCTCGGTGTGGCTTAAGTATCCTCCGGGAAGCGATCGCTGCTAGAGACACTGTGCTGCTCTCTAGGACAATGGTCTGTGCCTCCACTGCGCTGCTGTTGTCTCCAAGTCGCTTGCGAAGGCCTTTTCGAAGAGGTTGCTCACAGTGTCGTTTCTTTAGAGTAACCCACAGGCATACGAGGATGCCGGTTCTGTGAAGGAAAATGCTCCCTGCCTCAGCCACTTGGGCGCCGTTTTGTACAGGAAAGGACACTCCGCCTTGAAGGTTCTTCCTTCCGGATTGCCACTCGCACTGGCGATGTCTCCTGAATCTCGCGGGGTTACAGTGCCGTCACAAGGTCCTTATCTCAGGCCTAGAACGGCAGAGCGTCCGGCAGCTTTGAAAGAGACCTTCGGCATTCTTCTGGCCTTCGGGGACGCTCCATGAGGAACAAGCTCCTCAGCAGCGTGCGTCTTTAGATCTTTCATGGCAGAACCTCTGTGGGCGACCTCATTCCTCCCCCCACGTGAGAGACACACACAACCTGCCATTAGGGGGTGGAAGGCTTTCGAGTCCAGAAGCGAGGCTGGCGCTCCCACTCAGCATTCCTGCACGGAACTGAGCCCGGGTGCGTGAGACCGTGAGAGGGGGCAAAGACAGGCGTACCAGCGAGCTGTTCACGGTGCACGCTGACGCATCACCCTTCAAGCTCACGTTCATTTCATGGAGAGAACACGAGGCCTTGATGCGCTTTCCTGTGGTACGTAAACTTTGGTCGCGTCCCCTGGTGGGCACATTGGCTCAGGACTGCCCTGTCCCAAAGGCTCCAGGTGTGGAGCCCGACTCTTGGAGCTCAGCCTCACGTGGCTCTTTCACGGACGAGACCGGCTCGCAATGGGACCGTTCACGAGCTGGGGACCGTGCTGGCTGTTAGGAGTCGGCACACCAAGAGCCCTCCGAGGGAGAGGAGCTGCTGACGTTTGCCAGCACAGTCTCCAATTCCGAACTGCAACCATTCCCTGTAAGAGGCTCCCGAAAGCTTCGACGCAGTTTCTCAGTTAGCTATAAATGGAGGCCAGTCACTTGGCAGACTCCCCCAACGCCCGGCCTCCCAGGCTGCGATACAGACACGCCGACTGCTTCAGCCAACAGGGACAGCTTGGAGTAAAAGTGAGACTCCTACGTGTCAAAGTACTTGCCTGACGCTGGCCAGAAGCTCAAACATTTAGGGCAGGGCATCAGGGCACTTTGCCGCACGCGGAGCAAGTTTGTTCTCATCTCGCCTCTGAATGCCGAGTTTAACCAGCTAGGAAGCAAACTTCGGGAAAGGTACTCAGGGTGCCGCCGATTCAAAATTCTTTCACCAGACAGCCCAAATCGTGTACGCCTCTTTGTATTTTCCATGGGCAGGACAAAATGGTGTCAACCCGCACGCCTCCAGCTGGGGGTGGGTTGGAGTGGGGTGGGGTGGGGTGGGGTGGGGTGGGAGTGGGGGTTGGGCGACGTACACTTTCCCCATGGGAAACAGGCCCACGCCTTCAGTGTGAAAGGCCTCAATGCCTCTCTGCTTTCGCAGCCCAGGCGTAGCCTCAGCTCTGAAAAGCTTCCAGAGCAGGAAGGTCAGAAAACCTTTGAACCACCCAGCAGGTGCAGCACAGAACAAGGGCTTCTCTCTTGGCCTGAGAACACCCACTGCCCAGCGCTCCTTTGTGTACACACGTGGTGGAGGAAGGGTGCTGGATTCGGCTCCGTGAGAACTTCTCCGGGCCACGTAGTGTGAACGCAAGTAGATGAGCCCTACATCTCATGCCAGTCTCCTGTGCGAGTTGGACAAGGCGAACTCCCTGCTTGAATCCCTGGGTGGGTTAAGTACCCTGCGGGGAAGGATCGTTGCTTGGGAGCCCGGGGCTGGTATCGAGGTGACTGTTGTGTGCATCCACTTCGCAGCTGTTCTCTCTCCGCGGGTTCTCTCCGCCTGCTGCAGCCAAAAGGGACAGCTTAGGGTAAAGATAAAAACCCAGTGTGTAAACGTTCTTGCCTAGCCCTCGCCCCAAGCACAAGCTTATATGCCTCTGGTCAAAGGCTTTCGCCACAAGCTGAACACGTTTGGTCTCATCTAAGCCTCTGAAGCCCGAGTTTACCCAGCTACGAATCAAACTTCAGGAAAGGTGCTCAGGGTGATGCGGACTGCCAAGCGTTTCACCAGGCAGCCCAGATCGAGTACAAACACTTGTGTTTGAAACGGGCAGAGGAAATGGTGTCAAGAGCGCGCCTCCATCTCCCGGGCGACGTACACATTTTCTCCATGAGATGCAAGCCTTTCCTCCAGTGTGAAAGGCCTTTACACTCTACACCTCTTGCGCTCGCAGCACGCAGGTGCCACCCGCTCTGAGCGTCTTCAAAAGGCACAGGGTCACGCAACGTGTGAAACACCGGGCGCGGGTGCAGCACACACCTAGGTCTTCGCTGTCGGCCTGAGAACACCCACGGCACAGGGCTTCTTTGGTGCACACACGTGGTACCGTTCGGTGATGCATTCTGCTCCGTGAAACCTTCTCGGGGACACAGAGCGTGAGCGCACGTAGATTAGCCCTACACCTCATCCCTCTTTCTTGAGTGAGTTGTACTGCTATAAGGCAAAACTACCTGCTGGAATCTCGGTGTGGCTTAAGTATCCTCCGGGAAGCGATCGCTGCTAGAGACACTGTGCTGCTCTCTAGGACAATGGTCTGTGCCTCCACTGCGCTGCTGTTGTCTCCAAGTCGCTTGCGAAGGCCTTTTCGAAGAGGTTGCTCACAGTGTCGTTTCTTTAGAGTAACCCACAGGCATACGAGGATGCCGGTTCTGTGAAGGAAAATGCTCCCTGCCTCAGCCACTTGGGCGCCGTTTTGTACAGGAAAGGACACTCCGCCTTGAAGGTTCTTCCTTCTGGATTGCCACTCGCACTGGCGATGTCTCCTGAATCTCGCGGGGTTACAGTGCCGTCACAAGGTCCTTATCTCAGGCCTAGAACGGCAGAGCGTCCGGCAGCTTTGAAAGAGACCTTCGGCATTCTTCTGGCCTTCGGGGACGCTCCATGAGGAACAAGCTCCTCAGCAGCGTGCGTCTTTAGATCTTTCATGGCAGAACCTCTGTGGGCGACCTCATTCCTCCCCCCACGTGAGAGACACACACAACCTGCCATTAGGGGGTGGAAGGCTTTCGAGTCCAGAAGCGAGGCTGGCGCTCCCACTCAGCATTCCTGCACGGAACTGAGCCCGGGTGTGTGAGACCGTGAGAGGGGGCAAAGACAGGCGTACCAGCGAGCTGTTCACGGTGCACGCTGACGCATCACCCTTCAAGCTCACGTTCATTTCATGGAGAGAACACGAGGCCTTGATGCGCTTTCCTGTGGTACGTAAACTTTGGTCGCGTCCCCTGGTGGGCACATCGGCTCAGGACTGCCCTGTCCCAAAGGCTCCAGGTGTGGAGCCCGACTCTTGGAGCTCAGCCTCACGTGGCTCTTTCACGGACGAGACCGGCTCGCAATGGGACCGTTCACGAGCTGGGGACCGTGCTGGCTGTTAGGAGTCGGCACACCAAGAGCCCTCCGAGGGAGAGGAGCTGCTGACGTTTGCCAGCACAGTCTCCAATTCCCAACTGCAACCATTCCCTGTAAGAGGCTCCCGAAAGCTTCGACGCAGTTTCTCAGTTAGCTATAAATGGAGGCCAGTCACTTGGCAGACTCCCCCAACGCCCGGCCTCCCAGGCTGCGATACAGACACGCCGACTGCTTCAGCCAACAGGGACAGCTTGGAGTAAAAGGGAGACTCCTACGTGTCAAAGTACTTGCCTGACGCTGGCCAGAAGCTCAAACATTTAGGGCAGGGCATCAGGGCACTTTGCCGCACGCGGAGCAAGTTTGTTCTCATCTCGCCTCTGAATGCCGAGTTTAACCAGCTAGGAAGCAAACTTCGGGAAAGGTACTCAGGGTGCCGCCGATTCAAAATTCTTTCACCAGACAGCCCAAATCGTGTACGCCTCTTTGTATTTTCCATGGGCAGGACAAAATGGTGTCAACCCGCACGCCTCCAGCTGGGGGTGGGTTGGAGTGGGGTGGGGTGGGGTGGGGTGGGGTGGGAGTGGGGGTTGGGCGACGTACACTTTCCCCATGGGAAACAGGCCCACGCCTTCAGTGTGAAAGGCCTCAATGCCTCTCTGCTTTCGCAGCCCAGGCGTAGCCTCAGCTCTGAAAAGCTTCCAGAGCAGGAAGGTCAGAAAACCTTTGAACCACCCAGCAGGTGCAGCACAGAACAAGGGCTTCTCTCTTGGCCTGAGAACACCCACTGCCCAGCGCTCCTTTGTGTACACACGTGGTGGAGGAAGGGTGCTGGATTCGGCTCCGTGAGAACTTCTCCGGGCCACGTAGTGTGAACGCAAGTAGATGAGCCCTACATCTCATGCCAGTCTCCTGTGCGAGTTGGACAAGGCGAACTCCCTGCTTGAATCCCTGGGTGGGTTAAGTACCCTGCGGGGAAGGATCGTTGCTTGGGAGCCCGGGGCTGGTATCGAGGTGACTGTTGTGTGCATCCACTTCGCAGCTGTTCTCTCTCCGCGGGTTCTCTCCGCCTGCTGCAGCCAAAAGGGACAGCTTAGGGTAAAGATAAAAACCCAGTGTGTAAACGTTCTTGCCTAGCCCTCGCCCCAAGCACAAGCTTATATGCCTCTGGTCAAAGGCTTTCGCCACAAGCTGAACACGTTTGGTCTCATCTAAGCCTCTGAAGCCCGAGTTTACCCAGCTACGAATCAAACTTCAGGAAAGGTGCTCAGGGTGATGCGGACTGCCAAGCGTTTCACCAGGCAGCCCAGATCGAGTACAAACACTTGTGTTTGAAACGGGCAGAGGAAATGGTGTCAAGAGCGCGCCTCCATCTCCCGGGCGACGTACACATTTTCTCCATGAGATGCAAGCCTTTCCTCCAGTGTGAAAGGCCTTTACACTCTACACCTCTTGCGCTCGCAGCACGCAGGTGCCACCCGCTCTGAGCGTCTTCAAAAGGCACAGGGTCACGCAACGTGTGAACCACCGGGCGCGGGTGCAGCACACACCTAGGTCTTCGCTGTCGGCCTGAGAACACCCACGGCACAGGGCTTCTTTGGTGCACACACGTGGTAGCGGTCGGTGATGCATTCTGCTCCGTGAAACCTTCTCGGGGACACAGAGCGTGAGCGCACGTAGATTAGCCCTACACCTCATCCCTCTTTCTTGAGTGAGTTGTACTGCTATAAGGCAAAACTCCCTGCTGGAATCTCGGTGTGGCTTAAGTATCCTCCGGGAAGCGATCGCTGCTAGAGACACTGTGCTGCTCTCTAGGACAATGGTCTGTGCCTCCACTGCGCTGCTGTTGTCTCCAAGTCGCTTGCGAAGGCCTTTTCGAAGAGGTTGCTCACAGTGTCGTTTCTTTAGAGTAACCCACAGGCATACGAGGATGCCGGTTCTGTGAAGGAAAATGCTCCCTGCCTCAGCCACTTGGGCGCCGTTTTGTACAGGAAAGGACACTCCGCCTTGAAGGTTCTTCCTTCCGGATTGCCACTCGCACTGGCGATGTCTCCTGAATCTCGTGGGGTTACAGTGCCGTCACAAGGTCCTTATCTCAGGCCTAGAACGGCAGAGCGTCCGGCAGCTTTGAAAGAGACCTTCGGCATTCTTCTGGCCTTCGGGGACGCTCCATGAGGAACAAGCTCCTCAGCAGCGTGCGTCTTTAGATCTTTCATGGCAGAACCTCTGTGGGCGACCTCATTCCTCCCCCCACGTGAGAGACACACACAACCTGCCATTAGGGGGTGGAAGGCTTTCGAGTCCAGAAGCGAGGCTGGCGCTCCCACTCAGCATTCCTGCACGGAACTGAGCCCGGGTGCGTGAGACCGTGAGAGGGGGCAAAGACAGGCGTACCAGCGAGCTGTTCACGGTGCACGCTGACGCATCACCCTTCAAGCTCACGTTCATTTCATGGAGAGAACACGAGGCCTTGATGCGCTTTCCTGTGGTACGTAAACTTTGGTCGCGTCCCCTGGTGGGCACATCGGCTCAGGACTGCCCTGTCCCAAAGGCTCCAGGTGTGGAGCCCGACTCTTGGAGCTCAGCCTCACGTGGCTCTTTCACGGACGAGACCGGCTCGCAATGGGACCGTTCACGAGCTGGGGACCGTGCTGGCTGTTAGGAGTCGGCACACCAAGAGCCCTCCGAGGGAGAGGAGCTGCTGACGTTTGCCAGCACAGTCTCCAATTCCCAACTGCAACCATTCCCTGTAAGAGGCTCCCGAAAGCTTCGACGCAGTTTCTCAGTTAGCTATAAATGGAGGCCAGTCACTTGGCAGACTCCCCCAACGCCCGGCCTCCCAGGCTGCGATACAGACACGCCGACTGCTTCAGCCAACAGGGACAGCTTGGAGTAAAAGGGAGACTCCTACGTGTCAAAGTACTTGCCTGACGCTGGCCAGAAGCTCAAACATTTAGGGCAGGGCATCAGGGCACTTCGCCGCACGCGGAGCAAGTTTGTTCTCATCTCGCCTCTGAATGCCGAGTTTAACCAGCTAGGAAGCAAACTTCGGGAAAGGTACTCAGGGTGCCGCCGATTCAAAATTCTCTCACCAGACAGCCCAAATCGTGTACGCCTCTTTGTATTTTCCATGGGCAGGACAAAATGGTGTCAACCCGCACGCCTCCAGCTGGGGGTGGGTTGGAGTGGGGTGGGGTGGGGTGGGGTGGGAGTGGGGGTTGGGAATCCCATGGGAAACAGGCCCACGCCTTCAGTGTGAAAGGCCTCTACGCCTCTCTGCTTTCGCAGCCCAGGCGTAGCCACAGCTCTGAAAAGCTTCCAGAGCAGGAAGGTCAGAAAACCTTTGAACCACCCAGCAGGTGCAGCACAGAACAAGGGCTTCTCTCTTGGCCTGAGAACACCCACTGCCCAGCGCTCCTTTGTGTACACACGTGGTGGAGGAAGGGTGCTGGATTCGGCTCCGTGAGAACTTCTCCGGGCCACGTAGTGTGAACGCAAGTAGATGAGCCCTACATCTCATGCCAGTCTCCTGTGCGAGTTGGGCAAGGCGAACTCCCTGCTTGAATCCCTGGGTGGGTTAAGTACCCTGCGGGGAAGGATCATTGCTTGGGAGCCCGGGGCTGGTATCGAGGTGACTGTTGTGTGCATCCACTTCGCAGCTGTTCTCTCTCCGTGGGTTCTCTCCGCCTGCTGCAGCCAAAAGGGACAGCTTAGGGTAAAGATAAAAACCCAGTGTGTAAACGTTCTTGCCTAGCCCTCGCCCCAAGCACAAGCTTATATGCCTCTGGTCAAAGGCTTTCGCCACAAGCTGAACACGTTTGGTCTCATCTAAGCCTCTGAAGCCCGAGTTTACCCAGCTACGAATCAAACTTCAGGAAAGGTGCTCAGGGTGATGCGGACTGCCAAGCGTTTCACCAGGCAGCCCAGATCGAGTACAAACACTTGTGTTTGAAACGGGCAGAGGAAATGGTGTCAAGAGCGCGCCTCCATCTCCCGGGCGACGTACACATTTTCTCCATGAGATGCAAGCCCTTCCTCCAGTGTGAAAGGCCTTTACACTCTACACCTCTTGCGCTCGCAGCACGCAGGTGCCACCCGCTCTGAGCATCTTCAAAAGGCACAGGGTCACGCAACGTGTGAACCACTGGGCGCGGGTGCAGCACACACCTAGGTCTTCGCTGTCGGCCTGAGAACACCCACGGCACAGGGCTTCTTTGGTGCACACACGTGGTAGCGGTCGGTGATGCATTCTGCTCCGCGAAACCTTCTCGGGGACACAGAGCGTGAGCGCACGTAGATTAGCCCTACACCTCATCCCTCTTTCTTGAGTGAGTTGTACTGCTATAAGGCAAAACTCCCTGCTGGAATCTCGGTGTGGCTTAAGTATCCTCCGGGAAGCGATCGCTGCTAGAGACACTGTGCTGCTCTCTAGGACAATGGTCTGTGCCTCCACTGCGCTGCTGTTGTCTCCAAGTCGCTTGCGAAGGCCTTTTCGAAGAGGTTGCTCACAGTGTCGTTTCTTTAGAGTAACCCACAGGCATACGAGGATGCCGGTTCTGTGAAGGAAAATGCTCCCTGCCTCAGCCACTTGGGCGCCGTTTTGTACAGGAAAGGACACTCCGCCTTGAAGGTTCTTCCTTCCGGATTGCCACTCGCACTGGCGATGTCTCCTGAATCTCGCGGGGTTACAGTGCCGTCACAAGGTCCTTATCTCAGGCCTAGAACGGCAGAGCGTCCGGCAGCTTTGAAAGAGACCTTCGGCATTCTTCTGGCCTTCGGGGACGCTCCATGAGGAACAAGCTCCTCAGCAGCGTGCGTCTTTAGATCTTTCATGGCAGAACCTCTGTGGGCGACCTCATTCCTCCCCCCACGTGAGAGACACACACAACCTGCCATTAGGGGGTGGAAGGCTTTCGAGTCCAGAAGCGAGGCTGGCGCTCCCACTCAGCATTCCTGCACGGAACTGAGCCCGGGTGCGTGAGACCGTGAGAGGGGGCAAAGACAGGCGTACCAGCGAGCTGTTCACGGTGCACGCTGACGCATCACCCTTCAAGCTCACGTTCATTTCATGGAGAGAACACGAGGCCTTGATGCGCTTTCCTGTGGTACGTAAACTTTGGTCGTGTCCCCTGGTGGGCACATCGGCTCAGGACTGCCCTGTCCCAAAGGCTCCAGGTGTGGAGCCCGACTCTTGGAGCTCAGCCTCACGTGGCTCTTTCACGGACGAGACCGGCTCGCAATGGGACCGTTCACGAGCTGGGGACCGTGCTGGCTGTTAGGAGTCGGCACACCAAGAGCCCTCCGAGGGAGAGGAGCTGCTGACGTTTGCCAGCACAGTCTCCAATTCCCAACTGCAACCATTCCCTGTAAGAGGCTCCCGAAAGCTTCGACGCAGTTTCTCAGTTAGCTATAAATGGAGGCCAGTCACTTGGCAGACTCCCCCAACGCCCGGCCTCCCAGGCTGCGATACAGACACGCTGACTGCTTCAGCCAACAGGGACAGCTTGGAGTAAAAGTGAGACTCCTACGTGTCAAAGTACTTGCCTGACGCTGGCCAGAAGCTCAAACATTTAGGGCAGGGCATCAGGGCACTTTGCCGCACGCGGAGCAAGTTTGTTCTCATCTCGCCTCTGAATGCCGACTTTAACCAGCTAGGAAGCAAACTTCGGGAAAGGTACTCAGGGTGCCGCTGATTCAAAATTCTCTCACCAGACAGCCCAAATCGTGTACGCCTCTTTGTATTTTCCATGGGCAGGACAAAATGGTGTCAACCCGCACGCCTCCAGCTGGGGGTGGGTTGGAGTGGGGTGGCGTGGGGTGGGGTGGGGTGGGAGTGGGGGTTGGGCGACGTACACTTTCCCCATGGGAAACAGGCCCACGCCTTCAGTGTGAAAGGCCTCTACGCCTCTCTGCTTTCGCAGCCCAGGCGTAGCCTCAGCTCTGAAAAGCTTCCAGAGCAGGAAGGTCAGAAAACCTTTGAACCACCCAGCAGGTGCAGCACAGAACAAGGGCTTCTCTCTTGGCCTGAGAACACCCACTGCCCAGCGCTCCTTTGTGTACACACGTGGTGGAGGAAGGGTGCTGGATTCGGCTCCGTGAGAACTTCTCCGGGCCACGTAGTGTGAACGCAAGTAGATGAGCCCTACATCTCATGCCAGTCTCCTGTGCGAGTTGGACAAGGCGAACTCCCTGCTTGAATCCCTGGGTGGGTTAAGTACCCTGCGGGGAAGGATCGTTGCTTGGGAGCCCGGGGCTGGTATCGAGGTGACTGTTGTGTGCATCCACTTCGCAGCTGTTCTCTCTCCGCGGGTTCTCTCCGCCTGCTGCAGCCAAAAGGGACAGCTTAGGGTAAAGATAAAAACCCAGTGTGTAAACATTCTTGCCTAGCCCTCGCCCCAAGCACAAGCTTATATGCCTCTGGTCAAAGGCTTTCGCCACAAGCTGAACACGTTTGGTCTCATCTAAGCCTCTGAAGCCCGAGTTTACCCAGCTACGAATCAAACTTCAGGAAAGGTGCTCAGGGTGATGCGGACTGCCAAGCGTTTCACCAGGCAGCCCAGATCGAGTACAAACACTTGTGTTTGAAACGGGCAGAGGAAATGGTGTCAAGAGCGCGCCTCCATCTCCCGGGCGACGTACACATTTTCTCCATGAGATGCAAGCCTTTCCTCCAGTGTGAAAGGCCTTTACACTCTACACCTCTTGCGCTCGCAGCACGCAGGTGCCACCCGCTCTGAGCGTCTTCAAAAGGCACAGGGTCACGCAACGTGTGAACCACCGGGCGCGGGTGCAGCACACACCTAGGTCTTCGCTGTCGGCCTGAGAACACCCACGGCACAGGGCTTCTTTGGTGCACACACGTGGTACCGTTCGGTGATGCATTCTGCTCCGTGAAACCTTCTCGGGGACACAGAGCGTGAGCGCACGTAGATTAGCCCTACACCTCATCCCTCTTTCTTGAGTGAGTTGTACTGCTATAAGGCAAAACTACCTGCTGGAATCTCGGTGTGGCTTAAGTATCCTCCGGGAAGCGATCGCTGCTAGAGACACTGTGCTGCTCTCTAGGACAATGGTCTGTGCCTCCACTGCGCTGCTGTTGTCTCCAAGTCGCTTGCGAAGGCCTTTTCGAAGAGGTTGCTCACAGTGTCGTTTCTTTAGAGTAACCCACAGGCATACGAGGATGCCGGTTCTGTGAAGGAAAATGCTCCCTGCCTCAGCCACTTGGGCGCCGTTTTGTACAGGAAAGGACACTCCGCCTTGAAGGTTCTTCCTTCCGGATTGCCACTCGCACTGGCGATGTCTCCTGAATCTCGCGGGGTTACAGTGCCGTCACAAGGTCCTTATCTCAGGCCTAGAACGGCAGAGCGTCCGGCAGCTTTGAAAGAGACCTTCGGCATTCTTCTGGCCTTCGGGGACGCTCCATGAGGAACAAGCTCCTCAGCAGCGTGCGTCTTTAGATCTTTCATGGCAGAACCTCTGTGGGCGACCTCATTCCTCCCCCCACGTGAGAGACACACACAACCTGCCATTAGGGGGTGGAAGGCTTTCGAGTCCAGAAGCGAGGCTGGCGCTCCCACTCAGCATTCCTGCACGGAACTGAGCCCGGGTGCGTGAGACCGTGAGAGGGGGCAAAGACAGGCGTACCAGCGAGCTGTTCACGGTGCACGCTGACGCATCACCCTTCAAGCTCACGTTCATTTCATGGAGAGAACACGAGGCCTTGATGCGCTTTCCTGTGGTACGTAAACTTTGGTCGCGTCCCCTGGTGGGCACATCGGCTCAGGACTGCCCTGTCCCAAAGGCTCCAGGTGTGGAGCCCGACTCTTGGAGCTCAGCCTCACGTGGCTCTTTCACGGACGAGACCGGCTCGCAATGGGACCGTTCACGAGCTGGGGACCGTGCTGGCTGTTAGGAGTCGGCACACCAAGAGCCCTCCGAGGGAGAGGAGCTGCTGACGTTTGCCAGCACAGTCTCCAATTCCGAACTGCAACCATTCCCTGTAAGAGGCTCCCGAAAGCTTCGACGCAGTTTCTCAGTTAGCTATAAATGGAGGCCAGTCACTTGGCAGACTCCCCCAACGCCCGGCCTCCCAGGCTGCGATACAGACACGCCGACTGCTTCAGCCAACAGGGACAGCTTGGAGTAAAAGGGAGACTCCTACGTGTCAAAGTACTTGCCTGACGCTGGCCAGAAGCTCAAACATTTAGGGCAGGGCATCAGGGCACTTTGCCGCACGCGGAGCAAGTTTGTTCTCATCTCGCCTCTGAATGCCGAGTTTAACCAGCTAGGAAGCAAACTTCGGGAAAGGTACTCAGGGTGCCGCCGATTCAAAATTCTTTCACCAGACAGCCCAAATCGTGTACGCCTCTTTGTATTTTCCATGGGCAGGACAAAATGGTGTCAACCCGCACGCCTCCAGCTGGGGGTGGGTTGGAGTGGGGTGGGGTGGGGTGGGGTGGGAGTGGGGGTTGGGCGACGTACACTTTCCCCATGGGAAACAGGCCCACGCCTTCAGTGTGAAAGGCCTCAATGCCTCTCTGCTTTCGCAGCCCAGGCGTAGCCTCAGCTCTGAAAAGCTTCCAGAGCAGGAAGGTCAGAAAACCTTTGAACCACCCAGCAGGTGCAGCACAGAACAAGGGCTTCTCTCTTGGCCTGAGAACACCCACTGCCCAGCGCTCCTTTGTGTACACACGTGGTGGAGGAAGGGTGCTGGATTCGGCTCCGTGAGAACTTCTCCGGGCCACGTAGTGTGAACGCAAGTAGATGAGCCCTACATCTCATGCCAGTCTCCTGTGCGAGTTGGACAAGGCGAACTCCCTGCTTGAATCCCTGGGTGGGTTAAGTACCCTGCGGGGAAGGATCGTTGCTTGGGAGCCCGGGGCTGGTATCGAGGTGACTGTTGTGTGCATCCACTTCGCAGCTGTTCTCTCTCCGCGGGTTCTCTCCGCCTGCTGCAGCCAAAAGGGACAGCTTAGGGTAAAGATAAAAACCCAGTGTGTAAACGTTCTTGCCTAGCCCTCGCCCCAAGCACAAGCTTATATGCCTCTGGTCAAAGGCTTTCGCCACAAGCTGAACACGTTTGGTCTCATCTAAGCCTCTGAAGCCCGAGTTTACCCAGCTACGAATCAAACTTCAGGAAAGGTGCTCAGGGTGATGCGGACTGCCAAGCGTTTCACCAGGCAGCCCAGATCGAGTACAAACACTTGTGTTTGAAACGGGCAGAGGAAATGGTGTCAAGAGCGCGCCTCCATCTCCCGGGCGACGTACACATTTTCTCCATGAGATGCAAGCCTTTCCTCCAGTGTGAAAGGCCTTTACACTCTACACCTCTTGCGCTCGCAGCACGCAGGTGCCACCCGCTCTGAGCGTCTTCAAAAGGCACAGGGTCACGCAACGTGTGAACCACCGGGCGCGGGTGCAGCACACACCTAGGTCTTCGCTGTCGGCCTGAGAACACCCACGGCACAGGGCTTCTTTGGTGCACACATGTGGTAGCGGTCGGTGATGCATTCTGCTCCGTGAAACCTTCTCGGGGACACAGAGCGTGAGCGCACGTAGATTAGCCCTACACCTCATCCCTCTTTCTTGAGTGAGTTGTACTGCTATAAGGCAAAACTCCCTGCTGGAATCTCGGTGTGGCTTAAGTATCCTCCGGGAAGCGATCGCTGCTAGAGACACTGTGCTGCTCTCTAGGACAATGGTCTGTGCCTCCACTGCGCTGCTGTTGTCTCCAAGTCGCTTGCGAAGGCCTTTTCGAAGAGGTTGCTCACAGTGTCGTTTCTTTAGAGTAACCCACAGGCATACGAGGATGCCGGTTCTGTGAAGGAAAATGCTCCCTGCCTCAGCCACTTGGGCGCCGTTTTGTACAGGAAAGGACACTCCGCCTTGAAGGTTCTTCCTTCCGGATTGCCACTCGCACTGGCGATGTCTCCTGAATCTCGTGGGGTTACAGTGCCGTCACAAGGTCCTTATCTCAGGCCTAGAACGGCAGAGCGTCCGGCAGCTTTGAAAGAGACCTTCGGCATTCTTCTGGCCTTCGGGGACGCTCCATGAGGAACAAGCTCCTCAGCAGCGTGCGTCTTTAGATCTTTCATGGCAGAACCTCTGTGGGCGACCTCATTCCTCCCCCCACGTGAGAGACACACACAACCTGCCATTAGGGGGTGGAAGGCTTTCGAGTCCAGAAGCGAGGCTGGCGCTCCCACTCAGCATTCCTGCACGGAACTGAGCCCGGGTGCGTGAGACCGTGAGAGGGGGCAAAGACAGGCGTACCAGCGAGCTGTTCACGGTGCACGCTGACGCATCACCCTTCAAGCTCACGTTCATTTCATGGAGAGAACACGAGGCCTTGATGCGCTTTCCTGTGGTACGTAAACTTTGGTCGCGTCCCCTGGTGGGCACATCGGCTCAGGACTGCCCTGTCCCAAAGGCTCCAGGTGTGGAGCCCGACTCTTGGAGCTCAGCCTCACGTGGCTCTTTCACGGACGAGACCGGCTCGCAATGGGACCGTTCACGAGCTGGGGACCGTGCTGGCTGTTAGGAGTCGGCACACCAAGAGCCCTCCGAGGGAGAGGAGCTGCTGACGTTTGCCAGCACAGTCTCCAATTCCCAACTGCAACCATTCCCTGTAAGAGGCTCCCGAAAGCTTCGACGCAGTTTCTCAGTTAGCTATAAATGGAGGCCAGTCACTTGGCAGACTCCCCCAACGCCCGGCCTCCCAGGCTGCGATACAGACACGCCGACTGCTTCAGCCAACAGGGACAGCTTGGAGTAAAAGGGAGACTCCTACGTGTCAAAGTACTTGCCTGACGCTGGCCAGAAGCTCAAACATTTAGGGCAGGGCATCAGGGCACTTCGCCGCACGCGGAGCAAGTTTGTTCTCATCTCGCCTCTGAATGCCGAGTTTAACCAGCTAGGAAGCAAACTTCGGGAAAGGTACTCAGGGTGCCGCCGATTCAAAATTCTCTCACCAGACAGCCCAAATCGTGTACGCCTCTTTGTATTTTCCATGGGCAGGACAAAATGGTGTCAACCCGCACGCCTCCAGCTGGGGGTGGGTTGGAGTGGGGTGGGGTGGGGTGGGGTGGGAGTGGGGGTTGGGCGACGTACACTTTCCCCATGGGAAACAGGCCCACGCCTTCAGTGTGAAAGGCCTCTACGCCTCTCTGCTTTCGCAGCCCAGGCGTAGCCACAGCTCTGAAAAGCTTCCAGAGCAGGAAGGTCAGAAAACCTTTGAACCACCCAGCAGGTGCAGCACAGAACAAGGGCTTCTCTCTTGGCCTGAGAACACCCACTGCCCAGCGCTCCTTTGTGTACACACGTGGTGGAGGAAGGGTGCTGGATTCGGCTCCGTGAGAACTTCTCCGGGCCACGTAGTGTGAACGCAAGTAGATGAGCCCTACATCTCATGCCAGTCTCCTGTGAGAGTTGGGCAAGGCGAACTCCCTGCTTGAATCCCTGGGTGGGTTAAGTACCCTGCGGGGAAGGATCGTTGCTTGGGAGCCCGGGGCTGGTATCGAGGTGACTGTTGTGTGCATCCACTTCGCAGCTGTTCTCTCTCCGCGGGTTCTCTCTGCCTGCTGCAGCTAAAAGGGACAGCTTAGGGTAAAGATAAAAACCCAGTGTGTAAACGTTCTTGCCTAGCCCTCGCCCCAAGCACAAGCTTATATGCCTCTGGTCAAAGGCTTTCGCCACAAGCTGAACACGTTTGGTCTCATCTAAGCCTCTGAAGCCCGAGTTTACCCAGCTACGAATCAAACTTCAGGAAAGGTGCTCAGGGTGATGCGGACTGCCAAGCGTTTCACCAGGCAGCCCAGATCGAGTACAAACACTTGTGTTTGAAACGGGCAGAGGAAATGGTGTCAAGAGCGCGCCTCCATCTCCCGGGCGACGTACACATTTTCTCCATGAGATGCAAGCCTTTCCTCCAGTGTGAAAGGCCTTTACACTCTACACCTCTTGCGCTCGCAGCACGCAGGTGCCACCCGCTCTGAGCGTCTTCAAAAGGCACAGGGTCACGCAACTTGTGAACCACCGGGCACGGGTGCAGCACACACCTAGGTCTTCGCTGTCGGCCTGAGAACACCCACGGCACAGGGCTTCTTTGGTGCACACACGTGGTAGCGGTCGGTGATGCATTCTGCTCCGTGAAACCTTCTCGGGGACACAGAGCGTGAGCGCACGTAGATTAGCCCTACACCTCATCCCTCTTTCTTGAGTGAGTTGTACTGCTATAAGGCAAAACTCCCTGCTGGAATCTCGGTGTGGCTTAAGTATCCTCCGGGAAGCGATCGCTGCTAGAGACACTGTGCTGCTCTCTAGGACAATGGTCTGTGCCTCCACTGCGCTGCTGTTGTCTCCAAGTCGCTTGCGAAGGCCTTTTCGAAGAGGTTGCTCACAGTGTCGTTTCTTTAGAGTAACCCACAGGCATACGAGGATGCCGGTTCTGTGAAGGAAAATGCTCCCTGCCTCAGCCACTTGGGCGCCGTTTTGTACAGGAAAGGACACTCCGCCTTGAAGGTTCCTCCTTCCGGATTGCCACTCGCACTGGCGATGTCTCCTGAATCTCGCGGGGTTACAGTGCCGTCACAAGGTCCTTATCTCAGGCCTAGAACGGCAGAGCGTCCGGCAGCTTTGAAAGAGACCTTCGGCATGCTTCTGGCCTTCGGGGACGCTCCATGAGGAACAAGCTCCTCAGCAGCGTGCGTCTTTAGATCTTTCATGGCAGAACCTCTGTGGGCGACCTCATTCCTCCCCCCACGTGAGAGACACACACAACCTGCCATTAGGGGGTGGAAGGCTTTCGAGTCCAGAAGCGAGGCTGGCGCTCCCACTCAGCATTCCTGCACGGAACTGAGCCCGGGTGCGTGAGACCGTGAGAGGGGGCAAAGACAGGCGTACCAGCGAGCTGTTCACGGTGCACGCTGACGCATCACCCTTCAAGCTCACGTTCATTTCATGGAGAGAACACGAGGCCTTGATGCGCTTTCCTGTGGTACGTAAACTTTGGTCGCGTCCCCTGGTGGGCACATCGGCTCAGGACTGCCCTGTCCCAAAGGCTCCAGGTGTGGAGCCCGACTCTTGGAGCTCAGCCTCACGTGGCTCTTTCACGGACGAGACCGGCTCACAATGGGACCGTTCACGAGCTGGGGACCGTGCTGGCTGTTAGGAGTCGGCACACCAAGAGCCCTCCGAGGGAGAGGAGCTGCTGACGTTTGCCAGCACAGTCTCCAATTCCGAACTGCAACCATTCCCTGTAAGAGGCTCCCGAAAGCTTCGACGCAGTTTCTCAGTTAGCTATAAATGGAGGCCAGTCACTTGGCAGACTCCCCCAACGCCCGGGCTCCCAGGCTGTGATACAGACACGCCGACTACTTCAGCCAACAGGGACAGCTTGGAGTAAAAGTGAGACTCCTACGTGTCAAAGTACTTGCCTGACGCTGGCCAGAAGCTCAAACATTTAGGGCAGGGCATCAGGGCACTTCGCCGCACGCGGAGCAAGTTTGTTCTCATCTCGCCTCTGAATGCCGAGTTTAACCAGCTAGGAAGCAAACTTCGGGAAAGGTACTCAGGGTGCCGCCGATTCAAAATTCTCTCACCAGACAGCCCAAATCGTGTACGCCTCTTTGTATTTTCCATGGGCAGGACAAAATGGTGTCAACCCGCACGCCTCCAGCTGGGGGTGGGTTGGAGTGGGGTGGGGTGGGGTGGGGTGGGGTGGGAGTGGGGGTTGGGCGACGTACACTTTCCCCATGGGAAACAGGCCCACGCCTTCAGTGTGAAAGGCCTCTACGCCTCTCTGCTTTCGCAGCCCAGGCATAGCCTCAGCTCTGAAAAGCTTCCAGAGCAGGAAGGTCAGAAAACCTTTGAACCACCCAGCAGGTGCAGCACAGAACAAGGGCTTCTCTCTTGGCCTGAGAACACCCACTGCCCAGCGCTCCTTTGTGTACACACGTGGTGGAGGAAGGGTGCTGGATTCGGCTCCGTGAGAACTTCTCCGGGCCACGTAGTGTGAACGCAAGTAGATGAGCCCTACATCTCATGCCAGTCTCCTGTGCGAGTTGGACAAGGCGAACTCCCTGCTTGAATCCCTGGGTGGGTTAAGTACCCTGCGGGGAAGGATCGTTGCTTGGGAGCCCGGGGCTGGTATCGAGGTGACTGTTGTGTGCATCCACTTCGCAGCTGTTCTCTCTCCGTGGGTTCTCTCAGCCTGCTGCAGACAAAAGGGACAGCTTAGGGTAAAGATAAAAACCCAGTGTGTAAATGTTCTTGCCTAGCCCTCGCCCCAAGCACAAGCTTATATGCCTCTGGTCAAAGGCTTTCGCCACAAGCTGAACACGTTTGGTCTCATCTAAGCCTCTGAAGCCCGAGTTTACCCAGCTACGAATCAAACTTCAGGAAAGGTGCTCAGGGTGATGCGGACTGCCAAGCGTTTCACCAGGCAGCCCAGATCGAGTACAAACACTTGTGTTTTAAACGGGCAGAGGAAATGGTGTCAAGAGCGCGCCTCCATCTCCCGGGCGACGTACACATTTTCTCCATGAGATGCAAGCCCTTCCTCCAGTGTGAAAGGCCTTTACACTCTACACCTCTTGCGCTCGCAGCACGCAGGTGCCACCCGCTCTGAGCGTCTTCAAAAGGCACAGGGTCACGCAACGTGTGAACCACCGGGCGCGGGTGCAGCACACACCTAGGTCTTCGCTGTCAGCCTGAGAACACCCACGGCACAGGGCTTCTTTGGTGCACACACGTGGTAGCAGTCGGTGATGCATTCTGCTCCGTGAAACCTTCTCGGGGACACAGAGCGTGAGCGCACGTAGATTAGCCCTACACCTCATCCCTCTTTCTTGAGTGAGTTGTACTGCTATAAGGCAAAACTCCCTGCTGGAATCTCGGTGTGGCTTAAGTATCCTCCGGGAAGCGATCGCTGCTAGAGACACTGTGCTGCTCTCTAGGACAATGGTCTGTGCCTCCACTGCGCTGCTGTTGTCTCCAAGTCGCTTGCGAAGGCCTTTTCGAAGAGGTTGCTCACAGTGTCGTTTCTTTAGAGTAACCCACAGGCATACGAGGATGCCGGTTCTGTGAAGGAAAATGCTCCCTGCCTCAGCCACTTGGGCGCCGTTTTGTACAGGAAAGGACACTCCGCCTTGAAGGTTCTTCCTTCCGGATTGCCACTCGCACTGGCGATGTCTCCTGAATCTCGCGGGGTTACAGTGCCGTCACAAGGTCCTTATCTCAGGCCTAGAACGGCAGAGCGTCCGGCAGCTTTGAAAGAGACCTTCGGCATTCTTCTGGCCTTCGGGGACGCTCCATGAGGAACAAGCTCCTCAGCAGCGTGCGTCTTTAGATCTTTCATGGCAGAACCTCTGTGGGCGACCTCATTCCTCCCCCCACGTGAGAGACACACACAACCTGCCATTAGGGGGTGGAAGGCTTTCGAGTCCAGAAGCGAGGCTGGCGCTCCCACTCAGCATTCCTGCACGGAACTGAGCCCGGGTGCGTGACACCGTGAGAGGGGGCAAAGACAGGCGTACCAGCGAGCTGTTCACGGTGCACGCTGACGCATCACCCTTCAAGCTCACGTTCATTTCATGGAGAGAACACGAGGCCTTGATGTGCTTTCCTGTGGTACGTAAACTTTGGTCGCGTCCCCTGGTGGGCACATCGGCTCAGGACTGCCCTGTCCCAAAGGCTCCAGGTGTGGAGCCCGACTCTTGGAGCTCAGCCTCACGTGGCTCTTTCACGGACGAGACCGGCTCGCAATGGGACCGTTCACGAGCTGGGGACCGTGCTGGCTGTTAGGAGTCGGCACACCAAGAGCCCTCCGAGGGAGAGGAGCTGCTGACGTTTGCCAGCACAGTCTCCAATTCCGAACTGCAACCATTCCCTGTAAGAGGCTCCCGAAAGCTTCGACGCAGTTTCTCAGTTAGCTATAAATGGAGGCCAGTCACTTGGCAGACTCCCCCAACGCCCGGCCTCCCAGGCTGCGATACAGACACGCCGACTGCTTCAGCCAACAGGGACAGCTTGGAGTAAAAGGGAGACTCCTACGTGTCAAAGTACTTGCCTGACGCTGGCCAGAAGCTCAAACATTTAGGGCAGGGCATCAGGGCACTTCGCCGCACGCGGAGCAAGTTTGTTCTCATCTCGCCTCTGAATGCCGAGTTTAACCAGCTAAGAAGCAAACTTCGGGAAAGGTACTCAGGGTGCCGCCGATTCAAAATTCTCTCACCAGACAGCCCAAATCGTGTACGCCTCTTTGTATTTTCCATGGGCAGGACAAAATGGTGTCAACCCGCACGCCTCCAGCTGGGGGTGGGTTGGAGTGGGGTGGGGTGGGGTGGGGTGGGGTGGGAGTGGGGGTTGGGCGACGTACACTTTCCCCATGGGAAACAGGCCCACGCCTTCAGTGTGAAAGGCCTCTACGCCTCTCTGCTTTCGCAGCCCAGGCGTAGCCTCAGCTCTGAAAAGCTTCCAGAGCAGGAAGGTCAGAAAACCTTTGAACCACCCAGCAGGTGCAGCACAGAACAAAGGCTTCTCTCGTGGCCTGAGGACACCCACTGCCCAGCGCTCCTTTGTGTACACACGTGGTGGAGGAAGGGTGCTGGATTCGGCTCCGTGAGAACTTCTCCGGGCCACGTGGTGTGAACGCAAGTAGATGAGCCCTACATCTCATGCCAGTCTCCTGTGCGAGTTGGACAAGGCGAACTCCCTGCTTGAATCCCTGGGTGGGTTAAGTACCCTGCGGGGAAGGATCGTTGCTTGGGAGCCCGGGGCTGGTATCGAGGTGACTGTTGTGTGCATCCACTTCGCAGCTGTTCTCTCTCCGCGGGTTCCCTCCGCCTGCTGCAGCCAAAAGGGACAGCTTAGGGTAAAGATAAAAACCCAGTGTGTAAACGTTCTTGCCTAGCCCTCGCCCCAAGCACAAGCTTATATGCCTCTGGTCAAAGGCTTTCGCCACAAGCTGAACACGTTTGGTCTCATCTAAGCCTCTGAAGCCCGAGTTTACCCAGCTACGAATCAAACTTCAGGAAAGGTGCTCAGGGTGATGCGGACTGCCAAGCGTTTCACCAGGCAGCCCAGATCGAGTACAAACACTTGTGTTTGAAACGGGCAGAGGAAATGGTGTCAAGAGCGCGCCTCCATCTCCCGGGCGACGTACACATTTTCTCCATGAGATGCAAGCCTTTCCTCCAGTGTGAAAGGCCTTTACACTCTACACCTCTTGCGCTCGCAGCACGCAGGTGCCACCCGCTCTGAGCATCTTCAAAAGGCACAGGGTCACGCAACTTGTGAACCACCGGGTGCGGGTGCAGCACACACCTAGGTCTTCGCTGTCGGCCTGAGAACACCCACGGCACAGGGCTTCTTTGGTGCACACACGTGGTAGCGGTCGGTGATGCATTCTGCTCCGTGAAACCTTCTCGGGGACACAGAGCGTGAGCGCACGTAGATTAGCCCTACACCTCATCCCTCTTTCTTGAGTGAGTTGTACTGCTATAAGGCAAAACTCCCTGCTGGAATCTCGGTGTGGCTTAAGTATCCTCCGGGAAGCGATCGCTGCTAGAGACACTGTGCTGCTCTCTAGGACAATGGTCTGTGCCTCCACTGCGCTGCTGTTGTCTCCAAGTCGCTTGCGAAGGCCTTTTCGAAGAGGTTGCTCACAGTGTCGTTTCTTTAGAGTAACCCACAGGCATACGAGGATGCCGGTTCTGTGAAGGAAAATGCTCCCTGCCTCAGCCACTTGGGCGCCGTTTTGTACAGGAAAGGACACTCCGCCTTGAAGGTTCCTCCTTCCGGATTGCCACTCGCACTGGCGATGTCTCCTGAATCTCGCGGGGTTACAGTGCCGTCACAAGGTCCTTATCTCAGGCCTAGAATGGCAGAGCGTCCGGCAGCTTTGAAAGAGACCTTCGGCATGCTTCTGGCCTTCGGGGACGCTCCATGAGGAACAAGCTCCTCAGCAGCGTGCGTCTTTAGATCTTTCATGGCAGAACCTCTGTGGGCGACCTCATTCCTCCCCCCACGTGAGAGACACACACAACCTGCCATTAGGGGGTGGAAGGCTTTCGAGTCCAGAAGCGAGGCTGGCGCTCCCACTCAGCATTCCTGCACGGAACTGAGCCCGGGTGCGTGAGACCGTGAGAGGGGGCAAAGACAGGCGTACCAGCGAGCTGTTCACGGTGCACGCTGACGCATCACCCTTCAAGCTCACGTTCATTTCATGGAGAGAACACGAGGCCTTGATGCGCTTTCCTGTGGTACGTAAACTTTGGTCGCGTCCCCTGGTGGGCACATCGGCTCAGGACTGCCCTGTCCCAAAGGCTCCAGGTGTGGAGCCCGACTCTTGGAGCTCAGCCTCACGTGGCTCTTTCACAGACGAGACCGGCTCGCAATGGGACCGTTCACGAGCTGGGGACCGTGCTGGCTGTTAGGAGTCGGCACACCAAGAGCCCTCCGAGGGAGAGGAGCTGCTGACGTTTGCCAGCACAGTCTCCAATTCCGAACTGCAACCATTCCCTGTAAGAGGCTCCCGAAAGCTTCGACGCAGTTTCTCAGTTAGCTATAAATGGAGGCCAGTCACTTGGCAGACTCCCCCAACGCCCGGCCTCCCAGGCTGCGATACAGACACGCCGACTGCTTCAGCCAACAGGGACAGCTTGGAGTAAAAGGGAGACTCCTACGTGTCAAAGTACTTGCCTGACGCTGGCCAGAAGCTCAAACATTTAGGGCAGGGCATCAGGGCACTTCGCCGCACGCGGAGCAAGTTTGTTCTCATCTCGCCTCTGAATGCCGAGTTTAACCAGCTAGGAAGCAAACTTCGGGAAAGGTACTCAGGGTGCCGCCGATTCAAAATTCTCTCACCAGACAGCCCAAATCGTGTACGCCTCTTTGTATTTTCCATGGGCAGGACAAAATGGTGTCAACCCGCACGCCTCCAGCTGGGGGTGGGTTGGAGTGGGGTGGGGTGGGGTGGGGTGGGGTGGGAGTGGGGGTTGGGCGACGTACACTTTCCCCATGGGAAACAGGCCCACGCCTTCAGTGTGAAAGGCCTCTACGCCTCTCTGCTTTCGCAGCCCAGACATAGCCTCAGCTCTGAAAAGCTTCCAGAGCAGGAAGGTCAGAAAACCTTTGAACCACCCAGCAGGTGCAGCACAGAACAAGGGCTTCTCTCTTGGCCTGAGAACACCCACTGCCCAGCGCTCCTTTGTGTACACACGTGGTGGAGGAAGGGTGCTGGATTCGGCTCCGTGAGAACTTCTCCGGGCCACGTAGTGTGAACGCAAGTAGATGAGCCCTACATCTCATGCCAGTCTCCTGTGCGAGTTGGACAAGGCGAACTCCCTGCTTGAATCCCTGGGTGGGTTAAGTACCCTGCGGGGAAGGATCGTTGCTTGGGAGCCCGGGGCTGGTATTGAGGTGACTGTTGTGTGCATCCACTTCGCAGCTGTTCTCTCTCCGCGGGTTCCCTCCGCCTGCTGCAGCCAAAAGGGACAGCTTCGGGTAAAGATAAAAACCCAGGGTGTAAACGTTCTTGCCTAGCCCTCGCCCCAAGCACAAGCTTATATGCCTCTGGTCAAAGGCTTTCGCCACAAGCTGAACACGTTTGGTCTGATCTAAGCCTCTGAAGCCCGAGTTTACCCAGCTACGAATCAAACTTCAGGGAAGGTGCTCAGGGTGATGCGGACTGCCAAGCGTTTCACCAGGCAGCCCAGATCGAGTACAAACACTTGTGTTTGAAACGGGCAGAGGAAATGGTGTCAAGAGCGCGCCTCCATCTCCCGGGCGACGTACACATTTTCTCCATGAGATGCAAGCCTTTCCTCCAGTGTGAAAGGCCTTTACACTCTACACCTCTTGCGCTCGCAGCACGCAGGTGCTACCCGCTCTGAGCATCTTCAAAAGGCACAGGGTCACGCAACGTGTGAACCACCGGGTGCGGGTGCAGCACACACCTAGGTCTTCGCTGTCGGCCTGAGAACACCAACGGCACAGGGCTTCTTTGGTGCACACACGTGGTAGCGGTCGGTGATGCATTCTGCTCCGTGAAACCTTCTCGGGGACACAGAGCGTGAGCGCACGTAGATTAGCCCTACACCTCATCCCTCTTTCTTGAGTGAGTTGTACTGCTATAAGGCAAAACTCCCTGCTGGAATCTCGGTGTGGCTTAAGTATCCTCCGGGAAGCGATCGCTGCTAGAGACACTGTGCTGCTCTCTAGGACAATGGTCTGTGCCTCCACTGTGCTGCTGTTGTCTCCAAGTCGCTTGCGAAGGCCTTTTCGAAGAGGTTGCTCACAGTGTCGTTTCTTTAGAGTAACCCACAGGCATACGAGGATGCCGGTTCTGTGAAGGAAAATGCTCCCTGCCTCAGCCACTTGGGCGCAGTTTTGTACAGGAAAGGACACTCCGCCTTGAAGGTTCTTCCTTCCGGATTGCCACTCGCACTGGCGATGTCTCCTGAATCTCGCGGGGTTACAGTGCCGTCACAAGGTCCTTATCTCAGGCCTAGAACGGCAGAGCGTCGGCAGCTTTGAAAGAGACCTTCGGCATTCTTCTGGCCTTCGGGGACGCTCCATGAGGAACAAGCTCCTCAGCAGCGTGCGTCTTTAGATCTTTCATGGCAGAACCTCTGTGGGCGACCTCATTCCTCCCCCCACGTGAGAGACACACACAACCTGCCATTAGGGGGTGGAAGGCTTTCGAGTCCAGAAGCGAGGCTGGCACTCCCACTCAGCATTCCTGCATGGAACTGAGCCCGGGTGCGTGAGACCGTGAGAGGGGGCAAAGACAGGCGTACCAGTGAGCTGTTCACGGTGCACGCTGACGCATCACCCTTCAAGCTCACGTTCATTTCATGGAGAGAACACGAGGCCTTGATGCGCTTTCCTGTGGTACGTAAACTTTGGTCGCGTCCCCTGGTGGGCACATCGGCTCAGGACTGCCCTGTCCCAAAGGCTCCAGGTGTGGAGCCCGACTCTTGGAGCTCAGCCTCACGTGGCTCTTTCACGGACGAGACCAGCTCGCAATGGGACCGTTCACGAGCTGGGGACCGTGCTGGCTGTTAGGAGTCGGCACACCAAGAGCCCTCCGAGGGAGAGGAGCTGCTGACGTTTGCCAGCACAGTCTCCAATTCCGAACTGCAACCATTCCCTGTAAGAGGCTCCCGAAAGCTTCGACGCAGTTTCTCAGTTAGCTATAAATGGAGGCCAGTCACTTGGCAGACTCCCCCAACGCCAAGCCTCCCAGGCTGCGATACAGACACGCCGACTGCTTCAGCCAACAGGGACAGCTTGGAGTAAAAGTGAGACTCCTACGTGTCAAAGTACTTGCCTGACGCTGGCCAGAAGCTCAAACATTTAGGGCAGGGCATCAGGGCACTTCGCCGCACCTGGAGCAAGTTTGTTCTCATCTCGCCTCTGAATGCCGAGTTTAACCAGCTAGGAAGCAAACTTCGGGAAAGGTACTCAGGGTGCCGCCGATTCAAAATTCTCTCACCAGACAGCCCAAATCGTGTACGCCGCTTTGTATTTTCCATGGGCAGGACAAAATGGTGTCAACCCGCACGCCTCCAGCTGGGGGTGGGTTGGAGTGGGGTGGGGTGGGGTGGGGTGGGGTGGGAGTGGGGGTTGGGCGACGTACACTTTCCCCATGGGGAACAGGCCCACGCCTTCAGTGTGAAAGGCCTCTACGCCTCTCTGCGTTCGCAGCCCAGGCGTAGCCTCAGCTCTGAAAAGCTTCCAGAGCAGGAAGGTCAGAAAACCTTTGAACCACCCAGCAGGTGCAGCACAGAACAAGGGCTTCTCTCTTGGCCTGAGAACACCCACTGCCCAGCGCTCCTTTGTGTACACACGTGGTGGAGGAAGGGTGCTGGATTCGGCTCCGTGAGAACTTCTCCAGGCCACGTAGTGTGAATGCAAGTAGATGAGCCCTACATCTCATGCCAGTCTCCTGTGCGAGTTGGACAAGGCGAACTCCCTGCTTGAATCCCTGGGTGGGTTAAGTACCCTGCGGGGAAGGATCGTTGCTTGGGAGCCCGGGGCTGGTATCGAGGTGACTGTTGTGTGCATCCACTTCGCAGCTGTTCTCTCTCCGTGGGTTCCCTCAGCCTGCTGCAGACAAAAGGGACAGCTTAGGGTAAAGATAAAAACCCAGTGTGTAAACGTTCTTGCCTAGCCCTCGCCCCAAGCACAAGCTTATATGCCTCTGGTCAAAGGCTTTCGCCACAAGCTGAACACGTTTGGTCTCATCTAAGCCTCTGAAGCCCGAGTTTACCCAGCTACGAATCAAACTTCAGGAAAGGTGCTCAGGGTGATGCGGACTGCCAAGCGTTTCACCAGGCAGCCCAGATCGAGTACAAACACTTGTGTTTGAAACGGGCAGAGGAAATGGTGTCAAGAGCGCGCCTCCATCTCCCGGGCGACGTACACATTTTCTCCATGAGATGCAAGCCCTTCCTCCAGTGTGAAAGGCCTTTACACTCTACACCTCTTGCGCTCGCAGCACGCAGGTGCCACCCGCTCTGAGCGTCTTCAAAAGGCACAGGGTTACGCAACGTGTGAACCACCGGGCGCGGGTGCAGCACACACCTAGGTCTTCGCTGTCAGCCTGAGAACACCCACGGCACAGGGCTTCTTTGGTGCACACACGTGGTAGCGGTCGGTGATGCATTCTGCTCCGTGAAACCTTCTCGGGGACACAGAGCGTGAGCGCACGTAGATTAGCCCTACACCTCATCCCTCTTTCTTGAGTGAGTTGTACTGCTATAAGGCAAAACTCCCTGCTGGAATCTCGGTGTGGCTTAAGTATCCTCCGGGAAGCGATCGCTGCTAGAGACACTGTGCTGCTCTCTAGGACAATGGTCTGTGCCTCCACTGCGCTGCTGTTGTCTCCAAGTCGCTTGCGAAGGCCTTTTCGAAGAGGTTGCTCACAGTGTCGTTTCTTTAGAGTAACCCACAGGCATACGAGGATGCCGGTTCTGTGAAGGAAAATGCTCCCTGCCTTAGCCACTTGGGCGCCGTTTTGTACAAGAAAGGACACTCCGCCTTGAAGGTTCTTCCTTCCGGATTGCCACTCGCACTGGCGATGTCTCCTGAATCTCGCGGGGTTACAGTGCCGTCACAAGGTCCTTATCTCAGGCCTAGAACGGCAGAGCGTCCGGCAGCTTTGAAAGAGACCTTCGGCATTCTTCTGGCCTTCGGGGACGCTCCATGAGGAACAAGCTCCTCAGCAGCGTGCGTCTTTAGATCTTTCATGGCAGAACCTCTGTGGGCGACCTCATTCCTCCCCCCACGTGAGAGACACACACAACCTGCCATTAGGGGGTGGAAGGCTTTCGAGTCCAGAAGCGAGGCTGGCGCTCCCACTCAGCATTCCTGCACGGAACTGAGCCCGGGTGCGTGAGACCGTGAGAGGGGGCAAAGACAGGCGTACCAGCGAGCTGTTCACGGTGCACGCTGACGCATCACCCTTCAAGCTCACGTTCATTTCATGGAGAGAACACGAGGCCTTGATGCGCTTTCCTGTGGTACGTAAACTTTGGTCGCGTCCCCTGGTGGGCACATTGGCTCAGGACTGCCCTGTCCCAAAGACTCCAGGTGTGGAGCCCGACTGTTGGAGCTCAGCCTCACGTGGCTCTTTCACGGACGAGACCGGCTCGCAATGGGACCGTTCACGAGCTGGGGACCGTGCTGGCTGTTAGGAGTCAGCACACCAAGAGCCCTCCGAGGGAGAGGAGCTGCTGACGTTTGCCAGCACAGTCTCCAATTCCGAACTGCAACCATTCCCTGTAAGAGGCTCCCGAAAGCTTCGACGCAGTTTCTCAGTTAGCTATAAATGGAGGCCAGTCACTTGGCAGACTCCCCCAACGCCCGGCCTCCCAGGCTGCGATACAGACACGCCGACTGCTTCAGCCAACAGGGACAGCTTGGAGTAAAAGGGAGACTCCTACGTGTCAAAGTACTTGTCTGACGCTGGCCAGAAGCTCAAACATTTAGGGCAGGGCATCAGGGCACTTCGCCGCACGCGGAGCAAGTTTGTTCTCATCTCGCCTCTGAATGCCGAGTTTAACCACCTAGGAAGCAAACTTCGGGAAAGGTACTCAGGGTGCCGCCGATTCAAAATTCTCTCACCAGACAGCCCAAATCGTGTACGCCTCTTTGTATTTTCCATGGGCAGGACAAAATGGTGTCAACCCGCACGCCTCCAGCTGGGGGTGGGTTGGAGTGGGGTGGGGTGGGGTGGGGTGGGGTGGGAGTGGGGGTTGGGCGACGTACACTTTCCCCATGGGAAACAGGCCCACGCCTTCAGTGTGAAAGGCCTCTACGCCTCTCTGCTTTCGCAGCCCAGACATAGCCTCAGCTCTGAAAAGCTTCCAGAGCAGGAAGGTCAGAAAACCTTTGAACCACCCAGCAGGTGCAGCACAGAACAAGGGCTTCTCTCTTGGCCTGAGAACACCCACTGCCCAGCGCTCCTTTGTGTACACACGTGGTGGAGGAAGGGTGCTGGATTCGGCTCCGTGAGAACTTCTCCGGGCCACGTAGTGTGAACGCAAGTAGATGAGCCCTACATCTCATGCCAGTCTCCTGTGCGAGTTGGACAAGGCGAACTCCCTGCTTGAATCCCTGGGTGGGTTAAGTACCCTGCGGGGAAGGATCGTTGCTTGGGAGCCCGGGGCTGGTATTGAGGTGACTGTTGTGTGCATCCACTTCGCAGCTGTTCTCTCTCCGCGGGTTCCCTCCGCCTGCTGCAGCCAAAAGGGACAGCTTCGGGTAAAGATAAAAACCCAGGGTGTAAACGTTCTTGCCTAGCCCTCGCCCCAAGCACAAGCTTATATGCCTCTGGTCAAAGGCTTTCGCCACAAGCTGAACACGTTTGGTCTGATCTAAGCCTCTGAAGCCCGAGTTTACCCAGCTACGAATCAAACTTCAGGGAAGGTGCTCAGGGTGATGCGGACTGCCAAGCGTTTCACCAGGCAGCCCAGATCGAGTACAAACACTTGTGTTTGAAACGGGCAGAGGAAATGGTGTCAAGAGCGCGCCTCCATCTCCCGGGCGACGTACACATTTTCTCCATGAGATGCAAGCCTTTCCTCCAGTGTGAAAGGCCTTTACACTCTACACCTCTTGCGCTCGCAGCACGCAGGTGCTACCCGCTCTGAGCATCTTCAAAAGGCACAGGGTCACGCAACGTGTGAACCACCGGGCGCGGGTGCAGCACACACCTAGGTCTTCGCTGTCGGCCTGAGAACACCAACGGCACAGGGCTTCTTTGGTGCACACACGTGGTAGCGGTCGGTGATGCATTCTGCTCCGTGAAACCTTCTCGGGGACACAGAGCGTGAGCGCACGTAGATTAGCCCTACACCTCATCCCTCTTTCTTGAGTGAGTTGTACTGCTATAAGGCAAAACTCCCTGCTGGAATCTCGGTGTGGCTTAAGTATCCTCCGGGAAGCGATCGCTGCTAGAGACACTGTGCTGCTCTCTAGGACAATGGTCTGTGCCTCCACTGTGCTGCTGTTGTCTCCAAGTCGCTTGCGAAGGCCTTTTCGAAGAGGTTGCTCACAGTGTCGTTTCTTTAGAGTAACCCACAGGCATACGAGGATGCCGGTTCTGTGAAGGAAAATGCTCCCTGCCTCAGCCACTTGGGCGCAGTTTTGTACAGGAAAGGACACTCCGCCTTGAAGGTTCTTCCTTCCGGATTGCCACTCGCACTGGCGATGTCTCCTGAATCTCGCGGGGTTACAGTGCCGTCACAAGGTCCTTATCTCAGGCCTAGAACGGCAGAGCGTCGGCAGCTTTGAAAGAGACCTTCGGCATTCTTCTGGCCTTCGGGGACGCTCCATGAGGAACAAGCTCCTCAGCAGCGTGCGTCTTTAGATCTTTCATGGCAGAACCTCTGTGGGCGACCTCATTCCTCCCCCCACGTGAGAGACACACACAACCTGCCATTAGGGGGTGGAAGGCTTTCGAGTCCAGAAGCGAGGCTGGCACTCCCACTCAGCATTCCTGCACGGAACTGAGCCCGGGTGCGTGAGACCGTGAGAGGGGGCAAAGACAGGCGTACCAGTGAGCTGTTCACGGTGCACGCTGACGCATCACCCTTCAAGCTCACGTTCATTTCATGGAGAGAACACGAGGCCTTGATGCGCTTTCCTGTGGTACGTAAACTTTGGTCGCGTCCCCTGGTGGGCACATCGGCTCAGGACTGCCCTGTCCCAAAGGCTCCAGGTGTGGAGCCCGACTCTTGGAGCTCAGCCTCACGTGGCTCTTTCACGGACGAGACCAGCTCGCAATGGGACCGTTCACGAGCTGGGGACCGTGCTGGCTGTTAGGAGTCGGCACACCAAGAGCCCTCCGAGGGAGAGGAGCTGCTGACGTTTGCCAGCACAGTCTCCAATTCCGAACTGCAACCATTCCCTGTAAGAGGCTCCCGAAAGCTTCGACGCAGTTTCTCAGTTAGCTATAAATGGAGGCCAGTCACTTGGCAGACTCCCCCAACGCCAAGCCTCCCAGGCTGCGATACAGACACGCCGACTGCTTCAGCCAACAGGGACAGCTTGGAGTAAAAGTGAGACTCCTACGTGTCAAAGTACTTGCCTGACGCTGGCCAGAAGCTCAAACATTTAGGGCAGGGCATCAGGGCACTTCGCCGCACCTGGAGCAAGTTTGTTCTCATCTCGCCTCTGAATGCCGAGTTTAACCAGCTAGGAAGCAAACTTCGGGAAAGGTACTCAGGGTGCCGCCGATTCAAAATTCTCTCACCAGACAGCCCAAATCGTGTACGCCGCTTTGTATTTTCCATGGGCAGGACAAAATGGTGTCAACCCGCACGCCTCCAGCTGGGGGTGGGTTGGAGTGGGGTGGGGTGGGGTGGGGTGGGGTGGGAGTGGGGGTTGGGCGACGTACACTTTCCCCATGGGGAACAGGCCCACGCCTTCAGTGTGAAAGGCCTCTACGCCTCTCTGCGTTCGCAGCCCAGGCGTAGCCTCAGCTCTGAAAAGCTTCCAGAGCAGGAAGGTCAGAAAACCTTTGAACCACCCAGCAGGTGCAGCACAGAACAAGGGCTTCTCTCTTGGCCTGAGAACACCCACTGCCCAGCGCTCCTTTGTGTACACACGTGGTGGAGGAAGGGTGCTGGATTCGGCTCCGTGAGAACTTCTCCAGGCCACGTAGTGTGAATGCAAGTAGATGAGCCCTACATCTCATGCCAGTCTCCTGTGCGAGTTGGACAAGGCGAACTCCCTGCTTGAATCCCTGGGTGGGTTAAGTACCCTGCGGGGAAGGATCGTTGCTTGGGAGCCCGGGGCTGGTATCGAGGTGACTGTTGTGTGCATCCACTTCGCAGCTGTTCTCTCTCCGTGGGTTCTCTCAGCCTGCTGCAGACAAAAGGGACAGCTTAGGGTAAAGATAAAAACCCAGTGTGTAAACGTTCTTGCCTAGCCCTCGCCCCAAGCACAAGCTTATATGCCTCTGGTCAAAGGCTTTCGCCACAAGCTGAACACGTTTGGTCTCATCTAAGCCTCTGAAGCCCGAGTTTACCCAGCTACGAATCAAACTTCAGGAAAGGTGCTCAGGGTGATGCGGACTGCCAAGCGTTTCACCAGGCAGCCCAGATCGAGTACAAACACTTGTGTTTTAAACGGGCAGAGGAAATGGTGTCAAGAGCGCGCCTCCATCTCCCGGGCGACGTACACATTTTCTCCATGAGATGCAAGCCCTTCCTCCAGTGTGAAAGGCCTTTACACTCTACACCTCTTGCGCTCGCAGCACGCAGGTGCCACCCGCTCTGAGCGTCTTCAAAAGGCACAGGGTTACGCAACGTGTGAACCACCGGGCGCGGGTGCAGCACACACCTAGGTCTTCGCTGTCAGCCTGAGAACACCCACGGCACAGGGCTTCTTTGGTGCACACACGTGGTAGCGGTCGGTGATGCATTCTGCTCCGTGAAACCTTCTCGGGGACACAGAGCGTGAGCGCACGTAGATTAGCCCTACACCTCATCCCTCTTTCTTGAGTGAGTTGTACTGCTATAAGGCAAAACTCCCTGCTGGAATCTCGGTGTGGCTTAAGTATCCTCCGGGAAGCGATCGCTGCTAGAGACACTGTGCTGCTCTCTAGGACAATGGTCTGTGCCTCCACTGCGCTGCTGTTGTCTCCAAGTCGCTTGCGAAGGCCTTTTCGAAGAGGTTGCTCACAGTGTCGTTTCTTTAGAGTAACCCACAGGCATACGAGGATGCCGGTTCTGTGAAGGAAAATGCTCCCTGCCTTAGCCACTTGGGCGCCGTTTTGTACAAGAAAGGACACTCCGCCTTGAAGGTTCTTCCTTCCGGATTGCCACTCGCACTGGCGATGTCTCCTGAATCTCGCGGGGTTACAGTGCCGTCACAAGGTCCTTATCTCAGGCCTAGAACGGCAGAGCGTCCGGCAGCTTTGAAAGAGACCTTCGGCATTCTTCTGGCCTTCGGGGACGCTCCATGAGGAACAAGCTCCTCAGCAGCGTGCGTCTTTAGATCTTTCATGGCAGAACCTCTGTGGGCGACCTCATTCCTCCCCCCACGTGAGAGACACACACAACCTGCCATTAGGGGGTGGAAGGCTTTCGAGTCCAGAAGCGAGGCTGGCGCTCCCACTCAGCATTCCTGCACGGAACTGAGCCCGGGTGCGTGACACCGTGAGAGGGGGCAAAGACAGGCGTACCAGCGAGCTGTTCACGGTGCACGCTGACGCATCACCCTTCAAGCTCACGTTCATTTCATGGAGAGAACACGAGGCCTTGATGCGCTTTCCTGTGGTACGTAAACTTTGGTCGCGTCCCCTGGTGGGCACATTGGCTCAGGACTGCCCTGTCCCAAAGACTCCAGGTGTGGAGCCCGACTGTTGGAGCTCAGCCTCACGTGGCTCTTTCACGGACGAGACCGGCTCGCAATGGGACCGTTCACGAGCTGGGGACCGTGCTGGCTGTTAGGAGTCAGCACACCAAGAGCCCTCCGAGGGAGAGGAGCTGCTGACGTTTGCCAGCACAGTCTCCAATTCCGAACTGCAACCATTCCCTGTAAGAGGCTCCCGAAAGCTTCGACGCAGTTTCTCAGTTAGCTATAAATGGAGGCCAGTCACTTGGCAGACTCCCCCAACGCCCGGCCTCCCAGGCTGCGATACAGACACGCCGACTGCTTCAGCCAACAGGGACAGCTTGGAGTAAAAGTGAGACTCCTACGTGTCAAAGTACTTGCCTGACGCTGGCCAGAAGCTCAAACATTTAGGGCAGGGCATCAGGGCACTTCGCCGCACACGGAGCAAGTTTGTTCTCATCTCGCCTCTGAATGCCGAGTTTAACCACCTAGGAAGCAAACTTCGGGAAAGGTACTCAGGGTGCCGCCGATTCAAAATTCTCTCAGCAGACAGCCCAAATCATGTACGCCTCTTTGTATTTTCCATGGGCAGGACAAAATGGTGTCAACCCGCACGCCTCCAACTGGGGGTGGGTTGGAGTGGGGTGGGGTGGGGTGGGGTGGGGTGGGAGTGGGGGTTGGGCGACGTACACTTTCCCCATGGGAAACAGGCCCACGCCTTCAGTGTGAAAGGCCTCTACGCCTCTCTGCTTTCGCAGCCCAGGCGTAGCCTCAGCTCTGAAAAGCTTCCAGAGCAGGAAGGTCAGAAAACCTTTGAACCACCCAGCAGGTGCAGCACAGAACAAGGGCTTCTCTCTTGGCCTGAGAACACCCACTGCCCAGCGCTCCTTTGTGTACACACGTGGTGGAGGAAGGGTGCTGGATTCGGCTCCGTGAGAGCTACTCCGGGCCACGTAGTGTGAACGCAAGTAGATGAGCCCTACATCTCATGCCAGTCTCCTGTGCGAGTTGGACAAGGCGAACTCCCTGCTTGAATCCCTGGGTGGGTTAAGTACCCTGTGGGGAAGGGTCGTTGCTTGGGAGCCCGGGGCTTGTATCGAGGTGACTGTTGTGTGCATCCACTTCGCAGCTGTTCTCTCTCCGCGGGTTCTCTCCGCCTGCTGCAGCCAAAAGGGACAGCTTAGGGTAAAGATAAAAACCCAGTGTGTAAACGTTCTTGCCTAGCCCTCGCCCCAAGCACAAGCTTATATGCCTCTGGTCAAAGGCTTTCGCCACAAGCTGAACACGTTTGGTCTCATCTAAGCCTCTGAAGCCCGAGTTTACCCAGCTACGAATCAAACTTCAGGAAAGGTGCTCAGGGTGATGCGGACTGCCAAGCGTTTCACCAGGCAGCCCAGATCGAGTACAAACACTTGTGTTTGAAACGGGCAGAGGAAATGGTGTCAAGAGCGCGCCTCCATCTCCCGGGCGACGTACACATTTTCTCCATGAGATGCAAGCCTTTCCTCCAGTGTGAAAGGCCTTTACACTCTACACCTCTTGCGCTCGCAGCACGCAGGTGCCACCCGCTCTGAGCATCTTCAAAAGGCACAGGGTCACGCAACGTGTGAACCACCGGGCGCGGGTGCAGCACACACCTAGGTCTTCGCTGTCGGCCTGAGAACACCCACGGCACAGGGCTTCTTTGGTGCACACACGTGGTAGCAGTCGGTGATGCATTCTGCTCCGTGAAACCTTCTCGGGGACACAGAGCGTGAGCGCACGTAGATTAGCCCTACACCTCATCCCTCTTTCTTGAGTGAGTTGTACTGCTATAAGGCAAAACTCCCTGCTGGAATCTCGGTGTGGCTTAAGTATCCTCCGGGAAGCGATCGCTGCTAGAGACACTGTGCTGCTCTCTAGGACAATGGTCTGTGCCTCCACTGCGCTGCTGTTGTCTCCAAGTCGCTTGCGAAGGCCTTTTCGAAGAGGTTGCTCACAGTGTCGTTTCTTTAGAGTAACCCACAGGCATACGAGGATGCCGGTTCTGTGAAGGAAAATGCTCCCTGCCTCAGCCACTTGGGCGCCGTTTTGTACAGGAAAGGACACTCCACCTTGAAGGTTCTTCCTTCCGGATTGCCACTCGCACTGGCGATGTCTCCTGAATCTCGCGGGGTTACAGTGCCGTCACAAGGTCCTTATCTCAGGCCTAGAACGGCAGAGCGTCCGGCAGCTTTGAAAGAGACCTTCGGCATTCTTCTGGCCTTCGGGGACGCTCCATGAGGAACAAGCTCCTCAGCAGCGTGCGTCTTTAGATCTTTCATGGCAGAACCTCTGTGGGCGACCTCATTCCTCCCCCCACGTGAGAGACACACACAACCTGCCATTAGGGGGTGGAAGGCTTTCGAGTCCAGAAGCGAGGCTGGCGCTCCCACTCAGCATTCCTGCACGGAACTGAGCCCGGGTGCGTGAGACCGTGAGAGGGGGCAAAGACAGGCGTACCAGCGAGCTGTTCACGGTGCACGCTGACGCATCACCCTTCAAGCTCACGTTCATTTCATGGAGAGAACACGAGGCCTTGATGCGCTTTCCTGTGGTACGTAAACTTTGGTCGCATCCCCTGGTGGGCACATCGGCTCAGGACTGCCCTGTCCCAAAGGCTCCAGGTGTGGAGCCCGACTCTTGGAGCTCAGCCTCACGTGGCTCTTTCACGGACGAGACCGGCTCGCAATGGGACCGTTCACGAGCTGGGGACCGTGCTGGCTGTTAGGAGTCGGCACACCAAGAGCCCTCCGAGGGAGAGGAGCTGCTGACGTTTGCCAGCACAGTCTCCAATTCCGAACTGCAACCATTCCCTGTAAGAGGCTCCCGAAAGCTTCGACGCAGTTTCTCAGTTAGCTATAAATGGAGGCCAGTCACTTTGCAGACTCCCCCAACGCCCGGCCTCCCAGGCTGCGATACAGACACGCCGAGTGCTTCAGCCGACAGGGACAGCTTGGAGTAAAAGGGAGACTCCTACGTGTCAAAGTACTTGCCTGACGCTGGCCAGAAGCTCAAACATTTAGGGCAGGGCATCAGGGCACTTCGCCGCACACGGAGCAAGTTTGTTCTCATCTCGCCTCTGAATGCCGAGTTTAACCAGCTAGGAAGCAAACTTCGGGAAAGGTACTCAGGGTGCCGCCGATTCAAAATTCTCTCAGCAGACAGCCCAAATCATGTACGCCTCTTTGTATTTTCCATGGGCAGGACAAAATGGTGTCAACCCGCACGCCTCCAACTGGGGGTGGGTTGGAGTGGGGTGGGGTGGGGTGGGGTGGGGTGGGAGTGGGGGTTGGGCGACGTACACTTTCCCCATGGGAAACAGGCCCACGCCTTCAGTGTGAAAGGCCTCTACGCCTCTCTGCTTTCGCAGCCCAGGCGTAGCCTCAGCTCTGAAAAGCTTCCAGAGCAGGAAGGTCAGAAAACCTTTGAACCACCCAGCAGGTGCAGCACAGAACAAGGGCTTCTCTCTTGGCCTGAGAACACCCACTGCCCAGCGCTCCTTTGTGTACACACGTGGTGGAGGAAGGGTGCTGGATTCGGCTCCGTGAGAGCTACTCCGGGCCACGTAGTGTGAACGCAAGTAGATGAGCCCTACATCTCATGCCAGTCTCCTGTGCGAGTTGGACAAGGCGAACTCCCTGCTTGAATCCCTGGGTGGGTTAAGTACCCTGCGGGGAAGGATCGTTGCTTGGGAGCCCGGGGCTGGTATCGAGGTGACTGTTCTGTGCATCCACTTCACAGCTGTTCTCTCTCCGCGGGTTCCATCCGCCTGCTGCAGCCAAAAGGGACAGCTTAGGGTAAAGATAAAAACCCAGTGTGTAAACGTTCTTGCCTAGCCCTCGCCCCAAGCACAAGCTTATATGCCTCTGGTCAAAGGCTTTTGCCACAAGCTGAACACGTTTGGTCTCATCTAAGCCTCTGAAGCCCGAGTTTACCCAGCTACGAATCAAACTTCAGGAAAGGTGCTCAGGGTGATGCGGACTGCCAAGCGTTTCACCAGGCAGCCCAGATCGAGTACAAACACTTGTGTTTTAAACGGGCAGAGGTAATGGTGTCAAGAGCGCGCCTCCATCTCCCGGGCGACGTACTCATTTTCTCCATGAGATGCAAGCCCTTCCTCCAGTGTGAAAGGCCTTTACACTCTACACCTCTTGCGCTCGCAGCACGCAGGTGCCACCCGCTCTGAGCGTCTTCAAAAGGCACAGGGTCACGCAACGTGTGAACCACCGGGCGCGGGTGCAGCACACACCTAGGTCTTCGCTGTCGGCCTGAGAACACCCACGGCACAGGGCTTCTTTGGTGCACACACGTGGTAGCGGTCGGTGATGCATTCTGCTCCGTGAAACCTTCTCGGGGACACAGAGCGTGAGCGCACGTAGATTAGCCCTACACCTCATCCCTCTTTCTTGAGTGAGTTGTACTGCTATAAGGCAAAACTCCCTGCTGGAATCTCGGTGTGGCTTAAGTATCCTCCGGGAAGCGATCGCTGCTAGAGACACTGTGCTGCTCTCTAGGACAATGGTCTGTGCCTCCACTGCGCTGCTGTTGTCTCCACGTCGCTTGCGAAGGCCTTTTCGAAGAGGTTGCTCACAGTGTCGTTTCTTTAGAGTAACCCACAGGCATACGAGGATGCCGGTTCTGTGAAGGAAAATGCTCCCTGCCTCAGCCACTTGGGCGCCGTTTTGTACAGGAAAGGACACTCCGCCTTGAAGGTTCTTCCTTCCGGATTGCCACTCGCACTGGCGATGTCTCCTGAATCTCGCGGGGTTACAGTGCCGTCCCAAGGTCCTTATCTCAGGCCTAGAACGGCAGAGCGTCCGGCAGCTTTGAAAGAGACCTTCGGCATTCTTCTGGCCTTCGGGGACGCTCCATGAGGAAGAAGCTCCTCAGCAGCGTGCGTCTTTAGATCTTTCATGGCAGAACCTCTGTGGGCGACCTCATTCCTCCCCCCACGTGAGAGACACACACAACCTGCCATTAGGGCGTGGAAGGCTTTCGAGTCCAGAAGCGAGGCTGGCGCTCCCACTCAGCATTCCTGCACGGAACTGAGCCCGGGTGCGTGAGACCGTGAGAGGGGGCAAAGACAGGCGTACCAGCGAGCTGTTCATGGTGCACGCTGACGCATCACCCTTCAAGCTCACGTTCATTTCATGGAGAGAACACGAGGCCTTGATGCGCTTTCCTGTGGTACGTAAACTTTGGTCGCGTCCCCTGGTGGGCACATCGGCTCAGGACTGCCCTGTCCCAAAGGCTCCAGGTGTGGAGCCCGACTCTTGGAGCTCAGCCTCACGTGGCTCTTTCACGGACGAGACCGGCTCGCAATGGGACCGTTCACGAGCTGGGGACCGTGCTGGCTGTTAGGAGTCGGCACACCAAGAGCCCTCCGAGGGAGAGGAGCTGCTGACGTTTGCCAGCACAGTCTCCAATTCCCAACTGCAACCATTCCCTGTAAGAGGCTCCCGAAAGCTTCGACGCAGTTTCTCAGTTAGCTATAAATGGAGGCCAGTCACTTGGCAGACTCCCCCAACGCCCGGCCTCCCAGGCTGCGATACAGACACGCCGACTGCTTCAGCCAACAGGGACAGCTTGGAGTAAAAGTGAGACTCCTACGTGTCAAAGTACTTGCCTGACGCTGGCCAGAAGCTCAAACATTTAGGGCAGGGCATCAGGGCACTTCGCCGCACGCGGAGCAAGTTTGTTCTCATCTCGCCTCTGAATGCCGAGTTTAACCAGCTAGGAAGCAAACTTCGGGAAAGGTACTCAGGGTGCCGCCGATTCAAAATTCTCTCACCAGACAGCCCAAATCGTGTACGCCTCTTTGTATTTTCCATGGGCAGGACAAAATGGTGTCAACCCGCACGCCTCCAGCTGGGGGTGGGTTGGAGTGGGGTGGGGTGGGGTGGGGTGGGGTGGGAGTGGGGGTTGGGCGACGTACACTTTCCCCATGGGAAACAGGCCCACGCCTTCAGTGTGAAAGGCTTCTACGCCTCTCTGCTTTCGCAGCCCAGGCGTAGCCTCAGCTCTGAAAAGCTTCCAGAGCAGGAAGGTCAGAAAGCCTTTGAACCACCCAGCAGGTGCAGCACAGAACAAGGGCTTCTCTCTTGGCCTGAGAACACCCACTGCCCAGCGCTCCTTTGTGTACACACGTGGTGGAGGAAGGGTGCTGGATTCGGCTCCGTGAGAACTTCTCCGGGCCACGTAGTGTGAACACAAGTAGATGAGCCCTACATCTCATGCCAGTCTCCTGTGCGAGTTGGACAAGGCGAACTCCCTGCTTGAATCCCTGGGTGGGTTAAGTACCCTGCGGGGAAGGATCGTTGCTTGGGAGCCCGGGGCTGGTATCGAGGTGACTGTTCTGTGCATCCACTTCGCAGCTGTTCTCTCTCCGCGGGTTCCATCCGCCTGCTGCAGCCAAAAGGGACAGCTTAGGGTAAAGATAAAAACCCAGTGTGTAAACGTTCTTGCCTAGCCCTCGCCCCAAGCACAAGCTTATATGCCTCTGGTCAAAGGCTTTTGCCACAAGCTGAACACGTTTGGTCTCATCTAAGCCTCTGAAGCCCGAGTTTACCCAGCTACGAATCAAACTTCAGGAAAGGTGCTCAGGGTGATGCGGACTGCCAAGCGTTTCACCAGGCAGCCCAGATCGAGTACAAACACTTGTGTTTTAAACGGGCAGAGGTAATGGTGTCAAGAGCGCGCCTCCATCTCCCGGGCGACGTACTCATTTTCTCCATGAGATGCAAGCCCTTCCTCCAGTGTGAAAGGCCTTTACACTCTACACCTCTTGCGCTCGCAGCACGCAGGTGCCACCCGCTCTGAGCGTCTTCAAAAGGCACAGGGTCACGCAACGTGTGAACCACCGGGCGCGGGTGCAGCACACACCTAGGTCTTCGCTGTCGGCCTGAGAACACCCACGGCACAGGGCTTCTTTGGTGCACACACGTGGTAGCGGTCGGTGATGCATTCTGCTCCGTGAAACCTTCTCGGGGACACAGAGCGTGAGCGCACGTAGATTAGCCCTACACCTCATCCCTCTTTCTTGAGTGAGTTGTACTGCTATAAGGCAAAACTCCCTGCTGGAATCTCGGTGTGGCTTAAGTATCCTCCGGGAAGCGATCGCTGCTAGAGACACTGTGCTGCTCTCTAGGACAATGGTCTGTGCCTCCACTGCGCTGCTGTTGTCTCCACGTCGCTTGCGAAGGCCTTTTCGAAGAGGTTGCTCACAGTGTCGTTTCTTTAGAGTAACCCACAGGCATACGAGGATGCCGGTTCTGTGAAGGAAAATGCTCCCTGCCTCAGCCACTTGGGCGCCGTTTTGTACAGGAAAGGACACTCCGCCTTGAAGGTTCTTCCTTCCGGATTGCCACTCGCACTGGCGATGTCTCCTGAATCTCGCGGGGTTACAGTGCCGTCCCAAGGTCCTTATCTCAGGCCTAGAACGGCAGAGCGTCCGGCAGCTTTGAAAGAGACCTTCGGCATTCTTCTGGCCTTCGGGGACGCTCCATGAGGAACAAGCTCCTCAGCAGCGTGCGTCTTTAGATCTTTCATGGCAGAACCTCTGTGGGCGACCTCATTCCTCCCCCCACGTGAGAGACACACACAACCTGCCATTAGGGCGTGGAAGGCTTTCGAGTCCAGAAGCGAGGCTGGCGCTCCCACTCAGCATTCCTGCACGGAACTGAGCCCGGGTGCGTGAGACCGTGAGAGGGGGCAAAGACAGGCGTACCAGCGAGCTGTTCATGGTTCACGCTGACGCATCACCCTTCAAGCTCACGTTCATTTCATGGAGAGAACACGAGGCCTTGATGCGCTTTCCTGTGGTACGTAAACTTTGGTCGCGTCCCCTGGTGGGCACATCGGCTCAGGACTGCCCTGTCCCAAAGGCTCCAGGTGTGGAGCCCGACTCTTGGAGCTCAGCCTCACGTGGCTCTTTCACGGACGAGACCGGCTCGCAATGGGACCGTTCACGAGCTGGGGACCGTGCTGGCTGTTAGGAGTCGGCACACCAAGAGCCCTCCGAGGGAGAGGAGCTGCTGACGTTTGCCAGCACAGTCTCCAATTCCCAACTGCAACCATTCCCTGTAAGAGGCTCCCGAAAGCTTCGACGCAGTTTCTCAGTTAGCTATAAATGGAGGCCAGTCACTTGGCAGACTCCCCCAACGCCCGGCCTCCCAGGCTGCGATACAGACACGCCGACTGCTTCAGCCAACAGGGACAGCTTGGAGTAAAAGTGAGACTCCTACGTGTCAAAGTACTTGCCTGACGCTGGCCAGAAGCTCAAACATTTAGGGCAGGGCATCAGGGCACTTCGCCGCACGCGGAGCAAGTTTGTTCTCATCTCGCCTCTGAATGCCGAGTTTAACCAGCTAGGAAGCAAACTTCGGGAAAGGTACTCAGGGTGCCGCCGATTCAAAATTCTCTCACCAGACAGCCCAAATTGTGTACGCCTCTTTGTATTTTCCGTGGGCAGGACAAAATGGTGTCAACCCGCACGCCTCCAGCTGGGTGTGGGTTGGAGTGGGGTGGGGTGGGGTGGGGTGGGGTGGGAGTGGGGGTTGGGCGACGTACACTTTCCCCATGGGAAACAGGCCCACGCCTTCAGTGTGAAAGGCCTCTACGCCTCTCTGCTTTCGCAGCCCAGGCGTAGCCTCAGCTCTGAAAAGCTTCCAGAGCAGGAAGGTCAGAAAACCTTTGAACCACCCAGCAGGTGCAGCACAGAACAAGGGCTTCTCTCTTGGCCTGAGAACACCCACTGCCCAGCGCTCCTTTGTGTACACACGTGGTGGAGGAAGGGTGCTGGATTCGGCTCCGTGAGAACTTCTCCGGGCCACGTAGTGTGAACGCAAGTAGATGAGCCCTACATCTCATGCCAGTCTCCTGTGCGAGTTGGACAAGGCGAACTCCCTGCTTGAATCCCTGGGTGGGTTAAGTACCCTGCGGGGAAGGATCGTTGCTTGGGAGCCCGGGGCTGGTATCGAGGTGACTGTTGTGTGCATCCACTTCGCAGCTGTTCTCTCTCCGCGGGTTCCCTCCGCCTGCTGCAGCCAAAAGGGACAGCTTAGGGTAAAGATAAAAACCCAGTGTGTAAACGTTCTTGCCTAGCCCTCACCCCAAGCACAAGCTTATATGCCTCTGGTCAAAGGCTTTCGCCACAAGCTGAACACGTTTGGTCTCATCTAAGCCTCTGAAGCCCGAGTTTACCCAGCTACGAATCAAACTTCAGGAAAGGTGCTCAGGGTGATGCGGACTGCCAAGCGTTTCACCAGGCAGCCCAGATCGAGTACAAACACTTGTGTTTTAAACGGGCAGAGGAAATGGTGTCAAGAGCGCGCCTCTATCTCCCGGGCGACGTACACATTTTCTACATGAGATGCAAGCCTTTCCTCCAGTGTGAAAGGCCTTTACACTCTACACCTCTTGCGCTCACAGCACGCAGGTGCCACCCACTCTGAGCATCTTCAAAAGGCACAGGGTCACACAACGTGTGAACCACCGGGCGCGGGTGCAGCACACACCTAGGTCTTCGCTGTCGGCCTGAGAACACCCACGGCACAGGGCTTCTTTGGTGCACACACGTGGTAGCGGTCGGTGATGCATTCTGCTCCGTGAAACCTTCTCAGGGACACAGAGCGTGAGCGCACGTAGATTAGCCCTACACCTCATCCCTCTTTCTTGAGTGAGTTGTACTGCTATAAGGCAAAACTCCCTGCTGGAATCTCGGTGTGGCTTAAGTATCCTCCGGGAAGCGATCGCTGCTAGAGACACTGTGCTGCTCTCTAGGACAATGGTCTGTGCCTCCACTGCGCTGCTGTTGTCTCCAAGTCGCTTGCGAAGGCCTTTTCGAAGAGGTTGCTCACAGTGTCGTTTCTTTAGAGTAACCCACAGGTATACGAGGATGCCGGTTCTGTGAAGGAAAATGCTCCCTGCCTCAGCCACTTGGGCGCCGTTTTGTACAGGAAAGGACACTCCACCTTGAAGGTTCTTCCTTCCGGATTGCCACTCGCACTGGCGATGTCTCCTGAATCTCGCGGGGTTACAGTGCCGTCACAAGGTCCGGATCTCAGGCCTAGAACGGCAGAGCGTCCGGCAGCTTTGAAAGAGACCTTCGGCATTCTTCTGGCCTTCGGGGACGCTCCATGAGGAACAAGCTCCTCAGCAGCGTGCGTCTTTAGATCTTTCATGGCAGAACCTCTGTGGGCGACCTCATTCCTCCCCCCACGTGAGAGACACACACAACCTGCCATTAGGGGGTGGAAGGCTTTCGAGTCCAGAAGCGAGGCTGGCGCTCCCACTCAGCATTCCTGCACGGAACTGAGCCCGGGTGCGTGAGACCGTGAGAGGGGGCAAAGACAGGCGTACCAGCGAGCTGTTCACGGTGCACGCTGACGCATCACCCTTCAAGCTCACGTTCATTTCATGGAGAGAACACGAGGCCTTGATGCGCTTTCCTGTGGTACGTAAACTTTGGTCGCGTCCCCTGGTGGGCACATCGGCTCAGGACTGCCCTGTCCCAAAGGCTCCAGGTGTGGAGCCCGACTCTTGGAGCTCAGCCTCACGTGGCTCTTTCACGGACGAGACCGGCTCGCAATGGGACCGTTCACGAGCTGGGGACCGTGCTGGCTGTTAGGAGTCGGCACACCAAGAGCCCTCCGAGGGAGAGGAGCTGCTGACGTTTGCCAGCACAGTCTCCAATTCCCAACTGCAACCATTCCCTGTAAGAGGCTCCCGAAAGCTTCGACGCAGTTTCTCAGTTAGCTATAAATGGAGGCCAGTCACTTGGCAGACTCCCCCAACGCCCGGCCTCCCAGGCTGCGATACAGACACGCCGACTGCTTCAGCCAACAGGGACAGCTTGGAGTAAAAGTGAGACTCCTACGTGTCAAAGTACTTGCCTGACGCTGGCCAGAAGCTCAAACATTTAGGGCAGGGCATCAGGGCACTTCGCCGCACGCGGAGCAAGTTTGTTCTCATCTCGCCTCTGAATGCCGAGTTTAACCAGCTAGGAAGCAAACTTCGGGAAAGGTACTCAGGGTGCCGCCGATTCAAAATTCTCTCACCAGACAGCCCAAATCGTGTACGCCTCTTTGTATTTTCCATGGGCAGGACAAAATGGTGTCAACCCGCACGCCTCCAGCTGGGGGTGGGTTGGAGTGGGGTGGGGTGGGGTGGGGTGGGGTGGGAATGGGGGTTGGGCGACGTACACTTTCCCCATGGGAAACAGGCCCACGCCTTCAGTGTGAAAGGCCTCTACGCCTCTCTGCTTTCGCAGCCCAGGCGTAGCCTCAGCTCTGAAAAGCTTCCAGAGCAGGAAGGTCAGAAAACCTTTGAACCACCCAGCAGGTGCAGCACAGAACAAGGGCTTCTCTCTTGGCCTGAGAACACCCACTGCCCAGCGCTCCTTTGTGTACACACGTGGTGGAGGAAGGGTGCTGGATTCGGCTCCGTGAGAACTTCTCCGGGCCACGTAGTGTGAACGCAAGTAGATGAGCCCTACATCTCATGCCAGTCTCCTGTGCGAGTTGGACAAGGCGAACTCCCTGCTTGAATCCCTGGGTGGGTTAAGTACCCTGCGGGGAAGGATCGTTGCTTGGGAGCCCGGGGCTGGTATCGAGGTGACTGTTGTGTGCATCCACTTCGCAGCTGTTCTCTCTCCGCGGGTTCCCTCCGCCTGCTGCAGCCAAAAGGGACAGCTTAGGGTAAAGATAAAAACCCAGTGTGTAAACGTTCTTGCCTAGCCCTCGCCCCAAGCACAAGCACATATGCCTCTGGTCAAAGGCTTTCGCCACAAGCTGAACACGTTTGGTCTCATCTAAGCCTCTGAAGCCCGAGTTTACCCAGCTACGAATCAAACTTCAGGAAAGGTGCTCAGGGTGATGCGGACTGCCAAACGTTTCACCAGGCAGCCCAGATCGAGTACAAACACTTGTGTTTTAAACGGGCAGAGGAAATGGTGTCAAGAGCGCGCCTCTATCTCCCGGGCGACATACACATTTTCTCCATGAGATGCAAGCCTTTCCTCCAGTGTGAAAGGCCTTTACACTCTACACCTCTTGCGCTCGCAGCACGCAGGTGCCACCCGCTCTGAGCATCTTCAAAAGGCACAGGGTCACGCAACGTGTGAACCATCGGGCGCGGGTGCAGCACACACCTAGGTCTTCGCTGTCGGCCTGAGAACACCCACGGCACAGGGCTTCTTTGGTGCACACACGTGGTAGCGGTCGGTGATGCATTGTGCTCCGTGAAACCTTCTCGGGGACACAGAGCGTGAGCGCACGTAGATTAGCCCTACACCTCATCCCTCTTTCTTGAGTGAGTTGTACTGCTATAAGGCAAAACTCCCTGCTGGAATCTCGGTGTGGCTTAAGTATCCTCCGGGAAGCGATCGCTGCTAGAGACACTGTGCTGCTCTCTAGGACAATGGTCTGTGCCTCCACTGCGCTGCTGTTGTCTCCAAGTCGCTTGCGAAGGCCTTTTCGAAGAGGTTGCTCACAGTGTCGTTTCTTTAGAGTAACCCACAGGCATACGAGGATGCCGGTTCTGTGAAGGAAAATGCTCCCTGCCTCAGCCACTTGGGCGCCGTTTTGTACAGGAAAGGACACTCCGCCTTGAAGGTTCTTCCTTCCGGATTGCCACTCGCACTGGCGATGTCTCCTGAATCTCGCGGGGTTACAGTGCCGTCCCAAGGTCCTTATCTCAGGCCTAGAACGGCAGAGCGTCCGGCAGCTTTGAAAGAGACCTTCGGCATTCTTCTGGCCTTCGGGGACGCTCCATGAGGAACAAGCTCCTCAGCAGCGTGCGTCTTTAGATCTTTCATGGCAGAACCTCTGTGGGCGACCTCATTCCTCCCCCCACGTGAGAGACACACACAACCTGCCATTAGGGGGTGGAAGGCTTTCGAGTCCAGAAGCGAGGCTGGCGCTCCCACTCAGCATTCCTGCACGGAACTGAGCCCGGTTGCGTGAGACCGTGAGAGGGGGCAAAGACAGGCGTACCAGCGAGCTGTTCATGGTGCACGCTGACGCATCACCCTTCAAGCTCACGTTCATTTCATGGAGAGAACACGAGGCCTTGATGCGCTTTCCTGTGGTACGTAAACTTTGGTCGCGTCCCCTGGTGGGCACATCGGCTCAGGACTGCCCTGTCCCAAAGGCTCCAGGTGTGGAGCCCGACTCTTGGAGCTCAGCCTCACGTGGCTCTTTCACGGACGAGACCGGCTCGCAATGGGACCGTTCACGAGCTGGGGACCGTGCTGGCTGTTAGGAGTCGGCACACCAAGAGCCCTCCGAGGGAGAGGAGCTGCTGACGTTTGCCAGCACAGTCTCCAATTCCCAACTGCAACCATTCCCTGTAAGAGGCTCCCGAAAGCTTCGACGCAGTTTCTCAGTTAGCTATAAATGGAGGCCAGTCACTTGGCAGACTCCCCCAACGCCCGGCCTCCCAGGCTGCGATACAGACACGCCGACTGCTTCAGCCAACAGGGACAGCTTGGAGTAAAAGTGAGACTCCTACGTGTCAAAGTACTTGCCTGACGCTGGCCAGAAGCTCAAACATTTAGGGCAGGGCATCAGGGCACTTCGCCGCACGCGGAGCAAGTTTGTTCTCATCTCGCCTCTGAATGCCGAGTTTAACCAGCTAGGAAGCAAACTTCGGGAAAGGTACTCAGGGTGCCGCCGATTCAAAATTCTCTCACCAGACAGCCCAAATCGTGTACGCCTCTTTGTATTTTCCATGGGCAGGACAAAATGGTGTCAACCCGCACGCCTCCAGCTGGGGGTGGGTTGGAGTGGGGTGGGGTGGGGTGGGGTGGGGTGGGAGTGGGGGTTGGGCGACGTACACTTTCCCCATGGGAAACAGGCCCACGCCTTCAGTGTGAAAGGCCTCTACGCCTCTCTGCTTTCGCAGCCCAGGCATAGCCTCAGCTCTGAAAAGTTTCCAGAGCAGGAAGGTCAGAAAACCTTTGAACCACCCAGCAGGTGCAGCACAGAACAAGGGCTTCTCTCTTGGCCTGAGAACACCCACTGCCCAGCGCTCCTTTGTGTACACACGTGGTGGAGGAAGGGTGCTGGATTCGGCTCCGTGAGAACTTCTCCGGGCCACGTAGTGTGAACGCAAGTAGATGAGCCCTACATCTCATGCCAGTCTCCTGTGCGAGTTGGACAAGGCGAACTCCCTGCCTGAATCCCTGGGTGGGTTAAGTACCCTGCGGGGAAGGATCGTTGCTTGGGAGCCCGGGGCTGGTATCGAGGTGACTGTTGTGTGCATCCACTTCGCAGCTGTTCTCTCTCCGTGGGTTCCCTCCGCCTGCTGCAGCCAAAAGGGACAGCTTAGGGTAAAGATAAAAACCCAGTGTGTAAACGTTCTTGCCTAGCCCTCGCCCCAAGCACAAGCACATATGCCTCTGGTCAAAGGCTTTCGCCACAAGCTGAACACGTTTGGTCTCATCTAAGCCTCTGAAGCCCGAGTTTACCCAGCTACGAATCAAACTTCAGGAAAGGTGCTCAGGGTGATGCAGACTGCCAAACGTTTCACCAGGCAGCCCAGATCGAGTACAAACACTTGTGTTTTAAACGGGCAGAGGAAATGGTGTCAAGAGCGCGCCTCTATCTCCCGGGCGACGTACACATTTTCTCCATGAGATGCAAGCCTTTCCTCCAGTGTGAAAGGCCTTTACACTCTACACCTCTTGCGCTCACAGCACGCAGGTGCCACCCGCTCTGAGCATTTTCAAAAGGCACAGGGTCACGCAACGTGTGAACCACCGGGCGCGGGTGCAGCACACACCTAGGTCTTCGCTGTCGGCCTGAGAACACCCACGGCACAGGGCTTCTTTGGTGCACACACGTGGTAGCGGTCGGTGATGCATTCTGCTCCGTGAAACCTTCTCGGGGACACAGAGCGTGAGCGCACGCAGATTAGTCCTACACCTCATCCCTCTTTCTTGAGTGAGTTGTACTGCTATAAGGCAAAACTCCCTGCTGGAATCTCGGTGTGGCTTAAGTATCCTCCGGGAAGCGATCGCTGCTAGAGACACTGTGCTGCTCTCTAGGACAATGGTCTGTGCCTCCACTGCGCTGCTGTTGTCTCCAAGTCGCTTGCAAAGGCCTTTTCGAAGAGGTTGCTCACAGTGTCGTTTCTTTAGAGTAACCCACAGGCATACGAGGATGCCGGTTCTGTGAAGGAAAATGCTCCCTGCCTCAGCCACTTGGGTGCCGTTTTGTACAGGAAAGGACACTCCGCCTTGAAGGTTCTTCCTTCCGGATTGCCACTCGCACTGGCGATGTCTCCTGAATCTCGCGGGGTTACAGTGCCGTCCCAAGGTCCTTATCTCAGGCCTAGAACGGCAGAGCGTCCGGCAGCTTTGAAAGAGACCTTCGGCATTCTTCTGGCCTTCGGGGACGCTCCATGAGGAACAAGCTCCTCAGCAGCGTGCGTCTTTAGATCTTTCATGGCAGAACCTCTGTGGGCGACCTCATTCCTCCCCCCACGTGAGAGACACACACAACCTGCCATTAGGGGGTGGAAGGCTTTCGAGTCCAGAAGCGAAGCTGGCGCTCCCACTCAGCATTCCTGCACGGAACTGAGCCCGGGTGCGTGAGACCGTGAGAGGGGGCAAAGACAGGCGTACCAGCGAGCTGTTCACGGTGCACGCTGACGCATCACCCTTCAAGCTCACGTTCATTTCATGGAGAGAACACGAGGCCTTGATGCGCTTTCCTGTGGTACGTAAACTTTGGTCGCGTCCCCTGGTGGGCACATCGGCTCAGGACTGCCCTGTCCCAAAGGCTCCAGGTGTGGAGCGCGACTCTTGGAGCTCAGCCTCACGTGGCTCTTTCACGGACGAGACCGGCTCACAATGGGACCGTTCACGAGCTGGGGACCGTGCTGGCTGTTAGGAGTCGGCACACCAAGAGCCCTCCGAGGGAGAGGAGCTGCTGACGTTTGCCAGCACAGTCTCCAATTCCGAACTGCAACCATTCCCTGTAAGAGGCTCCCGAAAGCTTCGACGCAGTTTCTCAGTTAGCTATAAATGGAGGCCAGTCACTTGGCAGACTCCCCCAACGCCCGGCCTCCCAGGCTGCGATACAGACACGCCGACTGCTTCAGCCAACAGGGACAGCTTGGAGTAAAAGTGAGACTCCTACGTGTCAAAGTACTTGCCTGACGCTGGCCAGAAGCTCAAACATTTAGGGCAGGGCATCAGGGCACTTCGCCGCACGCGGAGCAAGTTTGTTCTCATCTCGCCTCTGAATGCCGAGTTTAACCAGCTAGGAAGCAAACTTCGGGAAAGGTACTCAGGGTGCCGCCGATTCAAAATTCTCTCACCAGACAGCCCAAATCGTGTACGCCTCTTTGTATTTTCCATGGGCAGGACAAAATGGTGTCAACCCGCATGCCTCCAGCTGGGGGTGGGTTGGAGTGGGGTGGGGTGGGGTGGGGTGGGGTGGGAGTGGGTGTTGGGCGACGTACACTTTCCCCATGGGAAACAGGCCCACGCCTTCAGTGTGAAAGGCCTCTACGCCTCTCTGCTTTCGCAGCCCAGGCGTAGCCTCAGCTCTGAAAAGTTTCCAGAGCAGGAAGGTCAGAAAACCTTTGAACCACCCAGCAGGTGCAGCACAGAACAAGGGCTTCTCTCTTGGCCTGAGAACACCCATTGCCCAGCGCTCCTTTGTGTACACACGTGGTGGAGGAAGGGTGCTGGATTCGGCTCCGTGAGAACATCTCCGGGCCACGTAGTGTGAACGCAAGTAGATGAGCCCTACATCTCATGCCAGTCTCCTGTGCGAGTTGGACAAGGCGAACTCCCTGCCTGAATCCCTGGGTGGGTTAAGTACCCTGCGGGGAAGGATCGTTGCTTGGGAGCCCGGGGCTGGTATCGAGGTGACTGTTGTGTGCATCCACTTCGCAGCTGTTCTCTCTCCGTGGGTTCCCTCCGCCTGCTGCAGCCAAAAGGGACAGCTTAGGGTAAAGATAAAAACCCAGTGTGTAAACGTTCTTGCCTAGCCCTCGCCCCAAGCACAAGCACATATGCCTCTGGTCAAAGGCTTTCGCCACAAGCTGAACACGTTTGGTCTCATCTAAGCCTCTGAAGCCCGAGTTTACCCAGCTACGAATCAAACTTCAGGAAAGGTGCTCAGGGTGATGCGGACTGCCAAACGTTTCACCAGGCAGCCCAGATCGAGTACAAACACTTGTGTTTTAAACGGGCAGAGGAAATGGTGTCAAGAGCGCGCCTCTATCTCCCGGGCGACGTACACATTTTCTCATTGGATGCAAGCATTTCCTCCAGTGTGAAAGGCCTTTACACTCTACACCTCTTGCGCTCACAGCACGCAGGTGCCACCCGCTCTGAGCATTTTCAAAAGGCACAGGGTCACGCAACGTGTGAACCACCGGGCGCGGGTGCAGCACACACCTAGGTCTTCGCTGTCGGCCTGAGAACACCCACGGCACAGGGCTTCTTTGGTGCACACACGTGGTAGCGGTCGGTGATGCATTCTGCTCCGTGAAACCTTCTCGGGGACACAGAGCATGAGCGCACGCAGATTAGTCCTACACCTCATCCCTCTTTCTTGAGTGAGTTGTACTGCTATAAGGCAAAACTCCCTGCTGGAATCTCGGTGTGGCTTAAGTATCCTCCGGGAAGCGATCGCTGCTAGAGACACTGTGCTGCTCTCTAGGACAATGGTCTGTGCCTCCACTGCGCTGCTGTTGTCTCCAAGTCGCTTGCAAAGGCCTTTTCGAAGAGGTTGCTCACAGTGTCGTTTCTTTAGAGTAACCCACAGGCATACGAGGATGCCGGTTCTGTGAAGGAAAATGCTCCCTGCCTCAGCCACTTGGGCGCCGTTTTGTACAGGAAAGGACACTCCGCCTTGAAGGTTCTTCCTTCCGGATTGCCACTCGCACTGGCGATGTCTCCTGAATCTCGCGGGGTTACAGTGCCGTCACAAGGTCCTTATCTCAGGCCTAGAACGGCAGAGCATCCGGCAGCTTTGAAAGAGACCTTCGGCATTCTTCTGGCCTTCGGGGACGCTCCATGAGGAACAAGCTCCTCAGCAGCGTGCGTCTTTAGATCTTTCATGGCAGAACCTCTGTGGGCGACCTCATTCCTCCCCCCACGTGAGAGACACACACAACCTGCCATTAGGGGGTGGAAGGCTTTCGAGTCCAGAAGCGAAGCTGGCGCTCCCACTCAGCATTCCTGCACGGAACTGAGCCCGGGTGCGTGAGACCGTGAGAGGGGGCAAAGACAGGCGTACCAGCGAGCTGTTCACGGTGCACGCTGACGCATCACCCTTCAAGCTCACGTTCATTTCATGGAGAGAACACGAGGCCTTGATGCACTTTCCTGTGGTACGTAAACTTTGGTCGCGTCCCCTGGTGGGCACATCGGCTCAGGACTGCCCTGTCCCAAAGGCTCCAGGTGTGGAGCGCGACTCTTGGAGCTCAGCCTCACGTGGCTCTTTCACGGACGAGACCGGCTCACAATGGGACCGTTCACGAGCTGGGGACCGTGCTGGCTGTTAGGAGTCGGCACACCAAGAGCCCTCCGAGGGAGAGGAGCTGCTGACGTTTGCCAGCACAGTCTCCAATTCCGAACTGCAACCATTCCCTGTAAGAGGCTCCCGAAAGCTTCGACGCAGTTTCTCAGTTAGCTATAAATGGAGGCCAGTCACTTGGCAGACTCCCCCAACGCCCGGCCTCCCAGGCTGCGATACAGACACGCCGACTGCTTCAGCCAACAGGGACAGCTTGGAGTAAAAGTGAGACTCCTACGTGTCAAAGTACTTGCCTGACGCTGGCCAGAAGCTCAAACATTTAGGGCAGGGCATCAGGGCACTTCGCCGCACGCGGAGCAAGTTTGTTCTCATCTCACCTCTGAATGCCGAGTTTAACCAGCTAGGAAGCAAACTTCGGGAAAGGTACTCAGGGTGCCGCCGATTCAAAATTCTCTCACCAGACAGCCCAAATCGTGTACGCCTCTTTGTATTTTCCATGGGCAGGACAAAATGGTGTCAACCCGCACGCCTCCAGCTGGGGGTGGGTTGGAGTGGGGTGGGGTGGGGTGGGGTGGGGTGGGAGTGGGGGTTGGGCGACGTACACTTTCCCCATGGGAAACAGGCCCACGCCTTCAGTGTGAAAGGCCTCTACGCCTCTCTGCTTTCGCAGCCCAGGCGTAGCCTCAGCTCTGAAAAGCTTCCAGAGCAGGAAGGTCAGAAAACCTTTGAACCACCCAGCAGGTGCAGCACAGAACAAGGGCTTCTCTCTTGGCCTGAGAACACCCACTGCCCAGCGCTCCTTTGTGTACACACGTGGTGGAGGAAGGGTGCTGGATTCGGCTCCGTGAGAACTTCTCCGGGCCACGTAGTGTGAACGCAAGTAGATGAGCCCTACATCTCATGACAGTCTCCTGTGCCAGTTGAACAAGGCGAACTCCCTGCTTGCATCCCTGGGTGGGTTAAGTACCCTGCGGGGAAGGATCGTTGCTTGGGAGCCCGGGGCTGGTATTAAGGTGACTGTTCTGTGCATCCACTTCGCAGCTGTTCTCTCTCCGCGGGTTCTCTCTGCCTGCTGCAGCCAAAAGGGACAGCTTAGGGTAAAGATAAAAACCCAGTGTGTAAACGTTCTTGCCTAGCCCTCGCCCCAAGCACAAGCTTATATGCCTCTGGTCAAAGGCTTTCGCCACAAGCTGAACACGTTTGGTCTCATCTAAGCCTCTGAAGCCCGAGTTTACCCAGCTACAAATCAAACTTCAGGAAAGGTGCTCAGGGTGATGCGGACTGCCAAGCGTTTCACCAGGCAGCCCAGATCGAGTACAAACACTTGTGTTTGAAACGGGCAGAGGAAATGGTGTCAAGAGCGCGCCTCCATCTCCCGGGCGACGTACACATTTTCTCCATGAGATGCAAGCCTTTCCTCCAGTGTGAAAGGCCTTTACACTCTACACCTCTTGCGCTCGCAGCACGCAGGTGCCACCCGCTCTGAGCATCTTCAAAAGGCACAGGGTCACGCAACGTGTGAACCACCGGGCGCGGGTGCAGCACACACCTAGGTCTTCGCTGTCGGCCTGAGAACACCCACGGCACAGGGCTTCTTTGGTGCACACACGTGGTAGCGATCGGTGATGCATTCTGCTCCGTGAAACCTTCTCGGGGACACAGAGCGTGAGCGCACGTAGATTAGCCCTACACCTCATCCCTCTTTCTTGAGTGAGTTGTACTGCTATAAGGCAAAACTCCCTGCTGGAATCTCGGTGTGGTTTAAGTATCCTCCGGGAAGCGATCGCTGCTAGAGACACTGTGCTGCTCTCTAGGACAATGGTCTGTGCCTCCACTGCACTGCTGTTGTCTCCACGTCGCTTGCGAAGGCCTTTTCGAAGAGGTTGCTCACAGTGTCGTTTCTTTAGAGTAACCCACAGGCATACGAGGATGCCGGTTCTGTGAAGGAAAATGCTCCCTGCCTCAGCCACTTGGGCGCCGTTTTGTACAGGAAAGGACACTCCGCCTTGAAGGATCTTCCTTCCGGATTGCCACTCGCACTGGCGATGTCTCCTGAATCTCGCGGGGTTACAGTGCCGTCACAAGGTCCTTATCTCAGGCCTAGAACGGCAGAGCGTCCGGCAGCTTTGAAAGAGACCTTCGGCATTCTTCTGGCCTTCGGGGACGCTCCATGAGGAACAAGCTCCTCAGCAGCGTGCGTCTTTAGATCTTTCATGGCAGAACCTCTGTGGGCGACCTCATTCCTCCCCCCACGTGAGAGACACACACAACCTGCCATTAGGGGGTGGAAGGCTTTCGAGTCCAGAAGCGAGGCTGGCGCTCCCACTCAGCATTCCTGCACGGAACTGAGCCCGGGTGCGTGAGACCGTGAGAGGGGGCAAAGACAGGCGTACCAGCGAGCTGTTCACGGTGCACGCTGACGCATCACCCTTCAAGCTCACGTTCATTTCATGGAGAGAACACGAGGCCTTGATGCGCTTTCCTGTGGTACGTAAACTTTGGTCGCGTCCCCTGGTGGGCACATCGGCTCAGGACTGCCCTGTCCCAAAGGCTCCAGGTGTGGAGCCCGACTCTTGGAGCTCAGCCTCACGTGGCTCTTTCACGGACGAGACCGGCTCGCAATGGGACCGTTCACGAGCTGGGGACCGTGCTGGCTGTTAGGAGTCAGCACACCAAGAGCCCTCCGAGGGAGAGGAGCTGCTGACGTTTGCCAGCACAGTCTCCAATTCCGAACTGCAACCATTCCCTGTAAGAGGCTCCCGAAAGCTTCGACGCAGTTTCTCAGTTAACTATAAATGGAGGCCAGTCACTTGGCAGACTCCCCCAACGCCCGGCCTCCCAGGCTGCGATACAGACACGCCGACTGCTTCAGCCAACAGGGACAGCTTGGAGTAAAAGTGAGACTCCTACGTGTCAAAGTACTTGCCTGACGCTGGCCAGAAGCTCAAACATTTAGGGCAGGGCATCAGGGCACTTCGCCGCACGCGGAGCAAGTTTGTTCTCATCTCGCCTCTGAATGCCGAGTTTAACCAGCTAGGAAGCAAACTTCGGGAAAGGTACTCAGGGTGCCGCCGATTCAAAATTCTCTCACCAGACAGCCCAAATCGTGTACGCCTCTTTGTATTTTCCATGGGCAGGACAAAATGGTGTCAACCCGCACGCCTCCAGCTGGGGGTGGGTTGGAGTGGGGTGGGGTGGGGTGGGGTGGGGTGGGAGAGGGGGTTGGGCGACGTACACTTTCCCCATGGGAAACAGGCCCACGCCTTCAGTGTGAAAGGCCTCTACGCCTCTCTGCTTTCGCAGCCCAGGCATAGCCTCAGCTCTGAAAAGCTTCCAGAGCAGGAAGGTCAGAAAACCTTTGAACCACCCAGCAGGTGCAGCACAGAACAAGGGCTTCTCTCTTGGCCTGAGAACACCCACTGCCCAGCGCTCCTTTGTGTACACACGTGGTGGAGGAAGGGTGCTGGATACGGCTCCGTGAGAACTTCTCCGGGCCACGTAGTGTGAACGCAAGTAGATGAGCCCTACATCTCATGACAGTCTCCTGTGCCAGTTGGACAAGGCGAACTCCCTGCTTGAATCCCTGGATGGGTTAAGTACCCTGCGGGGAAGGATCGTTGCTTGGGAGCCCGGGGCTGGTATTGAGGTGACTGTTCTGTGCATCCACTTCGCAGCTGTTCTCTCTCCGCGGGTTCTCTCTGCCTGCTGCAGCCAAAAGGGACAGCTTAGGGTAAAGATAAAAACCCAGTGTGTAAACGTTCTTGCCTAGCCCTCGCCCCAAGCACAAGCTTATATGCCTCTGGTCAAAGGCTTTCGCCACAAGCTGAACACGTTTGGTCTCATCTAAGCCTCTGAAGCCCGAGTTTACCCAGCTACGAATCAAACTTCAGGAAAGGTGCTCAGGGTGATGCGGACTGCCAAGCGTTTCACCAGGCAGCCCAGATCGAGTACAAACACTTGTGTTTGAAACGGGCAGAGGAAATGGTGTCAAGAGCGCGCCTCCATCTCCCGGGCGACGTACACATTTTCTCCATGAGATGCAAGCCTTTCCTCCAGTGTGAAAGGCCTTTACACTCTACACCTCTTGCGCTCGCAGCACGCAGGTGCCACCCGCTCTGAGCATCTTCAAAAGGCACAGGGTCACGCAACGTGTGAACCACCGGGCGCGGGTGCAGCACACACCTAGGTCTTCGCTGTCGGCCTGAGAACACCCACGGCACAGGGCTTCTTTGGTGCACACACGTGGTAGCGATCGGTGATGCATTCTGCTCCGTGAAACCTTCTCGGGGACACAGAGCGTGAGCGCACGTAGATTAGCCCTACACCTCATCCCTCTTTCTTGAGTGAGTTGTACTGCTATAAGGCAAAACTCCCTGCTGGAATCTCGGTGTGGTTTAAGTATCCTCCGGGAAGCGATCGCTGCTAGAGACACTGTGCTGCTCTCTAGGACAATGGTCTGTGCCTCCACTGCACTGCTGTTGTCTCCACGTCGCTTGCGAAGGCCTTTTCGAAGAGGTTGCTCACAGTGTCGTTTCTTTAGAGTAACCCACAGGCATACGAGGATGCCGGTTCTGTGAAGGAAAATGCTCCCTGCCTCAGCCACTTGGGCGCCGTTTTGTACAGGAAAGGACACTCCGCCTTGAAGGTTCTTCCTTCCGGATTGCCACTCGCACTGGCGATGTCTCCTGAATCTCGCGGGGTTACAGTGCCGTCACAAGGTCCTTATCTCAGGCCTAGAACGGCAGAGCGTCCGGCAGCTTTGAAAGAGACCTTCGGCATTCTTCTGGCCTTCGGGGACGCTCCATGAGGAACAAGCTCCTCAGCAGCGTGCGTCTTTAGATCTTTCATGGCAGAACCTCTGTGGGCGACCTCATTCCTCCCCCCACGTGAGAGACACACACAACCTGCCATTAGGGGGTGGAAGGCTTTCGAGTCCAGAAGCGAGGCTGGCGCTCCCACTCAGCATTCCTGCACGGAACTGAGCCCGGGTGCGTGAGACCGTGAGAGGGGGCAAAGACAGGCGTACCAGCGAGCTGTTCACGGTGCACGCTGACGCATCACCCTTCAAGCTCACGTTCATTTCATGGAGAGAACACGAGGCCTTGATGCGCTTTCCTGTGGTACGTAAACTTTGGTCGCGTCCCCTGGTGGGCACATCGGCTCAGGACTGCCCTGTCCCAAAGGCTCCAGGTGTGGAGCCCGACTCTTGGAGCTCAGCCTCACGTGGCTCTTTCACGGACGAGACCGGCTCGCAATGGGACCGTTCACGAGCTGGGGACCGTGCTGGCTGTTAGGAGTCAGCACACCAAGAGCCCTCCGAGGGAGAGGAGCTGCTGACGTTTGCCAGCACAGTCTCCAATTCCGAACTGCAACCATTCCCTGTAAGAGGCTCCCGAAATCTTCGACGCAGTTTCTCAGTTAACTATAAATGGAGGCCAGTCACTTGGCAGACTCCCCCAACGCCCGGCCTCCCAGGCTGCGATACAGACACGCCGACTGCTTCAGCCAACAGGGACAGCTTGGAGTAAAAGTGAGACTCCTACGTGTCAAAGTACTTGCCTGACGCTGGCCAGAAGCTCAAACATTTAGGGCAGGGCATCAGGGCACTTCGCCGCACGCGGAGCAAGTTTGTTCTCATCTCGCCTCTGAATGCCGAGTTTAACCAGCTAGGAAGCAAACTTCGGGAAAGGTACTCAGGGTGCCGCCGATTCAAAATTCTCTCACCAGACAGCCCAAATCGTGTACGCCTCTTTGTATTTTCCATGGGCAGGACAAAATGGTGTCAACCCGCACGCCTCCAGCTGGGGGTGGGTTGGAGTGGGGTGGGGTGGGGTGGGGTGGGGTGGGAGAGGGGGTTGGGCGACGTACACTTTCCCCATGGGAAACAGGCCCACGCCTTCAGTGTGAAAGGCCTCTACGCCTCTCTGCTTTCGCAGCCCAGGCATAGCCTCAGCTCTGAAAAGCTTCCAGAGCAGGAAGGTCAGAAAACCTTTGAACCACCCAGCAGGTGCAGCACAGAACAAGGGCTTCTCTCTTGGCCTGAGAACACCCACTGCCCAGCGCTCCTTTGTGTACACACGTGGTGGAGGAAGGGTGCTGGATTCGGCTCCGTGAGAACTTCTCCGGGCCACGTAGTGTGAACGCAAGTAGATGAGCCCTACATCTCATGCCAGTCTCCTGTGCGAGTTGGACAAGGCGAACTCCCTGCTTGAATCCCTGGGTGGGTTAAGTACCCTGCGGGGAAGGATCGTTGCTTGGGAGCCCGGGGCTGGTATCGAGGTGACTGTTGTGTGCATCCACTTCGCAGCTGTTCTCTCTCCGTGGGTTCCCTCCACCTGCTGCAGCCAAAAGGGACAGCTTAGGGTAAAGATAAAAACCCAGTGTGTAAACGTTCTTGCCTAGCCCTCGCCCCAAGCACAAGCTTATATGCCTCTGGTCAAAGGCTTTCGCCACAAGCTGAACACGTTTGGTCTCATCTAAGCCTCTGAAGCCCGAGTTTACCCAGCTACGAATCAAACTTCAGGAAAGGTGCTCAGGGTGATGCGGACTGCCAAGCGTTTCACCAGGCAGCCCAGATCGAGTACAAACACTTGTGTTTGAAACGGGCAGAGGAAATGGTGTCAAGAGCGCGCCTCCATCTCCCGGGCGACGTACACATTTTCTCCATGAGATGCAAGCCTTTCCTCCAGTGTGAAAGGCCTTTACACTCTACACCTCTTGCGTTCACAGCACGCAGGTGCCACCCGCTCTGAGCATCTTCAAAAGGCACAGGGTCACGCAACGTGTGAACCACCGGGCGCGGGTGCAGCACACACCTAGGTCTTCGCTGTCGGCCTGAGAACACCCACGGCACAGGGCTTCTTTGGTGCACACACGTGGTAGCGGTCGGTGATGCATTCTGCTCCGTGAAACCTTCTCGGGGACACAGAGTGTGTGCGCACGTAGATTAGCCCTACACCTCATCCCTCTTTCTTGAGTGAGTTGTACTGCTATAAGGCAAAACTCCCTGCTGGAATCTCGGTGTGGCTTAAGTATCCTCCGGGAAGCGATCGCTGCTAGAGACACTGTGCTGCTCTCTAGGACAATGGTCTGTGCCTCCACTGCGCTGCTGTTGTCTCCAAGTCGCTTGCGAAGGCCTTTTCGAAGAGGTTGCTCACAGTGTCGTTTCTTTAGAGTAACCCACAGGCATACGAGGATGCCGGTTCTGTGAAGGAAAATGCTCCCTGCCTCAGCCACTTGGGCGCCGTTTTGTACAGGAAAGGACACTCCGCCTTGAAGGTTCTTCCTTCCGGATTGCCACTCGCACTGGCGATGTCTCCTGAATCTCGCGGGGTTACAGTGCCGTCCCAAGGTCGTTATCGCAGGCGTAGAACGGCAGAGCATCCGGCAGCTTTGAAAGAGACCTTCGGCATTCTTCTGGCCTTCGGGGACGCTCCATGAGGAACAAGCTCCTCAGCAGCGTGCGTCTTTAGATCTTTCATGGCAGAACCTCTGTGGGCGACCTCATTCCTCCCCCCACGTGAGAGACACACACAACCTGCCATTAGGGGGTGGAAGGCTTTCGAGTCCAGAAGCGAGGCTGGCGCTCCCACTCAGCATTCCTGCACGGAACTGAGCCCGGGTGCGTGAGACCGTGAGAGGGGGCAAAGACAGGCGTACCAGCGAGCTGTTCACGGTGCACGCTGACGCATCACCCTTCAAGCTCACGTTCATTTCATGGAGAGAACACGAGGCCTTGATGCGCTTTCCTGTGGTACGTAAACTTTGGTCGCATCCCCTGGTGGGCACATCGGCTCAGGACTGCCCTGTCCCAAAGGCTCCAGGTGTGGAGCCCGACTCTTGGAGCTCAGCCTCACGTGGCTCTTTCACGGACGAGACCGGCTCGCAATGGGACCGTTCACGAGCTGGGGACCGTGCTGGCTGTTAGGAGTCGGCACACCAAGAGCCCTCCGAGGGAGAGGAGCTGCTGACGTTTGCCAGCACAGTCTCCAATTCCGAACTACAACCATTCCCTGTAAGAGGCTCCCGAAAGCTTCGACGCAGTTTCTCAGTTAGCTATAAATGGAGGCCAGTCACTTGGCAGACTCCCCCAACGCCCGGCCTCCCAGGCTGCGATACAGACACGCCGACTGCTTCAGCCAACAGGGACAGCTTGGAGTAAAAGTGAGACTCCTACGTGTCAAAGTACTTGCCTGACGCTGGCCAGAAGCTCAAACATTTAGGGCAGGGCATCAGGGCACTTCGCCGCACGCGGAGCAAGTTTGTTCTCATCTCGCCTCTGAATGCCGAGTTTAACCAGCTAGGAAGCAAACTTCGGGAAAGGTACTCAGGGTGCCGCCGATTCAAAATTCTCTCACCAGACAGCCCAAATCGTGTACGCCTCTTTGTATTTTCCATGGGCAGGACAAAATGGTGTCAACCCGCACGCCTCCAGCTGGGGGTGGGTTGGAGTGGGGTGGGGTGGGGTGGGGTGGGGTGGGAGTGGGGGTTGGGCGACGTACACTTTCCCCATGGGAAACAGGCCCACGCCTTCAGTGTGAAAGGCCTCTACGCCTCTCTGCTTTCGCAGCCCAGGCGTAGCCTCAGCTCTGAAAAGCTTCCAGAGCAGGAAGGTCAGAAAACCTTTGAACCACCCAGCAGGTGCAGCACAGAACAAGGGCTTCTCTCTTGGCCTGAGAACACCCACTGCCCAGCGCTCCTTTGTGTACACACGTGGTGGAGGAAGGGTGCTGGATTCGGCTCCGTGAGAACTTCTCCGGGCCACGTAGTGTGAACGCAAGTAGATGAGCCCTACATCTCATGCCAGTCTCCTGTGCGAGTTGGACAAGGCGAACTCCCTGCTTGAATCCCTGGGTGGGTTAAGTACCCTGCGGGGAAGGATCGTTGCTTGGGAGCCCGGGGCTGGTATCGAGGTGACTGTTGTGTGCATCCACTTCGCAGCTGTTCTCTCTCCGCGGGTTCCCTCCGCCTGCTGCAGCCAAAAGGGACAGCTTAGGGTAAAGATAAAAACCCAGTGTGTAAACGTTCTTGCCTAGCCCTCGCCCCAAGCACAAGCTTATATGCCTCTGGTCAAAGGCTTTCGCCACAAGCTGAACACGTTTGGTCTCATCTAAGCCTCTGAAGCCCGAGTTTACCCAGCTACGAATCAAACTTCAGGGAAGGTGCTCAGGGTGATGCGGACTGCCAAGCCTTTCACCAGGCAGCCCAGATCGAGTACAAACACTTGTGTTTGAAACGGGCAGAGGAAATGGTGTCAAGAGCGCGCCTCCATCTCCCGGGCGACGTACACATTTTCTCCATGAGATGCAAGTCTTTCCTCCAGTGTGAAAGGCCTTTACACTCTACACCTCTTGCGCTCGCAGCACGCAGGTGCCACCCGCTCTGAGCATCTTCAAAAGGCACAGGGTCACGCAACGTGTGAACCACCGGGCGCGGGTGCAGCACACACCTAGGTCTTCGCTGTCGGCCTGAGAACACCCACGGCACAGGGCTTCTTTGGTGCACACACGTGGTAGCGATCGGTGATGCATTCTGCTCCGTGAAACCTTCTCGGGGACACAGAGCGTGAGCGCACGTAGATTAGCCCTACACCTCATCCCTCTTTCTTGAGTGAGTTGTACTGCTATAAGGCAAAACTCCCTGCTGGAATCTCGGTGTGGCTTAAGTATCCTCCGGGAAGCGATCGCTGCTAGAGACACTGTGCTGCTCTCTAGGACAATGGTCTGTGCCTCCACTGCGCTGCTGTTGTCTCCACGTCGCTTGCGAAGGCCTTTTCAAAGAGGTTGCTCACAGTGTCGTTTCTTTAGAGTAACCCACAGGCATACGAGGATGCCGGTTCTGTGAAGGAAAATGCTCCCTGCCTCAGCCACTTGGGCGCCGTTTTGTACAGGAAAGGACACTCCGCCTTGGAAGTTCTTCCTTCCGGATTGCCACTCGCACTGGCGATGTCTCCTGAATCTCGCGGGGTTACAGTGCCGTCACAAGGTCCTTATCTCAGGCCTAGAACGGCAGAGCGTCCGGCAGCTTTGAAAGAGACCTTCGGCATTCTTCTGGCCTTCGGGGACGCTCCATGAGGAACAAGCTCCTCAGCAGCGTGCGTCTTTAGATCTTTCATGGCAGAACCTCTGTGGGCGACCTCATTCCTCCCCCCACGTGAGAGACACACACAACCTGCCATTAGGGGGTGCAAGGCTTTCGAGTCCAGAAGCGAGGCTGGCGCTCCCACTCAGCATTCCTGCACGGAACTGAGCCCGGGTGCGTGAGACCGTGAGAGGGGGCAAAGACAGGCGTACCAGCGAGCTGTTCACGGTGCACGCTGACGCATCACCCTTCAAGCTCACGTTCATTTCATGGAGAGAACACGAGGCCTTGATGCGCTTTCCTGTGGTACGTAAACTTTGGTCGCGTCCCCTGGTGGGCACATCGGCTCAGGACTGCCCTGTCCCAAAGGCTCCAGGTGTGGAGCCCGACTCTTGGAGCTCAGCCTCACGTGGCTCTTTCACGGACGAGACCGGCTCGCAATGGGACCGTTCACGAGCTGGGGACCGTGCTGGCTGTTAGGAGTCGGCACACCAAGAGCCCTCCGAGGGAGAGGAGCTGCTGACGTTTGCCAGCACAGTCTCCAATTCCGAACTGCAACCATTCCCTGTAAGAGGCTCCCGAAAGCTTCGACGCAGTTTCTCAGTTAGCTATAAATGGAGGCCAGTCACTTGGCAGACTCCCCCAACGCCCGGCCTCCCAGGCTGCGATACAGACACGCCGACTGCTTCAGCCAACAGGGACAGCTTGGAGTAAAAGGGAGACTCCTACGTGTCAAAGTACTTGCCTGACGCTGGCCAGAAGCTCAAACATTTAGGGCAGGGCATCAGGGCACTTCGCCGCACGCGGAGCAAGTTTGTTCTCATCTCGCCTCTGAATGCCGAGTTTAACCAGCTAGGAAGCAAACTTCGGGAAAGGTACTCAGGGTGCCGCCGATTCAAAATTCTCTCACCAGACAGCCCAAATCGTGTACGCCTCTTTGTATTTTCCATGGGCAGGACAAAATGGTGTCAACCCGCACGCCTCCAGCTGGGGGTGGGTTGGAGTGGGGTGGGGTGGGGTGGGGTGGGGTGGGAGTGGGGGTTGGGCGACGTACACTTTCCCCATGGGAAACAGGCCCACGCCTTCAGTGTGAAAGGCCTCTACGCCTCTCTGCTTTCGCAGCCCAGGCGTAGCCTCAGCTCTGAAAAGCTTCCAGAGCAGGAAGGTCAGAAAACCTTTGAACCACCCAGCAGGTGCAGCACAGAACAAGGGCTTGTCTCTTGGCCTGAGAACACCCACTGCCCAGCGCTCCTTTGTGTACACACGTGGTGGAGGAAGGGTGCTGGATTCGGCTCCGTGAGAACTTCTCCGGGCCACGTAGTGTGAACGCAAGTAGATGAGCCCTACATCTCATGCCAGTCTCCTGTGCGAGTTGGACAAGGCGAACTCCCTGCTTGAATCCCTGGGTGGGTTAAGTACCCTGCGGGGAAGGATCGTTGCTTGGGAGCCCGGGGCTGGTATCGAGGTGACTGTTGTGTGCATCCACTTCGCAGCTGTTCTCTCTCCGCGGGTTCCCTCCGCCTGCTGCAGCCAAAAGGGACAGCTTAGGGTAAAGATAAAAACCCAGTGTGTAAACGTTCTTGCCTAGCCCTCGCCCCAAGCACAAGCTTATATGCCTCTGGTCAAAGGCTTTCGCCACAAGCTGAACACGTTTGGTCTCATCTAAGCCTCTGAAGCCCGAGTTTACCCAGCTACGAATCAAACTTCAGGAAAGGTGCTCAGGGTGATGCGGACTGCCAAGCGTTTCACCAGGCAGCCCAGATCGAGTACAAACACTTGTGTTTGAAACGGGCAGAGGAAATGGTGTCAAGAGCGCGCCTCCATCTCCCAGGCGACGTACACATTTTGTCCATGAGATGCAAGCCTTTCCTCCAGTGTGAAAGGCCTTTACACTCTACACCTCTTGCGCTCGCAGCACGCAGGTGCCACCCGCTCTGAGCGTCTTCAAAAGGCACAGGGTCACGCAACGTGTGAACCACCGGGCGCGGGTGCAGCACACACCTAGGTCTTCGCTGTCGGCCTGAGAACACCCACGGCACAGGGCTTCTTTGGTGCACACACGTGGTAGCGGTCCGTGATGCATTCTGCTCCGTGAAACCTTCTCGGGGACACAGAGCGTGAGCGCACGTAGATTAGCCCTACACCTCATCCCTCTTTCTTGAGTGAGTTGTACTGCTATAAGGCAAAACTCCCTGCTGGAATCTCGGTGTGGCTTAAGTATCCTCCGGGAAGCGATCGCTGCTAGAGACACTGTGCTGCTCTCTAGGACAATGGTCTGTGCCTCCACTCCGCTGCTGTTGTCTCCACGTCGCTTGCGAAGGCCTTTTCGAAGAGGTTGCTCACAGTGTCGTTTCTTTAGAGTAACCCACAGGCATACGAGGATGCCGGTTCTGTGAAGGAAAATGCTCCCTGCCTCAGCCACTTGGGCGCCGTTTTGTACAGGAAAGGACACTCCGCCTTGAAGGTTCTTCCTTCCGGATTGCCACTCGCACTGGCGATGTCTCCTGAATCTCGCGGGGTTACAGTGCCGTCACAAGGTCCTTATCTCAGGCCTAGAACGGCAGAGCGTCCGGCAGCTTTGAAAGAGACCTTCGGCATTCTTCTGGCCTTCGGGGACGCTCCATGAGTAACAAGCTCCTCAGCAGCGTGCGTCTTTAGATCTTTCATGGCAGAACCTCTGTGGGCGACCTCATTCCTCCCCCCACGTGAGAGACACACACAACCTGCCATTAGGGGGTGGAAGGCTTTCGAGTCCAGAAGCGAGGCTGGCGCTCCCACTCAGCATTCCTGCACGGAACTGAGCCCGGGTGCGTGAGACCGTGAGAGGGGGCAAAGACAGGCGTACCAGCGAGCTGTTCACGGTGCACGCTGACGCATCACCCTTCAAGCTCACGTTCATTTCATGGAGAGAACACGAGGCCTTGATGCGCTTTCCTGTGGTACGTAAACTTTGGTCGCGTCCCCTGGTGGGCACATCGGCTCAGGACTGCCCTGTCCCAAAGGCTCCAGGTGTGGAGCCCGACTCTTGGAGCTCAGCCTCACGTGGCTCTTTCACGGACGAGACCGGCTCGCAATGGGACCGTTCACGAGCTGGGGACCGTGCTGGCTGTTAGGAGTCGGCACACCAAGAGCCCTCCGAGGGAGAGGAGCTGCTGACGTTTGCCAGCACAGTCTCCAATTCCGAACTGCAACCATTCCCTGTAAGAGGCTCCCGAAAGCTTCGACGCAGTTTCTCAGTTAGCTATAAATGGAGGCCAGTCACTTGGCAAACTCCCCCAACGCCCGGCCTCCCAGGCTGCGATACAGACATGCCGACTGCTTCAGCCAACAGGGACAGCTTGGAGTAAAAGGGAGACTCCTACGTGTCAAAGTACTTGCCTGACGCTGGCCAGAAGCTCAAACATTTAGGGCAGGGCATCAGGGCACTTCGCCGCACGCGGAGCAAGTTTGTTCTCATCTCGCCTCTGAATGCCGAGTTTAACCAGCTAGGAAGCAAACTTCGGGAAAGGTACTCAGGGTGCCGCCGATTCAAAACTCTCTCACCAGACAGCCCAAATCGTGTACGCCTCTTTGTATTTTCCATGGGCAGGACAAAATGGTGTCAACCCGCACGCCTCCAGCTGGGGGTGGGTTGGAGTGGGGTGGGGTGGGGTGGGGTGGGGTGGGAGTGGGGGTTGGGCGACGTACACTTTCCCCATGGGAAACAGGCCCACGCCTTCAGTGTGAAAGGCCTCTACGCCTCTCTGCTTTCGCAGCCCAGGCGTAGCCTCAGCTCTGAAAAGCTTCCAGAGCAGGAAGGTCAGAAAACCTTTGAACCACCCAGCAGGTGCAGCACAGAACAAGGGCTTCTCTCTTGGCCTGAGAACACCCACTGCCCAGCGCTCCTTTGTGTACACACGTGGTGGAGGAAGGGTGCTGGATTCGGCTCCGTGAGAACTTCTCCGGGCCACGTAGTGTGAACGCAAGTAGATGAGCCCTACATCTCATGCCAGTCTCCTGTGCGAGTTGGACAAGGCGAACTCCCTGCTTGAATCCCTGGGTGGGTTAAGTACCCTGTGGGGAAGGATCGTTGCTTGGGAGCCCGGGGCTGGTATCGAGGTGACTGTTGTGTGCATCCACTTCGCAGCTGTTCTCTCTCCGCGGGTTCCCTCCGCCTGCTGCAGCCAAAAGGGACAGCTTAGGGTAAAGATAAAAGCCCAGTGTGTAAACGTTCTTGCCTAGCCCTCGCCCCAAGCACAAGCTTATATGCCTCTGGTCAAAGGCTTTCGCCACAAGCTGAACACGTTTGGTCTCATCTAAGCCTCAGAAGCCCGAGTTTACCCAGCTACGAATCAAACTTCAGGGAAGGTGCTCAGGGTGATGCGGACTGCCAAGCGTTTCACCAGGCAGCCCAGATCGAGTACAAACACTTGTGTTTGAAACGGGCAGAGGAAATGGTGTCAAGAGCGCGCCTCCATCTCCCGGGCGACGTACACATTTTGTCCATGAGATGCAAGCCTTTCCTCCAGTGTGAAAGGCCTTTACACTCTACACCTCTTGCGCTCGCAGCACGCAGGTGCCACCCGCTCTGAGCATCTTCAAAAGGCACAGGGTCACGCAACGTGTGAATCACCGGGTGCGGGTGCAGCACACACCTAGGTCTTCGCTGTCGGCCTGAGAACACCCACGGCACAGGGCTTCTTTGGTGCACACACGTGGTAGCGGTCGGTGATGCATTCTGCTCCGTGAAACCTTCTCGGGGACACAGAGCGTGAGCGCACGTAGATTAGCCCTACACCTCATCCCTCTTTCTTGAGTGAGTTGTACTGCTATAAGGCAAAACTCCCTGCTGGAATCTCGGTGTGGCTTAAGTATCCTCCGGGAAGCGATCGCTGCTAGAGACACTGTGCTGCTCTCTAGGACAATGGTCTGTGCCTCCACTGCGCTGCTGTTGTCTCCAAGTCGCTTGCGAAGGCCTTTTCGAAGAGGTTGCTCACAGTGTCGTTTCTTTAGAGTAACCCACAGGCATACGAGGATGCCGGTTCTGTGAAGGAAAATGCTCCCTGCCTCAGCCACTTGGGCGCCGTTTTGTACAGGAAAGGACACTCCGCCTTGAAGGTTCTTCCTTCCGGATTGCCACTCGCACTGGCGATGTCTCCTGAATCTCGCGGGGTTACAGTGCCGTCACAAGGTCCTTATCTCAGGCCTAGAACGGCAGAGCGTCCGGCAGCTTTGAAAGAGACCTTCGGCATTCTTCTGGCCTTCGGGGACGCTCCATGAGGAACAAGCTCCTCAGCAGCGTGCGTCTTTAGATCTTTCATGGCAGAACCTCTGTGGGCGACCTCATTCCTCCCCCGACGTGAGAGACACACACAACCTGCCATTAGGGGGTGGAAGGCTTTCGAGTCCAGAAGCGAGGCTGGCGCTCCCACTCAGCATTCCTGCACGGAACTGAGCCCGGGTGCGTGAGACCGTGAGAGGGGGCAAAGACAGGCGTACCAGCGAGCTGTTCACGGTGCACGCTGACGCATCACCCTTCAAGCTCACGTTCATTTCATGGAGAGAACACGAGGCCTTGATGCGCTTTCCTGTGGTACGTAAACTTTGGTCGTGTCCCCTGGTGGGCACATCGGCTCAGGACTGCCCTGTCCCAAAGGCTCCAGGTGTGGAGCCCGACTCTTGGAGCTCAGCCTCACTTGGCTCTTTCACGGACGAGACCGGCTCGCAATGGGACCGTTCACGAGCTGGGGACCGTGCTGGCTGTTAGGAGTCGGCACACCAAGAGCCCTCCGAGGGAGAGGAGCTGCTGACGTTTGCCAGCACAGTCTCCAATTCCGAACTGCAACCATTCCCTGTAAGAGGCTCCCGAAAGCTTCGACGCAGTTTCTCAGTTAGCTATAAATGGAGGCCAGTCACTTGGCAGACTCCCCCAACGCCCGGCCTCCCAGGCTGCGATACAGACACGCCAACTGCTTCAGCCAACAGGGACAGCTTGGAGTAAAAGGGAGAATCCTATGTGTCAAAGTACTTGCCTGACGCTGGCCAGAAGCTCAAACATTAAGGGCAGGGCATCAGGGCACTTCGCCGCACGCGGAGCAAGTTTGTTCTCATCTCGCCTCTGAATGCCGAGTTTAACCAGCTAGGAAGCAAACTTCGGGAAAGGTACTCAGGGTGCCGCCGATTCAAAATTCTCTCACCAGACAGCCCAAATCGTGTACGCCTCTTTGTATTTTCCATGGGCAGGACAAAATGGTGTCAACCCGCACGCCTCCAGCTGGGGGTGGGTTGGAGTGGGGTGGGGTGGGGTGGGGTGGGGTGGGAGTGGGGGTTGGGCGACGTACACTTTCCCCATGGGAAACAGGCCCACGCCTTCAGTGTGAAAGGCCTCTATGCCTCTCTGCTTTCGCAGCCCAGGCGTAGCCTCAGCTCTGAAAAGCTTCCAGAGCAGGAAGGTCAGAAAACCTTTGAACCACCCAGCAGGTGCAGCACAGAACAAGGGCTTCTCTCTTGGCCTGAGAACACCCACTGCCCAGCGCTCCTTTGTGTACACACGTGGTGGAGGAAGGGTGCTGGATTCGGCTCCGTGAGAACTTCTCCGGGCCACGTAGTGTGAACGCAAGTAGATGAGCCCTACATCTCATGCCAGTCTCCTGTGCGAGTTGGACAAGGCGAACTCCCTGCTTGAATCCCTGGGTGGGTTAAGTACCCTGCGGGGAAGGATCGTTGCTTGGGAGCCCGGGGCTGATATCGAGGTGACTGTTGTGTGCATCCACTTCGCAGCTGTTCTCTCTCCGCGGGTTCTCTCCGCCTGCTGCAGCCAAAAGGGACAGCTTAGGGTAAAGATAAAAACCCAGTGTGTAAACGTTCTTGCCTAGCCCTCGCCCCAAGCACAAGCTTATATGCCTCTGGTCAAAGGCTTTCGCCACAAGCTGAACACGTTTGGTCTCATCTAAGCCTCTGAAGCCCGAGTTTACCCAGCTACGAATCAAACTTCAGGAAAGGTGCTCAGGGTGATGCGGACTGCCAAGCGTTTCACCAGGCAGCCCAGATCGAGTACAAACACTTGTGTTTGAAACGGGCAGAGGAAATGGTGTCAAGAGCGCGCCTCCATCTCCCGGGCGACGTACACATTTTCTCCATGAGATGCAAGCCTTTCCTCCAGTGTGAAAGGCCTTTACACTCTACACCTCTTGCGCTCGCAGCACGCAGGTGCCACCCGCTCTGAGCATCTTCAAAAGGCACAGGGTCACGCAACGTGTGAATCACCGGGTGCGGGTGCAGCACACACCTAGGTCTTCGCTGTCGGCCTGAGAACACCCACGGCACAGGGCTTCTTTGGTGCACACACGTGGTAGCGGTCGGTGATGCATTCTGCTCCGTGAAACCTTCTCGGGGACACAGAGCGTGAGCGCACGTAGATTAGCCCTACACCTCATCCCTCTTTCTTGAGTGAGTTGTACTGCTATAAGGCAAAACTCCCTGCTGGAATCTCGGTGTGGCTTAAGTATCCTCCGGGAAGCGATCGCTGCTAGAGACACTGTGCTGCTCTCTAGGACAATGGTCTGTGCCTCCACTGCGCTGCTGTTGTCTCCAAGTCGCTTGCGAAGGCCTTTTCGAAGAGGTTGCTCACAGTGTCGTTTCTTTAGAGTAACCCACAGGCATACGAGGATGCCGGTTCTGTGAAGGAAAATGCTCCCTGCCTCAGCCACTTGGGCGCCGTTTTGTACAGGAAAGGACACTCCGCCTTGAAGGTTCTTCCTTCCGGATTGCCACTCGCACTGGCGATGTCTCCTGAATCTCGCGGGGTTACAGTGCCGTCACAAGGTCCTTATCTCAGGCCTAGAACGGCAGAGCGTCCGGCAGCTTTGAAAGAGACCTTCGGCATTCTTCTGGCCTTCGGGGACGCTCCATGAGGAATAAGCTCCTCAGCAGCGTGCGTCTTTAGATCTTTCATGGCAGAACCTCTGTGGGCGACCTCATTCCTCCCCCCACGTGAGAGACACACACAACCTGCCATTAGGGGGTGGAAGGGTTTCGAGTCCAGAAGCGAGGCTGGCGCTCCCACTCAGCATTCCTGCACGGAACTGAGCCCGGGTGCGTGAGACCGTGAGAGGGGGCAAAGACAGGCGTACCAGCGAGCTGTTCATGGTGCACGCTGACGCATCACCCTTCAAGCTCACGTTCATTTCATGGAGAGAACACGAGGCCTTGATGCGCTTTCCTGTGGTACGTAAACTTTGGTCGCGTCCCCTGGTGGGCACATCGGCTCAGGACTGCCCTGTCCCAAAGGCTCCAGGTGTGGAGCCCGACTCTTGGAGCTCAGCCTCACGTGGCTCTTTCACGGACGAGACCGGCTCGCAATGGGACCGTTCACGAGCTGGGGACCGTGCTGGCTGTTAGGAGTCGGCACACCAAGAGCCCTCCGAGGGAGAGGAGCTGCTGACGTTTGCCAGCACAGTCTCCAATTCCCAACTGCAACCATTCCCTGTAAGAGGCTCCCGAAAGCTTCGACGCAGTTTCTCAGTTAGCTATAAATGGAGGCCAGTCACTTGGCAGACTCCCCCAACGCCCGGCCTCCCAGGCTGCGATACAGACACGCCGACTGCTTCAGCCAACAGGGACAGCTTGGAGTAAAAGGGAGACTCCTACGTGTCAAAGTACTTGCCTGACGCTGGCCAGAAGCTCAAACATTTAGGGCAGGGCATCAGGGCACTTCGCCGCACGCGGAGCAAGTTTGTTCTCATCTCGCCTCTGAATGCCGAGTTTAACCAGCTAGGAAGCAAACTTCGGGAAAGGTACTCAGGGTGCCGCCGATTCAAAATTCTCTCACCAGACAGCCCAAATCGTGTACACCTCTTTGTATTTTCCATGGGCAGGACAAAATGGTGTCAACCCGCACGCCTCCAGCTGGGGGTGGGTTGGAGTGGGGTGGCGTGGGGTGGGGTGGGGTGGGAGTGGGGGTTGGGCGACGTACACTTTCCCCATGGGAAACAGGCCCACGCCTTCAGTGTGAAAGGCCTCTATGCCTCTCTGCTTTCGCAGCCCAGGCGTAGCCTCAGCTCTGAAAAGCTTCCAGAGCAGGAAGGTCAGAAAACCTTTGAACCACCCAGCAGGTGCAGCACAGAACAAGGGCTTCTCTCTTGGCCTGAGAACACCCACTGCCCAGCGCTCCTTTGTGTACACACGTGGTGGAGGAAGGGTGCTGGATTCGGCTCCGTGAGAACTTCTCCAGGCCACGTAGTGTGAACGCAAGTAGATGAGCCCTACATCTCATGCCAGTCTCCTGTGCGAGTTGGACAAGGCGAACTCCCTGCTTGAATCCCTGGGTGGGTTAAGTACCCTGCGGGGAAGGATCGTTGCTTGGGAGCCCGGGGCTGATATCGAGGTGACTGTTGTGTGCATCCACTTCGCAGCTGTTCTCTCTCCGCGTGTTCTCTCCGCCTGCTGCAGCCAAAAGGGACAGCTTAGGGTAAAGATAAAAACCCAGTGTGTAAACGTTCTTGCCTAGCCCTCGCCCCAAGCACAAGCTTATATGCCTCTGGTCAAAGGCTTTCGCCACAAGCTGAACACGTTTGGTCTCATCTAAGCCTCTGAAGCCCGAGTTTACCCAGCTACGAATCAAACTTCAGGAAAGGTGCTCAGGGTGATGCGGACTGCCAAGCGTTTCACCAGGCAGCCCAGATCGAGTACAAACACTTGTGTTTGAAACGGGCAGAGGAAATGGTGTCAAGAGCGCGCCTCCATCTCCCGGGCGACGTACACATTTTCTCCATGAGATGCAAGCCTTTCCTCCAGTGTGAAAGGCCTTTACACTCTACACCTCTTGCGCTCGCAGCACGCAGGTGCCACCCGCTCTGAGCATCTTCAAAAGGCACAGGGTCACGCAACGTGTGAATCACCGGGTGCGGGTGCAGCACACACCTAGGTCTTCGCTGTCGGCCTGAGAACACCCACGGCACAGGGCTTCTTTGGTGCACACACGTGGTAGCGGTCGGTGATGCATTCTGCTCCGTGAAACCTTCTCGGGGACACAGAGCGTGAGCGCACGTAGATTAGCCCTACACCTCATCCCTCTTTCTTGAGTGAGTTGTACTGCTATAAGGCAAAACTCCCTGCTGGAATCTCGGTGTGGCTTAAGTATCCTCCGGGAAGCGATCGCTGCTAGAGACACTGTGCTGCTCTCTAGGACAATGGTCTGTGCCTCCACTGCGCTGCTGTTGTCTCCAAGTCGCTTGCGAAGGCCTTTTCGAAGAGGTTGCTCACAGTGTCGTTTCTTTAGAGTAACCCACAGGCATACGAGGATGCCGGTTCTGTGAAGGAAAATGCTCCCTGCCTCAGCCACTTGGGCGCCGTTTTGTACAGGAAAGGACACTCCGCCTTGAAGGTTCTTCCTTCCGGATTGCCACTCGCACTGGCGATGTCTCCTGAATCTCGCGGGGTTACAGTGCCGTCACAAGGTCCTTATCTCAGGCCTAGAACGGCAGAGCGTCCGGCAGCTTTGAAAGAGACCTTCGGCATTCTTCTGGCCTTCGGGGACGCTCCATGAGGAACAAGCTCCTCAGCAGCGTGCGTCTTTAGATCTTTCATGGCAGAACCTCTGTGGGCGACCTCATTCCTCCCCCGACGTGAGAGACACACACAACCTGCCATTAGGGGGTGGAAGGCTTTCGAGTCCAGAAGCGAGGCTGGCGCTCCCACTCAGCATTCCTGCACGGAACTGAGCCCGGGTGCGTGAGACCGTGAGAGGGGGCAAAGACAGGCGTACCAGCGAGCTGTTCACGGTGCACGCTGACGCATCACCCTTCAAGCTCACGTTCATTTCATGGAGAGAACACGAGGCCTTGATGCGCTTTCCTGTGGTACGTAAACTTTGGTCGTGTCCCCTGGTGGGCACATCGGCTCAGGACTGCCCTGTCCCAAAGGCTCCAGGTGTGGAGCCCGACTCTTGGAGCTCAGCCTCACGTGGCTCTTTCACGGACGAGACCGGCTCGCAATGGGACCGTTCACGAGCTGGGGACCGTGCTGGCTGTTAGGAGTCGGCACACCAAGAGCCCTCCGAGGGAGAGGAGCTGCTGACGTTTGCCAGCACAGTCTCCAATTCCGAACTGCAACCATTCCCTGTAAGAGGCTCCCGAAAGCTTCGACGCAGTTTCTCAGTTAGCTATAAATGGAGGCCAGTCACTTGGCAGACTCCCCCAACGCCCGGCCTCCCAGGCTGCGATACAGACACGCCAACTGCTTCAGCCAACAGGGACAGCTTGGAGTAAAAGGGAGAATCCTATGTGTCAAAGTACTTGCCTGACGCTGGCCAGAAGCTCAAACATTAAGGGCAGGGCATCAGGGCACTTCGCCGCACGCGGAGCAAGTTTGTTCTCATCTCGCCTCTGAATGCCGAGTTTAACCAGCTAGGAAGCAAACTTCGGGAAAGGTACTCAGGGTGCCGCCGATTCAAAATTCTCTCACCAGACAGCCCAAATCGTGTACGCCTCTTTGTATTTTCCATGGGCAGGACAAAATGGTGTCAACCCGCACGCCTCCAGCTGGGGGTGGGTTGGAGTGGGGTGGGGTGGGGTGGGGTGGGGTGGGAGTGGGGGTTGGGCGACGTACACTTTCCCCATGGGAAACAGGCCCACGCCTTCAGTGTGAAAGGCCTCTACGCCTCTCTGCTTTCGCAGCCCAGGCGTAGCCTCAGCTCTGAAAAGCTTCCAGAGCAGGAAGGTCAGAAAACCTTTGAACCACCCAGCAGGTGCAGCACAGAACAAGGGCTTCTCTCTTGGCCTGAGAACACCCACTGCCCAGCGCTCCTTTGTGTACACACGTGGTGGAGGAAGGGTGCTGGATTCGGCTCCGTGAGAACTTCTCCGGGCCACGTAGTGTGAACGCAAGTAGATGAGCCCTACATCTCATGCCAGTCTCCTGTGCGAGTTGGACAAGGCGAACTCCCTGCTTGAATCCCTGGGTGGGTTAAGTACCCTGCGGGGAAGGATCGTTGCTTGGGAGCCCGGGGCTGGTATCGAGGTGACTGTTGTGTGCATCCACTTCGCAGCTGTTCTCTCTCCGCGGGTTCTCTCCGCCTGCTGCAGCCAAAAGGGACAGCTTAGGGTAAAGATAAAAACCCAGTGTGTAAACGTTCTTGCCTAGCCCTCGCCCCAAGCACAAGCTTATATGCCTCTGGTCAAAGGCTTTCGCCACAAGCTGAACACTTTTGGTCTCATCTAAGCCTCTGAAGCCCGAGTTTACCCAGCTACGAATCAAACTTCAGGAAAGGTGCTCAGGGTGATGCGGACTGCCAAGCGTTTCACCAGGCAGCCCAGATCGAGTACAAACACTTGTGTTTGAAACGGGCAGAGGAAATGGTGTCAAGAGCGCGCCTCCATCTCCCGGGCGACGTACACATTTTCTCCATGAGATGCAAGCCCTTCCTCCAGTGTGAAAGGCCTTTACACTCTACACCTCTTGCGCTCGCAGCACGCAGGTGCCACCCGCTCTGAGCATCTTCAAAAGGCACAGGGTCACGCAACGTGTGAACCACCGGGCGCGGGTGCAGCACACACCTAGGTCTTCGCTGTCGGCCTGAGAACACCCACGGCACAGGGCTTCTTTGGTGCACACACGTGGTAGCGGTCGGTGATGCATTCTGCTCCGTGAAACCTTCTCGGGGACACAGAGCGTGAGCGCACGTAGATTAGCCCTACACCTCATCCCTCTTTCTTGAGTGAGTTGTACTGCTATAAGGCAAAACTCCCTGCTGGAATCTCGGTGTGGCTTAAGTATCCTCCGGGAAGCGATCGCTGCTAGAGACACTGTGCTGCTCTCTAGGACAATGGTCTGTGCCTCCACTGCGCTGCTGTTGTCTCCAAGTCGCTTGCGAAGGCCTTTTCGAAGAGGTTGCTCACAGTGTCGTTTCTTTAGAGTAACCCACAGGCATACGAGGATGCCGGTTCTGTGAAGGAAAATGCTCCCTGCCTCAGCCACTTGGGCGCCGTTTTGTACAGGAAAGGACACTCCGCCTTGAAGGTTCTTCCTTCCGGATTGCCACTCGCACTGGCGATGTCTCCTGAATCTCGCGGGGTTACAGTGCCGTCACAAGGTCCTTATCTCAGGCCTAGAACGGCAGAGCATCCGGCAGCTTTGAAAGAGACCTTCGGCATGCTTCTGGCCTTCGGGGACGCTCCATGAGGAACAAGCTCCTCAGCAGCGTGCGTCTTTAGATCTTTCATGGCAGAACCTCTGTGGGCGACCTCATTCCTCCCCCCACGTGAGAGACACACACAACCTGCCATTAGGGGGTGGAAGGCTTTCGAGTCCAGAAGCGAGGCTGGCGCTCCCACTCAGCATTCCTGCACGGAACTGAGCCCGGGTGCGTGAGACCGTGAGAGGGGGCAAAGACAGGCGTACCAGCGAGCTGTTCACGGTGCACGCTGACGCATCACCCTTCAAGCTCACGTTCATTTCATGGAGAGAACACGAGGCCTTGATGCGCTTTCCTGTGGTACGTAAACTTTGGTCGCGTCCCCTGGTGGGCACATCGGCTCAGGACTGCCCTGTCCCAAAGGCTCCAGGTGTGGAGCCCGACTCTTGGAGCTCAGCCTCACGTGGCTCTTTCACGGACGAGACCGGCTCGCAATGGGACCGTTCACGAGCTGGGGACCGTGCTGGCTGTTAGGAGTCGGCACACCAAGAGCCCTCCGAGGGAGAGGAGCTGCTGACGTTTGCCAGCACAGTCTCCAATTCCGAACTGCAACCATTCCCTGTAAGAGGCTCCCGAAAGCTTCGATGCAGTTTCTCAGTTAGCTATAAATGGAGGCCAGTCACTTGGCAGACTCCCCCAACGCCCGGCCTCCCAGGCTGCGATACAGACACGCCGACTGCTTCAGCCAACAGGGACATCTTGGAGTAAAAGGGAGACTCCTACGTGTCAAAGTACTTGCCTGACGCTGGCCAGAAGCTCAAACATTTAGGGCAGGGCATCAAGGCACTTCGCCGCACGCGGAGCAAGTTTGTTCTCATCTCGCGTCTGAATGCCGAGTTTAACCAGCTAGGAAGCAAACTTCGGGAAAGGTACTCAGGGTGCCGCCGATTCAAAATTCTTTCACCAGACAGCCCAAATCGTGTACGCCTCTTTGTATTTTCCATGGGCAGGACAAAATGGTGTCAACCCGCACGCCTCCAGCTGGGGGTGGGTTGGAGTGGGGTGGGGTGGGGTGGGGTGGGGTGGGAGTGGGGGTTGGGCGACATACACTTTCCCCATGGGAAACAGGCCCACGCCTTCAGTGTGAAAGGCCTCTACGCCTCTCTGCTTTCGCAGCCCAGGCGTAGCCTCAGCTCTGAAAAGCTTCCAGAGCAGGAAGGTCAGAAAACCTTTGAACCACCCAGCAGGTACAGCACAGAACAAGGGTTTCTCTCTTGGCCTGAGAACACCCACTGCCCAGCGCTCCTTTGTGTACACACGTGGTGGAGGAAGGGTGCTGGATTCGGCTCCGTGAGAACTTCTCCAGGCCACGTAGTGTGAACGCAAGTAGATGAGCCCTACATCTCATGCAATTCTCCTGTGCGAGTTGGACAAGGTGAACTCCCTGCTTGAATCCCTGGGTGGGTTAAGTACCCTGCGGGGAAGGATCGTTGCTTGGGAGCCCGGGGCTGGTATCGAGGTGACTGTTGTGTGCATCCACTTCGCAGCTGTTCTCTCTCCGCGGGTTCCCTCCGCCTGCTGCAGCCAAAAGGGACAGCTTAGGGTAAAGATAAAAACCCAGTGTGTAAACGTTCTTGCCTAGCCCTCGCCCCAAGCACAAGCTTATATGCCTCTGGTCAAAGGCTTTCGCCACAAGCTGAACACGTTTGGTCTCATCTAAGCCTCTGAAGCCCGAGTTTACCCAGCTACGAATCAAACTTCAGGAAAGGTGCTCAGGGTGATGCAGACTGCCAAGCGTTTCACCAGGCAGCCCAGATCGAGTACAAACACTTGTGTTTGAAACAGGCAGAGGAAATGGTGTCAAGAGCGCGCCTCCATCTCCCGGGCGACGTACACATTTTCTCCATGAGATGCAAGCCTTTCCTCCAGTGTGAAAGGCCTTTACACTCTACACCTCTTGCGCTCGCAGCACGCAGGTGCCACCCGCTCTGAGCATCTTCAAAAGGCACAGGGTCACGCAACGTGTGAACCACCGGGCGCGGGTGCAGCACACACCTAGGTCTTCGCTGTCGGCCTGAGAACACCCACGGCACAGGGCTTCTTTGGTGCACACACGTGGTAGCGGTCGGTGATGCATTCTGCTCCGTGAAACCTTCTCGGGGACACAGAGCGTGAGCGCACGTAGATTAGCCCTACACCTCATCCCTCTTTCTTGAGTGAGTTGTACTGCTATAAGGCAAAACTCCCTGCTGGAATCTCGGTGTGGCTTAAGTATCCTCCGGGAAGCGATCGCTGCTAGAGACACTGTGCTGCTCTCTAGGACAATGGTCTGTGCCTCCACTGCACTGCTTTTGTCTCCAAGTCGCTTGCGAAGGCCTTTTCGAAGAGGTTGCTCACAGTGTCGTTTCTTTAGAGTAACCCACAGGCATACGAGGATGCCGGTTCTGTGAAGGAAAATGCTCCCTGCCTCAGCCACTTGGGCGCCGTTTTGTACAGGAAAGGACACTCCGCCTTGAAGGTTCTTCCTTCCGGATTGCCACTCGCACTGGCGATGTGTCCTGAATCTCGCGGGGTTACAGTGCCATCACAAGGTCCTTATCTCAGGCCTAGAACGGCAGAGCGTCCGGCAGCTTTGAAAGAGACCTTCGGCATTCTTCTGGCCTTCGGGGACGCTCCATGAGGAACAAGCTCCTCAGCAGCGTGCGTCTTTAGATCTTTCATGGCAGAACCTCTGTGGGCGACCTCATTCCTCCCCCCACGTGAGAGACACACACAACCTGCCATTAGGGGGTGGAAGGCTTTCGAGTCCAGAAGCGAGGCTGGCGCTCCCACTCAGCATTCCTGCACGGAACTGAGCCCGGGTGCGTGAGACCGTGAGAGGGGGCAAAGACAGGCGTACCAGCGAGCTGTTCACGGTGCACGCTGACGCATCACCCTTCAAGCTCACGTTCATTTCATGGAGAGAACACGAGGCCTTGATGCGCTTTCCTGTGGTACGTAAACTTTGGTCGCGTCCCCTGGTGGGCACATCGGCTCAGGACTGCCCTGTCCCAAAGGCTCCAGGTGTGGAGCCCGACTCTTGGAGCTCAGCCTCACGTGGCTCTTTCACGGACGAGACCGGCTCGCAATGGGACCGTTCACGAGCTGGGGACCGTGCTGGCTGTTAGGAGTCGGCACACCAAGAGCCCTCCGAGGGAGAGGAGCTGCTGACGTTTGCCAGCACAGTCTCCAATTCCGAACTGCAACCATTCCCTGTAAGAGGCTCCCGAAAGCTTCGACGCAGTTTCTCAGTTAGCTATAAATGGAGGCCAGTCACTTGGCAGACTCCCCCAACGCCCGACCTCCCAGGCTGCGATACAGACACGCCGACTGCTTCAGCCAACACGGACAGCTTGGAGTAAAAGTGAGACTCCTACGTGTCAAAGTACTTGCCTGATGCTGGCCAGAAGCTCAAACATTTAGGGCAGGGCATCAGGGCACTTCGCCGCACGCGGAGCAAGTTTGTTCTCATCTCGCCTCTGAATGCCGAGTTTAACCAGCTAGGAAGCAAACTTCGGGAAAGGTACTCAGGGTGCCGCCGATTCAAAATTCTCTCACCAGACAGCCCAAATCGTGTACGCCTCTTTGTATTTTCCATGGGCAGGACAAAATGGTGTCAACCCGCACGCCTCCAGCTGGGGGTGGGTTGGAGTGGGGTGGGGTGGGGTGGGGTGGGGTGGGAGTGGGGGTTGGGCGACGTACACTTTCCCCATGGGAAACAGGCCCACGCCTTCAGTGTGAAAGGCCTCTACGCCTCTCTGCTTTCGCAGCCCAGGCGTAGCCTCAGCTCTGAAAAGCTTCCAGAGCAGGAAGGTCAGAAAACCTTTGAACCACCCAGCAGGTGCAGCACAGAACAAGGGCTTCTCTCTTGGCCTGAGAACACCCACTGCCCAGCGCTCCTTTGTGTACACACGTGGTGGAGGAAGGGTGCTGGATTCGGCTCCGTGAGAACTTCTCCGGGCCACGTAGTGTGAACGCAAGTAGATGAGCCCTACATCTCATGCCAGTCTCCTGTGCGAGTTGGACAAGGCGAACTCCCTGCTTGAATCCCTGGGTGGGTTAAGTACCCTGCGGGGAAGGATCGTTGCTTGGGAGCCCGGGGCTGGTATCGAGGTGACTGTTGTGTGCATCCACTTCGCAGCTGTTCTCTCTCCGCGGGTTCCCTCCGCCTGCTGCAGCCAAAAGGGACAGCTTAGGGTAAAGATAAAAACCCAGTGTGTAAACGTTCTTGCCTAGCCCTCGCCCCAAGCACAAGCTTATATGCCTCTGGTCAAAGGCTTTCGCCACAAGCTGAACACGTTTGGTCTCATCTAAGCCTCTGAAGCCCGAGTTTACCCAGCTACGAATCAAACTTCAGGGAAGGTGCTCAGGGTGATGCGGACTGCCAAGCGTTTCACCAGGCAGCCCAGATCGAGTACAAACACTTGTGTTTGAAACGGGCAGAGGAAATGGTGTCAAGAGCGCACCTCCATCTCCCGGGCGACGTACACATTTTCTCCATGAGATGCAAGCCTTTCCTCCAGTGTGAAAGGCCTTTACACTCTACACCTCTTGCGCTCGCAGCACGCAGGTGCCACCCGCTCTGAGCGTCTTCAAAAGGCACAGGCTCACGCAACGTGTGAACCACCGGGCGCGGGTGCAGCACACACCTAGGTCTTCGCTGTTGGCCTGAGAACACCCACGGCACAGGGCTTCTTTGGTGCACACACGTGGTAGCGGTCGGTGATGCATTCTGCTCCGTGAAACCTTCTCGGGGACACAGAGCGTGAGCGCACGTAGATTAGCCCTACACCTCATCCCTCTTTCTTGAGTGAGTTGTACTGCTATAAGGCAAAACTCCCTGCTGGAATCTCGGTGTGGCTTAAGTATCCTCCGGGAAGCGATCGCTGCTAGAGACACTGTGCTGCTCTCTAGGACAATGGTCTGTGCCTCCACTGTGCTGCTGTTGTCTCCACGTCGCTTGCGAAGGCCTTTTCGAAGAGGTTGCTCACAGTGTCGTTTCTTTAGAGTAACCCACAGGCATACGAGGATGCCGGTTCTGTGAAGGAAAATGCTCCCTGCCTCAGCCACTTGGGCGCCGTTTTGTACAGGAAAGGACACTCCGCCTTGAAGGTTCTTCCTTCCGGATTGCCACTCGCACTGGCGATGTCTCCTGAATCTCGCGGGGTTACAGTGCCGTCACAAGGTCCTTATCTCAGGCCTAGAACGGCAGAGCATCCGGCAGCTTTGAAAGAGACCTTCGGCATTCTTCTGGCCTTCGGGGACGCTCCATGAGGAACAAGCTCCTCAGCAGCGTGCGTCTTTAGATCTTTCATGGCAGAACCTCTGTGGGCGACCTCATTCCTCCCCCCACGTGAGAGACACACACAACCTGCCATTAGGGGGTGGAAGGCTTTCGAGTCCAGAAGCGAGGCTGGCGCTCCCACTCAGCATTCCTGCACGGAACTGAGCCCGGGTGCGTGAGACCGTGAGAGGGGGCAAAGACAGGCGTACCAGCGAGCTGTTCACGGTGCACGCTGACGCATCACCCTTCAAGCTCACGTTCATTTCATGGAGAGAACACGAGGCCTTGATGCGCTTTCCTGTGGTACGTAAACTTTGGTCGCGTCCCCTGGTGGGCACATCGGCTCAGGACTGCCCTGTCCCAAAGGCTCCAGGTGTGGAGCCCGACTCTTGGAGCTCAGCCTCACGTGGCTCTTTCACGGACGAGACCGGCTCGCAATGGGACCGTTCACGAGCTGGGGACCGTGCTGGCTGTTAGGAGTCGGCACACCAAGAGCCCTCTGAGGGAGAGGAGCTGCTGACGTTTGCCAGCACAGTCTCCAATTCCGAACTGCAACCATTCCCTGTAAGAGGCTCCCGAAAGCTTCGACGCAGTTTCTCAGTTAGCTATAAATGGAGGCCAGTCACTTGGCAGACTCCCCCAACGCCCGGCCTCCCAGGCTGCGATACAGACATGCCGACTGCTTCAGCCAACAGGGACAGCTTGGAGTAAAAGGGAGACTCCTACGTGTCAAAGTACTTGCCTGACGCTGGCCAGAAGCTCAAACATTTAGGGCAGGGCATCAGGGCACTTCGCCGCACGCGGAGCAAGTTTGTTCTCATCTCGCCTCTGAATGCCGAGTTTAACCAGCTAGGAAGCAAACTTCGGGAAAGGTACTCAGGGTGCCGCCGATTCAAAATTCTCTCACCAGACAGCCCAAATCGTGTACGCCTCTTTGTATTTTCCATGGGCAGGACAAAATGGTGTCAACCCGCACGCCTCCAGCTGGGGGTGGGTTGGAGTGGGGTGGGGTGGGGTGGGGTGGGGTGGGAGTGGGGGTTGGGCGACGTACACTTTCCCCATGGGAAACAGGCCCACGCCTTCAGTGTGAAAGGCCTCTACGCCTCTCTGCTTTCGCAGCCCAGGCGTAGCCTCAGCTCTGAAAAGCTTCCAGAGCAGGAAGGTCAGAAAACCTTTGAACCACCCAGCAGGTGCAGCACAGAACAAGGGCTTCTCTCTTGGCCTGAGAACACCCACTGCCCAGCGCTCCTTTGTGTACACACGTGGTGGAGGAAGGGTGCTGGATTCGGCTCCGTGAGAACTTCTCCGGGCCACGTAGTGTGAACGCAAGTAGATGAGCCCTACATCTCATGCCAGTCTCCTGTGCGAGTTGGACAAGGCGAACTCCCTGCTTGAATCCCTGGGTGGGTTAAGTACCCTGCGGGGAAGGATCGTTGCTTGGGAGCCCGGGGCTGGTATCGAGGTGACTGTTGTGTGCATCCACTTCGCAGCTGTTCTCTCTCCGCGGGTTCCCTCCGCCTGCTGCAGCCAAAAGGGACAGCTTAGGGTAAAGATAAAAACCCAGTGTGTAAACGTTCTTGCCTAGCCCTCGCCCCAAGCACAAGCTTATATGCCTCTGGTCAAAGGCTTTCGCCACAAGCTGAACACGTTTGGTCTCATCTAAGCCTCTGAAGCCCGAGTTTACCCAGCTACGAATCAAACTTCAGGGAAGGTGCTCAGGGTGATGCGGACTGCCAAGCGTTTCACCAGGCAGCCCAGATCGAGTACAAACACTTGTGTTTGAAACGGGCAGAGGAAATGGTGTCAAGAGCGCACCTCCATCTCCCGGGCGACGTACACATTTTCTCCATGAGATGCAAGCCTTTCCTCCAGTGTGAAAGGCCTTTACACTCTACACCTCTTGCGCTCGCAGCACGCAGGTGCCACCCGCTCTGAGCGTCTTCAAAAGGCACAGGCTCACGCAACGTGTGAACCACCGGGCGCGGGTGCAGCACACACCTAGGTCTTCGCTGTCGGCCTGAGAACACCCACGGCACAGGGCTTCTTTGGTGCACACACGTGGTAGCGGTCGGTGATGCATTCTGCTCCGTGAAACCTTCTCGGGGACACAGAGCGTGAGCGCACGTAGATTAGCCCTACACCTCATCCCTCTTTCTTGAGTGAGTTGTACTGCTATAAGGCAAAACTCCCTGCTGGAATCTCGGTGTGGCTTAAGTATCCTCCGGGAAGCGATCGCTGCTAGAGACACTGTGCTGCTCTCTAGGACAATGGTCTGTGCCTCCACTGCGCTGCTGTTGTCTCCAAGTCGCTTGCGAAGGCCTTTTCGAAGAGGTTGCACACAGTGTCGTTTCTTTAGAGTAACCCACAGGCATACGAGGATGCCGGTTCTGTGAAGGAAAATGCTCCCTGCCTCAGCCACTTGGGCGCCGTTTTGTACAGGAAAGGACACTCCGCCTTGAAGGTTCTTCCTTCCGGATTGCCACTCGCACTGGCGATGTCTCCTGAATCTCGCGGGGTTACAGTGCCGTCACAAGGTCCTTATCTCAGGCCTAGAACGGCAGAGCGTCCGGCAGCTTTGAAAGAGACCTTCGGCATTCTTCTGGCCTTCGGGGACGCTCCATGAGGAACAAGCTCCTCAGCAGCGTGCGGCTTTAGATCTTTCATGGCAGAACCTCTGTGGGCGACCTCATTCCTCCCCCCACGTGAGAGACACACACAACCTGCCATTAGGGGGTGGAAGGCTTTCGAGTCCAGAAGCGAGGCTGGCGCTCCCACTCAGCATTCCTGCACGGAACTGAGCCCGGGTGCGTGAGACCGTGAGAGGGGGCAAAGACAGGCGTACCAGCGAGCTGTTCACGGTGCACGCTGACGCATCACCCTTCAAGCTCACGTTCATTTCATGGAGAGAACACGAGGCCTTGATGCGCTTTCCTGTGGTACGTAAACTTTGGTCGCGTCCCCTGGTGGGCACATCGGCTCAGGACTGCCCTGTCCCAAAGGCTCCAGGTGTGGAGCCCGACTCTTGGAGCTCAGCCTCACGTGGCTCTTTCACGGACGAGACCGGCTCGCAATGGGACCGTTCACGAGCTGGGGACCGTGCTGGCTGTTAGGAGTCGGCACACCAAGAGCCCTCCGAGGGAGAGGAGCTGCTGACGTTTGCCAGCACAGTCTCCAATTCCGAACTGCAACCATTCCCTGTAAGAGGCTCCCGAAAGCTTCGACGCAGTTTCTCAGTTAGCTATAAATGGAGGCCAGTCACTTGGCAGACTCCCCCAACGCCCGGCCTCCCAGGCTGCGATACAGACACGCCGACTGCTTCAGCCAACAGGGACAGCTTGGAGTAAAAGTGAGACTCCTACGTGTCAAAGTACTTGCCTGACGCTGGCCAGAAGCTCAAACATTTAGGGCAGGGCATCAGGGCACTTCGCCGCACGCGGAGCAAGTTTGTTCTCATCTCGCCTCTGAATGCCGAGTTTAACCAGCTAGGAAGCAAACTTCGGGAAAGGTACTCAGGGTGCCGCCGATTCAAAATTCTCTCACCAGACTGCCCAAATCGTGTACGCCTCTTTGTATTTTCCATGGGCAGGACAAAATGGTGTCAACCCGCACGCCTCCAGCTGGGGGTGGGTTGGAGTGGGGTGGGGTGGGGTGGGGTGGGGTGGGAGTGGGGGTTGGGCGACGTACACTTTCCCCATGGGAAACAGGCCCACGCCTTCAGTGTGAAAGGCCTCTACGCCTCTCTGCTTTCGCAGCCCAGGCGTAGCCTCAGCTCTGAAAAGCTTCCAGAGCAGGAAGGTCAGAAAACCTTTGAACCACCCAGCAGGTGCAGCACAGAACAAGGGCTTCTCTCTTGGCCTGAGAACACCCACTGCCCAGCGCTCCTTTGTGTACACACGTGGTGGAGGAAGGGTGCTGGATTCGGCTCCGTGAGAACTTCTCCGGGCCACGTAGTGTGAACGCAAGTAGATGAGCCCTACATCTCATGCCAGTCTCCTGTGCGAGTTGGACAAGGCGAACTCCCTGCTTGAATCCCTGGGTGGGTTAAGTACCCTGCGGGGAAGGATCGTTGCTTGGGAGCCCGGGGCTGGTATTGAGGTGACTGTTGTGTGCATCCACTTCGCAGCTGTTCTCTCTCCGCGGATTCTCTCCGCCTGCTGCAGCCAAAAGGGACAGCTTAGGGTAAAGATAAAAACCCAGTGTGTAAACGTTCTTGCCTAGCCCTCGCCCCAAGCACAAGCTTATATGCCTCTGGTCAAAGGCTTTCGCCACAAGCTGAACACTTTTGGTCTCATCTAAGCCTCTGAAGCCCGAGTTTACCCAGCTACGAATCAAACTTCAGGAAAGGTGCTCAGGGTGATGCAGACTGCCAAGCGTTTCACCAGGCAGCCCAGATCGAGTACAAACACTTGTGTTTTAAACGGGCAGAGGAAATGGTGTCAAGAGCGCGCCTCCATCTCCCGGGCGACGTACACATTTTCTCCATGAGATGCAAGCCCTTCCTCCAGTGTGAAAGGCCTTTACACTCTACACCTCTTGCGCTCGCAGCACGCAGGTGCCACCCGCTCTGAGCGTCTTCAAAAGGCACAGGGTCACGCAACGTGTGAACCACCGGGCGCGGGTGCAGCACACACCTAGGTCTTCGCTGTCGGCCTGAGAACACCCACGGCACAGGGCTTCTTTGGTGCACACACGTGGTAGCGGTCGGTGATGCATTCTGCTCCGTGAAACCTTCTCGGGGACACAGAGCGTGAGCGCACGTAGATTAGCCCTACACCTCATCCCTCTTTCTTGAGTGAGTTGTACTGCTATAAGGCAAAACTCCCTGCTGGAATCTCGGTGTGGCTTAAGTATCCTCCGGGAAGCGATCGCTGCTAGAGACACTGTGCTGCTCTCTAGGACAATGGTCTGTGCCTCCACTGCGCTGCTGTTGTCTCCAAGTCGCTTGCGAAGGCCTTTTCGAAGAGGTTGCTCACAGTGTCGTTTCTTTAGAGTAACCCACAGGCATACGAGGATGCCGGTTCTGTGAAGGAAAATGCTCCCTGCCTCAGCCACTTGGGCGCCGTTTTGTACAGGAAAGGACACTCCGCCTTGAAGGTTCTTCCTTCCGGATTGCCACTCGCACTGGCGATGTCTCCTGAATCTCGCGGGGTTACAGTGCCGTCACAAGGTCCTTATCTCAGGCCTAGAACGGCAGAGCATCCGGCAGCTTTGAAAGAGACCTTCGGCATGCTTCTGGCCTTCGGGGACGCTCCATGAGGAACAAGCTCCTCAGCAGCGTGCGGCTTTAGATCTTTCATGGCAGAACCTCTGTGGGCGACCTCATTCCTCCCCCCACGTGAGAGACACACACAACCTGCCATTAGGGGGTGGAAGGCTTTCGAGTCCAGAAGCGAGGCTGGCGCTCCCACTCAGCATTCCTGCACGGAACTGAGCCCGGGTGCGTGAGACCGTGAGAGGGGGCAAAGACAGGCGTACCAGCGAGCTGTTCACGGTGCACGCTGACGCATCACCCTTCAAGCTCACGTTCATTTCATGGAGAGAACACGAGGCCTTGATGCGCTTTCCTGTGGTACGTAAACTTTGGTCGCGTCCCCTGGTGGGCACATCGGCTCAGGACTGCCCTGTCCCAAAGGCTCCAGGTGTGGAGCCCGACTCTTGGAGCTCAGCCTCACGTGGCTCTTTCACGGACGAGACCGGCTCGCAATGGGACCGTTCACGAGCTGGGGACCGTGCTGGCTGTTAGGAGTCGGCACACCAAGAGCCCTCCGAGGGAGAGGAGCTGCTGACGTTTGCCAGCACAGTCTCCAATTCCCAACTGCAACCATTCCCTGTAAGAGGCTCCCGAAAGCTTCGACGCAGTTTCTCAGTTAGCTATAAATGGAGGCCAGTCACTTGGCAAACTCCCCCAACGCCCGGCCTCCCAGGCTGCGATACAGACACGCCGACTGCTTCAGCCAACAGGGACAGCTTGGAGTAAAAGGGAGACTCCTACGTGTCAAAGTACTTGCCTGACGCTGGCCAGAAGCTCAAACATTTAGGGCAGGGCATCAAGGCACTTCGCCGCACGCGGAGCAAGTTTGTTCTCATCTCGCCTCTGAATGCCGAGTTTAACCAGCTAGGAAGCAAACTTCGGGAAAGGTACTCAGGGTGCCGCCGATTCAAAATTCTTTCACCAGACAGCCCAAATCGTGTACGCCTCTTTGTATTTTCCATGGGCAGGACAAAATGGTGTCAACCCGCACGCCTCCAGCTGGGGGTGGGTTGGAGTGGGGTGGGGTGGGGTGGGGTGGGGTGGGAGTGGGGGTTGGGCGACATACACTTTCCCCATGGGAAACAGGCCCACGCCTTCAGTGTGAAAGGCCTCTACGCCTCTCTGCTTTCGCAGCCCAGGCGTAGCCTCAGCTCTGAAAAGCTTCCAGAGCAGGAAGGTCAGAAAACCTTTGAACCACCCAGCAGGTGCAGCACAGAACAAGGGCTTCTCTCTTGGCCTGAGAACACCCACTGCCCAGCGCTCCTTTGTGTACACACGTGGTGGAGGAAGGGTGCTGGATTCGGCTCCGTGAGAACTTCTCCGGGCCACGTAGTGTGAACGCAAGTAGATGAGCCCTACATCTCATGCAATTCTCCTGTGCGAGTTGGACAAGGCGAACTCCCTGCTTGAATCCCTGGGTGGGTTAAGTACCCTGCGGGGAAGGATCGTTGCTTGGGAGCCCGGGGCTGGTATCGAGGTGACTGTTGTGTGCATCCACTTCGCAGCTGTTCTCTCTCCGCGGGTTCCCTCCGCCTGCTGCAGCCAAAAGGGACAGCTTAGGGTAAAGATAAAAACCCAGTGTGTAAACGTTCTTGCCTAGCCCTCGCCCCAAGCACAAGCTTATATGCCTCTGGTCAAAGGCTTTCGCCACAAGCTGAACACGTTTGGTCTCATCTAAGCCTCTGAAGCCCGAGTTTACCCAGCTACGAATCAAACTTCAGGAAAGGTGCTCAGGGTGATGCAGACTGCCAAGCGTTTCACCAGGCAGCCCAGATCGAGTACAAACACTTGTGTATGAAACGGGCAGAGGAAATGGTGTCAAGAGCGCGCCTCCATCTCCCGGGCGACGTACACATTTTCTCCATGAGATGCAAGCCTTTCCTCCAGTGTGAAAGGCCTTTACACTCTACACCTCTTGCGCTCGCAGCACGCAGGTGCCACCCGCTCTGAGCATCTTCAAAAGGCACAGGGTCACGCAACGTGTGAACCACCGGGCGCGGGTGCAGCACACACCTAGGTCTTCGCTGTCGGCCTGAGAACACCCACGGCACAGGGCTTCTTTGGTGCACACACGTGGTAGCGGTCGGTGATGCATTCTGCTCCGTGAAACCTTCTCGGGGACACAGAGCGTGAGCGCACGTAGATTAGCCCTACACCTCATCCCTCTTTCTTGAGTGAGTTGTACTGCTATAAGGCAAAACTCCCTGCTGGAATCTCGGTGTGGCTTAAGTATCCTCCGGGAAGCGATCGCTGCTAGAGACACTGTGCTGCTCTCTAGGACAATGGTCTGTGCCTCCACTGCGCTGCTGTTGTCTCCAAGTCGCTTGCGAAGGCCTTTTCGAAGAGGTTGCTCACAGTGTCGTTTCTTTAGAGTAACCCACAGGCATACGAGGATGCCGGTTCTGTGAAGGAAAATGCTCCCTGCCTCAGCCACTTGGGCGCCGTTTTGTACAGGAAAGGACACTCCGCCTTGAAGGTTCTTCCTTCCGGATTGCCACTCGCACTGGCGATGTCTCCTGAATCTCGCGGGGTTACAGTGCCGTCACAAGGTCCTTATCTCAGGCCTAGAACGGCAGAGCGTCCGGCAGCTTTGAAAGAGACCTTCGGCATTCTTCTGGCCTTCGGGGACGCTCCATGAGGAACAAGCTCCTCAGCAGCGTGCGTCTTTAGATCTTTCATGGCAGAACCTCTGTGGGCGACCTCATTCCTCCCCCGACGTGAGAGACACACACAACCTGCCATTAGGGGGTGGAAGGCTTTCGAGTCCAGAAGCGAGGCTGGCGCTCCCACTCAGCATTCCTGCACGGAACTGAGCCCGGGTGCGTGAGACCGTGAGAGGGGGCAAAGACAGGCGTACCAGCGAGCTGTTCACGGTGCACGCTGACGCATCACCCTTCAAGCTCACGTTCATTTCATGGAGAGAACACGAGGCCTTGATGCGCTTTCCTGTGGTACGTAAACTTTGGTCGTGTCCCCTGGTGGGCACATCGGCTCAGGACTGCCCTGTCCCAAAGGCTCCAGCTGTGGAGCCCGACTCTTGGAGCTCAGCCTCACGTGGCTCTTTCACGGACGAGACCGGCTCGCAATGGGACCGTTCACGAGCTGGGGACCGTGCTGGCTGTTAGGAGTCGGCACACCAAGAGCCCTCCAAGGGAGAGGAGCTGCTGACGTTTGCCAGCACAGTCTCCAATTCCGAACTGCAACCATTCCCTGTAAGAGGCTCCCGAAAGCTTCGACGCAGTTTCTCAGTTAGCTATAAATGGAGGCCAGTCACTTGGCAGACTCCCCCAACGCCCGGCCTCCCAGGCTGCGATACAGACACGCCAACTGCTTCAGCCAACAGGGACAGCTTGGAGTAAAAGGGAGACTCCTACGTGTCAAAGTACTTGCCTGACGCTGGCCAGAAGCTCAAACATTAAGGGCAGGGCATCAGGGCACTTCGCCGCACGCGGAGCAAGTTTGTTCTCATCTCGCCTCTGAATGCCGAGTTTAACCAGCTAGGAAGCAAACTTCGGGAAAGGTACTCAGGGTGCCGCCGATTCAAAATTCTCTCACCAGACAGCCCAAATCGTGTACGCCTCTTTGTATTTTCCATGGGCAGGACAAAATGGTGTCAACCCGCACGCCTCCAGCTGGGGGTGGGTTGGAGTGGGGTGGGGTGGGGTGGGGTGGGGTGGGAGTGGGGGTTGGGCGATGTACACTTTCCCCATGGGAAACAGGCCCACGCCTTCAGTGTGAAAGGCCTCTACGCCTCTCTGCTTTCGCAGCCCAGGCGTAGCCTCAGCTCTGAAAAGCTTCCAGAGCAGGAAGGTCAGAAAACCTTTGAACCACCCAGCAGGTGCAGCACAGAACAAGGGCTTCTCTCTTGGCCTGAGAACACCCACTGCCCAGCGCTCCTTTGTGTACACACGTGGTGGAGGAAGGGTGCTGGATTCGGCTCCGTGAGAACTTCTCCGGGCCACGTAGTGTGAACGCAAGTAGATGAGCCCTACATCTCATGCCAGTCTCCTGTGCGAGTTGGACAAGGCGAACTCCCTGCTTGAATCCCTGGGTGGGTTAAGTACCCTGCGGGGAAGGATCGTTGCTTGGGAGCCCGGGGCTGGTATCGAGGTGACTGTTGTGTGCATCCACTTCGCAGCTGTTCTCTCTCCGCGGGTTCCCTCCGCCTGCTGCAGCCAAAAGGGACAGCTTAGGGTAAAGATAAAAACCCAGTGTGTAAACGTTCTTGCCTAGCCCTCGCCCCAAGCACAAGCTTATATGCCTCTGGTCAAAGGCTTTCGCCACAAGCTGAACACGTTTGGTCTCATCTAAGCCTCTGAAGCCCGAGTTTACCCAGCTACGAATCAAACTTCAGGGAAGGTGCTCAGGGTGATGCGGACTGCCAAGCGTTTCACCAGGCAGCCCAGATCGAGTACAAACACTTGTGTTTGAAACGGGCAGAGGAAATGGTGTCAAGAGCGCACCTCCATCTCCCGGGCGACGTACACATTTTCTCCATGAGATGCAAGCCTTTCCTCCAGTGTGAAAGGCCTTTACACTCTACACCTCTTGCGCTCGCAGCACGCAGGTGCCACCCGCTCTGAGCGTCTTCAAAAGGCACAGGGTCACGCAACGTGTGAACCACCGGGCGCGGGTGCAGCACACACCTAGGTCTTCGCTGTCGGCCTGAGAACACCCACGGCACAGGGCTTCTTTGGTGCACACACGTGGTAGCGGTCGGTGATGCATTCTGCTCCGTGAAACCTTCTCGGGGACACAGAGCGTGAGCGCACGTAGATTAGCCCTACACCTCATCCCTCTTTCTTGAGTGAGTTGTACTGCTATAAGGCAAAACTCCCTGCTGGAATCTCGGTGTGGCTTAAGTATCCTCCGGGAAGCGATCGCTGCTAGAGACACTGTGCTGCTCTCTAGGACAATGGTCTGTGCCTCCACTGCGCTGCTGTTGTCTCCAAGTCGCTTGCGAAGGCCTTTTCGAAGAGGTTGCTCACAGTGTCGTTTCTTTAGAGTAACCCACAGGCATACGAGGATGCCGGTTCTGTGAAGGAAAATGCTCCCTGCCTCAGCCACTTGGGCGCCGTTTTGTACAGGAAAGGACACTCCGCCTTGAAGGTTCTTCCTTCCGGATTGCCACTCGCACTGGCGATGTCTCCTGAATCTCGCGGGGTTACAGTGCCGTCACAAGGTCCTTATCTCAGGCCTAGAACGGCAGAGCGTCCGGCAGCTTTGAAAGAGACCTTCGGCATTCTTCTGGCCTTCGGGGACGCTCCATGAGGAACAAGCTCCTCAGCAGCGTGCGGCTTTAGATCTTTCATGGCAGAACCTCTGTGGGCGACCTCATTCCTCCCCCCACGTGAGAGACACACACAACCTGCCATTAGGGCGTGGAAGGCTTTCGAGTCCAGAAGCGAGGCTGGCGCTCCCACTCAGCATTCCTGCACGGAACTGAGCCCGGGTGCGTGAGACCGTGAGAGGGGGCAAAGACAGGCGTACCAGCGAGCTGTTCACGGTGCACGCTGACGCATCACCCTTCAAGCTCACGTTCATTTCATGGAGAGAACACGAGGCCTTGATGCGCTTTCCTGTGGTACGTAAACTTTGGTCGCGTCCCCTGGTGGGCACATCGGCTCAGGACTGCCCTGTCCCAAAGGCTCCAGGTGTGGAGCCCGACTCTTGGAGCTCAGCCTCACGTGGCTCTTTCACGGACGAGACCGGCTCGCAATGGGACCGTTCACGAGCTGGGGACCGTGCTGGCTGTTAGGAGTCGGCACACCAAGAGCCCTCCGAGGGAGAGGAGCTGCTGACGTTTGCCAGCACAGTCTCCAATTCCGAACTGCAACCATTCCCTGTAAGAGGCTCCCGAAAGCTTCGACGCAGTTTCTCAGTTAGCTATAAATGGAGGCCAGTCACTTGGCAGACTCCCCCAACGCCCGGCCTCCCAGGCTGCGATACAGACACGCCGACTGCTTCAGCCAACAGGGACAGCTTGGAGTAAAAGTGAGACTCCTACGTGTCAAAGTACTTGCCTGACGCTGGCCAGAAGCTCAAACATTTAGGGCAGGGCATCAGGGCACTTCGCCGCACGCGGAGCAAGTTTGTTCTCATCTCGCCTCTGAATGCCGAGTTTAACCAGCTAGGAAGCAAACTTCGGGAAAGGTACTCAGGGTGCCGCCGATTCAAAATTCTCTCACCAGACTGCCCAAATCGTGTACGCCTCTTTGTATTTTCCATGGGCAGGACAAAATGGTGTCAACCCGCACGCCTCCAGCTGGGGGTGGGTTGGAGTGGGGTGGGGTGGGGTGGGGTGGGGTGGGAGTGGGGGTTGGGCGACGTACACTTTCCCCATGGGAAACAGGCCCACGCCTTCAGTGTGAAAGGCCTCTACGCCTCTCTGCTTTCGCAGCCCAGGCGTAGCCTCAGCTCTGAAAAGCTTCCAGAGCAGGAAGGTCAGAAAACCTTTGAACCACCCAGCAGGTGCAGCACAGAACAAGGGCTTCTCTCTTGGCCTGAGAACACCCACTGCCCAGCGCTCCTTTGTGTACACACGTGGTGGAGGAAGGGTGCTGGATTCGGCTCCGTGAGAACTTCTCCGGGCCACGTAGTGTGAACGCAAGTAGATGAGCCCTACATCTCATGCCAGTCTCCTGTGCGAGTTGGACAAGGCGAACTCCCTGCTTGAATCCCTGGGTGGGTTAAGTACCCTGCGGGGAAGGATCGTTGCTTGGGAGCCCGGGGCTGATATCGAGGTGACTGTTGTGTGCATCCACTTCGCAGCTGTTCTCTCTCCGCGGGTTCTCTCCGCCTGCTGCAGCCAAAAGGGACAGCTTAGGGTAAAGATAAAAACCCAGTGTGTAAACGTTCTTGCCTAGCCCTCGCCCCAAGCACAAGCTTATATGCCTCTGGTCAAAGGCTTTCGCCACAAGCTGAACACGTTTGGTCTCATCTAAGCCTCTGAAGCCCGAGTTTACCCAGCTACGAATCAAACTTCAGGAAAGGTGCTCAGGGTGATGCGGACTGCCAAGCGTTTCACCAGGCAGCCCAGATCGAGTACAAACACTTGTGTTTGAAACGGGCAGAGGAAATGGTGTCAAGAGCGCGCCTCCATCTCCCGGGCGACGTACACATTTTCTCCATGAGATGCAAGCCTTTCCTCCAGTGTGAAAGGCCTTTACACTCTACACCTCTTGCGCTCGCAGCACGCAGGTGCCACCCGCTCTGAGCATCTTCAAAAGGCACAGGGTCACGCAACGTGTGAATCACTGGGTGCGGGTGCAGCACACACCTAGGTCTTCGCTGTCGGCCTGAGAACACCCACGGCACAGGGCTTCTTTGGTGCACACACGTGGTAGCGGTCGGTGATGCATTCTGCTCCGTGAAACCTTCTCGGGGACACAGAGCGTGAGCGCACGTAGATTAGCCCTACACCTCATCCCTCTTTCTTGAGTGAGTTGTACTGCTATAAGGCAAAACTCCCTGCTGGAATCTCGGTGTGGCTTAAGTATCCTCCGGGAAGCGATCGCTGCTAGAGACACTGTGCTGCTCTCTAGGACAATGGTCTGTGCCTCCACTGCGCTGCTGTTGTCTCCAAGTCGCTTGCGAAGGCCTTTTCGAAGAGGTTGCTCACAGTGTCGTTTCTTTAGAGTAACCCACAGGCATACGAGGATGCCGGTTCTGTGAAGGAAAATGCTCCCTGCCTCAGCCACTTGGGCGCCGTTTTGTACAGGAAAGGACACTCCGCCTTGAAGGTTCTTCCTTCCGGATTGCCACTCGCACTGGCGATGTCTCCTGAATCTCGCGGGGTTACAGTGCCGTCACAAGGTCCTTATCTCAGGCCTAGAACGGCAGAGCGTCCGGCAGCTTTGAAAGAGACCTTCGGCATTCTTCTGGCCTTCGGGGACGCTCCATGAGGAACAAGCTCCTCAGCAGCGTGCGTCTTTAGATCTTTCATGGCAGAACCTCTGTGGGCGACCTCATTCCTCCCCCGACGTGAGAGACACACACAACCTGCCATTAGGGGGTGGAAGGCTTTCGAGTCCAGAAGCGAGGCTGGCGCTCCCACTCAGCATTCCTGCATGGAAGTGAGCCCGGGTGCGTGAGACCGTGAGAGGGGGCAAAGACAGGCGTACCAGCGAGCTGTTCACGGTGCACGCTGACGCATCACCCTTCAAGCTCACGTTCATTTCATGGAGAGAACACGAGGCCTTGATGCGCTTTCCTGTGGTACGTAAACTTTGGTCGTGTCCCCTGGTGGGCACATCGGCTCAGGACTGCCCTGTCCCAAAGGCTCCAGGTGTGGAGCCCGACTCTTGGAGCTCAGCCTCACGTGGCTCTTTCACGGACGAGACCGGCTCGCAATGGGACCGTTCACGAGCTGGGGACCGTGCTGGCTGTTAGGAGTCGGCACACCAAGAGCCCTCCGAGGGAGAGGAGCTGCTGACGTTTGCCAGCACAGTCTCCAATTCCGAACTGCAACCATTCCCTGTAAGAGGCTCCCGAAAGCTTCGACGCAGTTTCTCAGTTAGCTATAAATGGAGGCCAGTCACTTGGCAGACTCCCCCAACGCCCGGCCTCCCAGGCTGCGATACAGACACGCCAACTGCTTCAGCCAACAGGGACAGCTTGGAGTAAAAGGGAGAATCCTATGTGTCAAAGTACTTGCCTGACGCTGGCCAGAAGCTCAAACATTAAGGGCAGGGCATCAGGGCACTTCGCCGCACGCGGAGCAAGTTTGTTCTCATCTCGCCTCTGAATGCCGAGTTTCACCAGCTAGGAAGCAAACTTCGGGAAAGGTACTCAGGGTGCCGCCGATTCAAAATTCTCTCACCAGACAGCCCAAATCGTGTACGCCTCTTTGTATTTTCCATGGGCAGGACAAAATGGTGTCAACCCGCACGCCTCCAGCTGGGGGTGGGTTGGAGTGGGGTGGGGTGGGGTGGGGTGGGGTGGGAGTGGGGGTTGGGTGACGTACACTTTCCCCATGGGAAACAGGCCCACGCCTTCAGTGTGAAAGGCCTCTACGCCTCTCTGCTTTCGCAGCCCAGGCGTAGCCTCAGCTCTGAAAAGCTTCCAGAGCAGGAAGGTCAGAAAACCTTTGAACCACCCAGCAGGTGCAGCACAGAACAAGGGCTTCTCTCTTGGCCTGAGAACACCCACTGCCCAGCGCTCCTTTGTGTACACACGTGGTGGAGGAAGGGTGCTAGATTCGGCTCCGTGAGAACTTCTCCGGGCCACGTAGTGTGAACGCAAGTAGATGAGCCCTACATCTCATGCCAGTCTCCTGTGCGAGTTGGACAAGGCGAACTCCCTGCTTGAATCCCTGGGTGGGTTAAGTACCCTGCGGGGAAGGATCGTTGCTTGGGAGCCCGGGGCTGGTATCGAGGTGACTGTTGTGTGCATCCACTTCGCAGCTGTTCTCTCTCCGCGGGTTCTCTCCGCCTGCTGCAGCCAAAAGGGACAGCTTAGGGTAAAGATAAAAACCCAGTGTGTAAACGTTCTTGCCTAGCCCTCGCCCCAAGCACAAGCTTATATGCCTCTGGTCAAAGGCTTTCGCCACAAGCTGAACACTTTTGGTCTCATCTAAGCCTCTGAAGCCCGAGTTTACCCAGCTACGAATCAAACTTCAGGAAAGGTGCTCAGGGTGATGCGGACTGCCAAGCGTTTCACCAGGCAGCCCAGATCGAGTACAAACACTTGTGTTTTAAACGGGCAGAGGAAATGGTGTCAAGAGCGCGCCTCCATCTCCCGGGCGACGTACACATTTTCTCCATGAGATGCAAGCCCTTCCTCCAGTGTGAAAGGCCTTTACACTCTACACCTCTTGCTCTCGCAGCACGCAGGTGCCACCCGCTCTGAGCGTCTTCAAAAGGCACAGGGTCACGCAACGTGTGAACCACCGGGCGCGGGTGCAGCACACACCTAGGTCTTCGCTGTCGGCCTGAGAACACCCACGGCACAGGGCTTCTTTGGTGCACACACGTGGTAGCGGTCGGTGATGCATTCTGCTCCGTGAAACCTTCTCGGGGACACAGAGCGTGAGCGCACGTAGATTAGCCCTACACCTCATCCCTCTTTCTTGAGTGAGTTGTACTGCTATAAGGCAAAACTCCCTGCTGGAATCTCGGTGTGGCTTAAGTATCCTCCGGGAAGCGATCGCTGCTAGAGACACTGTGCTGCTCTCTAGGACAATGGTCTGTGCCTCCACTGCGCTGCTGTTGTCTCCAAGTCGCTTGCGAAGGCCTTTTCGAAGAGGTTGCTCACAGTGTCGTTTCTTTAGAGTAACCCAAGGCATACGAGGATGCCGGTTCTGTGAAGGAAAATGCTCCCTGCCTCAGCCACTTGGGCGCCGTTTTGTACAGGAAAGGACACTCCGCCTTGAAGGTTCTTCCTTCCGGATTGCCACTCGCACTGGCGATGTCTCCTGAATCTCGCGGGGTTACAGTGCCGTCACAAGGTCCTTATCTCAGGCCTAGAACGGCAGAGCATCCGGCAGCTTTGAAAGAGACCTTCGGCATGCTTCTGGCCTTCGGGGACGCTCCATGAGGAACAAGCTCCTCAGCAGCGTGCGGCTTTAGATCTTTCATGGCAGAACCTCTGTGGGCGACCTCATTCCTCCCCCCACGTGAGAGACACACACAACCTGCCATTAGGGGGTGGAAGGCTTTCGAGTCCAGAAGCGAGGCTGGCGCTCCCACTCAGCATTCCTGCACGGAACTGAGCCCGGGTGCGTGAGACCGTGAGAGGGGGCAAAGACAGGCGTACCAGCGAGCTGTTCACGGTGCACGCTGACGCATCACCCTTCAAGCTCACGTTCATTTCATGGAGAGAACACGAGGCCTTGATGCGCTTTCCTGTGGTACGTAAACTTTGGTCGCGTCCCCTGGTGGGCACATCGGCTCAGGACTGCCCTGTCCCAAAGGCTCCAGGTGTGGAGCCCGACTCTTGGAGCTCAGCCTCACGTGGCTCTTTCACGGACGAGACCGGCTCGCAATGGGACCGTTCAAGAGCTGGGGACCGTGCTGGCTGTTAGGAGTCGGCACACCAAGAGCCCTCCGAGGGAGAGGAGCTGCTGACGTTTGCCAGCACAGTCTCCAATTCCCAACTGCAACCATTCCCTGTAAGAGGCTCCCGAAAGCTTCGACGCAGTTTCTCAGTTAGCTATAAATGGAGGCCAGTCACTTGGCAGACTCCCCCAACGCCCGGCCTCCCAGGCTGCGATACAGACACGCCGACTGCTTCAGCCAACAGGGACAGCTTGGAGTAAAAGTGAGACTCCTACGTGTCAAAGTACTTGCCTGACGCTGGCCAGAAGCTCAAACATTTAGGGCAGGGCATCAGGGCACTTCGCCACACGCGGAGCAAGTTTGTTCTCATCTCGCCTCTGAATGCCGAGTTTAACCAGCTAGGAAGCAAACTTCGGGAAAGGTACTCAGGGTGCCGCCGATTCAAAATTCTCTCACCAGACAGCCCAAATCGTGTACGCCTCTTTGTATTTTCCATGGGCAGGACAAAATGGTGTCAACCCGCACGCCTCCAGCTGGGGGTGGGTTGGAGTGGGGTGGCGTGGGGTGGGGTGGGGTGGGAGTGGGGGTTGGGCGACGTACACTTTCCCCATGGGAAACAGGCCCACGCCTTCAGTGTGAAAGGCCTCTACGCCTCTCTGCTTTCGCAGCCCAGGCGTAGCCTCAGCTCTGAAAAGCTTCCAGAGCAGGAAGGTCAGAAAACCTTTGAACCACCCAGCAGGTGCAGCACAGAACAAGGGCTTCTCTCTTGGCCTGAGAACACCCACTGCCCAGCGCTCCTTTGTGTACACACGTGGTGGAGGAAGGGTGCTGGATTCGGCTCCGTGAGAACTTCTCCGGGCCACGTAGTGTGAACGCAAGTAGATGAGCCCTACATCTCATGCCAGTCTCCTGTGCGAGTTGGACAAGGCGGACTCCCTGCTTGAATCCCTGGGTGGGTTAAGTACCCTGCGGGGAAGGATCGTTGCTTGGGAGCCCGGGGCTGGTATCGAGGTGACTGTTGTGTGCATCCACTTCGCAGCTGTTCTCTCTCCGCGGGTTCTCTCCGCCTGCTGCAGCCAAAAGGGACAGCTTAGGGTAAAGATAAAAACCCAGTGTGTAAACGTTCTTGCCTAGCCCTCGCCCCAAGCACAAGCTTATATGCCTCTGGTCAAAGGCTTTCGCCACAAGCTGAACACGTTTGGTCTCATCTAAGCCTCTGAAGCCCGAGTTTACCCAGCTACGAATCAAACTTCAGGAAACGTGCTCAGGGTGATGCGGACTGCCAAGCGTTTCACCAGGCAGCCCAGATCGAGTACAAACACTTGTGTTTGAAACGGGCAGAGGAAATGGTGTCAAGAGCGCGCCTCCATCTCCCGGGCGACGTACACATTTTCTCCATGAGATGCAAGCCCTTCCTCCAGTGTGAAAGGCCTTTACACTCTACACCTCTTGCGCTCGCAGCACGCAGGTGCCACCCGCTCTGAGCATCTTCAAAAGGCACAGGGTCACGCAACGTGTGAAACACCGGGCGCGGGTGCAGCACACACCTAGGTCTTCGCTGTCGGCCTGAGAACACCCACGGCACAGGGCTTCTTTGGTGCACACACGTGGTAGCGGTCGGTGATGCATTCTGCTCCGTGAAACCTTCTCGGGGACACAGAGCGTGAGCGCACGTAGATTAGCCCTACACCTCATCCCTCTTTCTTGAGTGAGTTGTACTGCTATAAGGCAAAACTCCCTGCTGGAATCTCGGTGTGGCTTAAGTATCCTCCGGGAAGCGATCGCTGCTAGAGACACTGTGCTGCTCTCTAGGACAATGGTCTGTGCCTCCACTGTGCTGCTGTTGTCTCCAAGTCGCTTGCAAAGGCCTTTTCGAAGAGGTTGCTCACAGTGTCGTTTCTTTAGAGTAACCCACAGGCATACGAGGATGCCGGTTCTGTGAAGGAAAATGCTCCCTGCCTCAGCCACTTGGGCGCCGTTTTGTACAGGAAAGGACACTCTGCTTTGAAGGTTCTTCCTTCCGGATTGCCACTCGCACTGGCGATGTCTCCTGAATCTCGCGGGGTTACAGTGCCGTCACAAGGTCCTTATCTCAGGCCTAGAACGGCAGAGCGTCCGGCAGCTTTGAAAGAGACCTTCGGCATTCTTCTGGCCTTCGGGGACGCTCCATGAGGAACAAGCTCCTCAGCAGCGTGCGTCTTTAGATCTTTCATGGCAGAACCTCTGTGGGCGACCTCATTCCTCCCCCCACGTGAGAGATACACACAACCTGCCATTAGGGGGTGGAAGGCTTTTGAGTCCAGAAGCGAGGCTGGCGCTCCCACTCAGCATTCCTGCACGGAACTGAGCCCGGGTGCGTGAGACCGTGAGAGGGGGCAAAGACAGGCGTACCAGCGAGCTGTTCACGGTGCACGCTGACGCATCACCCTTCAAGCTCACGTTCATTTCATGGAGAGAACACGAGGCCTTGATGCGCTTTCCTGTGGTACGTAAACTTTGGTCGCGTCCCCTGGTGGGCACATCGGCTCAGGACTGCCCTGTCCCAAAGGCTCCAGGTGTGGAGCCCGACTCTTGGAGCTCAGCCTCACGTGGCTCTTTCACGGACGAGACCGGCTCGCAATGGGACCGTTCACGAGCTGGGGACCGTGCTGGCTGTTAGGAGTCGGCACACCAAGAGCCCTCCGAGGGAGAGGAGCTGCTGACGTTTGCCAGCACAGTCTCCAATTCCGAACTGCAACCATTCCCTGTAAGAGGCTCCCAAAAGCTTCGACGCAGTTTCTCAGTTAGCTATAAATGGAGGCCAGTCACTTGGCAGACTCCCCCAACGCCCGGCCTCCCAGGCTGTGATACAGACACGCCGACTGCTTCAGCCAACAGGGACAGCTTGGAGTAAAAGGGAGACTCCTACGTGTCAAAGTACTTGCCTGACGCTGGCCAGAAGCTCAAACATTTAGGGCAGGGCATCAAGGCACTTCGCCGCACGCGGAGCAAGTTTGTTCTCATCTCGCCTCTGAATGCCGAGTTTAACCAGCTAGGAAGCAAACTTCGGGAAAGGTACTCAGGGTGCCGCTGATTCAAAATTCTTTCACCAGACAGCCCAAATCGTGTACGCCTCTTTGTATTTTCCATGGGCAGGACAAAATGGTGTCAACCCGCATGCCTCCAGCTGGGGGTGGGTTGGAGTGGGGTGGGGTGGGGTGGGGTGGGGTGGGAGTGGGGGTTGGGCGACGTACACTTTCCCCATGGGAAACAGGCCCACGCCTTCAGTGTGAAAGGCCTCTACGCCTCTCTGCTTTCGCAGCCCAGGCGTAGCCTCAGCTCTGAAAAGCTTCCAGAGCAGGAAGGTCAGAAAACCTTTGAACCACCCAGCAGGTGCAGCACAGAACAAGGGCTTCTCTCTTGGCCTGAGAACACCCACTGCCCAGCGCTCCTTTGTGTACACACGTGGTGGAGGAAGGGTGCTGGATTCGGCTCCGTGAGAACTTCTCCGGGCCACGTAGTGTGAACGCAAGTAGATGAGCCCTACATCTCATGCCAGTCTCCTGTGCGAGTTGGACAAGGCGAACTCCCTGCTTGAATCCCTGGGTGGGTTAAGTACCCTGCGGGGAAGGATCGTTGCTTGGGAGCCCGGGGCTGGTATCGAGGTGACTGTTGTGTGCATCCACTTCGCAGCTGTTCTCTCTCCGCGGGTTCCCTCCGCCTGCTGCAGCCAAAAGGGACAGCTTAAGGTAAAGATAAAAACCCAGTGTGTAAACGTTCTTGCCTAGCCCTCGCCCCAAGCACAAGCTTATATGCCTCTGGTCAAAGGCTTTCGCCACAAGCTGAACACGTTTGGTCTCATCTAAGCCTCTGAAGCCCGAGTTTACCCAGCTACGAATCAAACTTCAGGAAAGGTGCTCAGGGTGATGCGGACTGCCAAGCGTTTCACCAGGCAGCCCAGATCGAGTACAAACACTTGTGTTTTAAACGGGCAGAGGAAATGGTGTCAAGAGCGCGCCTTCATCTCCCGGGCGACGTACACATTTTCTCCATGAGATGCAAGCCTTTCCTCCAGTGTGAAAGGCCTTTACACTCTACACCTCTTGCGCTCGCAGCACACAGGTGCCACCCGCTCTGAGCATCTTCAAAAGGCACAGGGTCACACAACGTGTGAACCACCGGGCGCGGGTGCAGCACACACCTAGGTCTTCGCTGTTGGCCTGAGAACACCCACGGCACAGGGCTTCTTTGGTGCACACACGTGGTAGCGGTCGGTGATGCATTCTGCTCCGTGAAACCTTCTCGGGGACACAGAGCGTGAGTGCACGTAGATTAGCCCTACACCTCATCCCTCTTTCTTGAGTGAGTTGTACTGCTATAAGGCAAAACTCCCTGCTGGAATCTCGGTGTGGCTTAAGTATCCTCCGGGAAGCGATCGCTGCTAGAGACACTGTGCTGCTCTCTAGGACAATGGTCTGTGCCTCCACTGCGCTGCTGTTGTCTCCAAGTCGCTTGCGAAGGCCTTTTTGAAGAGGTTGCTCACAGTGTCGTTTCTTTAGAGTAACCCACAGGCATACGAGGATGCCGGTTCTGTGAAGGAAAATGCTCCCTGCCTCAGCCACTTGGGCGCCGTTTTGTACAGGAAAGGACACTCCGTCTTGGATGTTCCTCCTTCCGGATTGCCACTCGCACTGGCGATGTCTCCTGAATCTCGCGGGGTTACAGTGCCGTCAAAAGGTCCTTATCTCAGGCCTAGAACGGCAGAGCGTCCGGCAGCTTTGAAAGAGACCTTCGGCATTCTTCTGGCCTTCGGGGACGCTCCATGAGGAACAAGCTCCTCAGCAGCGTGCGTCTTTAGATCTTTCATGGCAGAACCTCTGTGGGCGACCTCATTCCTCCCCCCACGTGAGAGACACACACAACCTGCCATTAGGGGGTGGAAGGCTTTCGAGTCCAGAAGCGAGGCTGGCGCTCCCACTCAGCATTCCTGCACGGAACTGAGCCCGGGTGCGTGAGACCGTGAGAGGGGGCAAAGACAGGCCTACCAGCGAGCTGTTCACGGTGCACGCTGACGCATCACCCTTCAAGCTCACGTTCATTTCATGGAGAGAACACGAGGCCTTGATGCGCTTTCCTGTGGTACGTAAACTTTGGTCGCGTCCCCTGGTGGGCACATCGGCTCAGGACTGCCCTGTCCCAAAGGCTCCAGGTGTGGAGCCCGACTCTTGGAGCTCAGCCTCACGTGGCTCTTTCACGGACGAGACCGGCTCGCAATGGGACCGTTCACGAGCTGGGGACCGTGCTGGCTGTTAGGAGTCGGCACACCAAGAGCCCTCCGAGGGAGAGGAGCTGCTGACGTTTGCCAGCACAGTCTCCAATTCCCAACTGCAACCATTCCCTGTAAGAGGCTCCCGAAAGCTTCAACGCAGTTTCTCAGTAAGCTATAAATGGAGGCCAGTCACTTGGCAGACTCCCCCAACGCCCGGCCTCCCAGGCTGTGATACAGACACGCCGACTGCTTCAGCCAACAGGGACAGCTTGGAGTAAAAGTGAGACTCCTACGTGTCAAAGTACTTGCCTGACGCTGGCCAGAAGCTCAAACATTTAGGGCAGGGCATCAAGGCACTTCGCCGCACGCGGAGCAAGTTTGTTCTCATCTCGCCTCTGAATGCCGAGTTTAACCAGCTAGGAAGCAAACTTCGGGAAAGGTACTCAGGGTGCCGCCGATTCAAAATTCTTTCACCAGACGGCCCAAATCGTGTACGCCTCTTTGTATTTTCCATGGGCAGGACAAAATGGTGTCAACCCGCACGCCTCCAGCTGGGGGTGGGTTGGAGTGGGGTGGGGTGGGGTGGGGTGGGGTGGGAGTGGGGGTTGGGCGACGTACACTTTCCCCATGGGAAACAGGCCCACGCCTTCAGTGTGAAAGGCCTCTACGCCTCTCTGCTTTCGCAGCCCAGGCGTAGCCTCAGCTCTGAAAAGCTTCCAGAGCAGGAAGGTCAGAAAACCTTTGAACCACCCAGCAGGTGCAGCACAGAACAAGGGCTTCTCTCTTGGCCTGAGAACACCCACTGCCCAGCGCTCCTTTGTGTACACACGTGGTGGAGGAAGGGTGCTGGATTCGGCTCCGTGAGAACTTCTCCGGGCCACGTAGTGTGAACGCAAGTAGATGAGCCCTACATCTCATGCCAGTCTCCTGTGCGAGTTGGACAAGGCGAACTCCCTGCTTGAATCCCTGGGTGGGTTAAGTACCCTGCGGGGAAGGATCGTTGCTTGGGAGCCCGGGGCTGGTATCGAGGTGACTGTTGTGTGCATCCACTTCGCAGCTGTTCTCTCTCCGTGGGTTCCCTCCGCCTGCTGCAGCCAAAAGGGACAGCTTAGGGTAAAGATAAAAACCCAGTGTGTAAACGTTCTTGCCTAGCCCTCGCCCCAAGCACAAGCTTATATGCATCTGGTCAAAGGCTTTCGCCACAAGCTGAACACGTTTGGTCTCATCTAAGCCTCTGAAGCCCGAGTTTACCCAGCTACGAATCAAACTTCAGGAAAGGTGCTCAGGGTGATGCGGACTGCCAAGCGTTTCACCAGGCAGCCCAGATCGAGTACAAACACTTGTGTTTGAAACGGGCAGAGGAAATGGTGTCAAGAGCGCGCCTCCATCTCCCGGGCGACGTACACATTTTCTCCATGAGATGCAAGCCTTTCCTCCAGTGTGAAAGGCCTTTACACTCTACACCTCTTGCACTCGCAGCACGCAGGTGCCACCCGCTCTGAGCATCTTCAAAAGGCACAGGGTCACGCAACGTGTGAACCACCGGGCGCGGGTGCAGCACACACCTAGGTCTTCGCTGTCGGCCTGAGAACACCCACGGCACAGGGCTTCTTTGGTGCACACACGTGGTAGCGGTCGGTGATGCATTCTGCTCCGTGAAACCTTCTCGGCGACACAGAGCATGAGCGCACGTAGATTAGCCCTACACCTCATCCCTCTTTCTTGAGTGCGTTGTACTGCTATAAGGCAAAACTCCCTGCTGGAATCTCGGTGTGGCTTAAGTATCCTCCGGGAAGCGATCGCTGCTAGAGACACTGTGCTGCTCTCTAGGACAATGGTCTGTGCCTCCACTGCGCTGCTGTTGTCTCCAAGTCGCTTGCGAAGGCCTTTTCGAAGAGGTTGCTCACAGTGTCGTTTCTTTAGAGTAACCCACAGGCATACGAGGATGCCGGTTCTGTGAAGGAAAATGCTCCCTGCCTCAGCCACTTGGGCGCCATTTTGTACAGGAAAGGACACTCCGCCTTGAAGGTTCTTCCTTCCGGATTACCACTCGCACTGGCGATGTCTCCTGAATCTCGCGGGGTTACAGTGCCGTCACAAGGTCCTTATCTCAGGCCTAGAACGGCAGAGCGTCCGGCAGCTTTGAAAGAGACCTTCGGCATGCTTCTGGCCTTCGGGGACGCTCCATGTGGAACAAGCTCCTCAGCAGCGTGCGTCTTTAGATCTTTCATGGCAGAACCTCTGTGGGCGACCTCATTCCTCCCCCCACGTGAGAGACACACACAACCTGCCATTAGGGGGTGCAAGGCTTTCGAGTCCAGAAGGGAGGCTGGCGCTCCCACTCAGCATTCCTGCACGGAACTGAGCCCGGGTGCGTGAGACCGTGAGAGGGGGCAAAGACAGGCCTACCAGCGAGCTGTTCACGGTGCACGCTGACGCATCACCCTTCAAGCTCACGTTCATTTCATGGAGAGAACACGAGGCCTTGATGCGCTTTCCTGTGGTACGTAAACTTTGGTCGCGTCCCCTGGTGGGCACATCGGCTCAGGACTGCCCTGTCCCAAAGGCTCCAGGTGTGGAGCCCGACTCTTGGAGCTCAGCCTCACATGGCTCTTTCACGGACGAGACCGGCTCACAATGGGACCGTTCACGAGCTGGGGACCGTGCTGGCTGTTAGGAGTCGGCACACCAAGAGCCCTCCGAGGGAGAGGAGCTGCTGACGTTTGCCAGCACAGTCTCCAATTCCCAACTGCAACCATTCCCTGTAAGAGGCTCCCGAAAGCTTCGACGCAGTTTCTCAGTTAGCTATAAATGGAGGCCAGTCACTTGGCAGACTCCCCCAACGCCCGGCCTCCCAGGCTGCGATACAGACACGCCGACTGCTTCAGCCAACAGGGACAGCTTGGAGTAAAAGTGAGACTCCTACGTGTCAAAGTACTTGCCTGACGGTGGACAGAAGCTCAAACATTTAGGGCAGGGCATCAAGGCACTTCGCCGCACACGGAGCAAGTTTGTTCTCATCTCGCCTCTGAATTCCGAGTTTAACCAGCTAGGAAGCAAACTTCGGGAAAGGTACTCAGGGTGCCGCCGATTCAAAATTCTTTCACCAGACGGCCCAAATCGTGTACGCCTCTTTGTATTTTCCATGGGCAGGACAAAATGGTGTCAACCCGCACGCCTCCAGCTGGGGGTGGGTTGGAGTGGGGTGGGGTGGGGTGGGGTGGGGTGGGAGTGGGGGTTGGGCGACGTACACTTTCCCCATGGGAAACAGGCCCACGCCTTCAGTGTGAAAGGCCTCTACGCCTCTCTGCTTTCGCAGCCCAGGCGTAGCCTCAGCTCTGAAAAGCTTCCAGAGCAGGAAGGTCAGAAAACCTTTGAACCACCCAGCAGGTGCAGCACAGAACAAGGGCTTCTCTCTTGGCCTGAGAACACCCACTGCCCAGCGCTCCTTTGTGTACACACGTGGTGGAGGAAGGGTGCTGGATTCGGCTCCGTGAGAACTTCTCCGGGCCACGTATTGTGAACGCAAGTAGATGAGCCCTACATCTCATGCCAGTCTCCTGTGCGAGTTGGACAAGGCGAACTCCCTGCTTGAATCCCTGGGTGGGTTAAGTACCCTGCGGGGAAGGATCGTTGCTTGGGAGCCCGGGGCTGGTATCGAGGTGACTGTTGTGTGCATCCACTTCGCAGCTGTTCTCTCTCCGCGGGTTCCCTCCGCCTGCTGCAGCCAAAAGGGACAGCTTAGGGTAAAGATAAAAACCCAGTGTGTAAACGTTCTTGCCTAGCCCTCGCCCCAAGCACAAGCTTATATGCCTCTGGTCAAAGGCTTTCACCACAAGCTGAACACGTTTGGTCTCATCTAAGCCTCTGAAGCCCGAGTTTACCCAGCTACGAATCAAACTTCAGGAAAGGTGCTCAGGGTGATGCGGACTGCCAAGCGTTTCACCAGGCAGCCCAGATCGAGTACAAACACTTGTGTTTGAAACGGGCAGAGGAAATGGTGTCAAGAGCGCGCCTCCATCTCCCGGGCGACGTACACATTTTCTCCATGAGATGCAAGCCTTTCCTCCAGTGTGAAAGGCCTTTACACTCTACACCTCTTGCACTCACAGCACGCAGGTGCCACCCGCTCTGAGCATCTTCAAAAGGCACAGGGTCACGCAACGTGTGAACCACCGGGCGCGGGTGCAGCACACACCTAGGTCTTCGCTGTCGGCCTGAGAACACCCACGGCACAGGGCTTCTTTGGTGCACACACGTGGTAGCGGTCGGTGATGCATTCTGCTCCATGAAACCTTCTCGGGGACACAGAGCATGAGCGCACGTAGATTAGCCCTACACCTCATCCCTCTTTCTTGAGTGAGTTGTACTGCTATAAGGCAAAACTCCCTGCTGGAATCTCGGTGTGGCTTAAGTATCCTCCGGGAAGCGATCGCTGCTAGAGACACTGTGCTGCTCTCTAGGACAATGGTCTGTGCCTCCACTGCGCTGCTGTTGTCTCCAAGTCGCTTGCGAAGGCCTTTTCGAAGAGGTTGCTCACAGTGTCGTTTCTTTAGAGTAACCCACAGGCATACGAGGATGCCGGTTCTGTGAAGGAAAATGCTCCCTGCCTCAGCCACTTGGGCGCCGTTTTGTACAGGAAAGGACACTCCGCCTTGAAGGTTCTTCCTTCCGGATTACCACTCGCACTGGCGATGTGTCCTGAATTTCGCGGGGTTACAGTGCCGTCACAAGGTCCTTATCTCAGGCCTAGAACGGCAGAGCGTCCGGCAGCTTTGAAAGAGACCTTCGGCATGCTTCTGGCCTTCGGGGACGCTCCATGAGGAACAAGCTCCTCAGCAGCGTGCGTCTTTAGATCTTTCATGGCAGAACCTCTGTGGGCGACCTCATTCCTCCCCCCACGTGAGAGACACACACAACCTGCCATTAGGGGGTGCAAGGCTTTCGAGTCCAGAAGCGAGGCTGGCGCTCCCACTCAGCATTCCTGCACGGAACTGAGCCCGGGTGCGTGAGACCGTGAGAGGGGGCAAAGACAGGTGTACCAGCGAGCTGTTCACGGTGCACGCTGACGCATCACCCTTCAAGCTCACGTTCATTTCATGGAGAGAACACGAGGCCTTGATGCGCTTTCCTGTGGTACGTAAACTTTGGTCGCGTCCCCTGGTGGGCACATCGGCTCAGGACTGCCCTGTCCCAAAGGCTCCAGGTGTGGAGCCCGACTCTTGGAGCTCAGCCTCACGTGGCTCTTTCACGGACGAGACCGGCTCGCAATGGGACCGTTCACGAGCTGGGGACCGTGCTGGCTGTTAGGAGTCGGCACACCAAGAGCCCTCCGAGGGAGAGGAGCTGCTGACCTTTGCCAGCACAGTCTCCAATTCCCAACTGCAACCATTCCCTGTAAGAGGCTCCCGAAAGCTTCGACGCAGTTTCTCAGTTAGCTATAAATGGAGGCCAGTCACTTGGCAGACTCCCCCAACGCCCGGCCTCCCAGGCTGCGATACAGACACGCCGACTGCTTCAGCCAACAGGGACAGCTTGGAGTAAAAGTGAGACTCCTACGTGTCAAAGTACTTGCCTGACGCTGGCCAGAAGCTCAAATATTTAGGGCAGGGCATCAGGGCACTTCGCCGCACGCGGAGCAAGTTTGTTCTCATCTCGCCTCTGAATGCCGAGTTTAACCAGCTAGGAAGCAAACTTCGGGAAAGGTACTCAGGGTGCCGCCGATTCAAAATTCTTTCACCAGACAGCCCAAATCGTGTACGCCTCTTTGTATTTTCCATGGGCAGGACAAAATGGTGTCAACCCGCACGCCTCCAGCTGGGGGTGGGTTGGAGTGGGGTGGGGTGGGGTGGGAGTGGGGGTTGGGCGACGTACACTTTCCCCATGGGAAACAGGCCCACGCCTTCAGTGTGAAAGGCCTCTACGCCTCTCTGCTTTCGCAGCCCAGGCGTAGCCTCAGCTCTGAAAAGCTTCCAGAGCAGGAAGGTCAGAAAACCTTTGAACCACCCAGCAGGTGCAGCACAGAACAAGGGCTTCTCTCTTGGCCTGAGAACACCCACTGCCCAGCGCTCCTTTGTGTACACACGTGGTGGAGGAAGGGTGCTGGATTCGGCTCCGTGAGAACTTCTCCGGGCCACGTAGTGTGAACGCAAGTAGATGAGCCCTACATCTCATGCCAGTCTCCTGTGCGAGTTGGACAAGGCGAACTCCCTGCTTGAATCCCTGGGTGGGTTAAGTACCCTGCGGGGAAGGATCATTGCTTGGGAGCCCGGGGCTTGTATCGAGGTGACTGTTGTGTGCATCCACTTCGCAGCTGTTCTCTCTCCGCGGGTTCCCTCCACCTGCTGCAGCCAAAAGGGACAGCTTAGGGTAAAGATAAAAACCCAGTGTGTAAACGTTCTTGCCTAGCCCTCGCCCCAAGCACAAGCTTATATGCCTCTGGTCAAAGGCTTTCGCCACAAGCTGAACACGTTTGGTCTCATCTAAGCCTCTGAAGCCCGAGTTTACCCAGCTACGAATCAAACTTCAGGAAAGGTGCTCAGGGTGATGCGGACTGCCAAGCGTTTCACCAGGCAGCCCAGATCGAGTACAAACACTTGTGTTTTAAACGGGCAGAGGAAATGGTGTCAAGAGCGCGCCTTCATCTCCCGGGCGACGTACACATTTTCTCCATGAGATGCAAGCCTTTCCTCCAGTGTGAAAGGCCTTTACACTCTACACCTCTTGCGCTCGCAGCACACAGGTGCCACCCGCTCTGAGCATCTTCAAAAGGCACAGGGTCACGCAACGTGTGAACCACCGGGCGCAGGTGCAGCACACACCTAGGTCTTCGCTGTTGGCCTGAGAACACCCACGGCACAGGGCTTCTTTGGTGCACACACGTGGTAGCGGTCGGTGATGCATTCTGCTCCGTGAAACCTTCTCGGGGACACAGAGCGTGAGTGCACGTAGATTAGCCCTACACCTCATCCCTCTTTCTTGAGTGAGTTGTACTGCTATAAGGCAAAACTCCCTGCTGGAATCTCGGTGTGGCTTAAGTATCCTCCGGGAAGCGATCGCTGCTAGAGACACTGTGCTGCTCTCTAGGACAATGGTCTGTGCCTCCACTGCGCTGCTGTTGTCTCCAAGTCGCTTGCGAAGGCCTTTTTGAAGAGGTTGCTCACAGTGTCGTTTCTTTAGAGTAACCCACAGGCGTACGAGGATGCCGGTTCTGTGAAGGAAAATGCTCCCTGCCTCAGCCACTTGGGCGCCGTTTTGTACAGGAAAGGACACTCCGTCTTGGATGTTCCTCCTTCCGGATTGCCAATCGCACTGGCGATGTCTCCTGAATCTCGCGGGGTTACAGTGCCGTTAAAAGGTCCTTATCTCAGGCCTAGAACGGCAGAGCGTCCGGCAGCTTTGAAAGAGACCTTCGGCATTCTTCTGGCCTTCGGGGACGCTCCATGAGGAACAAGCTCCTCAGCAGCGTGCGTCTTTAGATCTTTCATGGCAGAACCTCTGTGGGCGACCTCATTCCTCCCCCCACGTGAGAGACACACACAACCTGCCATTAGGGGGTGGAAGGCTTTCGAGTCCAGAAGCGAGGCTGGCGCTCCCACTCAGCATTCCTGCACGGAACTGAGCCCGGGTGCGTGAGACCGTGAGAGGGGGCAAAGACAGGCGTACCAGCGAGCTGTTCACGGTGCACGCTGACGCATCACCCTTCAAGCTCACGTTCATTTCATGGAGAGAACACGAGGCCTTGATGCGCTTTCCTGTGGTACGTAAACTTTGGTCGCGTCCCCTGGTGGGCACATCGGCTCAGGACTGCCCTGTCCCAAAGGCTCCAGGTGTGGAGCCCGACTCTTGGAGCTCAGCCTCACGTGGCTCTTTCACGGACGAGACCGGCTCGCAATGGGACCGTTCACGAGCTGGGGACCGTGCTGGCTGTTAGGAGTCGGCACACCAAGAGCCCTCCGAGGGAGAGGAGCTGCTGACGTTTGCCAGCACAGTCTCCAATTCCCAACTGCAACCATTCCCTGTAAGAGGCTCCCGAAAGCTTCAACGCAGTTTCTCAGTAAGCTATAAATGGAGGCCAGTCACTTGGCAGACTCCCCCAACGCCCGGCCTCCCAGGCTGTGATACAGACACGCCGACTGCTTCAGCCAACAGGGACAGCTTGGAGTAAAAGTGAGACTCCTACGTGTCAAAGTACTTGCCTGACGCTGGCCAGAAGCTCAAACATTTAGGGCAGGGCATCAAGGCACTTCGCCGCACGCGGAGCAAGTTTGTTCTCATCTCGCCTCTGAATGCCGAGTTTAACCAGCTAGGAAGCAAACTTCGGGAAAGGTACTCAGGGTGCCGCCGATTCAAAATTCTTTCACCAGACGGCCCAAATCGTGTACGCCTCTTTGTATTTTCCATGGGCAGGACAAAATGGTGTCAACCCGCACGCCTCCAGCTGGGGGTGGGTTGGAGTGGGGTGGGGTGGGGTGGGGTGGGGTGGGAGTGGGGGTTGGGCGACGTACACTTTCCCCATGGGAAACAGGCCCACGCCTTCAGTGTGAAAGGCCTCTACGCCTCTCTGCTTTCGCAGCCCAGGCGTAGCCTCAGCTCTGAAAAGCTTCCAGAGCAGGAAGGTCAGAAAACCTTTGAACCACCCAGCAGGTGCAGCACAGAACAAGGGCTTCTCTCTTGGCCTGAGAACACCCACTGCCCAGCGCTCCTTTGTGTACACACGTGGTGGAGGAAGGGTGCTGGATTCGGCTCCGTGAGAACTTCTCCGGGCCACGTAGTGTGAACGCAAGTAGATGAGCCCTACATCTCATGCCAGTCTCCTGTGCGAGTTGGACAAGGCGAACTCCCTGCTTGAATCCCTGGGTGGGTTAAGTACCCTGCGGGGAAGGATCGTTGCTTGGGAGCCCGGGGCTGGTATCGAGGTGACTGTTGTGTGCATCCACTTCGCAGCTGTTCTCTCTCCGTGGGTTCCCTCCGCCTGCTGCAGCCAAAAGGGACAGCTTAGGGTAAAGATAAAAACCCAGTGTGTAAACGTTCTTGCCTAGCCCTCGCCCCAAGCACAAGCTTATATGCATCTGGTCAAAGGCTTTCGCCACAAGCTGAACACGTTTGGTCTCATCTAAGCCTCTGAAGCCCGAGTTTACCCAGCTACGAATCAAACTTCAGGAAAGGTGCTCAGGGTGATGCGGACTGCCAAGCGTTTCACCAGGCAGCCCAGATCGAGTACAAACACTTGTGTTTGAAACGGGCAGAGGAAATGGTGTCAAGAGCGCGCCTCCATCTCCCGGGCGACGTACACATTTTCTCCATGAGATGCAAGCCTTTCCTCCAGTGTGAAAGGCCTTTACACTCTACACCTCTTGCACTCGCAGCACGCAGGTGCCACCCGCTCTGAGCATCTTCAAAAGGCACAGGGTCACGCAACGTGTGAACCACCGGGCGCGGGTGCAGCACACACCTAGGTCTTCGCTGTCGGCCTGAGAACACCCACGGCACAGGGCTTCTTTGGTGCACACACGTGGTAGCGGTCGGTGATGCATTCTGCTCCGTGAAACCTTCTCGGCGACACAGAGCATGAGCGCACGTAGATTAGCCCTACACCTCATCCCTCTTTCTTGAGTGCGTTGTACTGCTATAAGGCAAAACTCCCTGCTGGAATCTCGGTGTGGCTTAAGTATCCTCCGGGAAGCGATCGCTGCTAGAGACACTGTGCTGCTCTCTAGGACAATGGTCTGTGCCTCCACTGCGCTGCTGTTGTCTCCAAGTCGCTTGCGAAGGCCTTTTCGAAGAGGTTGCTCACAGTGTCGTTTCTTTAGAGTAACCCACAGGCATACGAGGATGCCGGTTCTGTGAAGGAAAATGCTCCCTGCCTCAGCCACTTGGGCGCCATTTTGTACAGGAAAGGACACTCCGCCTTGAAGGTTCTTCCTTCCGGATTACCACTCGCACTGGCGATGTGTCCTGAATCTCGCGGGGTTACAGTGCCGTCACAAGGTCCTTATCTCAGGCCTAGAACGGCAGAGCGTCCGGCAGCTTTGAAAGAGACCTTCGGCATGCTTCTGGCCTTCGGGGACGCTCCATGTGGAACAAGCTCCTCAGCAGCGTGCGTCTTTAGATCTTTCATGGCAGAACCTCTGTGGGCGACCTCATTCCTCCCCCCACGTGAGAGACACACACAACCTGCCATTAGGGGGTGGAAGGCTTTCGAGTCCAGAAGGGAGGCTGGCGCTCCCACTCAGCATTCCTGCACGGAACTGAGCCCGGGTGCGTGAGACCGTGAGAGGGGGCAAAGACAGGTGTACCAGCGAGCTGTTCACGGTGCACGCTGACGCATCACCCTTCAAGCTCACGTTCATTTCATGGAGAGAACACGAGGCCTTGATGCGCTTTCCTGTGGTACGTAAACTTTGGTCGCGTCCCCTGGTGGGCACATCGGCTCAGGACTGCCCTGTCCCAAAGGCTCCAGGTGTGGAGCCCGACTCTTGGAGCTCAGCCTCACGTGGCTCTTTCACGGACGAGACCGGCTCGCAATGGGACCGTTCACGAGCTGGGGACCGTGCTGGCTGTTAGGAGTCGGCACACCAAGAGCCCTCCGAGGGAGAGGAGCTGCTGACGTTTGCCAGCACAGTCTCCAATTCCCAACTGCAACCATTCCCTGTAAGAGGCTCCCGAAAGCTTCGACGCAGTTTCTCAGTTAGCTATAAATGGAGGCCAGTCACTTGGCAGACTCCCCCAACGCCCGGCCTCCCAGGCTGCGATACAGACACGCCGACTGCTTCAGCCAACAGGGACAGCTTGGAGTAAAAGTGAGACTCCTACGTGTCAAAGTACTTGCCTGACGCTGGCCAGAAGCTCAAACATTTAGGGCAGGGCATCAGGGCACTTCGCCGCACGCGGAGCAAGTTTGTTCTCATCTCGCCTCTGAATGCCGAGTTTAACCAGCTAGGAAGCAAACTTCGGGAAAGGTACTCAGGGTGCCGCCGATTCAAAATTCTTTCACCAGACGGCCCTAATCGTGTACGCCTCTTTGTATTTTCCATGGGCAGGACAAAATGGTGTCAACCCGCACGCCTCCAGCTGGGGGTGGGTTGGAGTGGGGTGGGGTGGGGTGGGGTGGGGTGGGGGTGGGTGTTGGGCGACGTACACTTTCTCCATGGGAAACAGGCCCACGCCTTCAGTGTGAAAGGCCTCTACGCCTCTCTGCTTTCGCAGCCCAGGCGTAGCCTCAGCTCTGAAAAGCTTCCAGAGCAGGAAGGTCAGAAAACCTTTGAACCACCCAGCAGGTGCAGCACAGAACAAGGGCTTCTCTCTTGGCCTGAGAACACCCACTGCCCAGCGCTCCTTTGTGTACACACGTGGTGGAGGAAGGGTGCTGGATTCGGCTCCGTGAGAACTTCTCCGGGCCACGTAGTGTGAACGCAAGTAGATGAGCCCTACATCTCATGCCAGCCTCCTGAGCGAGTTGGACAAGGCGAACTCCCTGCTTGAATCCCTGGGTGGGTTAAGTACCCTGCGGGGAAGGATCGTTGCTTGGGAGCCCGGGGCTGGTATCGAGGTGACTGTTGTGTGCATCCACTTCGCAGCTGTTCTCTCTCCGCGGGTTCCCTCCGCCTGCTGCAGCCAAAAGGGACAGCTTTGGGTAAAGATAAAAACCCAGTGTGTAAACGTTCTTGCCTAGCCCTCGCCCCAAGCACAAGCTTATATGCCTCTGGTCAAAGGCTTTCGCCACAAGCTGAACACGTTTGGTCTCATCTAAGCCTCTGAAGCCCGAGTTTACCCAGCTACGAATCAAACTTCAGGAAAGGTGCTCAGGGTGATGCGGACTGCCAAGCGTTTCACCAGGCAGCCCAGATCGAGTACAAACACTTGTGTTTGAAACGGGCAGAGGAAATGGTGTCAAGAGCGCGCCTCCATCTCCTGGGCGACGTACACATTTTCTCCATGAGATGCAAGCCTTTCCTCCAGTGTGAAAGGCCTTTACACTCTACACCTCTTGCGCTCGCAGCACGCAGGTGCCACCCGCTCTGAGCATCTTCAAAAGGCACAGGGTCACGCAACGTGTGAACCACCGGGCGCGGGTGCAGCACACACCTAGGTCTTCGCTGTCGGCCTGAGAACACCCACGGCACAGGGCTTCTTTGGTGCACACACGTGGTAGCGGTCGGTGATGCATTCTGCTCCGTGAAACCTTCTCGGGGACACAGAGCGTGAGCGCACGTAGATTAGCCCTACACCTCATCCCTCTTTCTTGAGTGAGTTGTACTGCTATAAGGCAAAACTCCCTGCTGGAATCTCGGTGTGGCTTAAGTATCCTCCGGGAAGCGATCGCTGCTAGAGACACTGTGCTGCTCTCTAGGACAATGGTCTGTGCCTCCACTGCGCTGCTGTTGTCTCCAAGTCGCTTGCGAAGGCCTTTTCGAAGAGGTTGCTCACAGTGTCGTTTCTTTAGAGTAACCCACAGGCATACGAGGATGCCGGTTCTGTGAAGGAAAATGCTCCCTGCCTCAGCCACTTGGGCGCCGTTTTGTACAGGAAAGGACACTCCGCCTTGAAGGTTCCTCCTTCCGGATTGCCACTTGCACTGGCGATGTCTCCTGAATCTCGCGGGGTTACAGTGCCGTCACAAGGTCCTTATCTCAGGCCTAGAACGGCAGAGCGTCCGGCAGCTTTGAAAGAGACCTTCGGCATGCTTCTGGCCTTCGGGGACGCTCCATGAGGAACAAGCTCCTCAGCAGCGTGCGTCTTTAGATCTTTCATGGCAGAACCTCTGTGGGCGACCTCATTCCTCCCCCCACGTGAGAGACACACACAACCTGCCATTAGGGGGTGGAAGGCTTTCGAGTCCAGAAGCGAGGCTGGCGCTCCCACTCAGCATTCCTGCACGGAACTGAGCCTGGGTGCGTGAGACCGTGAGAGGGGGCAAAGACAGGCGTACCAGCGAGCTGTTCACGGTGCACGCTGACGCATCACCCTTCAAGCTCACGTTCATTTCATGGAGAGAACACGAGGCCTTGATGCGCTTTCCTGTGGTACGTAAACTTTGGTCGCGTCCCCTGGTGGGCACATCGGCTCAGGACTGCCCTGTCCCAAAGGCTCCAGGTGTGGAGCCCGACTCTTGGAGCTCAGCCTCACGTGGCTCTTTCACGGACGAGACCGGCTCGCAATGGGACCGTTCACGAGCTGGGGACCGTGCTGGCTGTTAGGAGTCGGCACACCAAGAGCCCTCCGAGGGAGAGGAGCTGCTGACGTTTGCCAGCACAGTCTCCAATTCCCAACTGCAACCATTCCCTGTAAGAGGCTCCCGAAAGCTTCGACGCAGTTTCTCAGTTAGCTATAAATGGAGGCCAGTCACTTGGCAGACTCCCCCAACGCCCGGCCTCCCAGGCTGCGATACAGACACGCCGACTGCTTCAGCCAACAGGGACAGCTTGGAGTAAAAGTGAGACTCCTACGTGTCAAAGTACTTGCCTGACGCTGGCCAGAAGCTCAAACATTTAGGGCAGGGCATCAAGGCACTTCGCCGCACGCGGAGCAAGTTTGTTCTCATCTCGCCTCTGAATGCCGAGTTTAACCAGCTAGGAAGCAAACTTCGGGAAAGGTACTCAGGGTGCCGCCGATTCAAAATTCTTTCACCAGACAGCCCAAATCGTGTACGCCTCTTTGTATTTTCCATGGGCAGGACAAAATGGTGTCAACCCGCACGCCTCCAGCTGGGGGTGGGTTGGAGTGGGGTGGGGTGGGGTGGGGTGGGGTGGGAGTGGGGGTTGGGCGACGTACACTTTCCCCATGGGAAACAGGCCCACGCCTTCAGTGTGAAAGGCCTCTACGCCTCTCTGCTTTCGCAGCCCAGGCGTAGCCTCAGCTCTGAAAAGCTTCCAGAGCAGGAAGGTCAGAAAACCTTTGAACCACCCAGCAGGTGCAGCACAGAACAAGGGCTTCTCTCTTGGCCTGAGAACACCCACTGCCCAGCGCTCCTTTGTGTACACACGTGGTGGAGGAAGGGTGCTGGATTCGGCTCCGTGAGAACTTCTCCGGGCCACGTAGTGTGAACGCAAGTAGATGAGCCCTACATCTCATGCCAGTCTCCTGTGCGAGTTGGACAAGGCGAACTCCCTGCTTGAATCCCTGGGTGGGTTAAGTACCCTGCGGGGAAGGATCGTTGCTTGGGAGCCCGGGGCTGGTATCGAGGTGACTGTTGTGTGCATCCACTTCGCAGCTGTTCTCTCTCCGCGGGTTCCCTCCGCCTGCTGCAGCCAAAAGGGACAGCTTAGGGTAAAGATAAAAACCCAGTGTGTAAACGTTCTTGCCTAGCCCTCGCCCCAAGCACAAGCTTATATGCCTCTGGTCAAAGGCTTTCGCCACAAGCTGAACACGTTTGGTCTCATCTAAGCCTCTGAAGCCCGAGTTTACCCAGCTACGAATCAAACTTCAGGAAAGGTGCTCAGGGTGATGCGGACTGCCAAGCGTTTCACCAGGCAGCCCAGATCGAGTACAAACACTTGTGTTTGAAACGGGCAGAGGAAATGGTGTCAAGAGCGCGCCTCCATCTCCCGGGCGACGTACACATTTTCTCCATGAGATGCAAGCCTTTCCTCCAGTGTGAAAGGCCTTTACACTCTACACCTCTTGCGCTCGCAGCATGCAGGTGCCACCCGCTCTGAGCATCTTCAAAAGGCACAGGGTCACGCAACGTGTGAACCACCGGGCACGGGTGCAGCACACACCTAGGTCTTCGCTGTCAGCCTGAGAACACCCACGGCACAGGGCTTCTTTGGTGCACACACGTGGTAGCGGTCGGTGATGCATTCTGCTCCGTGAAACCTTCTCGGGGACACAGAGCGTGAGCGCACGTAGATTAGCCCTACACCTCATCCCTCTTTCTTGAGTGAGTTGTACTGCTATAAGGCAAAACTCCCTGCTGGAATCTCGGTGTGGCTTAAGTATCCTCCGGGAAGCGATCGCTGCTAGAGACACTGTGCTGCTCTCTAGGACAATGGTCTGTGCCTCCACTGCGCTGCTGTTGTCTCCAAGTCGCTTGCGAAGGCCTTTTCGAAGAGGTTGCTCACAGTGTCGTTTCTTTAGAGTAACCCACAGGCATACGAGGATGCCGGTTCTGTGAAGGAAAATGCTCCCTGCCTCAGCCACTTGGGCGCCGTTTTGTACAGGAAAGGACACTCCGCCTTGAAGGTTCTTCCTTCCGGATTGCCACTCGCACTGGCGATGTCTCCTGAATCTCGCGGGGTTACAGTGCCGTCACAAGGTCCTTATCTCAGGCCTAGAACGGCAGAGCGTCCGGCAGCTTTGAAAGAGACCTTCGGCATGCTTCTGGCCTTCAGGGACGCTCCATGAGGAACAAGCTCCTCAGCAGCGTGCGTCTTTAGATCTTTCATGGCAGAACCTCTGTGGGCGACCTCATTCCTCCCCCCACGTGAGAGACACACACAACCTGCCATTAGGGGGTGGAAGGCTTTCGAGTCCAGAAGCGAGGCTGGCGCTCCCACTCAGCATTCCTGCACGGAACTGAGCCCGGGTGCGTGAGACCGTGAGAGGGGGCAAAGACAGGCGTACCAGCGAGCTGTTCACGGTGCACGCTGACGCATCACCCTTCAAGCTCACGTTCATTTCATGGAGAGAACACGAGGCCTTGATGCGCTTTCCTGTGGTACGTAAACTTTGGTCGCGTCCCCTGGTGGGCACATCGGCTCAGGACTGCCCTGTCCCAAAGGCTCCAGGTGTGGAGCCCGACTCTTGGAGCTCAGCCTCACGTGGCTCTTTCACGGACGAGACCGGCTCGCAATGGGACCGTTCACGAGCTGGGGACCGTGCTGGCTGTTAGGAGTCGGCACACCAAGAGCCCTCCGAGGGAGAGGAGCTGCTGACGTTTGCCAGCACAGTCTCCAATTCCCAACTGCAACCATTCCCTGTAAGAGGCTCCCGAAAGCTTCGACGCAGTTTCTCAGTTAGCTATAAATGGAGGCCAGTCACTTGGCAGACTCCCCCAACGCCCGGCCTCCCAGGCTGCGATACAGACACGCCGACTGCTTCAGCCAACAGGGACAGCTTGGAGTAAAAGTGAGACTCCTACGTGTCAAAGTACTTGCCTGACGCTGGCCAGAAGCTCAAACATTTAGGGCAGGGCATCAAGGCACTTCGCCGCACGCGGAGCAAGTTTGTTCTCATCTCGCCTCTGAATGCCGAGTTTAACCAGCTAGGAAGCAAACTTCGGGAAAGGTACTCAGGGTGCCGCCGATTCAAAATTCTTTCACCAGACAGCCCAAATCGTGTACGCCTCTTTGTATTTTCCATGGGCAGGACAAAATGGTGTCAACCCGCACGCCTCCAGCTGGGGGTGGGTTGGAGTGGGTTGGGGTGGGGTGGGGTGGGGTGGGAGTGGGGGTTGGGTGACGTACACTTTCCCCATGGGAAACAGGCCCACGCCTTCAGTGTGAAAGGCCTCTACGCCTCTCTGCTTTCGCAGCCCAGGCGTAGCCTCAGCTCTGAAAAGCTTCCAGAGCAGGAAGGTCAGAAAACCTTTGAACCACCCAGCAGGTGCAGCACAGAACAAGGGCTTCTCTCTTGGCCTGAGAACACCCACTGCCCAGCGCTCCTTTGTGTACACACGTGGTGGAGGAAGGGTGCTGGATTCGGCTCCGTGAGAACTTCTCCGGGCCACGTAGTGTGAACGCAAGTAGATGAGCCCTACATCTCATGACAGTCTCCTGTGCGAGTTGGACAAGGCGAACTCCCTGCTTGAATCCCTGGGTGGGTTAAGTACCCTGCTGGGAAGGATCGTTGCTTGGGAGCCCGGGGCTGGTATCGAGGTGACTGTTGTGTGCATCCACTTCGCAGCTGTTCTCTCTCCGCGGGTTCCCTCCGCCTGCTGCTGCCAAAAGGGACAGCTTAGGGTAAAGATAAAAACCCAGTGTGTAAACGTTCTTGCCTAGCCCTCGCCCCAAGCACAAGCTTATATGCCTCTGGTCAAAGGCTTTCGCCACAAGCTGAACACGTTTGGTCTCATCTAAGCCTCTGAAGCCCGAGTTTACCCAGCTACGAATCAAACTTCAGGAAAGGTGCTCAGGGTGATGCGGACTGCCAAGCGTTTCACCAGGCAGCCCAGATCGAGTACAAACACTTGTGTTTGAAACGGGCAGAGGAAATGGTGTCAAGAGCGCGCCTCCATCTCCCGGGTGACGTACACATTTTCTCCATGAGATGCAAGCCTTTCCTCCAGTGTGAAAGGCCTTTACACTCTACACCTCTTGCGCTCGCAGCACGCAGGTGCCACCCGCTCTGAGCATCTTCAAAAGGCACAGGGTCACGCAACGTGTGAACCACCGGGCGCGGGTGCAGCACACACCTAGGTCTTCGCTGTCGGCCTGAGAACACCCACGGCACAGGGCTTCTTTGGTGCACACACGTGGTAGCGGTCGGTGATGCATTCTGCTCCGTGAAACCTTCTCGGGGACACAGAGCGTGAGCGCACGTAGATTAGCCCTACACCTCATCCCTCTTTCTTGAGTGAGTTGTACTGCTATAAGGCAAAACTCCCTGCTGGAATCTCGGTGTGGCTTAAGTATCCTCCGGGAAGCGATCGCTGCTAGAGACACTGTGCTGCTCTCTAGGACAATGGTCTGTGCCTCCACTGCGCTGCTGTTGTCTCCAAGTCGCTTGCGAAGGCCTTTTCGAAGAGGTTGCTCACAGTGTCGTTTCTTTAGAGTAACCCACAGGCATACGAGGATGCCGGTTCTGTGAAGGAAAATGCTCCCTGCCTCAGCCACTTGGGCCCCGTTTTGTACAGGAAAGGACACTCCGCCTTGAAGGTTCCTCATTCCGGATTGCCACTCGCACTGGCGATGTGTCCTGAATCTCGCGGGGTTACAGTGCCGTCACAAGGTCCTTATCTCAGGCCTAGAACGGCAGAGCGTCCGGCAGCTTTGAAAGAGACCTTCGGCATGCTTCTGGCCTTCGGGGACGCTCCATGAGGAACAAGCTCCTCAGCAGCGTGCGTCTTTAGATCTTTCATGGCAGAACCTCTGTGGGCGACCTCATTCCTCCCCCCACGTGAGAGACACACACAACCTGCCATTAGGGGGTGGAAGGCTTTCGAGTCCAGAAGCGAGGCTGGCGTTCCCACTCAGCATTCCTGCACGGAACTGAGCCCGGGTGCGTGAGACCGTGAGAGGGGGCAAAGACAGGCGTACCAGCGAGCTGTTCACAGTGCACGCTGACGCATCACCCTTCAAGCTCACGTTCATTTCATGGAGAGAACACGAGGCCTTGATGCGCTTTCCTGTGGTACATAAACTTTGGTCGCGTCCCCTGGTGGGCACATCGGCTCAGGACTGCCCTGTCCCAAAGGCTCCAGGTGTGGAGCCCGACTCTTGGAGCTCAGCCTCACGTGGCTCTTTCACGGACGAGACCGGCTCGCAATGGGACCGTTCACGAGCTGGGGACCGTGCTGGCTGTTAGGAGTCGGCACACCAAGAGCCCTCCGAGGGAGAGGAGCTGCTGACGTTTGCCAGCACAGTCTCCAATTCCCAACTGCAACCATTCCCTGTAAGAGGCTCCCGAAAGCTTCGACGCAGTTTCTCAGTTAGCTATAAATGGAGGCCAGTCACTTGGCAGACTCCCCCAACGCCCGGCCTCCCAGGCTGCGATACAGACACGCCGACTGCTTCAGCCAACAGGGACAGCTTGGAGTAAAAGTGAGACTCCTACGTGTCAAAGTACTTGCCTGACGCTGGCCAGAAGCTCAAACATTTAGGGCAGGGCATCAAGGCACTTCGCCGCACGCGGAGCAAGTTTGTTCTCATCTCGCCTCTGAATGCCGAGTTTAACCAGCTAGGAAGCAAACTTCGGGAAAGGTACTCAGGGTGCCGCCGATTCAAAATTCTTTCACCAGACAGCCCAAATCGTGTACGCCTCTTTGTATTTTCCATGGGCAGGACAAAATGGTGTCAACCCGCACGCCTCCAGCTGGGGGTGGGTTGGAGTGGGGTGGGGTGGGGTGGGGTGGGGTGGGAGTGGGGGTTGGGCGACGTACACTTTCCCCATGGGAAACAGGCCCACGCCTTCAGTGTGAAAGGCCTCTACGCCTCTCTGCTTTCGCAGCCCAGGCGTAGCCTCAGCTCTGAAAAGCTTCCAGAGCAGGAAGGTCAGAAAACCTTTGAACCACCCAGCAGGTGCAGCACAGAACAAGGGCTTCTCTCTTGGCCTGAGAACACCCACTGCCCAGCGCTCCTTTGTGTACACACGTGGTGGAGGAAGGGTGCTGGATTCGGCTCCGTGAGAACTTCTCCGGGCCACGTAGTGTGAACGCAAGTAGATGAGCCCTACATCTCATGCCAGTCTCCTGTGCGAGTTGGACAAGGCGAACTCCCTGCTTGAATCCCTGGGTGGGTTAAGTACCCTGCGGGGAAGGATCGTTGCTTGGGAGCCCGGGGCTGGTATCGAGGTGACTGTTGTGTGCATCCACTTCGCAGCTGTTCTCTCTCCGCGGGTTCCCTCCACCTGCTGCAGCCAAAAGGGACAGCTTAGGGTAAAGATAAAAACCCAGTGTGTAAACGTTCTTGCCTAGCCCTCGCCCCAAGCACAAGCTTATATGCCTCTGGTCAAAGGCTTTCGCCACAAGCTGAACACGTTTGGTCTCATCTAAGCCTCTGAAGCCCGAGTTTACCCAGCTACGAATCAAACTTCAGGAAAGGTGCTCAGGGTGATGCGGACTGCCAAGCGTTTCACCAGGCAGCCCAGATCGAGTACAAACACTTGTGTTTGAAACGGGCAGAGGAAATGGTGTCAAGAGCGCGCCTCCATCTCCCGGGTGACGTACACATTTTCTCCATGAGATGCAAGCCTTTCCTCCAGTGTGAAAGGCCTTTACACTCTACACCTCTTGCGCTCGCAGCACGCAGGTGCCACCCGCTCTGAGCATCTTCAAAAGGCACAGGGTCACGCAACGTGTGAACCACCGGGCGCGGGTGCAGCACACACCTAGGTCTTCGCTGTCGGCCTGAGAACACCCACGGCACAGGGCTTCTTTGGTGCACACACGTGGTAGCGGTCGGTGATGCATTCTGCTCCGTGAAACCTTCTCGGGGACACAGAGCGTGAGCGCACGTAGATTAGCCCTACACCTCATCCCTCTTTCTTGAGTGAGTTGTACTGCTATAAGGCAAAACTCCCTGCTGGAATCTCGGTGTGGCTTAAGTATCCTCCGGGAAGCGATCGCTGCTAGAGACACTGTGCTGCTCTCTAGGACAATGGTCTGTGCCTCCACTGCGCTGCTGTTGTCTCCAAGTCGCTTGCGAAGGCCTTTTCGAAGAGGTTGCTCACAGTGTCGTTTCTTTAGAGTAACCCACAGGCATACGAGGATGCCGGTTCTGTGAAGGAAAATGCTCCCTGCCTCAGCCACTTGGGCGCCGTTTTGTACAGGAAAGGACACTCCGCCTTGAAGGTTCCTCCTTCCGGATTGCCACTCGCACTGGCGATGTGTCCTGAATCTCGCGGGGTTACAGTGCCGTCACAAGGTCCTTATCTCAGGCCTAGAAGGGCAGAGCGTCCGGCAGCTTTGAAAGAGACCTTCGGCATGCTTCTGGCCTTCGGGGACGCTCCATGAGGAACAAGCTCCTCAGCAGCGTGCGTCTTTAGATCTTTCATGGCAGAACCTCTGTGGGCGACCTCATTCCTCCCCCCACGTGAGAGACACACACAACCTGCCATTAGGGGGTGGAAGGCTTTCGAGTCCAGAAGCGAGGCTGGCGCTCCCACTCAGCATTCCTGCACGGAACTGAGCCCGGGTGCGTGAGACCGTGAGAGGGGGCAAAGACAGGCGTACCAGCGAGCTGTTCACGGTGCACGCTGACGCATCACCCTTCAAGCTCACGTTCATTTCATGGAGAGAACACGAGGCCTTGATGCGCTTTCCTGTGGTACGTAAACTTTGGTCGCGTCCCCTGGTGGGCACATCGGCTCAGGACTGCCCTGTCCCAAAGGCTCCAGGTGTGGAGCCCGACTCTTGGAGCTCAGCCTCACGTGGCTCTTTCACGGACGAGACCGGCTCGCAATGGGACCGTTCACGAGCTGGGGACCGTGCTGGCTGTTAGGAGTCGGCACACCAAGAGCCCTCCGAGGGAGAGGAGCTGCTGACGTTTGCCAGCACAGTCTCCAATTCCCAACTGCAACCATTCCCTGTAAGAGGCTCCCGAAAGCTTCGACGCAGTTTCTCAGTTAGCTATAAATGGAGGCCAGTCACTTGGCAGACTCCCCCAACGCCCGGCCTCCCAGGCTGCGATACAGACACGCCGACTGCTTCAGCCAACAGGGACAGCTTGGAGTAAAAGTGAGACTCCTACGTGTCAAAGTACTTGCCTGACGCTGGCCAGAAGCTCAAACATTTAGGCCAGGGCATCAGGGCACTTCGCCGCACGTGGAGCAAGTTTGTTCTCATCTCGCCTCTGAATGCCGAGTTTAACCAGCTAGGAAGCAAACTTCGGGAAAGGTACTCAGGGTGCCGCCGATTCAAAATTCTTTCACCAGACAGCCCAAATCGTGTACGCCTCTTTGTATTTTCCATGGGCAGGACAAAATGGTGTCAACCCGCACGCCTCCAGCTGGGGGTGGGTTGGAGTGGGGTGGGGTGGGGTGGGGTGGGGTGGGAGTGGGGGTTGGGCGACGTACACTTTCCCCATGGGAAACAGGCCCACGCCTTCAGTGTGAAAGGCCTCTACGCCTCTCTGCTTTCGCAGCCCAGGCGTAGCCTCAGCTCTGAAAAGCTTCCAGAGCAGGAAGGTCAGAAAACCTTTGAACCACCCAGCAGGTGCAGCACAGAACAAGGGCTTCTCTCTTGGCCTGAGAACACCCACTGCCCAGCGCTCCTTTGTGTACACACGTGGTGGAGGAAGGGTGCTGGATTCGGCTCCGTGAGAACTTCTCCGGGCCACGTAGTGTGAACGCAAGTAGATGAGCCCTACATCTCATGCCAGTCTCCTGTGCGAGTTGGACAAGGCGAACTCCCTGCTTGAATCCCTGGGTGGGTTAAGTACCCTTCGGGGAAGGATCGTTGCTTGGGAGCCCGGGGCTGGTATCGAGGTGACTGTTCTGTGCATCCACTTCGCAGCTGTTCTCTCTCCGCGGGTTCCCTCCGCCTGCTGCAGCCAAAAGGGACAGCTTAGGGTAAAGATAAAAACCCAGTGTGTAAACGTTCTTGCCTAGCCCTCGCCCCAAGCACAAGCACATATGCCTCTGGTCAAAGGCTTTCGCCACAAGCTGAACACGTTTGGTCTCATCTAAGCCTCTGAAGCCCGAGTTTACCCAGCTACGAATCAAACTTCAGGAAAGGTGCTCAGGGTGATGCGGACTGCCAAGCGTTTCACCAGGCAGCCCAGATCGAGTACAAACACTTGTGTTTGAAACGGGCAGAGGAAATGGTGTCAAGAGCGCGCCTCCATCTCCCGGGCGACGTACACATTTTCTCCATGAGATGCAAGCCTTTCCTCCAGTGTGAAAGGCCTTTACACTCTACACCTCTTGCGCTCGCAGCACGCAGGTGCCACCCGCTCTGAGCATCTTCAAAAGGCACAGGGTCACGCAACGTGTGAACCACCGGGCGCGGGTGCAGCACACACCTAGGTCTTCGCTGTCGGCCTGAGAACACCCACGGCACAGGGCTTCTTTGGTGCACACACGTGGTAGCGGTCGGTGATGCATTCTGCTCCGTGAAACCTTCTCGGGGACACAGAGCGTGAGCGCACGTAGATTAGCCCTACACCTCATCCCTCTTTCTTGAGTGAGTTGTACTGCTATAAGGCAAAACTCCCTGCTGGAATCTCGGTGTGGCTTAAGTATCCTCCGGGAAGCGATCGCTGCTAGAGACACTGTGCTGCTCTCTAGGACAATGGTCTGTGCCTCCACTGCGCTGCTGTTGTCTCCAAGTCGCTTGCGAAGGCCTTTTCGAAGAGGTTGCTCACAGTGTCGTTTCTTTAGAGTAACCCACAGGCATACGAGGATGCCGGTTCTGTGAAGGAAAATGCTCCCTGCCTCAGCCACTTGGGCGCCGTTTTGTACAGGAAAGGACACTCCGCCTTGAAGGTTCTTCCTTCCGGATTGCCTCTCGCACTGGCGATGTCTCCTGAATCTCGCGGGGTTACAATGCCGTCACAAGGTCCTTATCTCAGGCCTAGAACGGCAGAGCGTCCGGCAGCTTTGAAAGAGACCTTCGGCATGCTTCTGGCCTTCGGGGACGCTCCATGAGGAACAAGCTCCTCAGCAGCGTGCGTCTTTAGATCTTTCATGGCAGAATCTCTGTGGGCGACCTCATTCCTCCCCCCACGTGAGAGACACACACAACCTGCCATTAGGGGGTGGAAGGCTTTCGAGTCCAGAAGCGAGGCTGGCGCTCCCACTCAGCATTCCTGCACGGAACTGAGCCCGGGTGCGTGAGACCGTGAGAGGGGGCAAAGACAGGCGTACCAGCGAGCTGTTCACGGTGCACGCTGACGCATCACCCTTCAAGCTCACGTTCATTTCATGGAGAGAACACGAGGCCTTGATGCGCTTTCCTGTGGTACGTAAACTTTGGTCGCGTCCCCTGGTGGGCACATCGGCTCAGGACTGCCCTGTCCCAAAGGCTCCAGGTGTGGAGCCCGACTCTTGGAGCTCAGCCTCACGTGGCTCTTTCACGGATGAGACCGGCTCGCAATGGGACCGTTCACGAGCTGGGGACCGTGCTGGCTGTTAGGAGTCGGCAAACCAAGAGCCCTCCGAGGGAGAGGAGCTGCTGACGTTTGCCAGCACAGTCTCCAATTCCCAACTGCAACCATTCCCTGTAAGAGGCTCCCGAAAGCTTCGACGCAGTTTCTCAGTTAGCTATAAATGGAGGCCAGTCACTTGGCAGACTCCCCCAACGCCCGGCCTCCCAGGCTGCGATACAGACACGCCGACTGCTTCAGCCAACAGGGACAGCTTGGAGTAAAAGGGAGACTCCTACGTGTCAAAGTACTTCCCTGACGCTGGCCAGAAGCTCAAACATTTAGGGCAGGGCATCAAGGCACTTCGCCGCACGCGGAGCAAGTTTGTTCTCATCTCGCCTCTGAATGCCGAGTTTAACCAGCTAGGAAGCAAACTTCGGGAAAGGTACTCAGGGTGCCGCCGATTCAAAATTCTTTCACCAGACAGCCCAAATCGTGTACGCCTCTTTGTATTTTCCATGGGCAGGACAAAATGGTGTCAACCCGCACGCCTCCAGCTGGGGGTGGGTTGGAGTGGGGTGGGGTGGGGTGGGGTGGGGTGGGAGTGGGGGTTGGGCGACGTACACTTTCCCCATGGGAAACAGGCCCACGCCTTCAGTGTGAAAGGCCTCTACGCCTCTCTGCTTTCGCAGCCCAGGCGTAGCCTCAGCTCTGAAAAGCTTCCAGAGCAGGAAGGTCAGAAAACCTTTGAACCACCCAGCAGGTGCAGCACAGAACAAGGGCTTCTCTCTTGGCCTGAGAACACCCACTGCCCAGCGCTCCTTTGTGTACACACGTGGTGGAGGAAGGGTGCTGGATTCGGCTCCGTGAGAACTTCTCCGGGCCACGTAGTGTGAACGCAAGTAGATGAGCCCTACATCTCATGCCAGTCTCCTGTGCGAGTTGGACAAGGCGAACTCCCTGCTTGAATCCCTGGGTGGGTTAAGTACCCTGCGGGGAAGGATCGTTGCTTGGGAGCCCGGGGCTGGTATCGAGGTGACTGTTGTGTGCATCCACTTCGCAGCTGTTCTCTCTCCGCGGGTTCCCTCCACCTGCTGCAGCCAAAAGGGACAGCTTAGGGTAAAGATAAAAACCCAGTGTGTAAACGTTCTTGCCTAGCCCTCGCCCCAAGCACAAGCTTATATGCCTCTGGTCAAAGGCTTTCGCCACAAGCTGAACACGTTTGGTCTCATCTAAGCCTCTGAAGCCCGAGTTTACCCAGCTACGAATCAAACTTCAGGAAAGGTGCTCAGGGTGATGCGGACTGCCAAGCGTTTCACCAGGCAGCCCAGATCGAGTACAAACACTTGTGTTTGAAACGGGCAGAGGAAATGGTGTCAAGAGCGCGCCTCCATCTCCCGGGTGACGTACACATTTTCTCCATGAGATGCAAGCCTTTCCTCCAGTGTGAAAGGCCTTTACACTCTACACCTCTTGCGCTCGCAGCACGCAGGTGCCACCCGCTCTGAGCATCTTCAAAAGGCACAGGGTCACGCAACGTGTGAACCACCGGGCGCGGGTGCAGCACACACCTAGGTCTTCGCTGTCGGCCTGAGAACACCCACGGCACAGGGCTTCTTTGGTGCACACACGTGGTAGCGGTCGGTGATGCATTCTGCTCCGTGAAACCTTCTCGGGGACACAGAGCGTGAGCGCACGTAGATTAGCCCTACACCTCATCCCTCTTTCTTGAGTGAGTTGTACTGCTATAAGGCAAAACTCCCTGCTGGAATCTCGGTGTGGCTTAAGTATCCTCCGGGAAGCGATCGCTGCTAGAGACACTGTGCTGCTCTCTAGGACAATGGTCTGTGCCTCCACTGCGCTGCTGTTGTCTCCAAGTCGCTTGCGAAGGCCTTTTCGAAGAGGTTGCTCACAGTGTCGTTTCTTTAGAGTAACCCACAGGCATACGAGGATGCCGGTTCTGTGAAGGAAAATGCTCCCTGCCTCAGCCACTTGGGCGCCGTTTTGTACAGGAAAGGACACTCCGCCTTGAAGGTTCCTCCTTCCGGATTGCCACTCGCACTGGCGATGTGTCCTGAATCTCGCGGGGTTACAGTGCCGTCACAAGGTCCTTATCTCAGGCCTAGAAGGGCAGAGCGTCCGGCAGCTTTGAAAGAGACCTTCGGCATGCTTCTGGCCTTCGGGGACGCTCCATGAGGAACAAGCTCCTCAGCAGCGTGCGTCTTTAGATCTTTCATGGCAGAACCTCTGTGGGCGACCTCATTCCTCCCCCCACGTGAGAGACACACACAACCTGCCATTAGGGGGTGGAAGGCTTTCGAGTCCAGAAGCGAGGCTGGCGCTCCCACTCAGCATTCCTGCACGGAACTGAGCCCGGGTGCGTGAGACCGTGAGAGGGGGCAAAGACAGGCGTACCAGCGAGCTGTTCACGGTGCACGCTGACGCATCACCCTTCAAGCTCACGTTCATTTCATGGAGAGAACACGAGGCCTTGATGCGCTTTCCTGTGGTACGTAAACTTTGGTCGCGTCCCCTGGTGGGCACATCGGCTCAGGACTGCCCTGTCCCAAAGGCTCCAGGTGTGGAGCCCGACTCTTGGAGCTCAGCCTCACGTGGCTCTTTCACGGACGAGACCGGCTCGCAATGGGACCGTTCACGAGCTGGGGACCGTGCTGGCTGTTAGGAGTCGGCACACCAAGAGCCCTCCGAGGGAGAGGAGCTGCTGACGTTTGCCAGCACAGTCTCCAATTCCCAACTGCAACCATTCCCTGTAAGAGGCTCCCGAAAGCTTCGACGCAGTTTCTCAGTTAGCTATAAATGGAGGCCAGTCACTTGGCAGACTCCCCCAACGCCCGGCCTCCCAGGCTGCGATACAGACACGCCGACTGCTTCAGCCAACAGGGACAGCTTGGAGTAAAAGTGAGACTCCTACGTGTCAAAGTACTTGCCTGACGCTGGCCAGAAGCTCAAACATTTAGGCCAGGGCATCAGGGCACTTCGCCGCACGTGGAGCAAGTTTGTTCTCATCTCGCCTCTGAATGCCGAGTTTAACCAGCTAGGAAGCAAACTTCGGGAAAGGTACTCAGGGTGCCGCCGATTCAAAATTCTTTCACCAGACAGCCCAAATCGTGTACGCCTCTTTGTATTTTCCATGGGCAGGACAAAATGGTGTCAACCCGCACGCCTCCAGCTGGGGGTGGGTTGGAGTGGGGTGGGGTGGGGTGGGGTGGGGTGGGAGTGGGGGTTGGGCGACGTACACTTTCCCCATGGGAAACAGGCCCACGCCTTCAGTGTGAAAGGCCTCTACGCCTCTCTGCTTTCGCAGCCCAGGCGTAGCCTCAGCTCTGAAAAGCTTCCAGAGCAGGAAGGTCAGAAAACCTTTGAACCACCCAGCAGGTGCAGCACAGAACAAGGGCTTCTCTCTTGGCCTGAGAACACCCACTGCCCAGCGCTCCTTTGTGTACACACGTGGTGGAGGAAGGGTGCTGGATTCGGCTCCGTGAGAACTTCTCCGGGCCACGTAGTGTGAACGCAAGTAGATGAGCCCTACATCTCATGCCAGTCTCCTGTGCGAGTTGGACAAGGCGAACTCCCTGCTTGAATCCCTGGGTGGGTTAAGTACCCTTCGGGGAAGGATCGTTGCTTGGGAGCCCGGGGCTGGTATCGAGGTGACTGTTCTGTGCATCCACTTCGCAGCTGTTCTCTCTCCGCGGGTTCCCTCCGCCTGCTGCAGCCAAAAGGGACAGCTTAGGGTAAAGATAAAAACCCAGTGTGTAAACGTTCTTGCCTAGCCCTCGCCCCAAGCACAAGCACATATGCCTCTGGTCAAAGGCTTTCGCCACAAGCTGAACACGTTTGGTCTCATCTAAGCCTCTGAAGCCCGAGTTTACCCAGCTACGAATCAAACTTCAGGAAAGGTGCTCAGGGTGATGCGGACTGCCAAGCGTTTCACCAGGCAGCCCAGATCGAGTACAAACACTTGTGTTTGAAACGGGCAGAGGAAATGGTGTCAAGAGCGCGCCTCCATCTCCCGGGCGACGTACACATTTTCTCCATGAGATGCAAGCCTTTCCTCCAGTGTGAAAGGCCTTTACACTCTACACCTCTTGCGCTCGCAGCACGCAGGTGCCACCCGCTCTGAGCATCTTCAAAAGGCACAGGGTCACGCAACGTGTGAACCACCGGGCGCGGGTGCAGCACACACCTAGGTCTTCGCTGTCGGCCTGAGAACACCCACGGCACAGGGCTTCTTTGGTGCACACACGTGGTAGCGGTCGGTGATGCATTCTGCTCCGTGAAACCTTCTCGGGGACACAGAGCGTGAGCGCACGTAGATTAGCCCTACACCTCATCCCTCTTTCTTGAGTGAGTTGTACTGCTATAAGGCAAAACTCCCTGCTGGAATCTCGGTGTGGCTTAAGTATCCTCCGGGAAGCGATCGCTGCTAGAGACACTGTGCTGCTCTCTAGGACAATGGTCTGTGCCTCCACTGCGCTGCTGTTGTCTCCAAGTCGCTTGCGAAGGCCTTTTCGAAGAGGTTGCTCACAGTGTCGTTTCTTTAGAGTAACCCACAGGCATACGAGGATGCCGGTTCTGTGAAGGAAAATGCTCCCTGCCTCAGCCACTTGGGCGCCGTTTTGTACAGGAAAGGACACTCCGCCTTGAAGGTTCTTCCTTCCGGATTGCCTCTCGCACTGGCGATGTCTCCTGAATCTCGCGGGGTTACAATGCCGTCACAAGGTCCTTATCTCAGGCCTAGAACGGCAGAGCGTCCGGCAGCTTTGAAAGAGACCTTCGGCATGCTTCTGGCCTTCGGGGACGCTCCATGAGGAACAAGCTCCTCAGCAGCGTGCGTCTTTAGATCTTTCATGGCAGAATCTCTGTGGGCGACCTCATTCCTCCCCCCACGTGAGAGACACACACAACCTGCCATTAGGGGGTGGAAGGCTTTCGAGTCCAGAAGCGAGGCTGGCGCTCCCACTCAGCATTCCTGCACGGAACTGAGCCCGGGTGCGTGAGACCGTGAGAGGGGGCAAAGACAGGCGTACCAGCGAGCTGTTCACGGTGCACGCTGACGCATCACCCTTCAAGCTCACGTTCATTTCATGGAGAGAACACGAGGCCTTGATGCGCTTTCCTGTGGTACGTAAACTTTGGTCGCGTCCCCTGGTGGGCACATCGGCTCAGGACTGCCCTGTCCCAAAGGCTCCAGGTGTGGAGCCCGACTCTTGGAGCTCAGCCTCACGTGGCTCTTTCACGGATGAGACCGGCTCGCAATGGGACCGTTCACGAGCTGGGGACCGTGCTGGCTGTTAGGAGTCGGCAAACCAAGAGCCCTCCGAGGGAGAGGAGCTGCTGACGTTTGCCAGCACAGTCTCCAATTCCCAACTGCAACCATTCCCTGTAAGAGGCTCCCGAAAGCTTCGACGCAGTTTCTCAGTTAGCTATAAATGGAGGCCAGTCACTTGGCAGACTCCCCCAACGCCCGGCCTCCCAGGCTGCGATACAGACACGCCGACTGCTTCAGCCAACAGGGACAGCTTGGAGTAAAAGGGAGACTCCTACGTGTCAAAGTACTTCCCTGACGCTGGCCAGAAGCTCAAACATTTAGGGCAGGGCATCAAGGCACTTCGCCGCACGCGGAGCAAGTTTGTTCTCATCTCGCCTCTGAATGCCGAGTTTAACCAGCTAGGAAGCAAACTTCGGGAAAGGTACTCAGGGTGCCGCCGATTCAAAATTCTTTCACCAGACAGCCCAAATCGTGTACGCCTCTTTGTATTTTCCATGGGCAGGACAAAATGGTGTCAACCCGCACGCCTCCAGCTGGGGGTGGGTTGGAGTGGGGTGGGGTGGGGTGGGGTGGGGTGGGAGTGGGGGTTGGGCGACGTACACTTTCCCCATGGGAAACAGGCCCACGCCTTCAGTGTGAAAGGCCTCTACGCCTCTCTGCTTTCGCAGCCCAGGCGTAGCCTCAGCTCTGAAAAGCTTCCAGAGCAGGAAGGTCAGAAAACCTTTGAACCACCCAGCAGGTGCAGCACAGAACAAGGGCTTCTCTCTTGGCCTGAGAACACCCACTGCCCAGCGCTCCTTTGTGTACACACGTGGTGGAGGAAGGGTGCTGGATTCGGCTCCGTGAGAACTTCTCCGGGCCACGTAGTGTGAACGCAAGTAGATGAGCCCTACATCTCATGCCAGTCTCCTGTGCGAGTTGGACAAGGCGAACTCCCTGCTTGAATCCCTGGGTGGGTTAAGTACCCTTCGGGGAAGGATCGTTGCTTGGGAGCCCGGGGCTGGTATCGAGGTGACTGTTGTGTGCATCCACTTCGCAGCTGTTCTCTCTCCGCGGGTTCCCTCCGCCTGCTGCAGCCAAAAGGGACAGCTTAGGGTAAAGATAAAAACCCAGTGTGTAAACGTTCTTGCCTAGCCCTCGCCCCAAGCACAAGCACATATGCCTCTGGTCAAAGGCTTTCGCCACAAGCTGAACACGTTTGGTCTCATCTAAGCCTCTGAAGCCCGAGTTTACCCAGCTACGAATCAAACTTCAGGAAAGGTGCTCAGGGTGATGCGGACTGCCAAGCGTTTCACCAGGCAGCCCAGATCGAGTACAAACACTTGTGTTTTAAACGGGCAGAGGAAATGGTGTCAAGAGCGCGCCTCCATCTCCCGGGCGACGTACACATTTTCTCCATGAGATGCAAGCCTTTCCTCCAGTGTGAAAGGCCTGTACACTCTACACCTCTTGCGCTCGCAGCACGCAGGTGCCACCCGCTCTGAGCATCTTCAAAAGGCACAGGGTCACGCAACGTGTGAACCACCGAGCGCGGGTGCAGCACACACCTAGGTCTTCGCTGTCGGCCTGAGAACACCCACGGCACAGGGCTTCTTTGGTGCACACACGTGTTAGCGGTCGGTGATGCATTCTGCTCCGTGAAACCTTCTCGGGGACACAGAGCGTGAGCGCACGTAGATTAGCCCTACACCTCATCCCTCTTTCTTGAGTGAGTTGTACTGCTATAAGGCAAAACTCCCTGCTGGAATCTCGGTGTGGCTTAAGTATCCTCCGGGAAGCGATCACTGCTAGAGACAATGTGCTGCTCTCTAGGACAATGGTCTGTGCCTCCACTGCGCTGCTGTTGTCTCCAAGTCGCTTGCGAAGGCCTTTTCGAAGAGGTTGCTCACAGTGTCGTTTCTTTAGAGTAACCCACAGGCATACGAGGATGCCGGTTCTGTGAAGGAAAATGCTCCCTGCCTCAGCCACTTGGGCGCCATTTTGTACAGGAAAGGACACTCCGCCTTGAAGGTTCTTCCTTCCGGATTGCCACTCGCACTGGCGATGTCTCCTGAATCTCGCGGGGTTACAGTGCCGTCACAAGGTCCTTATCTCAGGCCTAGAACGGCAGAGCGTCCGGCAGCTTTGAAAGAGACCTTCGGCATGCTTCTGGCCTTCGGGGACGCTCCATGAGGAACAAGCTCCTCAGCAGCGTGCGTCTTTAGATCTTTCATGGCAGAACCTCTGTGGGCGACCTCATTCCTCCCCCCACGTGAGAGACACACACAACCTGCCATTAGGGGGTGGAAGGCTTTCGAGTCCAGAAGCGAGGCTGGCGCTCCCACTCAGCATTCCTGCACGGAACTGAGCCCGGGTGCGTGAGACCGTGAGAGGGGGCAAAGACAGGCGTACCAGCGAGCTGTTCACGGTGCACGCTGACGCATCACCCTTCAAGCTCACGTTCATTTCATGGAGAGAACACGAGGCCTTGATGCGCTTTCCTGTGGTACGTAAACTTTGGTCGCGTCCCCTGGTGGGCACATCGGCTCAGGACTGCCCTGTCCCAAAGGCTCCAGGTGTGGAGCCCGACTCTTGGAGCTCAGCCTCACGTGGCTCTTTCACGGACGAGACCGGCTTGCAAAAGGACCGTTCACGAGCTGGGGACCGTGCTGGCTGTTAGGAGTCGGCACACCAAGAGCCCTCCGAGGGAGAGGAGCTGCTGACGTTTGCCAGCACAGTCTCCAATTCCCAACTGCAACCATTCCCTGTAAGAGGCTCCCGAAAGCTTCGACGCAGTTTCTCAGTTAGCTATAAATGGAGGCCAGTCACTTGGCAGACTCCCCCAACGCCCGGCCTCCCAGGCTGCGATACAGACACGCCGACTGCTTCAGCCAACAGGGACAGCTTGGAGTAAAAGGGAGACTCCTACGTGTCAAAGTACTTCCCTGACGCTGGCCAGAAGCTCAAACATTTAGGGCAGGGCATCAAGGCACTTCGCCGCACGCGGAGCAAGTTTGTTCTCATCTCGCCTCTGAATGCCGAGTTTAACCAGCTAGGAAGCAAACTTCGGGAAAGGTACTCAGGGTGCCGCCGATTCAAAATTCTTTCACCAGACAGCCCAAATCGTGTACGCCTCTTTGTATTTTCCATGGGCAGGACAAAATGGTGTCAACCCTCACGCCTCCAGCTGGGGGTGGGTTGGAGTGGGGTGGGGTGGGGTGGGGTGGGGTGGGAGTGGGGGTTGGGCGACGTACACTTTCCCCATGGGAAACAGGCCCACGCCTTCAGTGTGAAAGGCCTCTACGCCTCTCTGCTTTCGCAGCCCAGGCGTAGCCTCAGCTCTGAAAAGCTTCCAGAGCAGGAAGGTCAGAAAACCTTTGAACCACCCAGCAGGTGCAGCACAGAACAAGGGCTTCTCTCTTGGCCTGAGAACACCCACTGCCCAGCGCTCCTTTGTGTACACACGTGGTGGAGGAAGGGTGCTGGATTCGGCTCCGTGAGAACTTCTCCGGGCCACGTAGTGTGAACGCAAGTAGATGAGCCCTACATCTCATGCCAGTCTCCTGTGCGAGTTGGACAAGGCGAACTCCCTGCTTGAATCCCTGGGTGGGTTAAGTACCCTTCGGGGAAGGATCGTTGCTTGGGAGCCCGGGGCTGGTATCGAGGTGACTGTTCTGTGCATCCACTTCGCAGCTGTTCTCTCTCCGCGGGTTCCCTCCGCCTGCTGCAGCCAAAAGGGACAGCTTAGGGTAAAGATAAAAACCCAGTGTGTAAACGTTCTTGCCTAGCCCTCGCCCCAAGCACAAGCACATATGCCTCTGGTCAAAGGCTTTCGCCACAAGCTGAACACGTTTGGTCTCATCTAAGCCTCTGAAGCCCGAGTTTACCCAGCTACGAATCAAACTTCAGGAAAGGTGCTCAGGGTGATGCGGACTGCCAAGCGTTTCACCAGGCAGCCCAGATCGAGTACAAACACTTGTGTTTGAAACGGGCAGAGGAAATGGTGTCAAGAGCGCGCCTCCATCTCCCGGGCGACGTACACATTTTCTCCATGAGATGCAAGCCTTTCCTCCAGTGTGAAAGGCCTTTACACTCTACACCTCTTGCGCTCGCAGCACGCAGGTGCCACCCGCTCTGAGCATCTTCAAAAGGCACAGGGTCACGCAACGTGTGAACCACCGGGCGCGGGTGCAGCACACACCTAGGTCTTCGCTGTCGGCCTGAGAACACCCACGGCACAGGGCTTCTTTGGTGCACACACGTGGTAGCGGTCGGTGATGCATTCTGCTCCGTGAAACCTTCTCGGGGACACAGAGCGTGAGCGCACATAGATTAGCCCTACACCTCATGCCTCTTTCTTGAGTGAGTTGTACTGCTATAAGGCAAAACTCCCTGCTGGAATCTCGGTGTGGCTTAAGTATCCTCCGGGAAGCGATCGCTGCTAGAGACACTGTGCTGCTCTCTAGGACAATGGTCTGTGCCTCCACTGCGCTGCTGTTGTCTCCAAGTCGCTTGCGAAGGCCTTTTCGAAGAGGTTGCTCACAGTGTCGTTTCTTTAGAGTAACCCACAGGCATACGAGGATGCCGGTTCTGTGAAGGAAAATGCTCCCTGCCTCAGCCACTTGGGCGCCGTTTTGTACAGGAAAGGACACTCCGCCTTGAAGGTTCTTCCTTCCGGATTGCCACTCGCACTGGCGATGTCTCCTGAATCTCGCGGGGTTACAGTGCCGTCACAAGGTCCTTATCTCAGGCCTAGAACGGCAGAGCGTCCGGCAGCTTTGAAAGAGACCTTCGGCATGCTTCTGGCCTTCGGGGACGCTCCATGAGGAACAAGCTCCTCAGCAGCGTGCGTCTTTAGATCTTTCATGGCAGAACCTCTGTGGGCGACCTCATTCCTCCCCCCACGTGAGAGACACACACAACCTGCCATTAGGGGGTGGAAGGCTTTCGAGTCCAGAAGCGAGGCTGGCGCTCCCACTCAGCATTCCTGCACGGAACTGAGCCTGGGTGCGTGAGACCGTGAGAGGGGGCAAAGACAGGCGTACCAGCGAGCTGTTCACGGTGCACGCTGACGCATCACCCTTCAAGCTCACGTTCATTTCATGGAGAGAACACGAGGCCTTGATGCGCTTTCCTGTGGTACGTAAACTTTGGTCGCGTCCCCTGGTGGGCACATCGGCTCAGGACTGCCCTGTCCCAAAGGCTCCAGGTGTGGAGCCCGACTCTTGGAGCTCAGCCTCACGTGGCTCTTTCACGGACGAGACCGGCTCGCAATGGGACCGTTCACGAGCTGGGGACCGTGCTGGCTGTTAGGAGTCGGCACACCAAGAGCCCTCCGAGGGAGAGGAGCTGCTGACGTTTGCCAGCACAGTCTCCAATTCCCAACTGCAACCATTCCCTGTAAGAGGCTCCCGAAAGCTTCGACACAGTTTCTCAGTTAGCTATAAATGGAGGCCAGTCACTTGGCAGACTCCCCCAACGCCCGGCCTCCCAGGCTGCGATACAGACACGCCGACTGCTTCAGCCAACAGGGACAGCTTGGAGTAAAAGTGAGACTCCTACGTGTCAAAGTACTTGCCTGACGCTGGCCAGAAGCTCAAACATTTAGGGCAGGGCATCAAGGCACTTCGCCGCACGCGGAGCAAGTTTGTTCTCATCTCGCCTCTGAATGCCGAGTTTAACCAGCTAGGAAGCAAACTTCGGGAAAGGTACTCAGGGTGCCGCCGATTCAAAATTCTTTCACCAGACAGCCCAAATCGTGTACGCCTCTTTGTATTTTCCATGGGCAGGACAAAATGGTGTCAACCCGCACGCCTCCAGCTGGGGGTGGGTTGGAGTGGGGTGGGGTGGGGTGGGGTGGGGTGGGAGTGGGGGTTGGGCGACGTACACTTTCCCCATGGGAAACAGGCCCACGCCTTCAGTGTGAAAGGCCTCTACGCCTCTCTGCTTTTGCAGCCCAGGCGTAGCCTCAGCTCTGAAAAGCTTCCAGAGCAGGAAGGTCAGAAAACCTTTGAACCACCCAGCAGGTGCAGCACAGAACAAGGGCTTCTCTCTTGGCCTGAGAACACCCACTGCCCAGCGCTCCTTTGTGTACACACGTGGTGGAGGAAGGGTGCTGGATTCGGCTCCGTGAGAACTTCTCCGGGCCACGTAGTGTGAACGCAAGTAGATGAGCCCTACATCTCATGCCAGTCTCCTGTGCGAGTTGGACAAGGCGAACTCCCTGCTTGAATCCCTGGGTGGGTTAAGTACCCTTCGGGGAAGGATCGTTGCTTGGGAGCCCGGGGCTGGTATCGAGGTGACTGTTGTGTGCATCCACTTCGCAGCTGTTCTCTCTCCGCGGGTTCCCTCCGCCTGCTGCAGCCAAAAGGGACAGCTTAGGGTAAAGATAAAAACCCAGTGTGTAAACATTCTTGCCTAGCCCTCGCCCCAAGCACAAGCACATATGCCTCTGGTCAAAGGCTTTCGCCACAAGCTGAACACGTTTGGTCTCATCTAAGCCTCTGAAGCCCGAGTTTACCCAGCTACGAATCAAACTTCAGGAAAGGTGCTCAGGGTGATGCGGACTGCCAAGCGTTTCACCAGGCAGCCCAGATCGAGTACAAACACTTGTGTTTTAAACGGGCAGAGGAAATGGTGTCAAGAGCGCGCCTCCATCTCCCGGGCGACGTACACATTTTCTCCATGAGATGCAAGCCTTTCCTCCAGTGTGAAAGGCCTTTACACTCTACACCTCTTGCGCTCGCAGCACGCAGGTGCCACCCGCTCTGAGCATCTTCAAAAGGCACAGGGTCACGCAACGTGTGAACCACCGGGCGCGGGTGCAGCACACACCTAGGTCCTCGCTGTCGGCCTGAGAACACCCACGGCACAGGGCTTCTTTGGTGCACACACGTGGTAGCGGTCGGTGATGCATTCTGCTCCGTGAAACCTTCTCGGGGACACAGAGCGTGAGCGCACGTAGATTAGCCCTACACCTCATCCCTCTTTCTTGAGTGAGTTGTACTGCTATAAGGCAAAACTCCCTGCTGGAATCTCGGTGTGGCTTAAGTATCCTCCGGGAAGCGATCGCTGCTAGAGACACTGTGCTGCTCTCTAGGACAATGGTCTGTGCCTCCACTGCGCTGCTGTTGTCTCCAAGTCGCTTGCGAAGGCCTTTTCGAAGAGGTTGCTCACAGTGTCGTTTCTTTAGAGTAACCCACAGGCATACGAGGATGCCGGTTCTGTGAAGGAAAATGCTCCCTGCCTCAGCCACTTGGGCGCCATTTTGTACAGGAAAGGACACTCCGCCTTGAAGGTTCTTCCTTCCGGATTGCCACTCGCACTGGCGATGTCTCCTGAATCTCGCGGGGTTACAGTGCCGTCACAAGGTCCTTATCTCAGGCCTAGAACGGCAGAGCGTCCGGCAGCTTTGAAAGAGACCTTCGGCATGCTTCTGGCCTTCGGGGACGCTCCATGAGGAACAAGCTCCTCAGCAGCGTGCGTCTTTAGATCTTTCATGGCAGAACCTCTGTGGGCGACCTCATTCCTCCCCCCACGTGAGAGACACACACAACCTGCCATTAGGGGGTGGAAGGCTTTCGAGTCCAGAAGCGAGGCTGGCGCTCCCACTCAGCATTCCTGCACGGAACTGAGCCCGGGTGCGTGAGACCGTGAGAGGGGGCAAAGACAGGCGTACCAGCGAGCTGTTCACGGTGCACGCTGACGCATCACCCTTCAAGCTCACGTTCATTTCATGGAGAGAACACGAGGCCTTGATGCGCTTTCCTGTGGTACGTAAACTTTGGTCGCGTCCCCTGGTGGGCACATCGGCTCAGGACTGCCCTGTCCCAAAGGCTCCAGGTGTGGAGCCCGACTCTTGGAGCTCAGCCTCACGTGGCTCTTTCACGGACGAGACCGGCTCGCAATGGGACCGTTCACGAGCTGGGGACCGTGCTGGCTGTTAGGAGTCGGCACACCAAGAGCCCTCCGAGGGAGAGGAGCTGCTGACGTTTGCCAGCACAGTCTCCAATTCCCAACTGCAACCATTCCCTGTAAGAGGCTCCCGAAAGCTTCGACACAGTTTCTCAGTTAGCTATAAATGGAGGCCAGTCACTTGGCAGACTCCCCCAACGCCCGGCCTCCCAGGCTGCGATACAGACACGCCGACTGCTTCAGCCAACAGGGACAGCTTGGAGTAAAAGTGAGACTCCTACGTGTCAAAGTACTTGCCTGACGCTGGCCAGAAGCTCAAACATTTAGGGCAGGGCATCAAGGCACTTCGCCGCACGCGGAGCAAGTTTGTTCTCATCTCGCCTCTGAATGCCGAGTTTAACCAGCTAGGAAGCAAACTTCGGGAAAGGTACTCAGGGTGCCGCCGATTCAAAATTCTTTCACCAGACAGCCCAAATCGTGTACGCCTCTTTGTATTTTCCATGGGCAGGACAAAATGGTGTCAACCCGCACGCCTCCAGCTGGGGGTGGGTTGGAGTGGGGTGGGGTGGGGTGGGGTGGGGTGGGAGTGGGGGTTGGGCGACGTACACTTTCCCCATGGGAAACAGGCCCACGCCTTCAGTGTGAAAGGCCTCTACGCCTCTCTGCTTTCGCAGCCCAGGCGTAGCCTCAGCTCTGAAAAGCTTCCAGAGCAGGAAGGTCAGAAAACCTTTGAACCACCCAGCAGGTGCAGCACAGAACAAGGGCTTCTCTCTTGGCCTGAGAACACCCACTGCCCAGCGCTCCTTTGTGTACACACGTGGTGGAGGAAGGGTGCTGGATTCGGCTCCGTGAGAACTTCTCCGGGCCACGTAGTGTGAACGCAAGTAGATGAGCCCTACATCTCATGCCAGTCTCCTGTGCGAGTTGGACAAGGCGAACTCCCTGCTTGAATCCCTGGGTGGGTTAAGTACCCTTCGGGGAAGGATCGTTGCTTGGGAGCCCGGGGCTGGTATCGAGGTGACTGTTGTGTGCATCCACTTCGCAGCTGTTCTCTCTCCGCGGGTTCCCTCCGCCTGCTGCAGCCAAAAGGGACAGCTTAGGGTAAAGATAAAAACCCAGTGTGTAAACGTTCTTGCCTAGCCCTCGCCCCAAGCACAAGCACATATGCCTCTGGTCAAAGGCTTTCGCCACAAGCTGAACACGTTTGGTCTCATCTAAGCCTCTGAAGCCCGAGTTTACCCAGCTACGAATCAAACTTCAGGAAAGGTGCTCAGGGTGATGCGGACTGCCAAGCGTTTCACCAGGCAGCCCAGATCGAGTACAAACACTTGTGTTTGAAACGGGCAGAGGAAATGGTGTCAAGAGCGCGCCTCCATCTCCCGGGCGACGTACACATTTTCTCCATGAGATGCAAGCCTTTCCTCCAGTGTGAAAGGCCTTTACACTCTACACCTCTTGCGCTCGCAGCACGCAGGTGCCACCCGCTCTGAGCATCTTCAAAAGGCACAGGGTCACGCAACGTGTGAACCACCGGGCGTGGGTGCAGCACACACCTAGGTCTTCGCTGTCGGCCTGAGAACACCCACGGCACAGGACTTCTTTGGTGCACACACGTGGTAGCGGTCGGTGATGCATTCTGCTCCGTGAAACCTTCTCGGGGACACAGAGCGTGAGCGCACGTAGATTAGCCCTACACCTCATCCCTCTTTCTTGAGTGAGTTGTACTGCTATAAGGCAAAACTCCCTGCTGGAATCTCGGTGTGGCTTAAGTATCCTCCGGGAAGCGATCGCTGCTAGAGACACTGTGCTGCTCTCTAGGACAATGGTCTGTGCCTCCACTGCGCTGCTGTTGTCTCCAAGTCGCTTGCGAAGGCCTTTTCGAAGAGGTTGCTCACAGTGTCGTTTCTTTAGAGTAACCCACAGGCATACGAGGATGCCGGTTCTGTGAAGGAAAATGCTCCCTGCCTCAGCCACTTGGGCGCCGTTTTGTACAGGAAAGGACACTCCGCCCTGAAGGTTCTTCCTTCCGGATTGCCACTCGCACTGGCGATGTCTCCTGAATCTCGCGGGGTTACAGTGCCGTCACAAGGTCCTTATCTCAGGCCTAGAACGGCAGAGCGTCCGGCAGCTTTGAAAGAGACCTTCGGCATGCTTCTGGCCTTCGGGGACGCTCCATGAGGAACAAGCTCCTCAGCAGCGTGCGTCTTTAGATCTTTCATGGCAGAACCTCTGTGGGCGACCTCATTCCTCCCCCCACGTGAGAGACACACACAACCTGCCGTTAGGGGGTGGAAGGCTTTCGAGTCCAGAAGCGAGGCTGGCGCTCCCACTCAGCATTCCTGCACGGAACTGAGCCCGGGTGCGTGAGACCGTGAGAGGGGGCAAAGACAGGCGTACCAGCGAGCTGTTCACGGTGCACGCTGACGCATCACCCTTCAAGCTCACGTTCATTTCATGGAGAGAACACGAGGCCTTGATGCGCTTTCCTGTGGTACGTAAACTTTGGTCGCGTCCCCTGGTGGGCACATCGGCTCAGGACTGCCCTGTCCCAAAGGCTCCAGGTGTGGAGCCCGACTCTTGGAGCTCAGCCTCACGTGGCTCTTTCACGGACGAGACCGGCTCGCAATGGGACCGTTCACGAGCTGGGGACCGTGCTGGCTGTTAGGAGTCGGCACACCAAGAGCCCTCCGAGGGAGAGGAGCTGCTGACGTTTGCCAGAACAGTCTCCAATTCCCAACTGCAACCATTCCCTGTAAGAGGCTCCCGAAAGCTTCGACGCAGTTTCTCAGTTAGCTATAAATGGAGGCCAGTCACTTGGCAGACTCCCCCAACGCCCGGCCTCCCAGGCTGCGATACAGACACGCCGACTGCTTCAGCCAACAGGGACAGCTTGGAGTAAAAGTGAGACTCCTACGTGTCAAAGTACTTGCCTGACGCTGGCCAGAAGCTCAAACATTTAGGGCAGGGCATCAAGGCACTTCGCCGCACGCGGAGCAAGTTTGTTCTCATCTCGCCTCTGAATGCCGAGTTTAACCAGCTAGGAAGCAAACTTTGGGAAAGGTACTCAGGGTGCCGCCGATTCAAAATTCTTTCACCAGACAGCCCAAATCGTGTACGCCTCTTTGTATTTTCCATGGGCAGGACAAAATGGTGTCAACCCGCACGCCTCCAGCTGGGGGTGGGTTGGAGTGGGGTGGGGTGGGGTGGGGTGGGGTGGGAGTGGGGGTTGGGCGACGTACACTTTCCCCATGGGAAACAGGCCCACGCCTTCAGTGTGAAAGGCCTCTACGCCTCTCTGCTTTCGCAGCCCAGGCGTAGCCTCAGCTCTGAAAAGCTTCCAGAGCAGGAAGGTCAGAAAACCTTTGAACCACCCAGCAGGTGCAGCACAGAACAAGGGCTTCTCTCTTGGCCTGAGAACACCCACTGCCCAGCGCTCCTTTGTGTACACACGTGGTGGAGGAAGGGTGCTGGATTCGGCTCCGTGAGAACTTCTCCGGGCCACGTAGTGTGAACGCAAGTAGATGAGCCCTACATCTCATGCCAGTCTCCTGTGCGAGTTGGACAAGGCGAACTCCCTGCTTGAATCCCTGGGTGGGTTAAGTACCCTTCGGGGAAGGATCGTTGCTTGGGAGCCCGGGGCTGGTATCGAGGTGACTGTTGTGTGCATCCACTTCGCAGCTGTTCTCTCTCCGCGGGTTCCCTCCGCCTGCTGCAGCCAAAAGGGACAGCTTAGGGTAAAGATAAAAACCCAGTGTGTAAACGTTCTTGCCTAGCCCTCGCCCCAAGCACAAGCACATATGCCTCTGGTCAAAGGCTTTCGCCACAAGCTGAACACGTTTGGTCTCATCTAAGCCTCTGAAGCCCGAGTTTACCCAGCTACGAATCAAACTTCAGGAAAGGTGCTCAGGGTGATGCGGACTGCCAAGCGTTTCACCAGGCAGCCCAGATCGAGTACAAACACTTGTGTTTGAAACGGGCAGAGGAAATGGTGTCAAGAGCGCGCCTCCATCTCCCGGGCGACGTACACATTTTCTCCATGAGATGCAAGCCTTTCCTCCAGTGTGAAAGGCCTTTACACTCTACACCTCTTGCGCTCGCAGCACGCAGGTGCCACCCGCTCTGAGCATCTTCAAAAGGCACAGGGTCACGCAACGTGTGAACCACCGGGCGCGGGTGCAGCACACACCTAGGTCTTCGCTGTCGGCCTGAGAACACCCACGGCACAGGGCTTCTTTGGTGCACACACGTGGTAGCGGTCGGTGATGCATTCTGCTCCGTGAAAGCTTCTCGGGGACACAGAGCGTGAGCGCACGTAGATTAGCCCTACACCTCATCCCTCTTTCTTGAGTGAGTTGTACTGCTATAAGGCAAAACTCCCTGCTGGAATCTCGGTGTGGCTTAAGTATCCTCCGGGAAGCGATCGCTGCTAGAGACACTGTGCTGCTCTCTAGGACAATGGTCTGTGCCTCCACTGCGCTGCTGTTGTCTCCAAGTCGCTTGTGAAGGCCTTTTCGAAGAGGTTGCTCACAGTGTCGTTTCTTTAGAGTAACCCACAGGCATACGAGGATGCCAGTTCTGTGAAGGAAAATGCTCCCTGCCTCAGCCACTTGGGCGCCGTTTTGTACAGGAAAGGACACTCTGCCTTGAAGGTTCTTCCTTCCGGATTGCCACTCACACTGGCGATGTCTCCTGAATCTCACGGGGTTACAGTGCCGTCACAAGGTCCTTATCTCAGGCCTAGAACGGCAGAGCGTCCGGCAGCTTTGAAAGAGACCTTCGGCATGCTTCTGGCCTTCGGGGACGCTCCATGAGGAACAAGCTCCTCAGCAGCGTGCGTCTTTAGATCTTTCATGGCAGAACCTCTATGGGCGACCTCATTCCTCCCCCCACGTGAGAGACACACACAACCTGCCATTAGGGGGTGGAAGGCTTTCGAGTCCAGAAGCGAGGCTGGCGCTCCCACTCAGCATTCCTGCACGGAACTGAGCCAGGGTGCGTGAGACCGTGAGAGGGGGCAAAGACAGGCGTACCAGCGAGCTGTTCACGGTGCACGCTGACGCATCACCCTTCAAGCTCACGTTCATTTCATGGAGAGAACACGAGGCCTTGATGCGCTTTCCTGTGGTACGTAAACTTTGGTCGCGTCCCCTGGTGGGCACATTGGCTCAGGACTGCCCTGTCCCAAAGGCTCCAGGTGTGGAGCCCGACTCTTGGAGCTCAGCCTCACGTGGCTCTTTCACGGACGAGACCGGCTCGCAATGGGACCGTTCACGAGCTGGGGACCGTGCTGGCTGTTAGGAGTCGGCACACCAAGAGCCCTCCGAGGGAGAGGAGCTGCTGACGTTTGCCAGCACAGTCTCCAATTCCGAACTGCAACCATTCCCTGTAAGAGGCTCCCGAAAGCTTCGACGCAGTTTCTCAGTTAGCTATAAATGGAGGCCAGTCACTTGGCAGACTCCCCCAACGCCCGGCCTCCCAGGCTGCGATACAGACACGCCGACTGCTTCAGCCAACAGGGACAGCTTGGAGTAAAAGTGAGACTCCTACGTGTCAAAGTACTTGCCTGACGCTGGCCAGAAGCTCAAAGATTTAGGGCAGGGCATCAAGGCACTTCGCCGCACACGGAGCAAGTTTGTTCTCATCTCGCCTCTGAATGCCGAGTTTAACCAGCTAGGAAGCAAACTTCGGGAAAGGTACTCAGGGTGCCGCCGATTCAAAATTCTTTCACCAGACAGCCCAAATCGTGTACGCCTCTTTGTATTTTCCATGGGCAGGACAAAATGGTGTCAACCCGCACGCCTCCAGCTGGGGGTGGGTTGCAGTGGGGTGGGGTGGGGTGGGGTGGGGTGGGAGTGGGGGTTGGGTGACGTACACTTTCCCCATGGGAAACAGGCCCACGCCTTCAGTGTGAAAGGCCTCTACGCCTCTCTGCTTTCGCAGCCCAGGCGTAGCCTCAGCTCTGAAAAGCTTCCAGAGCAGGAAGGTCAGAAAACCTTTGAACCACCCAGCAGGTGCAGCACAGAACAAGGGCTTCTCTCTTGGCCTGAGAACACCCACTGCCCAGCGCTCCTTTGTGTACACACGTGGTGGAGGAAGGGTGCTGGATTCGGCTCCGTGAGAACTTCTCCGGGCCACGTAGTGTGAACGCAAGTAGATGAGCCCTACATCTCATGCCAGTCTCCTGTGCGAGTTGGACAAGGCGAACTCCCTGCTTGAATCCCTGGGTGGGTTAAGTACCCTGCGGGGAAGGATCGTTGCTTGGGAGCCCGGGGCTGGTATCGAGGTGACTGTTGTGTGCATCCACTTCGCAGCTGTTCTCTCTCCGCGGGTTCCCTCCGCCTGCTGCAGCCAAAAGGGACAGCTTAGGGTAAAGATAAAAACCCAGTGTGTAAACGTTCTTGCCTAGCCCTCGCCCCAAGCACAAGCTTATATGCCTCTGGTCAAAGGCTTTCGCCACAAGCTGAACACGTTTGGTCTCATCTAAGCCTCTGAAGCCCGAGTTTACCCAGCTACGAATCAAACTTCAGGAAAGGTGCTCAGGGTGATGCGGACAGCCAAGCGTTTCACCAGGCAGCCCAGATCGAGTACAAACACTTGTGTTTGAAACGGGCAGAGGAAATGGTGTCAAGAGCGCGCCTCCATCTCCCGGGCGACGTACACAGTTTCTCCATGAGATGCAAGCCTTTCCTCCAGTGTGAAAGGCCTTTACACTCTACACCTCTTGCGCTCGCAGCACGCAGGTGCCACCCGCTCTGAGCATCTTCAAAAGGCACAGGGTCACGCAACGTGTGAACCACCGGGCGTGGGTGCAGCACACACCTATGTCTTCGCTGTCGGCCTGAGAACACCCACGGCACAGGGCTTCTTTGGTGCACACACGTGGTAGCGGTCGGTGATGCATTCTGCTCCGTGAAACCTTCTCGGGGACACAGAGCGTGAGCGCACGTAGATTAGCCCTACACCTCATCCCTCTTTCTTGAGTGAGTTGTACTGCTATAAGGCAAAACTCCCTGCTGGAATCTCGGTGTGGCTTAAGTATCCTCCGGGAAGCGATCGCTGCTAGAGACACTGTGCTGCTCTCTAGGACAATGGTCTGTGCCTCCACTGCACTGCTGTTGTCTCCAAGTCGCTTGCGAAGGCCTTTTCGAAGAGGTTGCTCACAGTGTCGTTTCTTTAGAGTAACCCACAGGCATACGAGGATGCCGGTTCTGTGAAGGAAAATGCTCCCTGCCTCAGCCACTTGGGCGCCGTTTTGTACAGTAAAGGACACTCCGCCTTGAAGGTTCTTCCTTCCGGATTGCCACTCGCACTGGCGATGTCTCCTGAATCTCGCGGGGTTACAGTGCCGTCACAAGGTCCTTATCTCAGGCCTAGAACGGCAGAGCGTCCGGCAGCTTTGAAAGAGACCTTCGGCATGCTTCTGGCCTTCGGGGACGCTCCATGAGGAACAAGCTCCTCAGCAGCGTGCGTCTTTAGATCTTTCATGGCAGAACCTCTGTGGGCGACCTCATTCCTCCCCCCACGTGACAGACACACACAACCTGCCATTAGGGGGTGGAAGGCTTTCGAGTCCAGAAGCGAGGCTGGCGCTCCCACTCAGCATTCCTGCACGGAACTGAGCCCGGGTGCGTGAGACCGTGAGAGGGGGCAAAGACAGGCGTACCAGCGAGCTGTTCACGGTGCACGCTGACGCATCACCCTTCAAGCTCACGTTCATTTCATGGAGAGAACACGAGGCCTTGATGCGCTTTCCTGTGGTACGTAAACTTTGGTCGCGTCCCCTGGTGGGCACATCGGCTCAGGACTGCCCTGTCCCAAAGGCTCCAGGTGTGGAGCCCGACTCTTGGAGCTCAGCCTCACGTGGCTCTTTCACGGACGAGACCGGCTCACAATGGGACCGTTCACGAGCTGGGGACCATGCTGGCTGTTAGGAGTCGGCACACCAAGAGCCCTCCGAGGGAGAGGAGCTGCTGACGTTTGCCAGAACAGTCTCCAATTCCCAACTGCAACCATTCCCTGTAAGAGGCTCCCGAAAGCTTCGACGCAGTTTCTCAGTTAGCTATAAATGGAGGCCAGTCACTTGGCAGACTCCCCCAACGCCCGGCCTCCCAGGCTGCGATACAGACACGCTGACTGCTTCAGCCAACAGGGACAGCTTGGAGTAAAAGTGAGACTCCTACGTGTCAAAGTACTTGCCTGACGCTGGCCAGAAGCTCAAACATTTAGGGCAGGGCATCAAGGCACTTCGCCGCACGCGGAGCAAGTTTGTTCTCATCTCGCCTCTGAATGCCGAGTTTAACCAGCTAGGAAGCAAACTTTGGGAAAGGTACTCAGGGTGCCGCCGATTCAAAATTCTTTCACCAGACAGCCCAAATCGTGTACGCCTCTTTGTATTTTCCATGGGCAGGACAAAATGGTGTCAACCCGCACGCCTCCAGCTGGGGGTGGGTTGGAGTGGGGTGGGGTGGGGTGGGGTGGGGTGGGAGTGGGGGTTGGGCGACGTACACTTTCCCCATGGGAAACAGGCCCACGCCTTCAGTGTGAAAGGCCTCTACGCCTCTCTGCTTTCGCAGCCCAGGCGTAGCCTCAGCTCTGAAAAGCTTCCAGAGCAGGAAGGTCAGAAAACCTTTGAACCACCCAGCAGGTGCAGCACAGAACAAGGGCTTCTCTCTTGGCCTGAGAACACCCACTGCCCAGCGCTCCTTTGTGTACACACGTGGTGGAGGAAGAGTGCTGGATTCGGCTCCGTGAGAACTTCTCCGGGCCACGTAGTGTGAACGCAAGTAGATGAGCCCTACATCTCATGCCAGTCTCCTGTGCGAGTTGGACAAGGCGAACTCCCTGCTTGAATCCCTGGGTGGGTTAAGTACCCTGCGGGGAAGGATCGTTGCTTGGGAGCCCGGGGCTGGTATCGAGGTGACTGTTGTGTGCATCCACTTCGCAGCTGTTCTCTCTCCGCGGGTTCCCTCCACCTGCTGCAGCCAAAAGGGACAGCTTAGGGTAAAGATAAAAACCCAGTGTGTAAACGTTCTTGCCTAGCCCTCGCCCCAAGCACAAGCTTATATGCCTCTGGTCAAAGGCTTTCGCCACAAGCTGAACACGTTTGGTCTCATCTAAGCCTCTGAAGCCCGAGTTTACCCAGCTACGAATCAAACTTCAGGAAAGGTGCTCAGGGTGATGCGGACTGCCAAGCGTTTCACCAGGCAGCCCAGATCGAGTACAAACACTTGTGTTTGAAACGGGCAGAGGAAATGGTGTCAAGAGCGCGCCTCCATCTCCCGGGCGACGTACACATTTTCTCCATGAGATGCAAGCCTTTCCTCCAGTGTGAAAGGCCTTTACACTCTACACCTCTTGCGCTCGCAGCACGCAGGTGCCACCCGCTCTGAGCATCTTCAAAAGGCACAGGGTCACGCAACGTGTGAACCACCGGGCGCGGGTGCAGCACACACCTAGGTCTTCGCTGTCGGCCTGAGAACACCCACGGCACAGGGCTTCTTTGGTGCACACACGTGGTAGCGGTCGGTGATGCATTCTGCTCCATGAAAGCTTCTCGGGGACACAGAGCGTGAGCGCACGTAGATTAGCCCTACACCTCATCCCTCTTTCTTGAGTGAGTTGTACTGCTATAAGGCAAAACTCCCTGCTGGAATCTCGGTGTGGCTTAAGTATCCTCCGGGAAGCGATCGCTGCTAGAGACACTGTGCTGCTCTCTAGGACAATGGTCTGTGCCTCCACTGCGCTGCTGTTGTCTCCAAGTCGCTTGCGAAGGCCTTTTCGAAGAGGTTGCTCACAGTGTCGTTTCTTTAGAGTAACCCACAGGCATACGAGGATGCCGGTTCTGTGAAGGAAAATGCTCCCTGCCTCAGCCACTTGGGCGCCGTTTTGTACAGGAAAGGACACTCCGCCTTGAAGGTTCTTCCTTCCGGATTGCCACTCGCACTGGCGATGTCTCCTGAATCTCGCGTGGTTACAGTGCCGTCACAAGGTCCTTATCTCAGGCCTAGAACGGCAGAGCGTCCGGCAGCTTTGAAAGAGACCTTCGGCATTCTTCTGGCCTTCGGGGACGCTCCATGAGGAACAAGCTCCTCAGCAGCGTGCGTCTTTAGATCTTTCATGGCAGAACCTCTGTGGGCGACCTCATTCCTCCCCCCACGTGAGAGACACACACAACCTGCCATTAGGGGGTGGAAGGCTTTCGAGTCCAGAAGCGAGGCTGGCGCTCCCACTCAGCATTCCTGCACGGAACTGAGCCCGGGTGCGTGAGACCGTGAGAGGGGGCAAAGACAGGCGTACCAGCGAGCTGTTCACGGTGCACGCTGACGCATCACCCTTCAAGCTCACGTTCATTTCATGGAGAGAACACGAGGCCTTGATGCGCTTTCCTGTGGTACGTAAACTTTGGTCGCGTCCCCTGGTGGGCACATTGGCTCAGGACTGCCCTGTCCCAAAGGCTCCAGCTGTGGAGCCCGACTCTTGGAGCTCAGCCTCACGTGGCTCTTTCACGGACGAGACCGGCTCGCAATGGGACCGTTCACGAGCTGGGGACCGTGCTGGCTGTTAGGAGTCGGCACACCAAGAGCCCTCCGAGGGAGAGGAGCTGCTGACGTTTGCCAGCACAGTCTCCAATTCCCAACTGCAACCATTCCCTGTAAGAGGCTCCCGAAAGCTTCGACGCAGTTTCTCAGTTAGCTATAAATGGAGGCCAGTCACTTGGCAGACTCCCCCAACGCCCGGCCTCCCAGGCTGCGATACAGACACGCCGACTGCTTCAGCCAACAGGGACAGCTTGGAGTAAAAGTGAGACTCCTACGTGTCAAAGTACTTGCCTGACGCTGGCCAGAAGCTCAAACATTTAGGGCAGGGCATCAAGGCACTTCGCCGCACGCGGAGCAAGTTTGTTCTCATCTCGCCTCTGAATGCCGAGTTTAACCAGCTAGGAAGCAAACTTCGGGAAAGGTACTCAGGGTGCCGCCGATTCAAAATTCTTTCACCAGACAGCCGAAATCGTGTACGCCTCTTTGTATTTTCCATGGGCAGGACAAAATGGTGTCAACCCGCACGCCTCCAGCTGGGGGTGGGTTGGAGTGGGGTGGGGTGGGGTGGGGTTCGGTGGGAGTGGGGGTTGGGTGACGTACACTTTCCCCATGGGAAACAGGCCCACGCCTTCAGTGTGAAAGGCATCTACGCCTCTCTGCTTTCGCAGCCCAGGCGTAGCCTCAGCTCTGAAAAGCTTCCAGAGCAGGAAGGTCAGAAAACCTTTGAACCACCCAGCAGGTGCAGCACAGAACAAGGGCTTCTCTCTTGGCCTGAGAACACCCACTGCCCAGCGCTCCTTTGTGTACACACGTGGTGGAGGAAGAGTGCTGGATTCGGCTCCGTGAGAACTTCTCCGGGCCACGTAGTGTGAACGCAAGTAGATGAGCCCTACATCTCATGCCAGTGTCCTGTGCGAGTTGGACAAGGCGAACTCCCTGCTTGAATCCCTGGGTGGGTTAAGTACCCTGCGGGGAAGGATCGTTGCTTGGGAGCCCGGGGCTGGTATCGAGGTGACTGTTGTGTGCATCCACTTCGCAGCTGTTCTCTCTCCGCGGGTTCCCTCCGCCTGCTGCAGCCAAAAGGGACAGCTTAGGGTAAAGATAAAAACCCAGTGTGTAAACGTTCTTGCCTAGCCCTCGCCCCAAGCACAAGCACATATGCCTCTGGTCAAAGGCTTTCGCCACAAGCTGAACACGTTTGGTCTCATCTAAGCCTCTGAAGCCCGAGTTTACCCAGCTACGAATCAAACTTCAGGAAAGGTGCTCAGGGTGATGCGGACTGCCAAGCGTTTCACCAGGCAGCCCAGATCGAGTACAAACACTTGTGTTTGAAACGGGCAGAGGAAATGGTGTCAAGAGCGCGCCTCCATCTCCCGGGCGACGTACACATTTTCTCCATGAGATGCAAGCCTTTCCTCCAGTGTGAAAGGCCTTTACACTCTACACCTCTTGCGCTCGCAGCACGCAGGTGCCACCCGCTCTGAGCATCTTCAAAAGGCACAGGGTCACGCAACGTGTGAACCACCGGGCGCGGGTGCAGCACACACCTAGGTCTTCGCTGTCGGCCTGAGAACACCCACGGCACAGGGCTTCTTTGGTGCACACACGTGGTAGCGGTCGGTGATGCATTCTGCTCCGTGAAAGCTTCTCGGGGACACAGAGCGTGAGCGCACGTAGATTAGCCCTACACCTCATCCCTCTTTCTTGAGTGAGTTGTACTGCTATAAGGCAAAACTCCCTGCTGGAATCTCGGTGTGGCTTAAGTATCCTCCGGGAAGCGATCGCTGCTAGAGACACTGTGCTGCTCTCTAGGACAATGGTCTGTGCCTCCACTGCGCTGCTGTTGTCTCCAAGTCGCTTGCGAAGGCCTTTTCGAAGAGGTTGCTCACAGTGTCGTTTCTTTAGAGTAACCCACAGGCATACGAGGATGAAGGTTCTGTGAAGGAAAATGCTCCCTGCCTCAGCCACTTGGGCGCCGTTTTGTACAGGAAAGGACACTCCGCCTTGAAGGTTCTTCCTTCCGGATTGCCACTCGCACTGGCGATGTCTCCTGAATCTCGCGTGGTTACAGTGCCGTCACAAGGTCCTTATCTCAGGCCTAGAACGGCAGAGCGTCCGGCAGCTTTGAAAGAGACCTTCGGCATTCTTCTGGCCTTCGGGGACGCTCCATGAGGAACAAGCTCCTCAGCAGCGTGCGTCTTTAGATCTTTCATGGCAGAACCTCTGTGGGCGACCTCATTCCTCCCCCCACGTGACAGACACACACAACCTGCCATTAGGGGGTGGAAGGCTTTCGAGTCCAGAAGCGAGGCTGGCGCTCCCACTCAGCATTCCTGCACGGAACTGAGCCCGGGTGCGTGAGACCGTGAGAGGGGGCAAAGACAGGCGTACCAGCGAGCTGTTCACGGTGCACGCTGACGCATCACCCTTCAAGCTCACGTTCATTTCATGGAGAGAACACGAGGCCTTGATGCGCTTTCCTGTGGTACGTAAACTTTGGTCGCGTCCCCTGGTGGGCACATTGGCTCAGGACTGCCCTGTCCCAAAGGCTCCAGGTGTGGAGCCCGACTCTTGGAGCTCAGCCTCACGTGGCTCTTTCACGGACGAGACCGGCTCGCAATGGGACCGTTCACGAGCTGGGGACCGTGCTGGCTGTTAGGAGTCGGCACACCAAGAGCCCTCCGAGGGAGAGGAGCTGCTGACGTTTGCCAGCACAGTCTCCAATTCCGAACTGCAACCATTCCCTGTAAGAGGCTCCCGAAAGCTTCGACGCAGTTTCTCAGTTAGCTATAAATGGAGGCCAGTCACTTGGCAGACTCCCCCAACGCCCGGCCTCCCAGGCTGCGATACAGACACGCCGACTGCTTCAGCCAACAGGGACAGCTTGGAGTAAAAGTGAGACTCCTACGTGTCAAAGTACTTGCCTGACGCTGGCCAGAAGCTCAAACATTTAGGGCAGGGCATCAAGGCACTTCGCCGCACACGGAGCAAGTTTGTTCTCATCTCGCCTCTGAATGCCGAGTTTAACCAGCTAGGAAGCAAACTTCGGGAAAGGTACTCAGGGTGCCGCCGATTCAAAATTCTTTCACCAGACAGCCCAAATCGTGTACGCCTCTTTGTATTTTCCATGGGCAGGACAAAATGGTGTCAACCCGCACGCCTCCAGCTGGGGGTGGGTTGCAGTGGGGTGGGGTGGGGTGGGGTGTGGTGGGAGTGGGGGTTGGGTGACGTACACTTTCCCCATGGGAAACAGGCCCACGCCTTCAGTGTGAAAGGCCTCTACGCCTCTCTGCTTTCGCAGCCCAGGCGTAGCCTCAGCTCTGAAAAGCTTCCAGAGCAGGAAGGTCAGAAAACCTTTGAACCACCCAGCAGGTGCAGCACAGAACAAGGGCTTCTCTCTTGGCCTGAGAACACCCACTGCCCAGCGCTCCTTTGTGTACACACGTGGTGGAGGAAGGGTGCTGGATTCGGCTCCGTGAGAACTTCTCTGGGCCACGTAGTGTGAACGCAAGTAGATGAGCCCTACATCTCATGCCAGTCTCCTGTGCGAGTTGGACAAGGCGAACTCCCTGCTTGAATCCCGGGGTGGGTTAAGTACCCTGCGGGGAAGGATCGTTGCTTGGGAGCCCGGGGCTGGTATCGAGATGACTGTTGTGTGCATCCACTTCGCAGCTGTTCTCTCTCCGCGGGTTCCCTCCGCCTGCTGCAGCCAAAAGGGACAGCTTAGGGTAAAGATAAAAACCCAGTGTGTAAACGTTCTTGCCTAGCCCTCGCCCCAAGAACAAGCTTATATGCCTCTGGTCAAAGGCTTTCGCCACAAGCTGAACACGTTTGGTCTCATCTAAGCCTCTGAAGCCCGAGTTTACCCAGCTACGAATCAAACTTCAGGAAAGGTGCTCAGGGTGATGCGGACTGCCAAGCGTTTCACCAGGCAGCCCAGATCGAGTACAAACACTTGTGTTTGAAACGGGCAGAGGAAATGGTGTCAAGAGCACGCCTCCATCTCCCGGGCGACGTACACATTTTCTCCATGAGATGCAAGCCTTTCCTCCAGTGTGAAAGGCCTTTACACTCTACACCTCTTGCGTTCGCAGCACGCAGGTGCCACCCGCTCTGAGCATCTTCAAAAGGCACAGGGTCACGCAACGTGTGAACCACCGGGCGCGGGTGCAGCACACACCTAGGTCTTCGCTGTCGGCCTGAGAACACCCACGGCACAGGGCTTCTTTGGTGCACACACGTGGTAGCGGTCGGTGATGCATTCTGCTCCGTGAAACCTTCTCGGGGACACAGAGCGTGAGCGCACGTAGATTAGCCCTACACCTCATCCCTCTTTCTTGAGTGAGTTGTACTGTTATAAGGCAAAACTCCCTGCTGGAATCTCGGTGTGGCTTAAGTATCCTCTGGGAAGCGATCGCTGCTAGAGACACTGTGCTGCTCTCTAGGACAATGGTCTGTGCCTCCACTGCGCTGCTGTTGTCTCCAAGTCGCTTGCGAAGGCCTTTTCGAAGAGGTTGCTCACAGTGTCGTTTCTTTAGAGTAACCCACAGGCATACGAGGATGCCGGTTCTGTGAAGGAAAATGCTCCCTGCCTCAGCCACTTGGGCGCCGTTTTGTACAGGAAAGGACACTCCGCCTTGAAGGTTCTTCCTTCCGGATTGCCACTCGCACTGGCGATGTCTCCTGAATCTCGCGGGGTTACAGTGCCGTCACAAGGTCCTTATCTCAGGCCTAGAACGGCAGAGCGTCCGGCAGCTTTGAAAGAGACCTTCGGCATGCTTCTGGCCTTCGGGGACGCTCCATGAGGAACAAGCTCCTCAGCAGCGTGCGTCTTTAGATCTTTCATGGCAGAACCTCTGTGGGCGACCTCATTCCTCCCCCCACGTGAGAGACACACACAACCTGCCATTAGGGGGTGGAAGGCTTTCGAGTCCAGAAGCGAGGCTGGCGCTCCCACTCAGCATTCCTGCACGGAACTGAGCCCGGGTGCGTGAGACCGTGAGAGGGGGCAAAGACAGGCGTACCAGCGAGCTGTTCACGGTGCACGCTGACGCATCACCCTTCAAGCTCACGTTCATTTCATGGAGAGAACACGAGGCCTTGATGCGCTTTCCTGTGGTACGTAAACTTTGGTCGCGTCCCCTGGTGGGCACATCGGCTCAGGACTGCCCTGTCCCAAAGGCTCCAGGTGTGGAGCCCGACTCTTGGAGCTCAGCCTCACGTGGCTCTTTCACGGACGAGACCGGCTCGCAATGGGACCGTTCACGAGCTGGGGACCGTGCTGGCTGTTAGGAGTCGGCACACCAAGAGCCCTCCGAGGGAGAGGAGCTGCTGACGTTTGCCAGCACAGTCTCCAATTCCCAACTGCAACCATTCCCTGTAAGAGGCTCCCGAAAGCTTCGACGCAGTTTCTCAGTTAGCTATAAATGGAGGCCAGTCACTTGGCAGACTCCCCCAACGCCCGGCCTCCCAGGCTGCGATACAGACACGCCGACTGCTTCAGCCAACAGGGACAGCTTGGAGTAAAAGTGAGACTCCTACGTGTCAAAGTACTTGCCTGACGCTGGCCAGAAGCTCAAACATTTAGGGCAGGGCATCAAGGCACTTCGCCGCACGCGGAGCAAGTTTGTTCTCATCTCGCCTCTGAATGCCGAGTTTAACCAGCTAGGAAGCAAACTTCGGGAAAGGTACTCAGGGTGCCGCCGATTCAAAATTCTTTCACCAGACAGCCCAAATCGTGTACGCCTCTTTGTATTTTCCATGGGCAGGACAAAATGGTGTCAACCCGCACGCCTCCAGCTGGGGGTGGGTTGCAGTGGGGTGGGGTGGGGTGGGGTGGGGTGGGAGTGGGGGTTGGGCGACGTACACTTTCCCCATGGGAAACAGGCCCACGCCTTCAGTGTGAAAGGCCTCTACGCCTCTCTGCTTTCGCAGCCCAGGCGTAGCCTCAGCTCTGAAAAGCTTCCAGAGCAGGAATGTCAGAAAACCTTTGAACCACCCAGCAGGTGCAGCACAGAACAAGGGCTTCTCTCTTGGCCTGAGAACACCCACTGCCCAGCGCTCCTTTGTGTACACACGTGGTGGAGGAAGGGTGCTGGATTCGGCTCCGTGAGAACTTCTCCGGGCCACGTAGTGTGAACGCAAGTAGATGAGCCCTACATCTCATGCCAGTCTCCTGTGCGAGTTGGACAAGGCGAACTCCCTGCTTGAATCCCTGGGTGGGTTAAGTACCCTGCGGGGAAGGATCGTTGCTTGGGAACCCGGGGCTGGTATCGAGGTGACTGTTGTGTGCATCCACTTCGCAGCTGTTCTCTCTCCGCGGGTTCCCTCCGCCTGCTGCAGCCAAAAGGGACAGCTTAGGGTAAAGATAAAAACCCAGTGTGTAAACGTTCTTGCCTAGCCCTCGCCCCAAGCACAAGCTTATATGCCTCTGGTCAAAGGCTTTCGCCACAAGCTGAACACGTTTGGTCTCATCTAAGCCTCTGAAGCCCGAGTTTACCCAGCTACGAATCAAACTTCAGGAAAGGTGCTCAGGGTGATGCGGACTGCCAAGCGTTTCACCAGGCAGCCCAGATCGAGTACAAACACTTGTGTTTGAAACGGGCAGAGGAAATGGTGTCAAGAGCGCGCCTCCATCTCCCGGGCGACGTACACATTTTCTCCATGAGATGCAAGCCTTTCCTCCAGTGTGAAAGGCCTTTACACTCTACACCTCTTGCGCTCGCAGCACGCTGGTGCCACCCGCTCTGAGCATCTTCAAAAGGCACAGGGTCACGCAACGTGTGAACCACCGGGCGCGGGTGCAGCACACACCTAGGTCTTCGCTGTCGGCCTGAGAACACCCACGGCACAGGGCTTCTTTGGTGCACACACGTGGTAGCGGTCGGTGATGCATTCTGCTCCGTGAAACCTTCTCGGGGACACAGAGCGTGAGCGCACGTAGATTAGCCCTACACCTCATCCCTCTTTCTTGAGTGAGTTGTACTGCTATAAGGCAAAACTCCCTGCTGGAATCTCGGTGTGGCTTAAGTATCCTCCGGGAAGCGATCGCTGCTAGAGACACTGTGCTGCTCTCTAGGACAATGGTCTGTGCCTCCACTGCGCTGCTGTTGTCTCCAAGTCGCTTGCGAAGGCCTTTTCGAAGAGGTTGCTCACAGTGTCGTTTCTTTAGAGTAACCCACAGGCATACGAGGATGCCGGTTCTGTGAAGGAAAATGCTCCCTGCCTCAGCCACTTGGGCGCCGTTTTGTACAGGAAAGGACACTCCGCCTTGAAGGTTCTTCCTTCCGGATTGCCACTCGCACTGGCGATGTCTCCTGAATCTCGCGGGGTTACAGTGCCGTCACAAGGTCCTTATCTCAGGCCTAGAACGGCAGAGCGTCCGGCAGCTTTGAAAGAGACCTTCGGCATGCTTCTGGCCTTCGGGGACGCTCCATGAGGAACAAGCTCCTCAGCAGCGTGCGTCTTTAGATCTTTCATGGCAGAACCTCTGTGGGCGACCTCATTCCTCCCCCCACGTGAGAGACACACACAACCTGCCATTAGGGGGTGGAAGGCTTTCGAGTCCAGAAGCGAGGCTGGCGCTCCCACTCAGCATTCCTGCACGGAACTGAGCCCGGGTGCGTGAGACCGTGAGAGGGGGCAAAGACAGGCGTACCAGCGAGCTGTTCACGGTGCACGCTGACGCATCACCCTTCAAGCTCACGTTCATTTCATGGAGAGAACACGAGGCCTTGATGCGCTTTCCTGTGGTACGTAAACTTTGGTCGCGTCCCCTGGTGGGCACATCGGCTCAGGACTGCCCTGTCCCAAAGGCTCCAGGTGTGGAGCCCGACTCTTGGAGCTCAGCCTCACGGGGCTCTTTCACGGACGAGACCAGCTCGCAATGGGACCGTTCACGAGCTGGGGACCGTGCTGGCTGTTAGGAGTCGGCACACCAAGAGCCCTCCGAGGGAGAGGAGCTGCTGACGTTTGCCAGCACAGTCTCCAATTCCGAACTGCAACCATTCCCTGTAAGAGGCTCCCGAAAGCTTCGACGCAGTTTCTCAGTTAGCTATAAATGGAGGCCAGTCACTTGGCAGACTCCCCCAACGCCCGGCCTCCCAGGCTGCGATACAGACACGCCGACTGCTTCAGCCAACAGGGACAGCTTGGAGTAAAAGTGAGACTCCTACGTGTCAAAGTACTTGCCTGACGCTGGCCAGAAGCTCAAACATTTAGGGCAGGGCATCAAGGCACTTCGCCGCACGTGGAGCAAGTTTGTTCTCATCTCGCCTCTGAATGCCGAGTTTAACCAGCTAGGAAGCAAACTTCGGGAAAGGTACTCAGGGTGCCGCCGATTCAAAATTCTTTCACCAGACAGCCGAAATCGTGTACGCCTCTTTGTATTTTCCATGGGCAGGACAAAATGGTGTCAACCCGCACGCCTCCAGCTGGGGGTGGGTTGGAGTGGGGTGGGGTGGGGTGGGGTGGGGTGGGAGTGGGGGTTGGGCGACGTACACTTTCCCCATGGGAAACAGGCCCACGCCTTCAGTGTGAAAGGCCTCTACGCCTCTCTGCTTTCGCAGCCCAGGCGTAGCCTCAGCTCTGAAAAGCTTCCAGAGCAGGAAGGTCAGAAAACCTTTGAACCACCCAGCAGGTGCAGCACAGAACAAGGGCTTCTCTCTTGGCCTGAGAACACCCACTGCCCAGCGCTCCTTTGTGTACACACGTGGTGGAGGAAGGGTGCTGGATTCGGCTCCGTGAGAACTTCTCCGGGCCACGTAGTGTGAACGCAAGTAGATGAGCCCTACATCTCATGCCAGTCTCCTGTGCGAGTTGGACAAGGCGAACTCCCTGCTTGAATCCCTGGGTGGGTTAAGTACCCTGCGGGGAAGGATCGTTGCTTGGGAGCCCGGGGCTGGTATCGAGGTGACTGTTGTGTGCATCCACTTCGCAGCTGTTCTCTCTCCGCGGGTTCCCTCCGCCTGCTGCAGCCAAAAGGGACAGCTTAGGGTAAAGATAAAAACCCAGTGTGTAAACGTTCTTGCCTAGCCCTCGCCCCAAGCACAAGCACATATGCCTCTGGTCAAAGGCTTTCGCCACAAGCTGAACACGTTTGGTCTCATCTAAGCCTCTGAAGCCCGAGTTTACCCAGCTACGAATCAAACTTCAGGAAAGGTGCTCAGGGTGATGCGGACTGCCAAGCGTTTCACCAGGCAGCCCAGATCGAGTACAAACACTTGTGTTTGAAACGGGCAGAGGAAATGGTGTCAAGAGCGCGCCTCCATCTCCCGGGCGACGTACACATTTTCTCCATGAGATGCAAGCCTTTCCTCCAGTGTGAAAGGCCTTTACACTCTACACCTCTTGCGCTCGCAGCACGCAGGTGCCACCCGCTCTGAGCGTCTTCAAAAGGCACAGGGTCACGCAACGTGTGAACCACCGGGCGTGGGTGCAGCACACACCTAGGTCTTCGCTGTCGGCCTGAGAACACCCACGGCACAGGGCTTCTTTGGTGCACACACGTGGTAGCGGTCGGTGATGCATTCTGCTCCGTGAAACCTTCTCGGGGACACAGAGCGTGAGCGCACGTAGATTAGCCCTACACCTCATCCCTCTTTCTTGAGTGAGTTGTACTGCTATAAGGCAAAACTCCCTGCTGGAATCTCGGTGTGGCTTAAGTATCCTCCGGGAAGCGATCGCTGCTAGAGACACTGTGCTGCTCTCTAGGACAATGGTCTGTGCCTCCACTGCGCTGCTGTTTTCTCCAAGTCGCTTGCGAAGGCCTTTTCGAAGAGGTTGCTCACAGTGTCGTTTCTTTAGAGTAACCCACAGGCATACGAGGATGCCGGTTCTGTGAAGGAAAATGCTCCCTGCCTCAGCCACTTGGGCGCCGTTTTGTACAGGAAAGGACACTCCGCCTTGAAGGTTCTTCCTTCCGGATTGCCACTCGCACTGGCGATGTCTCCTGAATCTCGCGGGGTTACAGTGCCGTCACAAGGTCCTTATCTCAGGCCTAGAACGGCAGAGCGTCCGGCAGCTTTGAAAGAGACCTTCGGCATGCTTCTGGCCTTCGGGGACGCTCCATGAGGAACAAGCTCCTCAGCAGCGTGCGTCTTTAGATCTTTCATGGCAGAACCTCTGTGGGCGACCTCATTCCTCCCCCCACGTGAGAGACACACACAACCTGCCATTAGGGGGTGGAAGGCTTTCGAGTCCAGAAGCGAGGCTGGCGCTCCCACTCAGCATTCCTGCACGGAACTGAGCCCGGGTGCGTGAGACCGTGAGAGGGGGCAAAGACAGGCGTACCAGCGAGCTGTTCACGGTGCACGCTGACGCATCACCCTTCAAGCTCACGTTCATTTCATGGAGAGAACACGAGGCCTTGATGCGCTTTCCTGTGGTACGTAAACTTTGGTCGCGTCCCCTGGTGGGCACATCGGCTCAGGACTGCCCTGTCCCAAAGGCTCCAGGTGTGGAGCCCGACTCTTGGAGCTCAGCCTCACGTGGCTCTTTCACGGACGAGACCGGCTCGCAATGGGACCGTTCACGAGCTGGGGACCGTGCTGGCTGTTAGGAGTCGGCACACCAAGAGCCCTCCGAGGGAGAGGAGCTGCTGACGTTTGCCAGCACAGTCTCCAATTCCGAACTGCAACCATTCCCTGTAAGAGGCTCCCGAAAACTTTGACGCAGTTTCTCAGTTAGCTATAAATGGAGGCCAGTCACTTGGCAGACTCCCCCAACGCCCGGCCTCCCAGGCTGCGATACAGACACGCCGACTGCTTCAGCCAACAGGGACAGCTTGGAGTAAAAGTGAGACTCCTACGTGTCAAAGTACTTGCCTGACGCTGGCCAGAAGCTCAAACATTTAGGGCAGGGCATCAAGGCACTTCGCCGCACGTGGAGCAAGTTTGTTCTCATCTCGCCTCTGAATGCCGAGTTTAACCAGCTAGGAAGCAAACTTCGGGAAAGGTACTCAGGGTGCCGCCGATTCAAAATTCTTTCACCAGACAGCCCAAATCGTGTACGCCTCTTTGTATTTTCCATGGGCAGGACAAAATGGTGTCAACCCGCACGCCTCCAGCTGGGGGTGGGTTGGAGTGGGGTGGGGTGGGGTTGGGTGGGGTGGGAGTGGGGGTTGGGCGACGTACAATTTCCCCATGGGAAACAGGCCCACGCCTTCAGTGTGAAAGGCCTCTACGCCTCTCTGCTTTCGCAGCCCAGGCGTAGCCTCAGCTCTGAAAAGCTTCCAGAGCAGGAAGGTCAGAAAACCTTTGAACCACCCAGCAGGTGCAGCACAGAACAAGGGCTTCTCTCTTGGCCTGAGAACACCCACTGCCCAGCGCTCCTTTGTGTACACACGTGGTGGAGGAAGGGTGCTGGATTCGGCTCCGTGAGAACTTCTCCGGGCCACGTAGTGTGAACGCAAGTAGATGAGCCCTACATCTCATGCCAGTCTCCTGTGCGAGTTGGACAAGGCGAACTCCCTGCTTGAATCCCTGGGTGGGTTAAGTACCCTGCGGGGAAGGATCGTTGCTTGGGAGCCCGGGGCTGGTATCGAGGTGACTGTTGTGTGCATCCACTTCGCAGCTGTTCTCTCTCCGCGGGTTCCCTCCGCCTGCTGCAGCCAAAAGGGACAGCTTAGGGTAAAGATAAAAACCCAGTGTGTAAACGTTCTTGCCTAGCCCTCGCCCCAAGCAAAAGCACATATGCCTCTGGTCAAAGGCTTTCGCCACAAGCTGAACACGTTTGGTCTCATCTAAGCCTCTCAAGCCCGAGTTTACCCAGCTACGAATCAAACTTCAGGAAAGGTGCTCAGGGTGATGCGGACTGCCAAGCGTTTCACCAGGCAGCCCAGATCGAGTACAAACACTTGTGTTTGAAACGGGCAGAGGAAATGGTGTCAAGAGCGCGCCTCCATCTCCCGGGCGACGTACACATTTTCTCCATGAGATGCAAGCCTTTCCTCCAGTGTGAAAGGCCTTTACACTCTACACCTCTTGCGCTCGCAGCACGCAGGTGCCACCCGCTCTGAGCGTCTTCAAAAGGCACAGGGTCACGCAACGTGTGAACCACCGGGCGCGGGTGCAGCACACACCTAGGTCTTCGCTGTCGGCCTGAGAACACCCACGGCACAGGGCTTCTTTGGTGCACACACGTGGTAGTGGTCGGTGATGCATTCTGCTCCGTGAAACCTTCTCGGGGACACAGAGCGTGAGCGCACGTAGATTAGCCCTACACCTCATCCCTCTTTCTTGAGTGAGTTGTACTGCTATAAGGCAAAACTCCCTGCTGGAATCTCGGTGTGGCTTAAGTATCCTCCGGGAAGCGATCGCTGCTAGAGACCCTGTGTTGCTCTCTAGGACAATGGTCTGTGCCTCCACTGCGCTGCTGTTGTCTCCAAGTCGCTTGCGAAGGCCTTTTCGAAGAGGTTGCTCACAGTGTCGTTTCTTTAGAGTAACCCACAGGCATACGAGGATGCCGGTTCTGTGAAGGAAAATGCTCCCTGCCTCAGCCACTTGGGCGCCGTTTTGTACAGGAAAGGACACTCCGCCTTGAAGGTTCTTCCTTCCGGATTGCCACTCGCACTGGCGATGTCTCCTGAATCTCGCGGGGTTACAGTGCCGTCACAAGGTCCTTATCTCAGGCCTAGAACGGCAGAGCGTCCGGCAGCTTTGAAAGAGACCTTCGGCATTCTTCTGGCCTTCGGGGACGCTCCATGAGGAACAAGCTCCTCAGCAGCGTGCGTCTTTAGATCTTTCATGGCAGAACCTCTGTGGGCGACCTCATTCCTCCCCCCAAGTGAGAGACACACACAACCTGCCATTAGGGGGTGGAAGGCTTTCGAGTCCAGAAGCGAGGCTGGCGCTCCCACTCAGCATTCCTGCACGGAACTGAGCCCGGGTGCGTGAGACCGTGAGAGGGGGCAAAGACAGGTGTACCAGCGAGCTGTTCACGGTGCACGCTGACGCATCACCCTTCAAGCTCACGTTCATTTCATGGAGAGAACACAAGGCCTTGATGCGCTTTCCTGTGGTACGTAAACTTTGGTCGCGTCCCCTGGTGGGCACATCGGCTCAGGACTGCCCTGTCCCAAAGGCTCCAGGTGTGGAGCCCGACTCTTGGAGCTCAGCCTCACGTGGCTCTTTCACGGACGAGACCGGCTCGCAATGGGACCGTTCACGAGCTGGGGACCGTGCTGGCTGTTAGGAGTCGGCACACCAAGGGCCCTCCGAGGGAGAGGAGCTGCTGACGTTTGCCAGCAGAGTCTCCAATTCCGAACTGCATCCATTCCCTGTAAGAGGCTCCCGAAAGCTTCGACGCAGTTTCTCAGTTAGCTATAAATGGAGGCCAGTCACTTGGCAGACTCCCCCAACGCCCGGCCTCCCAGGCTGCGATACAGACACGCCAACTGCTTCAGCCAACAGGGAGAGCTTGGAGTAAAAGGGAGACTCCTACGTGTCAAAGTACTTGCCTGACGCTGGCCAGAAGCTCAAACATTTAGGGCAGGGCATCAGGGCACTTCGCCGCACGCGGAGCAAGTTTGTTCTCATCTCGCCTCTGAATGCCGAGTTTAACCAGCTAGGAAGCAAACTTCGGGAAAGGTACTCAGGGTGCCGCCGATTCAAAATTCTTTCACCAGACAGCCCAAATCGTGTACGCCTCTTTGTATTTGCCATGGGCAGGACAAAATGGTGTCAACCCGCACGCCTCCAGCTGGGGGTGGGTTGGAGTGGGGTGGGGTGGGGTGGGGTGGGGTGGGAGTGGGGGTTGGGCGACGTACACTTTCCCCATGGGAAACAGGCCCACGCCTTCAGTGTGAAAGGCCTCTACGCCTCTCTGCTTTCGCAGCCCAGGCGTAGCCTCAGCTCTGAAAAGCTTCCAGAGCAGGAAGGTCAGAAAACCTTTGAACCACCCAGCAGGTGCAGCACAGAACAAGGGTTTCTCTCTTGGCCTGAGAACACCCACTGCCCAGCGCTCCTTTGTGTACACACATGGTGGAGGAAGGGTGCTGGATTCGGCTCCGTGAGAACTTCTCCGGGCCACGTAGTGTGAACGCAAGTAGATGAGCCCTACATCTCATGCCAGTCTCCTGTGCGAGTTGGACAAGGCAAACTCCCTGCTTGAATCCCTGGGTGGGTTAAGTACCCTTCGGGGAAGGATCGTTGCTTGGGAGCCCGGGGCTGGTATCGAGGTGACTGTTGTGTGCATCCACTTCGCAGCTGTTCTCTCTCCGCGGGTTCCCTCCGCCTGCTGCAGCCAAAAGGGACAGCTTAGGGTAAAGATAAAAACCCAGTGTGTAAACGTTCTTGCCTAGCCCTCGCCCCAAGCACAAGCTTATATGCCTCTGGTCAAAGGCTTTCGCCACAAGCTGAACACGTTTGGTCTCATCTAAGCCTCTGAAGCCCGAGTTTACCCAGCTACGAATCAAACTTCAGGAAAGGTGCTCAGGGTGATGCGGACTGCCAAGCGTTTCACCAGGCAGCCCAGATCGAGTACAAACACTTGTGTTTGAAACGGGCAGAGGAAATGGTGTCAAGAGCGCGCCTCCATCTCCCGGGCGACGTACACATTTTCTCCATGAGATGCAAGCCTTTCCTCCAGTGTGAAAGGCCTTTACACTCTACACCTCTTGCGCTCGCAGCACGCAGGTGCCACCCGCTCTGAGCGTCTTCAAAAGGCACAGGGTCACGCAACGTTTGAACCACCGGGCGCGGGTGCAGCACACACCTAGGTCTTCGCTGTTGGCCTGAGAACACCCACGGCACAGGGCTTCTTTGGTGCACACACGTGGTAGCGGTCGGTGATGCATTCTTCTCCGTGAAACCTTCTCGGGGACACAGAGCGTGAGCGCACGTAGATTAGCCCTACACCTCATCCCTCTTTCTTGAGTGAGTTGTACTGCTATAAGGCAAAACTCCCTGCTGGAATCTCGGTGTGGCTTAAGTATCCTCCGGGAAGTGATCGCTGCTAGAGACACTGTGCTGCTCTCTAGGACAATGGTCTGTGCCTCCACTGCGCTGCTGTTGTCTCCAAGTCGCTTGCGAAGGCCTTTTCGAAGAGGTTGCTCACAGTGTCGTTTCTTTAGAGTAACCCACAGGCATACGAGGATGCCGGTTCTGTGAAGGAAAATGCTCCCTGCCTCAGCCACTTGGGCGCCGTTTTGTACAGGAAAGGACACTCCGCCTTGAAGGTTCTTCCTTCCGGATTGCCACTCGCACTGGCGATGTCTCCTGAATCTCGCGGGGTTACAGTGCCGTCACAAGGTCCTTATCTCAGGCCTAGAACGGCAGAGCGTCCGGCAGCTTTGAAAGAGACCTTCGGCATGCTTCTGGCCTTCGGGGACGCTCCATGAGGAACAAGCTCCTCAGCAGCGTGCGTCTTTAGATCTTTCATGGCAGAACCTCTGTGGGCGACCTCATTCCTCCCCCCACGTGAGAGACACACACAACCTGCCATTAGGGGGTGGAAGGCTTTCGAGTCCAGAAGCGAGGCTGGCGCTCCCACTCAGCATTCCTGCACGGAACTGAGCCCGGGTGCGTGAGACCGTGAGAGGGGGCAAAGACAGGCGTACCAGCGAGCTGTTCACGGTGCACGCTGACGCATCACCCTTCAAGCTCACGTTCATTTCATGGAGAGAACACGAGGCCTTGATGCGCTTTCCTGTGGTACGTAAACTTTGGTCGCGTCCCCTGGTGGGCACATCGGCTCAGGACTGCCCTGTCCCAAAGGCTCCAGGTGTGGAGCCCGACTCTTGGAGCTCAGCCTCACGTGGCTCTTTCACGGACGAGACCGGCTCGCAATGGGACCGTTCACGAGCTGGGGACCGTGCTGGCTGTTAGGAGTCGGCACACCAAGAGCCCTCCGAGGGAGAGGAGCTGCTGACGTTTGCCAGCACAGTCTCCAATTCCGAACTGCAACCATTCCCTGTAAGAGGCTCCCGAAAACTTTGACGCAGTTTCTCAGTTAGCTATAAATGGAGGCCAGTCACTTGGCAGACTCCCCCAACGCCCGGCCTCCCAGGCTGCGATACAGACACGCCGACTGCTTCAGCCAACAGGGACAGCTTGGAGTAAAAGTGAGACTCCTACGTGTCAAAGTACTTGCCTGACGCTGGCCAGAAGCTCAAACATTTAGGGCAGGGCATCAAGGCACTTCGCCGCACGTGGAGCAAGTTTGTTCTCATCTCGCCTCTGAATGCCGAGTTTAACCAGCTAGGAAGCAAACTTCGGGAAAGGTACTCAGGGTGCCGCCGATTCAAAATTCTTTCACCAGACAGCCCAAATCGTGTACGCCTCTTTGTATTTTCCATGGGCAGGACAAAATGGTGTCAACCCGCACGCCTCCAGCTGGGGGTGGGTTGGAGTGGGGTGGGGTGGGGTTGGGTGGGGTGGGAGTGGGGGTTGGGCGACGTACAATTTCCCCATGGGAAACAGGCCCACGCCTTCAGTGTGAAAGGCCTCTACGCCTCTCTGCTTTCGCAGCCCAGGCGTAGCCTCAGCTCTGAAAAGCTTCCAGAGCAGGAAGGTCAGAAAACCTTTGAACCACCCAGCAGGTGCAGCACAGAACAAGGGCTTCTCTCTTGGCCTGAGAACACCCACTGCCCAGCGCTCCTTTGTGTACACACGTGGTGGAGGAAGGGTGCTGGATTCGGCTCCGTGAGAACTTCTCCGGGCCACGTAGTGTGAACGCAAGTAGATGAGCCCTACATCTCATGCCAGTCTCCTGTGCGAGTTGGACAAGGCGAACTCCCTGCTTGAATCCCTGGGTGGGTTAAGTACCCTGCGGGGAAGGATCGTTGCTTGGGAGCCCGGGGCTGGTATCGAGGTGACTGTTGTGTGCATCCACTTCGCAGCTGTTCTCTCTCCGCGGGTTCCCTCCGCCTGCTGCAGCCAAAAGGGACAGCTTAGGGTAAAGATAAAAACCCAGTGTGTAAACGTTCTTGCCTAGCCCTCGCCCCAAGCAAAAGCACATATGCCTCTGGTCAAAGGCTTTCGCCACAAGCTGAACACGTTTGGTCTCATCTAAGCCTCTCAAGCCCGAGTTTACCCAGCTACGAATCAAACTTCAGGAAAGGTGCTCAGGGTGATGCGGACTGCCAAGCGTTTCACCAGGCAGCCCAGATCGAGTACAAACACTTGTGTTTGAAACGGGCAGAGGAAATGGTGTCAAGAGCGCGCCTCCATCTCCCGGGCGACGTACACATTTTCTCCATGAGATGCAAGCCTTTCCTCCAGTGTGAAAGGCCTTTACACTCTACACCTCTTGCGCTCGCAGCACGCAGGTGCCACCCGCTCTGAGCGTCTTCAAAAGGCACAGGGTCACGCAACGTGTGAACCACCGGGCGCGGGTGCAGCACACACCTAGGTCTTCGCTGTCGGCCTGAGAACACCCACGGCACAGGGCTTCTTTGGTGCACACACGTGGTAGTGGTCGGTGATGCATTCTGCTCCGTGAAACCTTCTCGGGGACACAGAGCGTGAGCGCACGTAGATTAGCCCTACACCTCATCCCTCTTTCTTGAGTGAGTTGTACTGCTATAAGGCAAAACTCCCTGCTGGAATCTCGGTGTGGCTTAAGTATCCTCCGGGAAGCGATCGCTGCTAGAGACCCTGTGTTGCTCTCTAGGACAATGGTCTGTGCCTCCACTGCGCTGCTGTTGTCTCCAAGTCGCTTGCGAAGGCCTTTTCGAAGAGGTTGCTCACAGTGTCGTTTCTTTAGAGTAACCCACAGGCATACGAGGATGCCGGTTCTGTGAAGGAAAATGCTCCCTGCCTCAGCCACTTGGGCGCCGTTTTGTACAGGAAAGGACACTCCGCCTTGAAGGTTCTTCCTTCCGGATTGCCACTCGCACTGGCGATGTCTCCTGAATCTCGCGGGGTTACAGTGCCGTCACAAGGTCCTTATCTCAGGCCTAGAACGGCAGAGCGTCCGGCAGCTTTGAAAGAGACCTTCGGCATTCTTCTGGCCTTCGGGGACGCTCCATGAGGAACAAGCTCCTCAGCAGCGTGCGTCTTTAGATCTTTCATGGCAGAACCTCTGTGGGCGACCTCATTCCTCCCCCCAAGTGAGAGACACACACAACCTGCCATTAGGGGGTGGAAGGCTTTCGAGTCCAGAAGCGAGGCTGGCGCTCCCACTCAGCATTCCTGCACGGAACTGAGCCCGGGTGCGTGAGACCGTGAGAGGGGGCAAAGACAGGTGTACCAGCGAGCTGTTCACGGTGCACGCTGACGCATCACCCTTCAAGCTCACGTTCATTTCATGGAGAGAACACAAGGCCTTGATGCGCTTTCCTGTGGTACGTAAACTTTGGTCGCGTCCCCTGGTGGGCACATCGGCTCAGGACTGCCCTGTCCCAAAGGCTCCAGGTGTGGAGCCCGACTCTTGGAGCTCAGCCTCACGTGGCTCTTTCACGGACGAGACCGGCTCGCAATGGGACCGTTCACGAGCTGGGGACCGTGCTGGCTGTTAGGAGTCGGCACACCAAGGGCCCTCCGAGGGAGAGGAGCTGCTGACGTTTGCCAGCAGAGTCTCCAATTCCGAACTGCATCCATTCCCTGTAAGAGGCTCCCGAAAGCTTCGACGCAGTTTCTCAGTTAGCTATAAATGGAGGCCAGTCACTTGGCAGACTCCCCCAACGCCCGGCCTCCCAGGCTGCGATACAGACACGCCAACTGCTTCAGCCAACAGGGAGAGCTTGGAGTAAAAGGGAGACTCCTACGTGTCAAAGTACTTGCCTGACGCTGGCCAGAAGCTCAAACATTTAGGGCAGGGCATCAGGGCACTTCGCCGCACGCGGAGCAAGTTTGTTCTCATCTCGCCTCTGAATGCCGAGTTTAACCAGCTAGGAAGCAAACTTCGGGAAAGGTACTCAGGGTGCCGCCGATTCAAAATTCTTTCACCAGACAGCCCAAATCGTGTACGCCTCTTTGTATTTGCCATGGGCAGGACAAAATGGTGTCAACCCGCACGCCTCCAGCTGGGGGTGGGTTGGAGTGGGGTGGGGTGGGGTGGGGTGGGGTGGGAGTGGGGGTTGGGCGACGTACACTTTCCCCATGGGAAACAGGCCCACGCCTTCAGTGTGAAAGGCCTCTACGCCTCTCTGCTTTCGCAGCCCAGGCGTAGCCTCAGCTCTGAAAAGCTTCCAGAGCAGGAAGGTCAGAAAACCTTTGAACCACCCAGCAGGTGCAGCACAGAACAAGGGTTTCTCTCTTGGCCTGAGAACACCCACTGCCCAGCGCTCCTTTGTGTACACACATGGTGGAGGAAGGGTGCTGGATTCGGCTCCGTGAGAACTTCTCCGGGCCACGTAGTGTGAACGCAAGTAGATGAGCCCTACATCTCATGCCAGTCTCCTGTGCGAGTTGGACAAGGCAAACTCCCTGCTTGAATCCCTGGGTGGGTTAAGTACCCTTCGGGGAAGGATCGTTGCTTGGGAGCCCGGGGCTGGTATCGAGGTGACTGTTGTGTGCATCCACTTCGCAGCTGTTCTCTCTCCGCGGGTTCCCTCCGCCTGCTGCAGCCAAAAGGGACAGCTTAGGGTAAAGATAAAAACCCAGTGTGTAAACGTTCTTGCCTAGCCCTCGCCCCAAGCACAAGCTTATATGCCTCTGGTCAAAGGCTTTCGCCACAAGCTGAACACGTTTGGTCTCATCTAAGCCTCTGAAGCCCGAGTTTACCCAGCTACGAATCAAACTTCAGGAAAGGTGCTCAGGGTGATGCGGACTGCCAAGCGTTTCACCAGGCAGCCCAGATCGAGTACAAACACTTGTGTTTGAAACGGGCAGAGGAAATGGTGTCAAGAGCGCGCCTCCATCTCCCGGGCGACGTACACATTTTCTCCATGAGATGCAAGCCTTTCCTCCAGTGTGAAAGGCCTTTACACTCTACACCTCTTGCGCTCGCAGCACGCAGGTGCCACCCGCTCTGAGCGTCTTCAAAAGGCACAGGGTCACGCAACGTTTGAACCACCGGGCGCGGGTGCAGCACACACCTAGGTCTTCGCTGTTGGCCTGAGAACACCCACGGCACAGGGCTTCTTTGGTGCACACACGTGGTAGCGGTCGGTGATGCATTCTTCTCCGTGAAACCTTCTCGGGGACACAGAGCGTGAGCGCACGTAGATTAGCCCTACACCTCATCCCTCTTTCTTGAGTGAGTTGTACTGCTATAAGGCAAAACTCCCTGCTGGAATCTCGGTGTGGCTTAAGTATCCTCCGGGAAGTGATCGCTGCTAGAGACACTGTGCTGCTCTCTAGGACAATGGTCTGTGCCTCCACTGCGCTGCTGTTGTCTCCAAGTCGCTTGCGAAGGCCTTTTCGAAGAGGTTGCTCACAGTGTCGTTTCTTTAGAGTAACCCACAGGCATACGAGGATGCCGGTTCTGTGAAGGAAAATGCTCCCTGCCTCAGCCACTTGGGCGCCGTTTTGTACAGGAAAGGACACTCCGCCTTGAAGGTTCTTCCTTCCGGATTGCCACTCGCACTGGCGATGTCTCCTGAATCTCGCGGGGTTACAGTGCCGTCACAAGGTCCTTATCTCAGGCCTAGAACGGCAGAGCGTCCGGCATCTTTGAAAGAGACCTTCGGCATTCTTCTGGCCTTCGGGGACGCTCCATGAGGAACAAGCTCCTCAGCAGCGTGCGTCTTTAGATCTTTCATGGCAGAACCTCTGTGGGCGACCTCATTCCTCCCCCCACGTGAAAGACACACACAACCTGCCATTAGGGGGTGGAAGGCTTTCGAGTCCAGAAGCGAGGCTGGCGCTCCCACTCAGCATTCCTGCACGGAACTGAGCCCGGGTGCGTGAGACCGTGAGAGGGGGCAAAGACAGGCGTACCAGCGAGCTGTTCACGGTGCACGCTGACGCATCACCCTTCAAGCTCACGTTCATTTCATGGAGAGAACACGAGGCCTTGATGCGCTTTCCTGTGGTACGTAAACTTTGGTCGCGTCCCCTGGTGGGCACATCGGCTCAGGACTGCCCTGTCCCAAAGGCTCCAGGTGTGGAGCCCGACTCTTGGAGCTCAGCCTCACGTGGCTCTTTCACGGACGAGACCGGCTCGCAATGGGACCGTTCACGAGCTGGGGACCGTGCTGGCTGTTAGGAGTTGGCACACCAAGAGCCCTCCGAGGGAGAGGAGCTGCTGACGTTTGCCAGCACAGTCTCCAATTCCCAACTGCAACCATTCCCTGTAAGAGGCTCCCGAAAGCTTTGACGCAGTTTCTCAGTTAGCTATAAATGGAGGCCAGTCACTTGGCAGACTCCCCCAACGCCCGGCCTCCCAGGCTGCGATACAGACACGCCGACTGCTTCAGCCAACAGGGACAGCTTGGAGTAAAAGTGAGACTCCTACGTGTCAAAGTACTTGCCTGACGCTGGCCAGAAGCTCAAACATTTAGGGCAGGGCATCAGGGCACTTCGCCGCACGCGGAGCAAGTTTGTTCTCATCTCGCCTCTGAATGCCGAGTTTAACCAGCTAGGAAGCAAACTTCGGGAAAGGTACTCAGGGTGCCGCCGATTCAAAATTCTCTCACCAGACAGCCCAAATCGTGTACGCCTCTTTGTATTTTCCATGGGCAGGACAAAATGGTGTCAACCCGCACGCCTCCAGCTGGGGGTGGGTTGCAGTGGGGTGGGGTGGGGTGGGAGTGGGGGTTGGGCGACGTACACTTTCCCCATGGGAAACAGGCCCACGCCTTCAGTGTGAAAGGCCTGTACGCCTCTCTGCTTTCGCAGCCCAGGCGTAGCCTCAGCTCTGAAAAGCTTCCAGAGCAGGAAGGTCAGAAAACCTTTGAACCACCCAGCAGGTGCAGCACAGAACAAGGGATTCTCTCTTGGCCTGAGAACACCCACTGCCCAGCGCTCCTTTGTGTACACACGTGGTGGAGGAAGGGTGCTGGATTCGGCTCCGTGAGAACTTCTCCGGGCCACGTAGTGTGAACGCAAGTAGATGAGCCCTACATCTCATGCCAGTGTCCTGTGCGAGTTGGACAAGGCGAACTCCCTGCTTGAATCCCTGGGTGGGTTAAGTACCCTGCGGGGAAGGATCGTTGCTTGGGAGCCCGGGGCTGGTATCGAGGTGACTGTTGTGTGCATCCACTTCGCAGCTGTTCTCTCTCCGCGGGTTCTCTCCGCCTGCTGCAGCCAAAAGGGACAGCTTAGGGTAAAGATAAAAACCCAGTGTGTAAACGTTCTTGCCTAGCCCTCGCCCCAAGCACAAGCTTATATGCCTCTGGTCAAAGGCTTTCACCACAAGCTGAACACGTTTGGTCTCATCTAAGCCTCTGAAGCCCGAGTTTACCCAGCTACGAATCAAACTTCAGGAAAGGTGCTCAGGGTGATGCGGACTGCCAAGCGTTTCACCAGGCAGCCCAGATCGAGTACAAACACTTGTGTTTGAAACGGGCAGAGGAAATGGTGTCAAGAGCGCGCCTCCATCTCCCGGGCGACGTACACATTTTCTCCATGAGATGCAAGCCTTTCCTCCAGTGTGAAAGGCCTTTACACTCTACACCTCTTGCGCTCGCAGCACGCAGGTGCCACCCGCTCTGAGCGTCTTCAAAAGGCACAGGGACACGCAACGTGTGAACCACCGGGCACGGGTGCAGCACACACCTAGGTCTTCGCTGTCGGCCTGAGAACACCCACGGCACAGGGCTTCTTTGGTGCACACACGTGGTAGCGGTCAGTGATGCATTCTGCTCCGTGAAACCTTCTCGGGGACACAGAGCGTGAGCGCACGTAGATTAGCCCTACACCTCATCCCTCTTTCTTGAGTGAGTTGTACTGCTATAAGGCAAAACTCCCTGCTGGAATCTCGGTGTGGATTAAGTATCCTCTGGGAAGCGATTGCTGCTAGAGACCCTGTGCTGCTCTCTAGGACAATGGTCTGTGCCTCCACTGCGCTGCTGTTGTCTCCAAGTCGCTTGCGAAGGCCTTTTCGAAGAGGTTGCTCACAGTGTCGTTTCTTTAGAGTAACCCACAGGCATACGAGGATGCCGGTTCTGTGAAGGAAAATGCTCCCTGCCTCAGCCACTTGGGCGCCGTTTTGTACAGGAAAGGACACTCCGCCTTGAAGGTTCTTCCTTCTGGATTGCCACTCGCACTGGCGATGTCTCCTGAATCTCGCGGGGTTACAGTGCCGTCACAAGGTCCTTATCTCAGGCCTAGAACGGCAGAGCGTCCGGCAGCTTTGAAAGAGACCTTCGGCATTCTTCTGGCCTTCGGGGACGCTCCATGAGGAACAAGCTCCTCAGCAGCGTGCGTCTTTAGATCTTTCATGGCAGAACCTCTGTGGGCGACCTCATTCCTCCCCCCACGTGAGAGACACACACAACCTGCCATTAGGGGGTGGAAGGCTTTCGAGTCCAGAAGCGAGGCTGGCGCTCCCACTCAGCATTCCTGCACGGAACTGAGCCCGGGTGCGTGAGACCGTGAGAGGGGGCAAAGACAGGCGTACCAGCGAGCTGTTCACGGTGCACGCTGACGCATCACCCTTCAAGCTCACGTTCATTTCATGGAGAGAACACGAGGCCTTGATGCGCTTTCCTGTGGTACGTAAACTTTGGTCGCGTCCCCTGGTGGGCACATCGGCTCAGGACTGCCCTGTCCCAAAGGCTCCAGGTGTGGAGCCCGACTCTTGGAGCTCAGCCTCACGTGGCTCTTTCACGGACGAGACCGGCTCGCAATGGGACCGTTCACGAGCTGGGGACCGTGCTGGCTGTTAGGAGTCGGCACACCAAGGGCCCTCCGAGGGAGAGGAGCTGCTGACGTTTGCCAGCAGAGTCTCCAATTCCCAACTGCAACCATTCCCTGTAAGAGGCTCCCGAAAGCTTCGACGCAGTTTCTCAGTTAGCTATAAATGGAGGGCAGTCACTTGGCAGACTCCCCCAACGCCCGGCCTCCCAGGCTGCGATACAGACACGCCGACTGCTTCAGCCAACAGGGACAGCTTGGAGTAAAAGGGAGACTCCTACGTGTCAAAGTACTTGCCTGACGCTGGCCAGAAGCTCAAACATTTAGGGCAGGGCATCAGGGCACTTCGCCGCACGCGGAGCAAGTTTGTTCTCATCTCGCCTCTGAATGCCGAGTTTAACCAGCTAGGAAGCAAACTTCGGGAAAGGTACTCAGGGTGCCGCCGATTCAAAATTCTCTCACCAGACGGCCCAAATCGTGTACGCCTCTTTGTATTTTCCATGGGCAGGACAAAATGGTGTCAACCCGCACGCCTCCAGCTGGGGGTGGGTTGGAGTGGGGTGGGGTGGGGTGGGGTGGGGTGGGAGTGGGGGTTGGGCGACGTACACTTTCCCCATGGGAAACAGGCCCACGCCTTCAGTGTGAAAGGCCTCTACGCCTCTCTGCTTTCGCAGCCCAGGCGTAGCCTCAGCTCTGAAAAGCTTCCAGAGCAGGAAGGTCAGAAAACCTTTGAACCACCCAGCAGGTGCAGCACAGAACAAGGGCTTCTCTCTTGGCCTGAGAACACCCACTGCCCAGCGCTCCTTTGTGTACACACGTGGTGGAGGAAGGGTGCTGGATTCGGCTCCGTGAGAACTTCTCCGGGCCACGTAGTGTGAACGCAAGTAGATGAGCCCTACATCTCATGCCAGTCTCCTGTGCGAGTTGGACAAGGCGAACTCCCTGCTTGAATCCCTGGGTGGGTTAAGTACCCTGCAGGGAAGGATCGTTGCTTGGGAGCCCGGGGCTGGTATCGAGGTGACTGTTGTGTGCATCCACTTCGCAGCTGTTCTCTCTCCGTGGGTTCCCTCCGCCTGCTGCAGCCAAAAGGGACAGCTTAGGGTAAAGATAAAAACCCAGTGTGTAAACGTTCTTGCCTAGCCCTCGCCCCAAGCACAAGCTTATATGCCTCTGGTCAAAGGCTTTCGCCACAAGCTGAACACGTTTGGTCTCATCTAAGCCTCTGAAGCCCGAGTTTACCCAGCTACGAATCAAACTTCAGGAAAGGTGCTCAGGGTGATGCGGACTGCCAAGCGTTTCACCAGGCAGCCCAGATCGAGTACAAACACTTGTGTTTGAAACGGGCAGAGGAAATGGTGTCAAGAGCGCGCCTCCATCTCCCGGGCGACGTACACATTTTCTCCATGAGATGCAAGCCTTTCCTCCAGTGTGAAAGGCCTTTACACTCTACACCTCTTGCGCTCGCAGCACGCAGGTGCCACCCGCTCTGAGCGTCTTCAAAAGGCACAGGGTCACGCAACGTGTGAACCACCGGGCGCGGGTGCAGCACACACCTAGGTCTTCGCTGTCGGCCTGAGAACACCCACGGCACAGGGCTTCTTTGGTGCACACACGTGGTAGCGGTCGGTGATGCATTCTGCTCCGAGAAACCTTCTCGGGGACACAGAGCGTGAGCGCACGTAGATTAGCCCTACACCTCATCCCTCTTTCTTGAGTGAGTTGTACTGCTATAAGGCAAAACTCCCTGCTGGAATCTCGGTGTGGCTTAAGTATCCTCCGGGAAGGGATCGCTGCTAGAGACACTGTGCTGCTCTCTAGGACAATGGTCTGTGCCTCCACTGCGCTGCTGTTGTCTCCAAGTCGCTTGCGAAGGCCTTTTCGAAGAGGTTGCTCACAGTGTCGTTTCTTTAGAGTAACCCACAGGCATACGAGGATGCCGGTTCTGTGAAGGAAAATGCTCCCTGCCTCAGCCACTTGGGCGCCATTTTGTACAGGAAAGGACACTCCGCCTTGAAGGTTCTTCCTTCCGGATTGCCACTCGCACTGGCGATGTCTCCTGAATCTCGCGGGGTTACAGTGCCGTCACAAGGTCCTTATCTCAGGCCTAGAACGGCAGAGCGTCCGGCAGCTTTGAAAGAGACCTTCGGCATGCTTCTGGCCTTCGGGGACGCTCCATGAGGAACAAGCTCCTCAGCAGCGTGCGTCTTTAGATCTTCCATGGCAGAACCTCTGTGGGCGACCTCATTCCTCCCCCCACGTGAGAGACACACACAACCTGCCATTAGGGGGTGGAAGGCTTTCGAGTCCAGAAGCGAGGCTGGCGCTCCCACTCAGCATTCCTGCACGGAACTGAGCCCGGGTGCGTGAGACCGTGAGAGGGGGCAAAGACAGGCGTACCAGCGAGCTGTTCACGGTGCACGCTGACGCATCACCCTTCAAGCTCACGTTCATTTCATGGAGAGAACACGAGGCCTTGATGCACTTTCCTGTGGTATGTAAACTTTGGTCGCATCCCCTGGTGGGCACATCGGCTCAGGACTGCCCTGTCCCAAAGGCTCCAGGTGTGGAGCCCGACTCTTGGAGCTCAGCCTCACGTGGCTCTTTCACGGACGAGACCGGCTCGCAATGGGACCGTTCACGAGCTGGGGACCGTGCTGGCTGTTAGGAGTCGGCACACCAAGAGCCCTCCGAGGGAGAGGAGCTGCTGACGTTTGCCAGCACAGTCTCCAATTCCCAACTGCAACCATTCCCTGTAAGAGGCTCCCGAAAGCTTCGACGCAGTTTCTCAGTTAGCTATAAATGGAGGGCAGTCACTTGGCAGACTCCCCCAACGCCCGGCCTCCCAGGCTGCGATACAGACACGCCGACTGCTTCAGCCAACAGGGACAGCTTGGAGTAAAAGTGAGACTCCTACGTGTCAAAGTACTTGCCTGACGCTGGCCAGAAGCTCAAACATTTAGGGCAGGGCATCAGGGCACTTCGCCGCACGCGGAGCAAGTTTGTTCTCATCTCGCCTCTGAATGCCGAGTTTAACCAGCTAGGAAGCAAACTTCGGGAAAGGTACTCAGGGTGCCGCCGATTCAAAATTCTCTCACCAGACAGCCCAAATCGTGTACGCCTCTTTGTATTTGCCATGGGCAGGACAAAATGGTGTCAACCCGCACGCCTCCAGATGGGGGTGGGTTGCAGTGGGGTGGGGTGGGGTGGGGTGGGGTGGGAGTGGGGGTTGGGCGACGTACACTTTCCCCATGGGAAACAGGCCCACGCCTTCAGTGTGAAAGGCCTCTACGCCTCTCTGCTTTCGCAGCCCAGGCGTAGCCTCAGCTCTGAAAAGCTTCCAGAGCAGGAAGGTCAGAAAACCTTTGAACCACCCAGCAGGTGCAGCACAGAACAAGGGCTTCTCTCTTGGCCTGAGAACACCCACTGCCCAGCGCTCCTTTGTGTACACACGTGGTGGAGGAAGGGTGCTGGATTCGGCTCCGTGAGAACTTCTCCGGGCCACGTAGTGTGAACGCAAGTAGATGAGCCCTACATCTCATGCCAGTCTCCTGTGCGAGTTGGACAAGGCGAACTCCCTGCTTGAATCCCTGGGTGGGTTAAGTACCCTGCGGGGAAGGATCGTTGCTTGGGAGCCCGGGGCTGGTATCGAGGTGACTGTTGTGTGCATCCACTTCGCAGCTGTTCTCTCTCCGCGGGTTCCCTCCGCCTGCTGCAGCCAAAAGGGACAGCTTAGGGTAAAGATAAAAACCCAGTGTGTAAACGTTCTTGCCTAGCCCTCGCCCCAAGCACAAGCACATATGCCTCTGGTCAAAGGCTTTCGCCACAAGCTGAACACGTTTGGTCTCATCTAAGCCTCTGAAGCCCGAGTTTACCCAGCTACGAATCAAACTTCAGGAAAGGTGCTCAGGGTGATGCGGACTGCCAAGCGTTTCACCAGGCAGCCCAGATCGAGTACAAACACTTGTGTTTGAAACGGGCAGAGGAAATGGTGTCAAGAGCGCGCCTCCATCTCCCGGGCGACGTACACATTTTCTCCATGAGATGCAAGCCTTTCCTCCAGTGTGAAAGGCCTTTACACTCTACACCTCTTGCGCTCGCAGCACGCAGGTGCCACCCGCTCTGAGCGTCTTCAAAAGGCACAGGGTCACGCAACGTGTGAACCACCGGGCGCGGGTGCAGCACACACCTAGGTCTTCGCTGTCGGCCTGAGAACACCCACGGCACAGGGCTTCTTTGGTGCACACACGTGGTAGCGGTCGGTGATGCATTCTGCTCCGTGAAACCTTCTCGGGGACACAGAGCGTGAGCGCACGTAGATTAGCCCTACACCTCATCCCTCTTTCTTGAGTGAGTTGTACTGCTATAAGGCAAAACTCCCTGCTGGAATCTCGGTGTGGCTTAAGTATCCTCCGGGAAGCGATCGCTGCTAGAGACACTGTGCTGCTCTCTAGGACAATGGTCTGTGCCTCCACTGTGCTGCTGTTGTCTCCAAGTCGCTTGCGAAGGCCTTTTCGAAGAGGTTGCTCACAGTGTCGTTTCTTTAGAGTAACCCACAGGCATACGAGGATGCCAGTTCTGTGAAGGAAAATGCTCCCTGCCTCAGCCACTTGGGCGCCGTTTTGTACAGGAAAGGACACTCCGCCTTGAAGGTTCTTCCTTCCGGATTGCCACTCGCACTGGCGATGTCTCCTGAATCTCGCGGGGTTACAGTGCCGTCACAAGGTCCTTATCTCAGGCCTAGAACGGCAGAGCGTCCGGCAGCTTTGAAAGAGACCTTCGGCATTCTTCTGGCCTTCGGGGACGCTCCATGAGGAACAAGCTCCTCAGCAGCGTGCGTCTTTAGATCTTTCATGGCAGAACCTCTGTGGGCGACCTCATTCCTCCCCCCACGTGAGAGACACACACAACCTGCCATTAGGGGGTGGAAGGCTTTCGAGTCCAGAAGCGAGGCTGGCGCTCCCACTCAGCATTCCTGCACGGAACTGAGCCCGGGTGCGTGAGACCGTGAGAGGGGGCAAAGACAGGCGTACCAGCGAGCTGTTCACGGTGCACGCTGACGCATCACCCTTCAAGCTCACGTTCATTTCATGGAGAGAACACGAGGCCTTGATGCGCTTTCCTGTGGTACGTAAACTTTGGTCGCGTCCCCTGGTGGGCACATCGGCTCAGGACTGCCCTGTCCCAAAGGCTCCAGGTGTGGAGCCCGACTCTTGGAGCTCAGCCTCACGTGGCTCTTTCACGGACGAGACCGGCTCGCAATGGGACCGTTCACGAGCTGGGGACCGTGCTGGCTGTTAGGAGTTGGCACACCAAGAGCCCTCCGAGGGAGAGGAGCTGCTGACGTTTGCCAGCACAGTCTCCAATTCCCAACTGCAACCATTCCCTGTAAGAGGCTCCCGAAAGCTTTGACGCAGTTTCTCAGTTAGCTATAAATGGAGGCCAGTCACTTGGCAGACTCCCCCAACGCCCGACCTCCCAGGCTGCGATACAGACACGCCGACTGCTTCAGCCAACAGGGACAGCTTGGAGTAAAAGTGAGACTCCTACGTGTCAAAGTACTTGCCTGACGCTGGCCAGAAGCTCAAACATTTAGGGCAGGGCATCAGGGCACTTCGCCGCACGCGGAGCAAGTTTGTTCTCATCTCGCCTCTGAATGCCGAGTTTAACCAGCTAGGAAGCAAACTTCGGGAAAGGTACTCAGGGTGCCGCCGATTCAAAATTCTCTCACCAGACAGCCCAAACCGTGTACGCCTCTTTGTATTTTCCATGGGCAGGACAAAATGGTGTCAACCCGCACGCCTCCAGCTGGGGGTGGGTTGGAGTGGGGTGGGGTGGGGTGGGGTGGGGTGGGAGTGGGGGTTGGGCGACGTACACTTTCCCCATGGGAAACAGGCCCACGCCTTCAGTGTGAAAGGCCTCTACGCCTCTCTGCTTTCGCAGCCCAGGCGTAGCCTCAGCTCTGAAAAGCTTCCAGAGCAGGAAGGTCAGAAAACCTTTGAACCACCCAGCAGGTGCAGCACAGAACAAGGGATTCTCTCTTGGCCTGAGAACACCCACTGCCCAGCGCTCCTTTGTGTACACACGTGGTGGAGGAAGGGTGCTGGATTCGGCTCCGTGAGAACTTCTCCGGGCCACGTAGTGTGAACGCAAGTAGATGAGCCCTACATCTCATGCCAGTCTCCTGTGCGAGTTGGACAAGGCGAACTCCCTGCTTGAATCCCTGGGTGGGTTAAGTACCCTGCGGGGAAGGATCGTTGCTTGGGAGCCCGGGGCTGGTATCGAGGTGACTGTTGTGTGCATCCACTTCGCAGCTGTTCTCTCTCCGCGGGTTCCCTCCGCCTGCTGCTGCCAAAAGGGACAGCTTAGGGTAAAGATAAAAACCCAGTGTGTAAACGTTCTTGCCTAGCCCTCGCCCCAAGCACAAGCACATATGCCTCTGGTCAAAGGCTTTCGCCACAAGCTGAACACGTTTGGTCTCATCTAAGCCTCTGAAGCCCGAGTTTACCCAGCTACGAATCAAACTTCAGGAAAGGTGCTCAGGGTGATGCGGACTGCCAAGCGTTTCACCAGGCAGCCCAGATCGAGTACAAACACTTGTGTTTTAAACGGGCAGAGGAAATGGTGTCAAGAGCGCGCCTCCATCTCCCGGGCGACGTACACATTTTCTCCATGAGATGCAAGCCTTTCCTCCAGTGTGAAAGGCCTTTACACTCTACACCTCTTGCGCTCGCAGCACGCAGGTGCCACCCGCTCTGAGCATCTTCAAAAGGCACAGGGTCACGCAACGTGTGAACCACCGGGCGCGGGTGCAGCACACACCTAGGTCTTCGCTGTCGGCCTGAGAACACCCACAGCACAGGGCTTCTTTGGTGCACACACGTGGTAGCGGTCGGTGATGCATTCTGCTCCGTGAAACCTTCTCGGGGACACAGAGCATGAGCGCACGTAGATTAGCCCTACACCTCATCCCTCTTTCTTGAGTGAGTTGTACTGCTATAAGGCAAAACTCCCTGCTGGAATCTCGGTGTGGCTTAAGTATCCTCCGGGAAGCGATCGCTGCTAGAGACCCTGTGCTGCTCTCTAGGACAATGGTCTGTGCCTCCACTGCGCTGCTGTTGTCTCCAAGTCGCTTGCGAAGGCCTTTTCGAAGAGGTTGCTCACAGTGTCGTTTCTTTAGAGTAACCCACAGGCATACGAGGATGCCGGTTCTGTGAAGGAAAATGCTCCCTGCCTCAGCCACTTGGGCGCCGTTTTGTACAGGAAAGGACACTCCGCCTTGAAGGTTCCTCCTTCCGGATTGCCACTCGCACTGGCGATGTCTCCTGAATCTCGCGGGGTTACAGTGCCGTCACAAGGTCCTTATCTCAGGCCTAGAACGGCAGAGCGTCCGGCAGCTTTGAAAGAGACCTTCGGCATGCTTCTGGCCTTCGGGGACGCTCCATGAGGAACAAGCTCCTCAGCAGCGTGCGTCTTTAGATCTTTCATGGCAGAACCTCTGTGGGCGACCTCATTCCTCCCCCCACGTGAGAGACACACACAACCTGCCATTAGGGGGTGGAAGGCTTTCGAGTCCAGAAGCGAGGCTGGCGCTCCCACTCAGCATTCCTGCACGGAACTGAGCCCGGGTGCGTGAGACCGTGAGAGGGGGCAAAGACAGGCGTACCAGCGAGCTGTTCACGGTGCACGCTGACGCATCACCCTTCAAGCTCACGTTCATTTCATGGAGAGAACACGAGGCCTTGATGCGCTTTCCTGTGGTACGTAAACTTTGGTCGCGTCCCCTGGTGGGCACATCGGCTCAGGACTGCCCTGTCCCAAAGGCTCCAGGTGTGGAGCCCGACTCTTGGAGCTCAGCCTCACGTGGCTCTTTCACGGACGAGACCGGCTCGCAATGGGACCGTTCACGAGCTGGGGACCGTGCTGGCTGTTAGGAGTCGGCACACCAAGAGCCCTCCGAGGGAGAGGAGCTGCTGACGTTTGCCAGCACAGTCTCCAATTCCCAACTGCAACCATTCCCTGTAAGAGGCTCCCGAAAGCTTCGACGCAGTTTCTCAGTTAGCTATAAATGGAGGCCAGTCACTTGGCAGACTCCCCCAATGCCCGGCCTCCCAGGCTGCGATACAGACACGCCGACTGCTTCAGCCAACAGGGACAGCTTGGAGTAAAAGGGAGACTCCTACGTGTCAAAGTACTTGCCTGACGCTGGCCAGAAGCTCAAACATTTAGGGCAGGGCATCAGGGCACTTCGCCGCACGCGGAGCAAGTTTGTTCTCATCTCGCCTCTGAATGCCGAGTTTAACCAGCTAGGAAGCAAACTTCGGGAAAGGTACTCAGGGTGCCGCCGATTCAAAATTCTTTCACCAGACGGCCCAAATCGTGTACGCCTCTTTGTATTTTCCATGGGCAGGACAAAATGGTGTCAACCCGCACGCCTCCAGCTGGGGGTGGGTTGGAGTGGGGTGGGGTGGGGTGGGAGTGGGGGTTGGGCGACGTACACTTTCCCCATGGGAAACAGGCCCACGCCTTCAGTGTGAAAGGCCTCTACGCCTCTCTGCTTTCGCAGCCCAGGCGTAGCCTCAGCTCTGAAAAGCTTCCAGAGCAGGAAGGTCAGAAAACCTTTGAACCACCCAGCAGGTGCAGCACAGAACAAGGGCTTCTCTCTTGGCCTGAGAACACCCACTGCCCAGCGCTCCTTTGTGTACACACGTGGTGGAGGAAGGGTGCTGGATTCGGCTCCGTGAGAACTTCTCCGGGCCACGTAGTGTGAACGCAAGTAGATGAGCCCTACATCTCATGCCAGTCTCCTGTGCGAGTTGGACAAGGCGAACTCCCTGCTTGAATCCCTGGGTGGGTTAAGTACCCTGCGGGGAAGGATCGTTGCTTGGGAGCCCGGGGCTGGTATCGAGATGACTGTTGTGTGCATCCACTTCGCAGCTGTTCTCTCTCCGCGGGTTCCCTCCGCCTGCTGCAGCCAAAAGGGACAGCTTAGGGTAAAGATAAAAACCCAGTGTGTAAACGTTCTTGCCTAGCCCTCGCCCCAAGCACAAGCACATATGCCTCTGGTCAAAGGCTTTCGCCACAAGCTGAACACGTTTGGTCTCATCTAAGCCTCTGAAGCCCGAGTTTACCCAGCTACGAATCAAACTTCAGGAAAGGTGCTCAGGGTGATGCGGACTGCCAAGCGTTTCACCAGGCAGCCCAGATCGAGTACAAACACTTGTGTTTTAAACGGGCAGAGGAAATGGTGTCAAGAGCGCGCCTCCATCTCCCGGGCGACGTACACATTTTCTCCATGAGATGCAAGCCTTTCCTCCAGTGTGAAAGGCCTTTACACTCTACACCTCTTGCGCTCGCAGCACGCAGGTGCCACCCGCTCTGAGCATCTTCAAAAGGCACAGGGTCACGCAACGTGTGAACCACCGGGCGCGGGTGCAGCACACACCTAGGTCTTCGCTGTCGGCCTGAGAACACCCACGGCACAGGGCTTCTTTGGTGCACACACGTGGTAGCGGTCGGTGATGCATTCTGCTCCGTGAACCCTTCTCGGGGACACAGAGCGTGAGCGCACGTAGATTAGCCCTACACCTCATCCCTCTTTCTTGAGTGAGTTGTACTGCTATAAGGCAAAACTCCCTGCTGGAATCTCGGTGTGGCTTAAGTATCCTCCGGGAAGCGATCGCTGCTAGAGACACTGTGCTGCTCTCTAGGACAATGGTCTGTGCCTCCACTGCGCTGCTGTTGTCTCCAAGTCGCTTGCGAAGGCCTTTTCGAAGAGGTTGCTCACAGTGTCGTTTCTTTAGAATAACCCACAGGCATACGAGGATGCCGGTTCTGTGAAGGAAAATTCTCCCTGCCTCAGCCACTTGGGCGCCGTTTTGTACAGGAAAGGACACTCCGCCTTGAAGGTTCTTCCTTCCGGATTGCCACTCGCACTGGCGATGTCTCCTGAATCTCGCGGGGTTACAGTGCCGTCACAAGGTCCTTATCTCAGGCCTAGAATGGCAGAGCGTCCGGCAGCTTTGAAAGAGACCTTCGGCATGCTTCTGGCCTTCGGGGACGCTCCATGAGGAACAAGCTCCTCAGCAGCGTGCGTCTTTAGATCTTTCATGGCAGAACCTCTGTGGGCGACCTCATTCCTCCCCCCACGTGAGAGACACACACAACCTGCCATTAGGGGGTGGAAGGCTTTCGAGTCCAGAAGCGAGGCTGGCGCTCCCACTCAGCATTCCTGCACGGAACTGAGCCCGGGTGCGTGAGACCGTGAGAGGGGGCAAAGACAGGCGTACCAGCGAGCTGTTCACGGTGCACGCTGACGCATCACCCTTCAAGCTCACGTTCATTTCATGGAGAGAACACGAGGCCTTGATGCGCTTTCCTGTGGTACGTAAACTTTGGTCGCGTCCCCTGGTGGGCACATCGGCTCAGGACTGCCCTGTCCCAAAGGCTCCAGGTGTGGAGCCCGACTCTTGGAGCTCAGCCTCACGTGGCTCTTTCACGGACGAGACCGGCTCGCAATGGGACCGTTCACGAGCTGGGGACCGTGCTGGCTGTTAGGAGTCGGCACACCAAGAGCCCTCCGAGGGAGAGGAGCTGCTGACGTTTGCCAGCACAGTCTCCAATTCCCAACTGCAACCATTCCCTGTAAGAGGCTCCCGAAAGCTTCGACGCAGTTTCTCAGTTAGCTATAAATGGAGGCCAGTCACTTGGCAGACTCCCCCAACGCCCGGCCTCCCAGGCTGCGATACAGACACGCCGACTGCTTCAGCCAACAGGGACAGCTTGGAGTAAAAGTGAGACTCCTACGTGTCAAAGTACTTGCCTGACGCTGGCCAGAAGCTCAAACATTTAGGGCAGGGCATCAAGGCACTTCGCCGCACGCGGAGCAAGTTTGTTCTCATCTCGCCTCTGAATGCCGAGTTTAACCAGCTAGGAAGCAAACTTCGGGAAAGGTACTCAGGGTGCCGCCGATTCAAAATTCTTTCACCAGACAGCCCAAATCGTGTACGCCTCTTTGTATTTTCCATGGGCAGGACAAAATGGTGTCAACCCGCACGCCTCCAGCTGGGGGTGGGTTGGAGTGGGGTGGGGTGGGGTGGGGTGGGGTGGGAGTGGGGGTTGGGCGACGTACACTTTCCCCATGGGAAACAGGCCCACGCCTTCAGTGTGAAAGGCCTCTACGCCTCTCTGCTTTCGCAGCCCAGGCGTAGCCTCAGCTCTGAAAAGCTTCCAGAGCAGGAAGGTCAGAAAACCTTTGAACCACCCAGCAGGTGCAGCACAGAACAAGGGCTTCTCTCTTGGCCTGAGAACACCCACTGCCCAGCGCTCCTTTGTGTACACACGTGGTGGAGGAAGGGTGCTGGATTCGGCTCCGTGAGAACTTCTCCGGGCCACGTAGTGTGAACGCAAGTAGATGAGCCCTACATCTCATGCCAGTCTCCTGTGCGAGTTGGACAAGGCGAACTCTCTGCTTGAATCCCGGGGTGGGTTAAGTACCCTGCGGGGAAGGATCGTTGCTTGGGAGCCCGGGGCTGGTATCGAGGTGACTGTTCTGTGCATCCACTTCGCAGCTGTTCTCTCTCCGCGGGTTCCCTCCGCCTGCTGCAGCCAAAAGGGACAGCTTAGGGTAAAGATAAAAACCCAGTGTGTAAACGTTCTTGCCTAGCCCTCGCCCCAAGCACAAGCACATATGCCTCTGGTCAAAGGCTTTCGCCACAAGCTGAACACGTTTGGTCTCATCTAAGCCTCTGAAGCCCGAGTTTACCCAGCTACGAATCAAACTTCAGGAAAGGTGCTCAGGGTGATGCGGACTGCCAAGCGTTTCACCAGGCAGCCCAGATCGAGTACAAACACTTGTGTTTGAAACGGGCAGAGGAAATGGTGTCAAGAGCGCGCCTCCATCTCCCGGGCGACGTACACATTTTCTCCATGAGATGCAAGCCTTTCCTCCAGTGTGAAAGGCCTTTACACTCTACACCTCTTGCGCTCGCAGCACGCAGGTGCCACCCGCTCTGAGCATCTTCAAAAGGCACAGGGTCACGCAACGTGTGAACCACCGGGCGCGGGTGCAGCACACACCTAGGTCTTCGCTGTCGGCCTGAGAACACCCACGGCACAGGGCTTCTTTGGTGCACACACGTGGTAGCGGTCGGTGATGCATTCTGCTCCGTGAAACCTTCTCGGGGACACAGAGCGTGAGCGCACGTAGATTAGCCCTACACCTCATCCCTCTTTCTTGAGTGAGTTGTACTGCTATAAGGCAAAACTCCCTGCTGGAATCTCGGTGTGGCTTAAGTATCCTCCGGGAAGCGATCACTGCTAGAGACACTGTGCTGCTCTCTAGGACAATGGTCTGTGCCTCCACTGCGCTGCTGTTGTCTCCAAGTCGCTTGCGAAGGCCTTTTCGAAGAGGTTGCTCACAGTGTCGTTTCTTTAGAGTAACCCACAGGCATACGAGGATGCCGGTTCTGTGAAGGAAAATGCTCCCTGCCTCAGCCACTTGGGCGCCGTTTTGTACAGGAAAGGACACTCCGCCTTGAAGGTTCTTCCTTCCGGATTGCCACTCGCACTGGCGATGTCTCCTGAATCTCGCGGGGTTACAGTGCCGTCACAAGGTCCTTATCTCAGGCCTAGAACGGCAGAGCGTCCGGCAGCTTTGAAAGAGACCTTCGGCATGCTTCTGGCCTTCGGGGACGCTCCATGAGGAACAAGCTCCTCAGCAGCGTGCGTCTTTAGATCTTTCATGGCAGAACCTCTGTGGGCGACCTCATTCCTCCCCCCACGTGAGAGACACACACAACCTGCCATTAGGGGGTGGAAGGCTTTCGAGTCCAGAAGCGAGGCTGGCGCTCCCACTCAGCATTCCTGCACGGAACTGAGCCCGGGTGCGTGAGACCGTGAGAGGGGGCAAAGACAGGCGTACCAGCGAGCTGTTCACGGTGCACGCTGACGCATCACCCTTCAAGCTCACGTTCATTTCATGGAGAGAACACGAGGCCTTGATGCGCTTTCCTGTGGTACGTAAACTTTGGTCGCGTCCCCTGGTGGGCACATCGGCTCAGGACTGCCCTGTCCCAAAGGCTCCAGGTGTGGAGCCCGACTCTTGGAGCTCAGCCTCACGTGGCTCTTTCACGGACGAGACCGGCTCGCAATGGGACCGTTCACGAGCTGGGGACCGTGCTGGCTGTTAGGAGTCGGCACACCAAGAGCCCTCCGAGGGAGAGGAGCTGCTGACGTTTGCCAGCACAGTCTCCAATTCCCAACTGCAACCATTCCCTGTAAGAGGCTCCCGAAAGCTTCGACGCAGTTTCTCAGTTAGCTATAAATGGAGGCCAGTCACTTGGCAGACTCCCCCAACGCCCGGCCTCCCAGGCTGCGATACAGACACGCCGACTGCTTCAGCCAACAGGGACAGCTTGGAGTAAAAGTGAGACTCCTACGTGTCAAAGTACTTGCCTGACGCTGGCCAGAAGCTCAAACATTTAGGGCAGGGCATCAAGGCACTTCGCCGCACGCGGAGCAAGTTTGTTCTCATCTCGCCTCTGAATGCCGAGTTTAACCAGCTAGGAAGCAAACTTCGGGAAAGGTACTCAGGGTGCCGCCGATTCAAAATTCTCTCACCAGACAGCCCAAATCGTGTACGCCTCTTTGTATTTTCCATGGGCAGGACAAAATGGTGTCAACCCGCACGCCTCCAGCTGGGGGTGGGTTGGAGTGGGGTGGGGTGGGGTGGGGTGGGGTGGGAGTGGGGGTTGGGCGACGTACACTTTCCCCATGGGAAACAGGCCCACGCCTTCAGTGTGAAAGGCCTCTACGCCTCTCTGCTTTCGCAGCCCAGGCGTAGCCTCAGCTCTGAAAAGCTTCCAGAGCAGGAAGGTCAGAAAACCTTTGAACCACCCAGCAGGTGCAGCACAGAACAAGGGCTTCTCTCTTGGCCTGAGAACACCCACTGCCCAGCGCTCCTTTGTGTACACACGTGGTGGAGGAAGGGTGCTGGATTCGGCTCCGTGAGAACTTCTCCGGGCCACGTAGTGTGAACGCAAGTAGATGAGCCCTACATCTCATGCCAGTCTCCTGTGCGAGTTGGACAAGGCGAACTCGCTGCTTGAATCCCTGGGTGGGTTAAGTACCCTGCGGGGAAGGATCGTTGCTTGGGAGCCCGGGGCTGGTATCGAGGTGACTGTTGTGTGCATCCACTTCGCAGCTGTTCTCTCTCCGCGGGTTCCCTCCGCCTGCTGCAGCCAAAAGGGACAGCTTAGGGTAAAGATAAAAACCCAGTGTGTAAACGTTCTTGCCTAGCCCTCGCCACAAGCACAAGCACATATGCCTCTGGTCAAAGGCTTTCGCCACAAGCTGAACACGTTTGGTCTCATCTAAGCCTCTGAAGCCCGAGTTTACCCAGCTACGAATCAAACTTCAGGAAAGGTGCTCAGGGTGATGCGGACTGCCAAGCGTTTCACCAGGCAGCCCAGATCGAGTACAAACACTTGTGTTTGAAACGGGCAGAGGAAATGGTGTCAAGAGCGCGCCTCCATCTCCCGGGCGACGTACACATTTTCTCCATGAGATGCAAGCCTTTCCTCCAGTGTGAAAGGCCTTTACACTCTACACCTCTTGCGCTCGCAGCACGCAGGTGCCACCCGCTCTGAGCATCTTCAAAAGGCACAGGGTCACGCAACGTGTGAACCACCGGGCACGGGTGCAGCACACACCTAGGTCTTCGCTGTCGGCCTGAGAACACCCACGGCACAGGGCTTCTTTGGTGCACACACGTGGTAGCGGTCGGTGATGCATTCTGCTCCGTGAAACCTTCTCGGGGACACAGAGCGTGAGCGCACGTAGATTAGCCCTACACCTCATCCCTCTTTCTTGAGTGAGTTGTACTGCTATAAGGCAAAACTCCCTGCTGGAATCTCGGTGTGGCTTAAGTATCCTCCGGGAAGCGATCGCTGCTAGAGACACTGTGCTGCTCTCTAGGACAATGGTCTGTGCCTCCACTGCGCTGCTGTTGTCTCCAAGTCGCTTGCGAAGGCCTTTTCGAAGAGGTTGCTCACAGTGTCGTTTCTTTAGAGTAACCCACAGGCATACGAGGATGCCGGTTCTGTGAAGGAAAATGCTCCCTGCCTCAGCCACTTGGGCGCCGTTTTGTACAGGAAAGGACACTCCGCCTTGCAGGTTCTTCCTTCCGGATTGCCACTCGCACTGGCGATGTCTCCTGAATCTCGCGGGGTTACAGTGCCGTCACAAGGTCCTTATCTCAGGCCTAGAACGGCAGAGCGTCCGGCAGCTTTGAAAGAGACCTTCGGCATTCTTCTGGCCTTCGGGGACGCTCCATGAGGAACAAGCTCCTCAGCAGCGTGCGTCTTTAGATCTTTCATGGCAGAACCTCTGTGGGCGACCTCATTCCTCCCCCCACGTGAGAGACACACACAACCTGCCATTAGGGGGTGGAAGGCTTTCGAGTCCAGAAGCGAGGCTGGCGCTCCCACTCAGCATTCCTGCACGGAACTGAGCCAGGGTGCGTGAGACCGTGAGAGCGGGCAAAGACAGGCGTACCAGCGAGCTGTTCACGGTGCACGCTGACGCATCACCCTTCAAGCTCACGTTCATTTCATGGAGAGAACACGAGGCCTTGATGCGCTTTCCTGTGGTACGTAAACTTTGGTCGCGTCCCCTGGTGGGCACATCGGCTCAGGACTGCCCTGTCCCAAAGGCTCCAGGTGTGGAGCCCGACTCTTGGAGCTCAGCCTCACGTGGCTCTTTCACGGACGAGACCGGCTCGCAATGGGACCGTTCACGAGCTGGGGACCGTGCTGGCTGTTAGGAGTCGGCACACCAAGAGCCCTCCGAGGGAGAGGAGCTGCTGACGTTTGCCAGCACAGTCTCCAATTCCCAACTGCAACCATTCCCTGTAAGAGGCTCCCGAAAGCTTCGACGCAGTTTCTCAGTTAGCTATAAATGGAGGCCAGTCACTTGGCAGACTCCCCCAACGCCCGGCCTCCCAGGCTGCGATACAGACACGCCGACTGCTTCAGCCAACAGGGACAGCTTGGAGTAAAAGTGAGACTCCTACGTGTCAAAGTACTTGCCTGACGCTGGCCAGAAGCTCAAACATTTAGGCCAGGGCATCAGGGCACTTCGCCGCACGTGGAGCAAGTTTGTTCTCATCTCGCCTCTGAATGCCGAGTTTAACCAGCTAGGAAGCAAACTTCGGGAAAGGTACTCAGGGTGCCGCCGATTCAAAATTCTTTCACCAGACAGCCCAAATCGTGTACGCCTCTTTGTATTTTCCATGGGCAGGACAAAATGGTGTCAACCCGCACGCCTCCAGCTGGGGGTGGGTTGGAGTGGGGTGGGGTGGGGTGGGGTGGGGTGGGAGTGGGGGTTGGGCGACGTACACTTTCCCCATGGGAAACAGGCCCACGCCTTCAGTGTGAAAGGCCTCTACGCCTCTCTGCTTTCGCAGCCCAGGCGTAGCCTCAGCTCTGAAAAGCTTCCAGAGCAGGAAGGTCAGAAAACCTTTGAACCACCCAGCAGGTGCAGCACAGAACAAGGGCTTCTCTCTTGGCCTGAGAACACCCACTGCCCAGCGCTCCTTTGTGTACACACGTGGTGGAGGAAGGGTGCTGGATTCGGCTCCGTGAGAACTTCTCCGGGCCACGTAGTGTGAACGCAAGTAGATGAGCCCTACATCTCATGCCAGTCTCCTGTGCGAGTTGGACAAGGCGAACTCCCTGCTTGAATCCCTGGGTGGGTTAAGTACCCTTCGGGGAAGGATCGTTGCTTGGGAGCCCGGGGCTGGTATCGAGGTGACTGTTCTGTGCATCCACTTCGCAGCTGTTCTCTCTCCGCGGGTTCCCTCCGCCTGCTGCAGCCAAAAGGGACAGCTTAGGGTAAAGATAAAAACCCAGTGTGTAAACGTTCTTGCCTAGCCCTCGCCCCAAGCACAAGCACATATGCCTCTGGTCAAAGGCTTTCGCCACAAGCTGAACACGTTTGGTCTCATCTAAGCCTCTGAAGCCCGAGTTTACCCAGCTACGAATCAAACTTCAGGAAAGGTGCTCAGGGTGATGCGGACTGCCAAGCGTTTCACCAGGCAGCCCAGATCGAGTACAAACACTTGTGTTTGAAACGGGCAGAGGAAATGGTGTCAAGAGCGCGCCTCCATCTCCCGGGCGACGTACACATTTTCTCCATGAGATGCAAGCCTTTCCTCCAGTGTGAAAGGCCTTTACACTCTACACCTCTTGCGCTCGCAGCACGCAGGTGCCACCCGCTCTGAGCATCTTCAAAAGGCACAGGGTCACGCAACGTGTGAACCACCGGGCGCGGGTGCAGCACACACCTAGGTCTTCGCTGTCGGCCTGAGAACACCCACGGCACAGGGCTTCTTTGGTGCACACACGTGGTAGCGGTCGGTGATGCATTCTGCTCCGTGAAACCTTCTCGGGGACACAGAGCGTGAGCGCACGTAGATTAGCCCTACACCTCATCCCTCTTTCTTGAGTGAGTTGTACTGCTATAAGGCAAAACTCCCTGCTGGAATCTCGGTGTGGCTTAAGTATCCTCCGGGAAGCGATCGCTGCTAGAGACACTGTGCTGCTCTCTAGGACAATGGTCTGTGCCTCCACTGCGCTGCTGTTGTCTCCAAGTCGCTTGCGAAGGCCTTTTCGAAGAGGTTGCTCACAGTGTCGTTTCTTTAGAGTAACCCACAGGCATACGAGGATGCCGGTTCTGTGAAGGAAAATGCTCCCTGCCTCAGCCACTTGGGCGCCGTTTTGTACAGGAAAGGACACTCCGCCTTGAAGGTTCTTCCTTCCGGATTGCCACTCGCACTGGCGATGTCTCCTGAATCTCGCGGGGTTACAGTGCCGTCACAAGGTCCTTATCTCAGGCCTAGAACGGCAGAGCGTCCGGCAGCTTTGAAAGAGACCTTCGGCATGCTTCTGGCCTTCGGGGACGCTCCATGAGGAACAAGCTCCTCAGCAGCGTGCGTCTTTAGATCTTTCATGGCAGAATCTCTGTGGGCGACCTCATTCCTCCCCCCACGTGAGAGACACACACAACCTGCCATTAGGGGGTGGAAGGCTTTCGAGTCCAGAAGCGAGGCTGGCGCTCCCACTCAGCATTCCTGCACGGAACTGAGCCCGGGTGCGTGAGACCGTGAGAGGGGGCAAAGACAGGCGTACCAGCGAGCTGTTCACGGTGCACGCTGACGCATCACCCTTCAAGCTCACGTTCATTTCATGGAGAGAACACGAGGCCTTGATGCGCTTTCCTGTGGTACGTAAACTTTGGTCGCGTCCCCTGGTGGGCACATCGGCTCAGGACTGCCCTGTCCCAAAGGCTCCAGGTGTGGAGCCCGACTCTTGGAGCTCAGCCTCACGTGGCTCTTTCACGGATGAGACCGGCTCGCAATGGGACCGTTCACGAGCTGGGGACCGTGCTGGCTGTTAGGAGTCGGCAAACCAAGAGCCCTCCGAGGGAGAGGAGCTGCTGACGTTTGCCAGCACAGTCTCCAATTCCCAACTGCAACCATTCCCTGTAAGAGGCTCCCGAAACCTTCGACGCAGTTTCTCAGTTAGCTATAAATGGAGGCCAGTCACTTGGCAGACTCCCCCAACGCCCGGCCTCCCAGGCTGCGATACAGACACGCCGACTGCTTCAGCCAACAGGGACAGCTTGGAGTAAAAGTGAGACTCCTACGTGTCAAAGTACTTGCCTGACACTGGCCAGAAGCTCAAACATTTAGGGCAGGGCATCAAGGCACTTCGCCGCACGCAGAGCAAGTTTGTTCTCATCTCGCCTCTGAATGCCGAGTTTAACCAGCTAGGAAGCAAACTTCGGGAAAGGTACTCAGGGTGCCGCCGATTCAAAATTCTCTCAACAGACAGCCCAAATCGTGTATGCCTCTTTGTATTTTCCATGGGCAGGACAAAATGGTGTCAACCCGCACGCCTCCAGCTGGGGGTGGGTTGGAGTGGGGTGGGGTGGGGTGGGGTGGGAGTGGGGGTTGGGCGACGTACACTTTCCCCATGGGAAACAGGCCCACGCCTTCAGTGTGAAAGGCCTCTACGCCTCTCTGCTTTCGCAGCCCAGGCGTAGCCTCAGCTCTGAAAAGCTTCCAGAGCAGGAAGGTCAGAAAACCTTTGAACCACCCAGCAGGTGCAGCACAGAACAAGGGCTTCTCTCTTGGCCTGAGAACACCCACTGCCCAGCGCTCCTTTGTGTACACACGTGGTGGAAGAAGGGTGCTGGATTCGGCTCCGTGAGAACTTCTCCGGGCCACGTAGTGTGAACGCAAGTAGATGAGCCCTACATCTCATGCCAGTCTCCTGTGCGAGTTGGACAAGGCGAACTCCCTGCTTGAATCCCTGGGTGGGTTAAGTACCCTGCGGGGAAGGATCGTTGCTTGGGAGCCCGGGGCTGGTATCGAGGTGACTGTTGTGTGCATCCACTTCGCAGCTGTTCTCTCTCCGCGGGTTCCCTCCGCCTGCTGCAGCCAAAAGGGACAGCTTAGGGTAAAGATAAAAACCCAGTGTGTAAACGTTCTTGCCTAGCCCTCGCCCCAAGCACAAGCACATATGCCTCTGGTCAAAGGCTTTCGCCACAAGCTGAACACGTTTGGTCTCATCTAAGCCTCTGAAGCCCGAGTTTACCCAGCTACGAATCAAACTTCAGGAAAGGTGCTCAGGGTGATGCGGACTGCCAAGCGTTTCACCAGGCAGCCCAGATCGAGTACAAACACTTGTGTTTGAAACGGGCAGAGGAAATGGTGTCAAGAGCGCGCCTCCATCTCCCGGGCGACGTACACATTTTCTCCATGAGATGCAAGCCTTTCCTCCAGTGTGAAAGGCCTTTACACTCTACACCTCTTGCGCTCGCAGCACGCAGGTGCCACCCGCTCTGAGCATCTTCAAAAGGCACAGGGTCACGCAACGTGTGAACCACCGGGCGCGGGTGCAGCACACACCTAGGTCTTCGCTGTCGGCCTGAGAACACCCACGGCACAGGGCTTCTTTGGTGCACACACGTGGTAGCAGTCGGTGATGCATTCTGCTCCGTGAAACCTTCTCGGGGACACAGAGCGTGAGCGCACGTAGATTAGCCCTACACCTCATCCCTCTTTCTTCAGTGAGTTGTACTGCTATAAGGCAAAACTCCCTGCTGGAATCTCGGTGTGGCTTAAGTATCCTCCGGGAAGCGATCGCTGCTAGAGACACTGTGCTGCTCTCTAGGACAATGGTCTGTGCCTCCACTGCATTGCTGTTGTCTCCAAGTCGCTTGCGAAGGCCTTTTCGAAGAGGTTGCTCACAGTGTCGTTTCTTTAGAGTAACCCACAGGCATACGAGGATGCCGGTTCTGTGAAGGAAAATGCTCCCTGCCTCAGCCACTTGGGCGCCGTTTTGTACAGGAAAGGACACTCCGCCTTGAAGGTTCTTCCTTCCGGATTGCCACTCGCACTGGCGATGTCTCCTGAATCTCGCGGGGTTACAGTGCCGTCACAAGGTCCTTATCTCAGGCCTAGAACGGCAGAGCGTCCGGCAGCTTTGAAAGAGACCTTCGGCATGCTTCTGGCCTTCGGGGACGCTCCATGAGGAACAAGCTCCTCAGCAGCGTGCGTCTTTAGATCTTTCATGGCAGAACCTCTGTGGGCGACCTCATTCCTCCCCCCACGTGAGAGACACACACAACCTGCCATTAGGGGGTGGAAGGCTTTCGAGTCCAGAAGCGAGGCTGGCGCTCCCACTCAGCATTCCTGCACGGAACTGAGCCCGGGTGCGTGAGACCGTGAGAGGGGGCAAAGACAGGCGTACCAGCGAGCTGTTCACGGTGCACGCTGACGCATCACCCTTCAAGCTCACGTTCATTTCATGGAGAGAACACGAGGCCTTCATGCGCTTTCCTGTGGTACGTAAACTTTGGTCGCGTCCCCTGGTGGGCACATCGGCTCAGGACTGCCCTGTCCCAAAGGCTCCAGGTGTGGAGCCCGACTCTTGGAGCTCAGCCTCACGTGGCTCTTTCACGGACGAGACCGGCTCGCAATGGGACCGTTCACGAGCTGGGGACCGTGCTGGCTGTTAGGAGTCGGCACACCAAGAGCCCTCCGAGGGAGAGGAGCTGCTGACGTTTGCCAGCACAGTCTCCAATTCCCAACTGCAACCATTCCCTGTAAGAGGCTCCCGAAAGCTTCGACGCAGTTTCTCAGTTAGCTATAAATGGAGGCCAGTCACTTGGCAGACTCCCCCAACGCCCGGCCTCCCAGGCTGCGATACAGACACGCCGACTGCTTCAGCCAACAGGGACAGCTTGGAGTAAAAGGGAGACTCCTACGTGTCAAAGTACTTCCCTGACGCTGGCCAGAAGCTCAAACATTTAGGGCAGGGCATCAAGGCACTTCGCCGCACGCGGAGCAAGTTTGTTCTCATCTCGCCTCTGAATGCCGAGTTTAACCAGCTAGGAAGCAAACTTCGGGAAAGGTACTCAGGGTGCCGCCGATTCAAAATTCTTTCACCAGACAGCCCAAATCGTGTACGCCTCTTTGTATTTTCCATGGGCAGGACAAAATGGTGTCAACCCGCACGCCTCCAGCTGGGGGTGGGTTGGAGTGGGGTGGGGTGGGGTGGGGTGGGGTGGGAGTGGGGGTTGGGCGACGTACACTTTCCCCATGGGAAACAGGCCCACGCCTTCAGTGTGAAAGGCCTCTACGCCTCTCTGCTTTCGCAGCCCAGGCGTAGCCTCAGCTCTGAAAAGCTTCCAGAGCAGGAAGGTCAGAAAACCTTTGAACCACCCAGCAGGTGCAGCACAGAACAAGGGCTTCTCTCTTGGCCTGAGAACACCCACGGCCCAGCGCTCCTTTGTGTACACACGTGGTGGAGGAAGGGTGCTGGATTCGGCTCCGTGAGAACTTCTCCGGGCCACGTAGTGTGAACGCAAGTAGATGAGCCCTACATCTCATGCCAGTCTCCTGTGCGAGTTGGACAAGGCGAACTCCCTGCTTGAATCCCTGGGTGGGTTAAGTACCCTTCGGGGAAGGATCGTTGCTTGGGAGCCCGGGGCTGGTATCGAGGTGACTGTTGTGTGCATCCACTTCGCAGCTGTTCTCTCTCCGCGGGTTCCCTCCGCCTGCTGCAGCCAAAAGGGACAGCTTAGGGTAAAGATAAAAACCCAGTGTGTAAACGTTCTTGCCTAGCCCTCGCCCCAAGCACAAGCACATATGCCTCTGGTCAAAGGCTTTCGCCACAAGCTGAACACGTTTGGTCTCATCTAAGCCTCTGAAGCCCGAGTTTACCCAGCTACGAATCAAACTTCAGGAAAGGTGCTCAGGGTGATGCGGACTGCCAAGCGTTTCACCAGGCAGCCCAGATCGAGTACAAACACTTGTGTTTGAAACGGGCAGAGGAAATGGTGTCAAGAGCGCGCCTCCATCTCCCGGGCGACGTACACATTTTCTCCATGAGATGCAAGCCTTTCCTCCAGTGTGAAAGGCCTTTACACTCTACACCTCTTGCGCTCGCAGCACGCAGGTGCCACCCGCTCTGAGCATCTTCAAAAGGCACAGGGTCACGCAACGTGTGAACCACCGAGCGCGGGTGCAGCACACACCTAGGTCTTCGCTGTCGGCCTGAGAACACCCACGGCACAGGGCTTCTTTGGTGCACACACGTGGTAGCGGTCGGTGATGCATTCTGCTCCGTGAAACCTTCTCGGGGACACAGAGCGTGAGCGCACGTAGATTAGCCCTACACCTCATCCCTCTTTCTTGAGTGAGTTGTACTGCTATAAGGCAAAACTCCCTGCTGGAATCTCGGTGTGGCTTAAGTATCCTCCGGGAAGCGATCACTGCTAGAGACAATGTGCTGCTCTCTAGGACAATGGTCTGTGCCTCCACTGCGCTGCTGTTGTCTCCAAGTCGCTTGCGAAGGCCTTTTCGAAGAGGTTGCTCACAGTGTCGTTTCTTTAGAGTAACCCACAGGCATACGAGGATGCCGGTTCTGTGAAGGAAAATGCTCCCTGCCTCAGCCACTTGGGCGCCGTTTTGTACAGGAAAGGACACTCCGCCTTGAAGGTTCTTCCTTCCGGATTGCCACTCGCACTGGCGATGTCTCCTGAATCTCGCGGGGTTACAGTGCCGTCACAAGGTCCTTATCTCAGGCCTAGAACGGCAGAGCGTCCGGCAGCTTTGAAAGAGACCTTCGGCATGCTTCTGGCCTTCGGGGACGCTCCATGAGGAACAAGCTCCTCAGCAGCGTGCGTCTTTAGATCTTTCATGGCAGAACCTCTGTGGGCGACCTCATTCCTCCCCCCACGTGAGAGACACACACAACCTGCCATTAGGGGGTGGAAGGCTTTCGAGTCCAGAAGCGAGGCTGGCGCTCCCACTCAGCATTCCTGCACGGAACTGAGCCCGGGTGCGTGAGACCGTGAGAGGGGGCAAAGACAGGCGTACCAGCGAGCTGTTCACGGTGCACGCTGACGCATCACCCTTCAAGCTCACGTTCATTTCATGGAGAGAACACGAGGCCTTGATGCGCTTTCCTGTGGTACGTAAACTTTGGTCGCGTCCCCTGGTGGGCACATCGGCTCAGGACTGCCCTGTCCCAAAGGCTCCAGGTGTGGAGCCCGACTCTTGGAGCTCAGCCTCACGTGGCTCTTTCACGGACGAGACCGGCTCGCAATGGGACCGTTCACGAGCTGGGGACCGTGCTGGCTGTTAGGAGTCGGCACACCAAGAGCCCTCCGAGGGAGAGGAGCTGCTGACGTTTGCCAGCACAGTCTCCAATTCCCAACTGCAACCATTCCCTGTAAGAGGCTCCCGAAAGCTTCGACGCAGTTTCTCAGTTAGCTATAAATGGAGGCCAGTCACTTGGCAGACTCCCCCAACGCCCGGCCTCCCAGGCTGCGATACAGACACGCCGACTGCTTCAGCCAACAGGGACAGCTTGGAGTAAAAGGGAGACTCCTACGTGTCAAAGTACTTCCCTGACGCTGGCCAGAAGCTCAAACATTTAGGGCAGGGCATCAAGGCACTTCGCCGCACGCGGAGCAAGTTTGTTCTCATCTCGCCTCTGAATGCCGAGTTTAACCAGCTAGGAAGCAAACTTCGGGAAAGGTACTCAGGGTGCCGCCGATTCAAAATTCTTTCACCAGACAGCCCAAATCGTGTACGCCTCTTTGTATTTTCCATGGGCAGGACAAAATGGTGTCAACCCGCACGCCTCCAGCTGGGGGTGGGTTGGAGTGGGGTGGGGTGGGGTGGGGTGGGGTGGGAGTGGGGGTTGGGCGACGTACACTTTCCCCATGGGAAACAGGCCCACGCCTTCAGTGTGAAAGGCCTCTACGCCTCTCTGCTTTCGCAGCCCAGGCGTAGCCTCAGCTCTGAAAAGCTTCCAGAGCAGGAAGGTCAGAAAACCTTTGAACCACCCAGCAGGTGCAGCACAGAACAAGGGCTTCTCTCTTGGCCTGAGAACACCCACTGCCCAGCGCTCCTTTGTGTACACACGTGGTGGAGGAAGGGTGCTGGATTCGGCTCCGTGAGAACTTCTCCGGGCCACGTAGTGTGAACGCAAGTAGATGAGCCCTACATCTCATGCCAGTCTCCTGTGCGAGTTGGACAAGGCGAACTCCCTGCTTGAATCCCTGGGTGGGTTAAGTACCCTTCGGGGAAGGATCGTTGCTTGGGAGCCCGGGGCTGGTATCGAGGTGACTGTTCTGTGCATCCACTTCGCAGCTGTTCTCTCTCCGCGGGTTCCCTCCGCCTGCTGCAGCCAAAAGGGACAGCTTAGGGTAAAGATAAAAACCCAGTGTGTAAACGTTCTTGCCTAGCCCTCGCCCCAAGCACAAGCACATATGCCTCTGGTCAAAGGCTTTCGCCACAAGCTGAACACGTTTGGTCTCATCTAAGCCTCTGAAGCCCGAGTTTACCCAGCTACGAATCAAACTTCAGGAAAGGTGCTCAGGGTGATGCGGACTGCCAAGCGTTTCACCAGGCAGCCCAGATCGAGTACAAACACTTGTGTTTTAAACGGGCAGAGGAAATGGTGTCAAGAGCGCGCCTCCATCTCCCGGGCGACGTACACATTTTCTCCATGAGATGCAAGCCTTTCCTCCAGTGTGAAAGGCCTTTACACTCTACACCTCTTGCGCTCGCAGCACGCAGGTGCCACCCGCTCTGAGCATCTTCAAAAGGCACAGGGTCACGCAACGTGTGAACCACCGGGCGCGGGTGCAGCACACACCTAGGTCTTCGCTGTCGGCCTGAGAACACCCACGGCACAGGACTTCTTTGGTGCACACACGTGGTAGCGGTCGGTGATGCATTCTGCTCCGTGAAACCTTCTCGGGGACACAGAGCGTGAGCGCACGTAGATTAGCCCTACACCTCATCCCTCTTTCTTGAGTGAGTTGTACTGCTATAAGGCAAAACTCCCTGCTGGAATCTCGGTGTGGCTTAAGTATCCTCCGGGAAGCGATCGCTGCTAGAGACACTGTGCTGCTCTCTAGGACAATGGTCTGTGCCTCCACTGCGCTGCTGTTGTCTCCAAGTCGCTTGCGAAGGCCTTTTCGAAGAGGTTGCTCACAGTGTCGTTTCTTTAGAGTAACCCACAGGCATACGAGGATGCCGGTTCTGTGAAGGAAAATGCTCCCTGCCTCAGCCACTTGGGCGCCGTTTTGTACAGGAAAGGACACTCCGCCTTGAAGGTTCTTCCTTCCGGATTGCCACTCACACTGGCGATGTCTCCTGAATCTCACGGGGTTACAGTGCCGTCACAAGGTCCTTATCTCAGGCCTAGAACGGCAGAGCGTCCGGCAGCTTTGAAAGAGACCTTCGGCATGCTTCTGGCCTTCGGGGACGCTCCATGAGGAACAAGCTCCTCAGCAGCGTGCGTCTTTAGATCTTTCATGGCAGAACCTCTGTGGGCGACCTCATTCCTCCCCCCACGTGAGAGACACACACAACCTGCCATTAGGGGGTGGAAGGCTTTCGAGTCCAGAAGCGAGGCTGGCGCTCCCACTCAGCATTCCTGCACGGAACTGAGCCCGGGTGCGTGAGACCGTGAGAGGGGGCAAAGACAGGCGTACCAGCGAGCTGTTCACGGTGCACGCTGACGCATCACCCTTCAAGCTCACGTTCATTTCATGGAGAGAACACGAGGCCTTGATGCGCTTTCCTGTGGTACGTAAACTTTGGTCGCGTCCCCTGGTGGGCACATCGGCTCAGGACTGCCCTGTCCCAAAGGCTCCAGGTGTGGAGCCCGACTCTTGGAGCTCAGCCTCACGTGGCTCTTTCACGGACGAGACCGGCTCGCAATGGGACCGTTCACGAGCTGGGGACCATGCTGGCTGTTAGGAGTCGGCACACCAAGAGCCCTCCGAGGGAGAGGAGCTGCTGACGTTTGCCAGAACAGTCTCCAATTCCCAACTGCAACCATTCCCTGTAAGAGGCTCCCGAAAGCTTCGACGCAGTTTCTCAGTTAGCTATAAATGGAGGCCAGTCACTTGGCAGACTCCCCCAACGCCCGGCCTCCCAGGCTGCGATACAGACACGCCGACTGCTTCAGCCAACAGGGACAGCTTGGAGTAAAAGTGAGACTCCTACGTGTCAAAGTACTTGCCTGACGCTGGCCAGAAGCTCAAACATTTAGGGCAGGGCATCAAGGCACTTCGCCGCACGCGGAGCAAGTTTGTTCTCATCTCGCCTCTGAATGCCGAGTTTAACCAGCTAGGAAGCAAACTTTGGGAAAGGTACTCAGGGTGCCGCCGATTCAAAATTCTTTCACCAGACAGCCCAAATCGTGTACGCCTCTTTGTATTTTCCATGGGCAGGACAAAATGGTGTCAACCCGCACGCCTCCAGCTGGGGGTGGGTTGGAGTGGGGTGGGGTGGGGTGGGGTGGGGTGGGAGTGGGGGTTGGGCGACGTACACTTTCCCCATGGGAAACAGGCCCACGCCTTCAGTGTGAAAGGCCTCTACGCCTCTCTGCTTTCGCAGCCCAGGCGTAGCCTCAGCTCTGAAAAGCTTCCAGAGCAGGAAGGTCAGAAAACCTTTGAACCACCCAGCAGGTGCAGCACAGAACAAGGGCTTCTCTCTTGGCCTGAGAACACCCACTGCCCAGCGCTCCTTTGTGTACACACGTGGTGGAGGAAGAGTGCTGGATTCGGCTCCGTGAGAACTTCTCCGGGCCACGTAGTGTGAACGCAAGTAGATGAGCCCTACATCTCATGCCAGTCTCCTGTGCGAGTTGGACAAGGCGAACTCCCTGCTTGAATCCCTGGGTGGGTTAAGTACCCTGCGGGGAAGGATCGTTGCTTGGGAGCCCGGGGCTGGTATCGAGGTGACTGTTGTGTGCATCCACTTCGCAGCTGTTCTCTCTCCGCGGGTTCCCTCCGCCTGCTGCAGCCAAAAGGGACAGCTTAGGGTAAAGATAAAAACCCAGTGTGTAAACGTTCTTGCCTAGCCCTCGCCCCAAGCACAAGCACATATGCCTCTGGTCAAAGGCTTTCGCCACAAGCTGAACACGTTTGGTCTCATCTAAGCCTCTGAAGCCCGAGTTTACCCAGCTACGAATCAAACTTCAGGAAAGGTGCTCAGGGTGATGCGGACTGCCAAGCGTTTCACCAGGCAGCCCAGATCGAGTACAAACACTTGTGTTTGAAACGGGCAGAGGAAATGGTGTCAAGAGCGCGCCTCCATCTCCCGGGCGACGTACACATTTTCTCCATGAGATGCAAGCCTTTCCTCCAGTGTGAAAGGCCTTTACACTCTACACCTCTTGCGCTCGCAGCACGCAGGTGCCACCCGCTCTGAGCATCTTCAAAAGGCACAGGGTCACGCAACGTGTGAACCACCGGGCGCGGGTGCAGCACACACCTAGGTCTTCGCTGTCGGCCTGAGAACACCCACGGCACAGGGCTTCTTTGGTGCACACACGTGGTAGCGGTCGGTGATGCATTCTGCTCCGTGAAAGCTTCTCGGGGACACAGAGCGTGAGCGCACGTAGATTAGCCCTACACCTCATCCCTCTTTCTTGAGTGAGTTGTACTGCTATAAGGCAAAACTCCCTGCTGGAATCTCGGTGTGGCTTAAGTATCCTCCGGGAAGCGATCGCTGCTAGAGACACTGTGCTGCTCTCTAGGACAATGGTCTGTGCCTCCACTGCGCTGCTGTTGTCTCCAAGTTGCTTGCGAAGGCCTTTTCGAAGAGGTTGCTCACAGTGTCGTTTCTTTAGAGTAACCCACAGGCATACGAGGATGCCGGTTCTGTGAAGGAAAATGCTCCCTGCCTCAGCCACTTGGGTGCCGTTTTGTACAGGAAAGGACACTCTGCCTTGAAGGTTCTTCCTTCCGGATTGCCACTCGCACTGGCGATGTCTCCTGAATCTCACGGGGTTACAGTGCCGTCACAAGGTCCTTATCTCAGGCCTAGAACGGCAGAGCGTCCGGCAGCTTTGAAAGAGACCTTCGGCATGCTTCTGGCCTTCGGGGACGCTCCATGAGGAACAAGCTCCTCAGCAGCGTGCGTCTTTAGATCTTTCATGGCAGAACCTCTGTGGGCGACCTCATTCCTCCCCCCACGTGAGAGACACACACAACCTGCCATTAGGGGGTGGAAGGCTTTCGAGTCCAGAAGCGAGGCTGGCGCTCCCACTCAGCATTCCTGCACGGAACTGAGCCCGGGTGCGTGAGACCGTGAGAGGGTGCAAAGACAGGCGTACCAGTGAGCTGTTCACGGTGCACGCTGACGCATCACCCTTCAAGCTCACGTTCATTTCATGGAGAGAACACGAGGCCTTGATGCGCTTTCCTGTGGTACGTAAACTTTGGTCGCGTCCCCTGGTGGGCACATCGGCTCAGGACTGCCCTGTCCCAAAGGCTCCAGGTGTGGAGCCCGACTCTTGGAGCTCAGCCTCACGTGGCTCTTTCACGGACGAGACCGGCTCGCAATGGGACCGTTCACGAGCTGGGGACCGTGCTGGCTGTTAGGAGTCGGCACACCAAGAGCCCTCCGAGGGAGAGGAGCTGCTGACGTTTGCCAGCACAGTCTCCAATTCCCAACTGCAACCATTCCCTGTAAGAGGCTCCCGAAAGCTTCGACGCAGTTTCTCAGTTAGCTATAAATGGAGGCCAGTCACTTGGCAGACTCCCCCAACGCCCGGCCTCCCAGGCTGCGATACAGACACGCCGACTGCTTCAGCCAACAGGGACAGCTTGGAGTAAAAGTGAGACTCCTACGTGTCAAAGTACTTGCCTGACGCTGGCCAGAAGCTTAAACATTTAGGGCAGGGCATCAAGGCACTTCATCGCACGTGGAGCAAGTTTGTTCTCATCTCGCCTCTGAATGCCGAGTTTAACCAGCTAGGAAGCAAACTTCGGGAAAGGTACTCAGGGTGCCGCCGATTCAAAATTCTTTCACCAGACAGCCCAAATCGTGTACGCCTCTTTGTATTTTCCATGGGCAGGACAAAATGGTGTCAACCCGCACACTTCCAGCTGGGGGTGGGTTGGAGTGGGGTGGGGTGGGGTGGGGTGGGGTGGGAGTGGGGGTTGGGCGACGTACACTTTCCCCATGGGAAACAGGCCCACGCCTTCAGTGTGAAAGGCCTCTACGCCTCTCTGCTTTCGCAGCCCAGGCGTAGCCTCAGCTCTGAAAAGCTTCCAGAGCAGGAAGGTCAGAAAACCTTTGAACCACCCAGCAGGTGCAGCACAGAACAAGGGCTTCTCTCTTGGCCTGAGAACACCCACTGCCCAGCGCTCCTTTGTGTACACACGTGGTGGAGGAAGAGTGCTGGATTCGGCTCCGTGAGAACTTCTCCGGGCCACGTAGTGTGAACGCAAGTAGATGAGCCCTACATCTCATGCCAGTGTCCTGTGCGAGTTGGACAAGGCGAACTCCCTGCTTGAATCCCTGGGTGGGTTAAGTACCCTGCGGGGAAGGATCGTTGCTTGGGAGCCCGGGGCTGGTATCGAGGTGACTGTTGTGTGCATCCACTTCGCAGCTGTTCTCTCTCCGCGGGTTCCCTCCGCCTGCTGCAGCCAAAAGGGACAGCTTAGGGTAAAGATAAAAACCCAGTGTGTAAACGTTCTTGCCTAGCCCTCGCCCCAAGCACAAGCACATATGCCTCTGGTCAAAGGCTTTCGCCACAAGCTGAACACGTTTGGTCTCATCTAAGCCTCTGAAGCCCGAGTTTACCCAGCTACGAATCAAACTTCAGGAAAGGTGCTCAGGGTGATGCGGACTGCCAAGCGTTTCACCAGGCAGCCCAGATCGAGTACAAACACTTGTGTTTGAAACGGGCAGAGGAAATGGTGTCAAGAGCGCGCCTCCATCTCCCGGGCGACGTACACATTTTCTCCATGAGATGCAAGCCTTTCCTCCAGTGTGAAAGGCCTTTACACTCTACACCTCTTGCGCTCGCAGCACGCAGGTGCCACCCGCTCTGAGCATCTTCAAAAGGCACAGGGTCACGCAACGTGTGAACCGCCGGGCGCGGGTGCAGCACACACCTAGGTCTTCGCTGTCGGCCTGAGAACACCCACGGCACAGGGCTTCTTTGGTGCACACACGTGGTAGCGGTCGGTGATGCATTCTGCTCCGTGAAACCTTCTCGGGGACACAGAGCATGAGCGCACGTAGATTAGCCCTACACCTCATCCCTCTTTCTTGAGTGAGTTGTACTGCTATAAGGCAAAACTCCCTGCTGGAATCTCGGTGTGGCTTAAGTATCCTCCGGGAAGCGATCGCTGCTAGAGACACTGTGCTGCTCTCTAGGACAATGGTCTGTGCCTCCACTGCGCTGCTGTTGTCTCCAAGTCGCTTGCGAAGGCCTTTTCGAAGAGGTTGCTCACAGTGTCATTTCTTTAGAGTAACCCACAGGCATACGAGGATGCCGGTTCTGTGAAGGAAAATGCTCCCTGCCTCAGCCACTTGGGCGCCGTTTTGTACAGGAAAGGACACTCCGCCTTGCAGGTTCTTCCTTCCGGATTGCCACTCACACTGGCGATGTCTCCTGAATCTCACGGGGTTACAGTGCCGTCACAAGGTCCTTATCTCAGGCCTAGAACGGCAGAGCGTCCGGCAGCTTTGAAAGAGACCTTCGGCATTCTTCTGGCCTTCGGGGACGCTCCATGAGGAACAAGCTCCTCAGCAGCGTGCGTCTTTAGATCTTTCATGGCAGAACCTCTGTGGGCGACCTCATTCCTCCCCCCACGTGAGAGACACACACAACCTGCCATTAGGGGGTGGAAGGCTTTCGAGTCCAGAAGCGAGGCTGGCGCTCCCACTCAGCATTCCTGCACGGAACTGAGCCAGGGTGCGTGAGACCGTGAGAGCGGGCAAAGACAGGCGTACCAGCGAGCTGTTCACGGTGCACGCTGACGCATCACCCTTCAAGCTCACGTTCATTTCATGGAGAGAACACGAGGCCTTGATGCGCTTTCCTGTGGTACGTAAACTTTGGTCGCGTCCCCTGGTGGGCACATCGGCTCAGGACTGCCCTGTCCCAAAGGCTCCAGGTGTGGAGCCCGACTCTTGGAGCTCAGCCTCACGTGGCTCTTTCACGGACGAGACCGGCTCGCAATGGGACCGTTCACGAGCTGGGGACCGTGCTGGCTGTTAGGAGTCGGCACACCAAGAGCCCTCCGAGGGAGAGGAGCTGCTGACGTTTGCCAGCACAGTCTCCAATTCCCAACTGCAACCATTCCCTGTAAGAGGCTCCCGAAAGCTTCGACGCAGTTTCTCAGTTAGCTATAAATGGAGGCCAGTCACTTGGCAGACTCCCCCAACGCCCGGCCTCCCAGGCTGCGATACAGACACGCCGACTGCTTCAGCCAACAGGGACAGCTTGGAGTAAAAGTGAGACTCCTACGTGTCAAAGTACTTGCCTGACGCTGGCCAGAAGCTCAAACATTTAGGCCAGGGCATCAGGGCACTTCGCCGCACGTGGAGCAAGTTTGTTCTCATCTCGCCTCTGAATGCCGAGTTTAACCAGCTAGGAAGCAAACTTCGGGAAAGGTACTCAGGGTGCCGCCGATTCAAAATTCTTTCACCAGACAGCCCAAATCGTGTACGCCTCTTTGTATTTTCCATGGGCAGGACAAAATGGTGTCAACCCGCACGCCTCCAGCTGAGGGTGGGTTGGAGTGGGGTGGGGTGGGGTGGGGTGGGGTGGGAGTGGGGGTTGGGCGACGTACACTTTCCCCATGGGAAACAGGCCCACGCCTTCAGTGTGAAAGGCCTCTACGCCTCTCTGCTTTCGCAGCCCAGGCGTAGCCTCAGCTCTGAAAAGCTTCCAGAGCAGGAAGGTCAGAAAACCTTTGAACCACCCAGCAGGTGCAGCACAGAACAAGGGCTTCTCTCTTGGCCTGAGAACACCCACTGCCCAGCGCTCCTTTGTGTACACACGTGGTGGAGGAAGGGTGCTGGATTCGGCTCCGTGAGAACTTCTCCGGGCCACGTAGTGTGAACGCAAGTAGATGAGCCCTACATCTCATGCCAGTCTCCTGTGCGAGTTGGACAAGGCGAACTCCCTGCTTGAATCCCTGGGTGGGTTAAGTACCTTTCGGGGAAGGATCGTTGCTTGGGAGCCCGGGGCTGGTATCGAGGTGACTGTTGTGTGCATCCACTTCGCAGCTGTTCTCTCTCCGCGGGTTCCCTCCGCCTGCTGCAGCCAAAAGGGACAGCTTAGGGTAAAGATAAAAACCCAGTGTGTAAACGTTCTTGCCTAGCCCTCGCCCCAAGCACAAGCACATATGCCTCTGGTCAAAGGCTTTCGCCACAAGCTGAACACGTTTGGTCTCATCTAAGCCTCTGAAGCCCGAGTTTACCCAGCTACGAATCAAACTTCAGGAAAGGTGCTCAGGGTGATGCGGACTGCCAAGCGTTTCACCAGGCAGCCCAGATCGAGTACAAACACTTGTGTTTGAAACGGGCAGAGGAAATGGTGTCAAGAGCGCGCCTCCATCTCCCGGGCGACGTACACATTTTCTCCATGAGATGCAAGCCTTTCCTCCAGTGTGAAAGGCCTTTACACTCTACACCTCTTGCGCTCGCAGCACGCAGGTGCCACCCGCTCTGAGCATCTTCAAAAGGCACAGGGTCACGCAACGTGTGAACCACCGGGCGCGGGTGCAGCACACACCTAGGTCTTCGCTGTCGGCCTGAGAACACCCACGGCACAGGGCTTCTTTGGTGCACACACGTGGTAGCGGTCGGTGATGCATTCTGCTCCGTGAAACCTTCTCGGGGACACAGAGCGTGAGCGCACGTAGATTAGCCCTACACCTCATCCCTCTTTCTTGAGTGAGTTGTACTGCTATAAGGCAAAACTCCCTGCTGGAATCTCGGTGTGGCTTAAGTATCCTCCGGGAAGCGATCGCTGCTAGAGACACTGTGCTGCTCTCTAGGACAATGGTCTGTGCCTCCACTGCGCTGCTGTTGTCTCCAAGTCGCTTGCGAAGGCCTTTTCGAAGAGGTTGCTCACAGTGTCGTTTCTTTAGAGTAACCCACAGGCATACGAGGATGCCGGTTCTGTGAAGGAAAATGCTCCCTGCCTCAGCCACTTGGGCGCCGTTTTGTACAGGAAAGGACACTCCGCCTTGCAGGTTCTTCCTTCCGGATTGCCACTCGCACTGGCGATGTCTCCTGAATCTCGCAGGGTTACAGTGCCGTCACAAGGTCCTTATCTCAGGCCTAGAACGGCAGAGCGTCCGGCAGCTTTGAAAGAGACCTTCGGCATGCTTCTGGCCTTCGGGGACGCTCCATAAGGAACAAGCTCCTCAGCAGCGTGCGTCTTTAGATCTTTCATGGCAGAACCTCTGTGGGCGACCTCATTCCTCCCCCCACGTGAGAGACACACACAACCTGCCATTAGGGGGTGGAAGGCTTTCGAGTCCAGAAGCGAGGCTGGCGCTCCCACTCAGCATTCCTGCACGGAACTGAGCCCGGGTGCGTGAGACCGTGAGAGGGGGCAAAGACAGGCGTACCAGCGAGCTGTTCACGGTGCACGCTGACGCATCACCCTTCAAGCTCACGTTCATTTCATGGAGAGAACACGAGGCCTTGATGCGCTTTCCTGTGGTACGTAAACTTTGGTCGCGTCCCCTGGTGGGCACATCGGCTCAGGACTGCCCTGTCCCAAAGGCTCCAGGTGTGGAGCCCGACTCTTGGAGCTCAGCCTCACGTGGCTCTTTCACGGACGAGACCGGCTCGCAATGGGACCGTTCACGAGCTGGGGACCGTGCTGGCTGTTAGGAGTCGGCACACCAAGAGCCCTCCGAGGGAGAGGAGCTGCTGACGTTTGCCAGCACAGTCTCCAATTCCCAACTGCAACCATTCCCTGTAAGAGGCTCCCGAAAGCTTCGACGCAGTTTCTCAGTTAGCTATAAATGGAGGCCAGTCACTTGGCAGACTCCCCCAACGCCCGGCCTCCCAGGCTGCGATACAGACACGCCGACTGCTTCAGCCAACAGGGACAGCTTGGAGTAAAAGTGAGACTCCTACGTGTCAAAGTACTTCCCTGACACTGGCCAGAAGCTCAAACATTTAGGGCAGGGCATCAAGGCACTTCGCCGCACGCGGAGCAAGTTTGTTCTCATCTCGCCTCTGAATGCCGAGTTTAACCAGCTAGGAAGCAAACTTCGGGAAAGGTACTCAGGGTGCCGCCGATTCAAAATTCTTTCACCAGACAGCCCAAATCGTGTACGCCTCTTTGTATTTTCCATGGGCAGGACAAAATGGTGTCAACCCGCACGCCTCCAGCTGGGGGTGGGTTGGAGTGGGGTGGGGTGGGGTGGGGTGGGGTGGGAGTGGGGGTTGGGCGACGTACACTTTCCCCATGGGAAACAGGCCCACGCCTTCAGTGTGAAAGGCCTCTACGCCTCTCTGCTTTCGCAGCCCAGGCGTAGCCTCAGCTCTGAAAAGCTTCCAGAGCAGGAAGGTCAGAAAACCTTTGAACCACCCAGCAGGTGCAGCACAGAACAAGGGCTTCTCTCTTGGCCTGAGAACACCCACTGCCCAGCGCTCCTTTGTGTACACACGTGGTGGAGGAAGGGTGCTGGATTCGGCTCCGTGAGAACTTCTCCGGGCCACGTAGTGTGAACGCAAGTAGATGAGCCCTACATCTCATGCCAGTCTCCTGTGCGAGTTGGACAAGGCGAACTCTCTGCTTGAATCCCGGGGTGGGTTAAGTACCCTGCGGGGAAGGATCGTTGCTTGGGAGCCCGGGGCTGGTATCGAGGTGACTGTTCTGTGCATCCACTTCGCAGCTGTTCTCTCTCCGCGGGTTCCCTCCGCCTGCTGCAGCCAAAAGGGACAGCTTAGGGTAAAGATAAAAACCCAGTGTGTAAACGTTCTTGCCTAGCCCTCGCCCCAAGCACAAGCACATATGCCTCTGGTCAAAGGCTTTCGCCACAAGCTGAACACGTTTGGTCTCATCTAAGCCTCTGAAGCCCGAGTTTACCCAGCTACGAATCAAACTTCAGGAAAGGTGCTCAGGGTGATGCGGACTGCCAAGCGTTTCACCAGGCAGCCCAGATCGAGTACAAACACTTGTGTTTGAAACGGGCAGAGGAAATGGTGTCAAGAGCGCGCCTCCATCTCCCGGGCGACGTACACATTTTCTCCATGAGATGCAAGCCTTTCCTCCAGTGTGAAAGGCCTTTACACTCTACACCTCTTGCGCTCGCAGCACGCAGGTGCCACCCGCTCTGAGCATCTTCAAAAGGCACAGGGTCACGCAACGTGTGAACCACCGGGCGCGGGTGCAGCACACACCTAGGTCTTCGCTGTCGGCCTGAGAACACCCACGGCACAGGGCTTCTTTGGTGCACACACGTGGTAGCGGTCGGTGATGCATTCTGCTCCGTGAAACCTTCTCGGGGACACAGAGCGTGAGCGCACGTAGATTAGCCCTACACCTCATCCCTCTTTCTTGAGTGAGTTGTACTGCTATAAGGCAAAACTCCCTGCTGGAATCTCGGTGTGGCTTAAGTATCCTCCGGGAAGCGATCACTGCTAGAGACACTGTGCTGCTCTCTAGGACAATGGTCTGTGCCTCCACTGCGCTGCTGTTGTCTCCAAGTCGCTTGCGAAGGCCTTTTCGAAGAGGTTGCTCACAGTGTCGTTTCTTTAGAGTAACCCACAGGCATACGAGGATGCCGGTTCTGTGAAGGAAAATGCTCCCTGCCTCAGCCACTTGGGCGCCGTTTTGTACAGGAAAGGACACTCCGCCTTGAAGGTTCTTCCTTCCGGATTGCCACTCGCACTGGCGATGTCTCCTGAATCTCGCGGGGTTACAGTGCCGTCACAAGGTCCTTATCTCAGGCCTAGAACGGCAGAGCGTCCGGCAGCTTTGAAAGAGACCTTCGGCATGCTTCTGGCCTTCGGGGACGCTCCATGAGGAACAAGCTCCTCAGCAGCGTGCGTCTTTAGATCTTTCATGGCAGAACCTCTGTGGGCGACCTCATTCCTCCCCCCACGTGAGAGACACACACAACCTGCCATTAGGGGGTGGAAGGCTTTCGAGTCCAGAAGCGAGGCTGGCGCTCCCACTCAGCATTCCTGCACGGAACTGAGCCCGGGTGCGTGAGACCGTGAGAGGGGGCAAAGACAGGCGTACCAGCGAGCTGTTCACGGTGCACGCTGACGCATCACCCTTCAAGCTCACGTTCATTTCATGGAGAGAACACGAGGCCTTGATGCGCTTTCCTGTGGTACGTAAACTTTGGTCGCGTCCCCTGGTGGGCACATCGGCTCAGGACTGCCCTGTCCCAAAGGCTCCAGGTGTGGAGCCCGACTCTTGGAGCTCAGCCTCACGTGGCTCTTTCACGGACGAGACCGGCTCGCAATGGGACCGTTCACGAGCTGGGGACCGTGCTGGCTGTTAGGAGTCGGCACACCAAGAGCCCTCCGAGGGAGAGGAGCTGCTGACGTTTGCCAGCACAGTCTCCAATTCCCAACTGCAACCATTCCCTGTAAGAGGCTCCCGAAAGCTTCGACGCAGTTTCTCAGTTAGCTATAAATGGAGGCCAGTCACTTGGCAGACTCCCCCAACGCCCGGCCTCCCAGGCTGCGATACAGACACGCCGACTGCTTCAGCCAACAGGGACAGCTTGGAGTAAAAGTGAGACTCCTACGTGTCAAAGTACTTGCCTGACGCTGGCCAGAAGCTCAAACATTTAGGGCAGGGCATCAAGGCACTTCGCCGCACGCGGAGCAAGTTTGTTCTCATCTCGCCTCTGAATGCCGAGTTTAACCAGCTAGGAAGCAAACTTCGGGAAAGGTACTCAGGGTGCCGCCGATTCAAAATTCTCTCACCAGACAGCCCAAATCGTGTACGCCTCTTTGTATTTTCCATGGGCAGGACAAAATGGTGTCAACCCGCACGCCTCCAGCTGGGGGTGGGTTGCAGTGGGGTGGGGTGGGGTGGGGTGGGGTGGGAGTGGGGGTTGGGCGACGTACACTTTCCCCATGGGAAACAGGCCCACGCCTTCAGTGTGAAAGGCCTCTACGCCTCTCTGCTTTCGCAGCCCAGGCGTAGCCTCAGCTCTGAAAAGCTTCCAGAGCAGGAAGGTCAGAAAACCTTTGAACCACCCAGCAGGTGCAGCACAGAACAAGGGCTTCTCTCTTGGCCTGAGAACACCCACTGCCCAGCGCTCCTTTGTGTACACACGTGGTGGAGGAAGGGTGCTGGATTCGGCTCCGTGAGAACTTCTCCGGGCCACGTAGTGTGAACGCAAGTAGATGAGCCCTACATCTCATGCCAGTCTCCTGTGCGAGTTGGACAAGGCGAACTCGCTGCTTGAATCCCTGGGTGGGTTAAGTACCCTGCGGGGAAGGATCGTTGCTTGGGAGCCCGGGGCTGGTATCGAGGTGACTGTTGTGTGCATCCACTTCGCAGCTGTTCTCTCTCCGCGGGTTCCCTCCGCCTGCTGCAGCCAAAAGGGACAGCTTAGGGTAAAGATAAAAACCCAGTGTGTAAACGTTCTTGCCTAGCCCTCGCCACAAGCACAAGCACATATGCCTCTGGTCAAAGGCTTTCGCCACAAGCTGAACACGTTTGGTCTCATCTAAGCCTCTGAAGCCCGAGTTTACCCAGCTACGAATCAAACTTCAGGAAAGGTGCTCAGGGTGATGCGGACTGCCAAGCGTTTCACCAGGCAGCCCAGATCGAGTACAAACACTTGTGTTTGAAACGGGCAGAGGAAATGGTGTCAAGAGCGCGCCTCCATCTCCCGGGCGACGTACACATTTTCTCCATGAGATGCAAGCCTTTCCTCCAGTGTGAAAGGCCTTTACACTCTACACCTCTTGCGCTCGCAGCACGCAGGTGCCACCCGCTCTGAGCATCTTCAAAAGGCACAGGGTCACGCAACGTGTGAACCACCGGGCGCGGGTGCAGCACACACCTAGGTCTTCGCTGTCGGCCTGAGAACACCCACGGCACAGGGCTTCTTTGGTGCACACACGTGGTAGCGGTCGGTGATGCATTCTGCTCCGTGAAACCTTCTCGGGGACACAGAGCGTGAGCGCACGTAGATTAGCCCTACACCTCATCCCTCTTTCTTGAGTGAGTTGTACTGCTATAAGGCAAAACTCCCTGCTGGAATCTCGGTGTGGCTTAAGTATCCTCCGGGAAGCGATCGCTGCTAGAGACACTGTGCTGCTCTCTAGGACAATGGTCTGTGCCTCCACTGCGCTGCTGTTGTCTCCAAGTCGCTTGCGAAGGCCTTTTCGAAGAGGTTGCTCACAGTGTCGTTTCTTTAGAGTAACCCACAGGCATACGAGGATGCCGGTTCTGTGAAGGAAAATGCTCCCTGCCTCAGCCACTTGGGCGCCGTTTTGTACAGGAAAGGACACTCCGCCTTGCAGGTTCTTCCTTCCGGATTGCCACTCGCACTGGCGATGTCTCCTGAATCTCGCGGGGTTACAGTGCCGTCACAAGGTCCTTATCTCAGGCCTAGAACGGCAGAGCGTCCGGCAGCTTTGAAAGAGACCTTCGGCATTCTTCTGGCCTTCGGGGACGCTCCATGAGGAACAAGCTCCTCAGCAGCGTGCGTCTTTAGATCTTTCATGGCAGAACCTCTGTGGGCGACCTCATTCCTCCCCCCACGTGAGAGACACACACAACCTGCCATTAGGGGGTGGAAGGCTTTCGAGTCCAGAAGCGAGGCTGGCGCTCCCACTCAGCATTCCTGCACGGAACTGAGCCAGGGTGCGTGAGACCGTGAGAGCGGGCAAAGACAGGCGTACCAGCGAGCTGTTCACGGTGCACGCTGACGCATCACCCTTCAAGCTCACGTTCATTTCATGGAGAGAACACGAGGCCTTGATGCGCTTTCCTGTGGTACGTAAACTTTGGTCGCGTCCCCTGGTGGGCACATCGGCTCAGGACTGCCCTGTCCCAAAGGCTCCAGGTGTGGAGCCCGACTCTTGGAGCTCAGCCTCACGTGGCTCTTTCACGGATGAGACCGGCTCGCAATGGGACCGTTCACGAGCTGGGGACCGTGCTGGCTGTTAGGAGTCGGCACACCAAGAGCCCTCCGAGGGAGAGGAGCTGCTGACGTTTGCCAGCACAGTCTCCAATTCCCAACTGCAACCATTCCCTGTAAGAGGCTCCCGAAACCTTCGACGCAGTTTCTCAGTTAGCTATAAATGGAGGCCAGTCACTTGGCAGACTCCCCCAACGCCCGGCCTCCCAGGCTGCGATACAGACACGCCGACTGCTTCAGCCAACAGGGACAGCTTGGAGTAAAAGTGAGACTCCTACGTGTCAAAGTACTTGCCTGACGCTGGCCAGAAGCTCAAACATTTAGGCCAGGGCATCAGGGCACTTCGCCGCACGTGGAGCAAGTTTGTTCTCATCTCGCCTCTGAATGCCGAGTTTAACCAGCTAGGAAGCAAACTTCGGGAAAGGTACTCAGGGTGCCGCCGATTCAAAATTCTTTCACCAGACAGCCCAAATCGTGTACGCCTCTTTGTATTTTCCATGGGCAGGACAAAATGGTGTCAACCCGCACGCCTCCAGCTGGGGGTGGGTTGGAGTGGGGTGGGGTGGGGTGGGGTGGGGTGGGAGTGGGGGTTGGGCGACGTACACTTTCCCCATGGGAAACAGGCCCACGCCTTCAGTGTGAAAGGCCTCTACGCCTCTCTGCTTTCGCAGCCCAGGCGTAGCCTCAGCTCTGAAAAGCTTCCAGAGCAGGAAGGTCAGAAAACCTTTGAACCACCCAGCAGGTGCAGCACAGAACAAGGGCTTCTCTCTTGGCCTGAGAACACCCACTGCCCAGCGCTCCTTTGTGTACACACGTGGTGGAGGAAGGGTGCTGGATTCGGCTCCGTGAGAACTTCTCCGGGCCACGTAGTGTGAACGCAAGTAGATGAGCCCTACATCTCATGCCAGTCTCCTGTGCGAGTTGGACAAGGCGAACTCCCTGCTTGAATCCCTGGGTGGGTTAAGTACCCTTCGGGGAAGGATCGTTGCTTGGGAGCCCGGGGCTGGTATCGAGGTGACTGTTCTGTGCATCCACTTCGCAGCTGTTCTCTCTCCGCGGGTTCCCTCCGCCTGCTGCAGCCAAAAGGGACAGCTTAGGGTAAAGATAAAAACCCAGTGTGTAAACGTTCTTGCCTAGCCCTCGCCCCAAGCACAAGCACATATGCCTCTGGTCAAAGGCTTTCGCCACAAGCTGAACACGTTTGGTCTCATCTAAGCCTCTGAAGCCCGAGTTTACCCAGCTACGAATCAAACTTCAGGAAAGGTGCTCAGGGTGATGCGGACTGCCAAGCGTTTCACCAGGCAGCCCAGATCGAGTACAAACACTTGTGTTTGAAACGGGCAGAGGAAATGGTGTCAAGAGCGCGCCTCCATCTCCCGGGCGACGTACACATTTTCTCCATGAGATGCAAGCCTTTCCTCCAGTGTGAAAGGCCTTTACACTCTACACCTCTTGCGCTCGCAGCACGCAGGTGCCACCCGCTCTGAGCATCTTCAAAAGGCACAGGGTCACGCAACGTGTGAACCACCGGGCGCGGGTGCAGCACACACCTAGGTCTTCGCTGTCGGCCTGAGAACACCCACGGCACAGGGCTTCTTTGGTGCACACACGTGGTAGCGGTCGGTGATGCATTCTGCTCCGTGAAACCTTCTCGGGGACACAGAGCGTGAGCGCACGTAGATTAGCCCTACACCTCATCCCTCTTTCTTGAGTGAGTTGTACTGCTATAAGGCAAAACTCCCTGCTGGAATCTCGGTGTGGCTTAAGTATCCTCCGGGAAGCGATCGCTGCTAGAGACACTGTGCTGCTCTCTAGGACAATGGTCTGTGCCTCCACTGCGCTGCTGTTGTCTCCAAGTCGCTTGCGAAGGCCTTTTCGAAGAGGTTGCTCACAGTGTCGTTTCTTTAGAGTAACCCACAGGCATACGAGGATGCCGGTTCTGTGAAGGAAAATGCTCCCTGCCTCAGCCACTTGGGCGCCGTTTTGTACAGGAAAGGACACTCCGCCTTGAAGGTTCTTCCTTCCGGATTGCCACTCGCACTGGCGATGTCTCCTGAATCTCGCGGGGTTACAGTGCCGTCACAAGGTCCTTATCTCAGGCCTAGAACGGCAGAGCGTCCGGCAGCTTTGAAAGAGACCTTCGGCATGCTTCTGGCCTTCGGGGACGCTCCATGAGGAACAAGCTCCTCAGCAGCGTGCGTCTTTAGATCTTTCATGGCAGAATCTCTGTGGGCGACCTCATTCCTCCCCCCACGTGAGAGACACACACAACCTGCCATTAGGGGGTGGAAGGCTTTCGAGTCCAGAAGCGAGGCTGGCGCTCCCACTCAGCATTCCTGCACGGAACTGAGCCCGGGTGCGTGAGACCGTGAGAGGGGGCAAAGACAGGCGTACCAGCGAGCTGTTCACGGTGCACGCTGACGCATCACCCTTCAAGCTCACGTTCATTTCATGGAGAGAACACGAGGCCTTGATGCGCTTTCCTGTGGTACGTAAACTTTGGTCGCGTCCCCTGGTGGGCACATCGGCTCAGGACTGCCCTGTCCCAAAGGCTCCAGGTGTGGAGCCCGACTCTTGGAGCTCAGCCTCACGTGGCTCTTTCACGGATGAGACCGGCTCGCAATGGGACCGTTCACGAGCTGGGGACCGTGCTGGCTGTTAGGAGTCGGCAAACCAAGAGCCCTCCGAGGGAGAGGAGCTGCTGACGTTTGCCAGCACAGTCTCCAATTCCCAACTGCAACCATTCCCTGTAAGAGGCTCCCGAAACCTTCGACGCAGTTTCTCAGTTAGCTATAAATGGAGGCCAGTCACTTGGCAGACTCCCCCAACGCCCGGCCTCCCAGGCTGCGATACAGACACGCCGACTGCTTCAGCCAACAGGGACAGCTTGGAGTAAAAGTGAGACTCCTACGTGTCAAAGTACTTGCCTGACGCTGGCCAGAAGCTCAAACATTTAGGGCAGGGCATCAAGGCACTTCGCCGCACGCAGAGCAAGTTTGTTCTCATCTCGCCTCTGAATGCCGAGTTTAACCAGCTAGGAAGCAAACTTCGGGAAAGGTACTCAGGGTGCCGCCGATTCAAAATTCTCTCAACAGACAGCCCAAATCGTGTATGCCTCTTTGTATTTTCCATGGGCAGGACAAAATGGTGTCAACCCGCACGCCTCCAGCTGGGGGTGGGTTGGAGTGGGGTGGGGTGGGGTGGGGTGGGAGTGGGGGTTGGGCGACGTACACTTTCCCCATGGGAAACAGGCCCACGCCTTCAGTGTGAAAGGCCTCTACGCCTCTCTGCTTTCGCAGCCCAGGCGTAGCCTCAGCTCTGAAAAGCTTCCAGAGCAGGAAGGTCAGAAAACCTTTGAACCACCCAGCAGGTGCAGCACAGAACAAGGGCTTCTCTCTTGGCCTGAGAACACCCACTGCCCAGCGCTCCTTTGTGTACACACGTGGTGGAAGAAGGGTGCTGGATTCGGCTCCGTGAGAACTTCTCCGGGCCACGTAGTGTGAACGCAAGTAGATGAGCCCTACATCTCATGCCAGTCTCCTGTGCGAGTTGGACAAGGCGAACTCCCTGCTTGAATCCCTGGGTGGGTTAAGTACCCTGCGGGGAAGGATCGTTGCTTGGGAGCCCGGGGCTGGTATCGAGGTGACTGTTGTGTGCATCCACTTCGCAGCTGTTCTCTCTCCGCGGGTTCCCTCCGCCTGCTGCAGCCAAAAGGGACAGCTTAGGGTAAAGATAAAAACCCAGTGTGTAAACGTTCTTGCCTAGCCCTCGCCCCAAGCACAAGCACATATGCCTCTGGTCAAAGGCTTTCGCCACAAGCTGAACACGTTTGGTCTCATCTAAGCCTCTGAAGCCCGAGTTTACCCAGCTACGAATCAAACTTCAGGAAAGGTGCTCAGGGTGATGCGGACTGCCAAGCGTTTCACCAGGCAGCCCAGATCGAGTACAAACACTTGTGTTTGAAACGGGCAGAGGAAATGGTGTCAAGAGCGCGCCTCCATCTCCCGGGCGACGTACACATTTTCTCCATGAGATGCAAGCCTTTCCTCCAGTGTGAAAGGCCTTTACACTCTACACCTCTTGCGCTCGCAGCACGCAGGTGCCACCCGCTCTGAGCATCTTCAAAAGGCACAGGGTCACGCAACGTGTGAACCACCGGGCGCGGGTGCAGCACACACCTAGGTCTTCGCTGTCGGCCTGAGAACACCCACGGCACAGGGCTTCTTTGGTGCACACACGTGGTAGCAGTCGGTGATGCATTCTGCTCCGTGAAACCTTCTCGGGGACACAGAGCGTGAGCGCACGTAGATTAGCCCTACACCTCATCCCTCTTTCTTCAGTGAGTTGTACTGCTATAAGGCAAAACTCCCTGCTGGAATCTCGGTGTGGCTTAAGTATCCTCCGGGAAGCGATCGCTGCTAGAGACACTGTGCTGCTCTCTAGGACAATGGTCTGTGCCTCCACTGCGTTGCTGTTGTCTCCAAGTCGCTTGCGAAGGCCTTTTCGAAGAGGTTGCTCACAGTGTCGTTTCTTTAGAGTAACCCACAGGCATACGAGGATGCCGGTTCTGTGAAGGAAAATGCTCCCTGCCTCAGCCACTTGGGCGCCATTTTGTACAGGAAAGGACACTCCGCCTTGAAGGTTCTTCCTTCCGGATTGCCACTCGCACTGGCGATGTCTCCTGAATCTCGCGGGGTTACAGTGCCGTCACAAGGTCCTTATCTCAGGCCTAGAACGGCAGAGCGTCCGGCAGCTTTGAAAGAGACCTTCGGCATGCTTCTGGCCTTCGGGGACGCTCCATGAGGAACAAGCTCCTCAGCAGCGTGCGTCTTTAGATCTTTCATGGCAGAACCTCTGTGGGCGACCTCATTCCTCCCCCCACGTGAGAGACACACACAACCTGCCATTAGGGGGTGGAAGGCTTTCGAGTCCAGAAGCGAGGCTGGCGCTCCCACTCAGCATTCCTGCACGGAACTGAGCCCGGGTGCGTGAGACCGTGAGAGGGGGCAAAGACAGGCGTACCAGCGAGCTGTTCACGGTGCACGCTGACGCATCACCCTTCAAGCTCACGTTCATTTCATGGAGAGAACACGAGGCCTTCATGCGCTTTCCTGTGGTACGTAAACTTTGGTCGCGTCCCCTGGTGGGCACATCGGCTCAGGACTGCCCTGTCCCAAAGGCTCCAGGTGTGGAGCCCGACTCTTGGAGCTCAGCCTCACGTGGCTCTTTCACGGACGAGACCGGCTCGCAATGGGACCGTTCACGAGCTGGGGACCGTGCTGGCTGTTAGGAGTCGGCACACCAAGAGCCCTCCGAGGGAGAGGAGCTGCTGACGTTTGCCAGCACAGTCTCCAATTCCCAACTGCAACCATTCCCTGTAAGAGGCTCCCGAAAGCTTCGACGCAGTTTCTCAGTTAGCTATAAATGGAGGCCAGTCACTTGGCAGACTCCCCCAACGCCCGGCCTCCCAGGCTGCGATACAGACACGCCGACTGCTTCAGCCAACAGGGACAGCTTGGAGTAAAAGGGAGACTCCTACGTGTCAAAGTACTTCCCTGACGCTGGCCAGAAGCTCAAACATTTAGGGCAGGGCATCAAGGCACTTCGCCGCACGCGGAGCAAGTTTGTTCTCATCTCGCCTCTGAATGCCGAGTTTAACCAGCTAGGAAGCAAACTTCGGGAAAGGTACTCAGGGTGCCGCCGATTCAAAATTCTTTCACCAGACAGCCCAAATCGTGTACGCCTCTTTGTATTTTCCATGGGCAGGACAAAATGGTGTCAACCCGCACGCCTCCAGCTGGGGGTGGGTTGGAGTGGGGTGGGGTGGGGTGGGGTGGGGTGGGAGTGGGGGTTGGGCGACGTACACTTTCCCCATGGGAAACAGGCCCACGCCTTCAGTGTGAAAGGCCTCTACGCCTCTCTGCTTTCGCAGCCCAGGCGTAGCCTCAGCTCTGAAAAGCTTCCAGAGCAGGAAGGTCAGAAAACCTTTGAACCACCCAGCAGGTGCAGCACAGAACAAGGGCTTCTCTCTTGGCCTGAGAACACCCACTGCCCAGCGCTCCTTTGTGTACACACGTGGTGGAGGAAGGGTGCTGGATTCGGCTCCGTGAGAACTTCTCCGGGCCACGTAGTGTGAACGCAAGTAGATGAGCCCTACATCTCATGCCAGTCTCCTGTGCGAGTTGGACAAGGCGAACTCCCTGCTTGAATCCCTGGGTGGGTTAAGTACCCTTCGGGGAAGGATCGTTGCTTGGGAGCCCGGGGCTGGTATCGAGGTGACTGTTCTGTGCATCCACTTCGCAGCTGTTCTCTCTCCGCGGGTTCCCTCCGCCTGCTGCAGCCAAAAGGGACAGCTTAGGGTAAAGATAAAAACCCAGTGTGTAAACGTTCTTGCCTAGCCCTCGCCCCAAGCACAAGCACATATGCCTCTGGTCAAAGGCTTTCGCCACAAGCTGAACACGTTTGGTCTCATCTAAGCCTCTGAAGCCCGAGTTTACCCAGCTACGAATCAAACTTCAGGAAAGGTGCTCAGGGTGATGCGGACTGCCAAGCGTTTCACCAGGCAGCCCAGATCGAGTACAAACACTTGTGTTTGAAACGGGCAGAGGAAATGGTGTCAAGAGCGCGCCTCCATCTCCCGGGCGACGTACACATTTTCTCCATGAGATGCAAGCCTTTCCTCCAGTGTGAAAGGCCTTTACACTCTACACCTCTTGCGCTCGCAGCACGCAGGTGCCACCCGCTCTGAGCATCTTCAAAAGGCACAGGGTCACGCAACGTGTGAACCACCGAGCGCGGGTGCAGCACACACCTAGGTCTTCGCTGTCGGCCTGAGAACACCCACGGCACAGGGCTTCTTTGGTGCACACACGTGGTAGCGGTCGGTGATGCATTCTGCTCCGTGAAACCTTCTCGGGGACACAGAGCGTGAGCGCACGTAGATTAGCCCTACACCTCATCCCTCTTTCTTGAGTGAGTTGTACTGCTATAAGGCAAAACTCCCTGCTGGAATCTCGGTGTGGCTTAAGTATCCTCCGGGAAGCGATCACTGCTAGAGACAATGTGCTGCTCTCTAGGACAATGGTCTGTGCCTCCACTGCGCTGCTGTTGTCTCCAAGTCGCTTGCGAAGGCCTTTTCGAAGAGGTTGCTCACAGTGTCGTTTCTTTAGAGTAACCCACAGGCATACGAGGATGCCGGTTCTGTGAAGGAAAATGCTCCCTGCCTCAGCCACTTGGGCGCCGTTTTGTACAGGAAAGGACACTCCGCCTTGAAGGTTCTTCCTTCCGGATTGCCACTCGCACTGGCGATGTCTCCTGAATCTCGCGGGGTTACAGTGCCGTCACAAGGTCCTTATCTCAGGCCTAGAACGGCAGAGCGTCCGGCAGCTTTGAAAGAGACCTTCGGCATGCTTCTGGCCTTTGGGGACGCTCCATGAGGAACAAGCTCCTCAGCAGCGTGCGTCTTTAGATCTTTCATGGCAGAACCTCTGTGGGCGACCTCATTCCTCCCCCCACGTGAGAGACACACACAACCTGCCATTAGGGGGTGGAAGGCTTTAGAGTCCAGAAGCGAGGCTGGCGCTCCCACTCAGCATTCCTGCACGGAACTGAGCCCGGGTGCGTGAGACCGTGAGAGGGGGCAAAGACAGGCGTACCAGCGAGCTGTTCACGGTGCACGCTGACGCATCACCCTTCAAGCTCACGTTCATTTCATGGAGAGAACACGAGGCCTTGATGCGCTTTCCTGTGGTACGTAAACTTTGGTCGCGTCCCCTGGTGGGCACATCGGCTCAGGACTGCCCTGTCCCAAAGGCTCCAGGTGTGGAGCCCGACTCTTGGAGCTCAGCCTCACGTGGCTCTTTCACGGACGAGACCGGCTCGCAATGGGACCGTTCACGAGCTGGGGACCGTGCTGGCTGTTAGGAGTCGGCACACCAAGAGCCCTCCGAGGGAGAGGAGCTGCTGACGTTTGCCAGCACAGTCTCCAATTCCCAACTGCAACCATTCCCTGTAAGAGGCTCCCGAAAGCTTCGACGCAGTTTCTCAGTTAGCTATAAATGGAGGCCAGTCACTTGGCAGACTCCCCCAACGCCCGGCCTCCCAGGCTGCGATACAGACACGCCGACTGCTTCAGCCAACAGGGACAGCTTGGAGTAAAAGGGAGACTCCTACGTGTCAAAGTACTTCCCTGACGCTGGCCAGAAGCTCAAACATTTAGGGCAGGGCATCAAGGCACTTCGCCGCACGCGGAGCAAGTTTGTTCTCATCTCGCCTCTGAATGCCGAGTTTAACCAGCTAGGAAGCAAACTTCGGGAAAGGTACTCAGGGTGCCGCCGATTCAAAATTCTTTCACCAGACAGCCCAAATCGTGTACGCCTCTTTGTATTTTCCATGGGCAGGACAAAATGGTGTCAACCCGCACGCCTCCAGCTGGGGGTGGGTTGGAGTGGGGTGGGGTGGGGTGGGGTGGGGTGGGAGTGGGGGTTGGGCGACGTACACTTTCCCCATGGGAAACAGGCCCACGCCTTCAGTGTGAAAGGCCTCTACGCCTCTCTGCTTTCGCAGCCCAGGCGTAGCCTCAGCTCTGAAAAGCTTCCAGAGCAGGAAGGTCAGAAAACCTTTGAACCACCCAGCAGGTGCAGCACAGAACAAGGGCTTCTCTCTTGGCCTGAGAACACCCACTGCCCAGCGCTCCTTTGTGTACACACGTGGTGGAGGAAGGGTGCTGGATTCGGCTCCGTGAGAACTTCTCCGGGCCACGTAGTGTGAACGCAAGTAGATGAGCCCTACATCTCATGCCAGTCTCCTGTGCGAGTTGGACAAGGCGAACTCCCTGCTTGAATCCCTGGGTGGGTTAAGTACCCTTCGGGGAAGGATCGTTGCTTGGGAGCCCGGGGCTGGTATCGAGGTGACTGTTCTGTGCATCCACTTCGCAGCTGTTCTCTCTCCGCGGGTTCCCTCCGCCTGCTGCAGCCAAAAGGGACAGCTTAGGGTAAAGATAAAAACCCAGTGTGTAAACGTTCTTGCCTAGCCCTCGCCCCAAGCACAAGCACATATGCCTCTGGTCAAAGGCTTTCGCCACAAGCTGAACACGTTTGGTCTCATCTAAGCCTCTGAAGCCCGAGTTTACCCAGCTACGAATCAAACTTCAGGAAAGGTGCTCAGGGTGATGCGGACTGCCAAGCGTTTCACCAGGCAGCCCAGATCGAGTACAAACACTTGTGTTTTAAACGGGCAGAGGAAATGGTGTCAAGAGCGCGCCTCCATCTCCCGGGCGACGTACACATTTTCTCCATGAGATGCAAGCCTTTCCTCCAGTGTGAAAGGCCTTTACACTCTACACCTCTTGCGCTCGCAGCACGCAGGTGCCACCCGCTCTGAGCATCTTCAAAAGGCACAGGGTCACGCAACGTGTGAACCACCGGGCGCGGGTGCAGCACACACCTAGGTCTTCGCTGTCGGCCTGAGAACACCCACGGCACAGGACTTCTTTGGTGCACACACGTGGTAGCGGTCGGTGATGCATTCTGCTCCGTGAAACCTTCTCGGGGACACAGAGCGTGAGCGCACGTAGATTAGCCCTACACCTCATCCCTCTTTCTTGAGTGAGTTGTACTGCTATAAGGCAAAACTCCCTGCTGGAATCTCGGTGTGGCTTAAGTATCCTCCGGGAAGCGATCGCTGCTAGAGACACTGTGCTGCTCTCTAGGACAATGGTCTGTGCCTCCACTGCGCTGCTGTTGTCTCCAAGTCGCTTGCGAAGGCCTTTTCGAAGAGGTTGCTCACAGTGTCGTTTCTTTAGAGTAACCCACAGGCATACGAGGATGCCGGTTCTGTGAAGGAAAATGCTCCCTGCCTCAGCCACTTGGGCGCCGTTTTGTACAGGAAAGGACACTCCGCCTTGAAGGTTCTTCCTTCCGGATTGCCACTCACACTGGCGATGTCTCCTGAATCTCACGGGGTTACAGTGCCGTCACAAGGTCCTTATCTCAGGCCTAGAACGGCAGAGCGTCCGGCAGCTTTGAAAGAGACCTTCGGCATGCTTCTGGCCTTCGGGGACGCTCCATGAGGAACAAGCTCCTCAGCAGCGTGCGTCTTTAGATCTTTCATGGCAGAACCTCTGTGGGCGACCTCATTCCTCCCCCCACGTGAGAGACACACACAACCTGCCATTAGGGGGTGGAAGGCTTTCGAGTCCAGAAGCGAGGCTGGCGCTCCCACTCAGCATTCCTGCACGGAACTGAGCCCGGGTGCGTGAGACCGTGAGAGGGGGCAAAGACAGGCGTACCAGCGAGCTGTTCACGGTGCACGCTGACGCATCACCCTTCAAGCTCACGTTCATTTCATGGAGAGAACACGAGGCCTTGATGCGCTTTCCTGTGGTACGTAAACTTTGGTCGCGTCCCCTGGTGGGCACATCGGCTCAGGACTGCCCTGTCCCAAAGGCTCCAGGTGTGGAGCCCGACTCTTGGAGCTCAGCCTCACGTGGCTCTTTCACGGACGAGACCGGCTCGCAATGGGACCGTTCACGAGCTGGGGACCATGCTGGCTGTTAGGAGTCGGCACACCAAGAGCCCTCCGAGGGAGAGGAGCTGCTGACGTTTGCCAGAACAGTCTCCAATTCCCAACTGCAACCATTCCCTGTAAGAGGCTCCCGAAAACTTCGACGCAGTTTCTCAGTTAGCTATAAATGGAGGCCAGTCACTTGGCAGACTCCCCCAACGCCCGGCCTCCCAGGCTGCGATACAGACACGCCGACTGCTTCAGCCAACAGGGACAGCTTGGAGTAAAAGTGAGACTCCTACGTGTCAAAGTACTTGCCTGACGCTGGCCAGAAGCTCAAACATTTAGGGCAGGGCATCAAGGCACTTCGCCGCACGCGGAGCAAGTTTGTTCTCATCTCGCCTCTGAATGCCGAGTTTAACCAGCTAGGAAGCAAACTTTGGGAAAGGTACTCAGGGTGCCGCCGATTCAAAATTCTTTCACCAGACAGCCCAAATCGTGTACGCCTCTTTGTATTTTCCATGGGCAGGACAAAATGGTGTCAACCCGCACGCCTCCAGCTGGGGGTGGGTTGGAGTGGGGTGGGGTGGGGTGGGGTGGGGTGGGAGTGGGGGTTGGGCGACGTACACTTTCCCCATGGGAAACAGGCCCACGCCTTCAGTGTGAAAGGCCTCTACGCCTCTCTGCTTTCGCAGCCCAGGCGTAGCCTCAGCTCTGAAAAGCTTCCAGAGCAGGAAGGTCAGAAAACCTTTGAACCACCCAGCAGGTGCAGCACAGAACAAGGGCTTCTCTCTTGGCCTGAGAACACCCACTGCCCAGCGCTCCTTTGTGTACACACGTGGTGGAGGAAGAGTGCTGGATTCGGCTCCGTGAGAACTTCTCCGGGCCACGTAGTGTGAACGCAAGTAGATGAGCCCTACATCTCATGCCAGTCTCCTGTGCGAGTTGGACAAGGCGAACTCCCTGCTTGAATCCCTGGGTGGGTTAAGTACCCTGCGGGGAAGGATCGTTGCTTGGGAGCCCGGGGCTGGTATCGAGGTGACTGTTGTGTGCATCCACTTCGCAGCTGTTCTCTCTCCGCGGGTTCCCTCCGCCTGCTGCAGCCAAAAGGGACAGCTTAGGGTAAAGATAAAAACCCAGTGTGTAAACGTTCTTGCCTAGCCCTCGCCCCAAGCACAAGCACATATGCCTCTGGTCAAAGGCTTTCGCCACAAGCTGAACACGTTTGGTCTCATCTAAGCCTCTGAAGCCCGAGTTTACCCAGCTACGAATCAAACTTCAGGAAAGGTGCTCAGGGTGATGCGGACTGCCAAGCGTTTCACCAGGCAGCCCAGATCGAGTACAAACACTTGTGTTTGAAACGGGCAGAGGAAATGGTGTCAAGAGCGCGCCTCCATCTCCCGGGCGACGTACACATTTTCTCCATGAGATGCAAGCCTTTCCTCCAGTGTGAAAGGCCTTTACACTCTACACCTCTTGCGCTCGCAGCACGCAGGTGCCACCCGCTCTGAGCATCTTCAAAAGGCACAGGGTCACGCAACGTGTGAACCACCGGGCGCGGGTGCAGCACACACCTAGGTCTTCGCTGTCGGCCTGAGAACACCCACGGCACAGGGCTTCTTTGGTGCACACACGTGGTAGCGGTCGGTGATGCATTCTGCTCCGTGAAAGCTTCTCGGGGACACAGAGCGTGAGCGCACGTAGATTAGCCCTACACCTCATCCCTCTTTCTTGAGTGAGTTGTACTGCTATAAGGCAAAACTCCCTGCTGGAATCTCGGTGTGGCTTAAGTATCCTCCGGGAAGCGATCGCTGCTAGAGACACTGTGCTGCTCTCTAGGACAATGGTCTGTGCCTCCACTGCGCTGCTGTTGTCTCCAAGTTGCTTGCGAAGGCCTTTTCGAAGAGGTTGCTCACAGTGTCGTTTCTTTAGAGTAACCCACAGGCATACGAGGATGCCGGTTCTGTGAAGGAAAATGCTCCCTGCCTCAGCCACTTGGGCGCCGTTTTGTACAGGAAAGGACACTCTGCCTTGAAGGTTCTTCCTTCAGGATTGCCACTCGCACTGGCGATGTCTCCTGAATCTCACGGGGTTACAGTGCCGTCACAAGGTCCTTATCTCAGGCCTAGAACGGCAGAGCGTCCGGCAGCTTTGAAAGAGACCTTCGGCATGCTTCTGGCCTTCGGGGACGCTCCATGAGGAACAAGCTCCTCAGCAGCGTGCGTCTTTAGATCTTTCATGGCAGAACCTCTGTGGGCGACCTCATTCCTCCCCCCACGTGAGAGACACACACAACCTGCCATTAGGGGGTGGAAGGCTTTCGAGTCCAGAAGCGAGGCTGGCGCTCCCACTCAGCATTCCTGCACGGAACTGAGCCCGGGTGCGTGAGACCGTGAGAGGGTGCAAAGACAGGCGTACCAGTGAGCTGTTCACGGTGCACGCTGACGCATCACCCTTCAAGCTCACGTTCATTTCATGGAGAGAACACGAGGCCTTGATGCGCTTTCCTGTGGTACGTAAACTTTGGTCGCGTCCCCTGGTGGGCACATCGGCTCAGGACTGCCCTGTCCCAAAGGCTCCAGGTGTGGAGCCCGACTCTTGGAGCTCAGCCTCACGTGGCTCTTTCACGGACGAGACCGGCTCGCAATGGGACCGTTCACGAGCTGGGGACCGTGCTGGCTGTTAGGAGTCGGCACACCAAGAGCCCTCCGAGGGAGAGGAGCTGCTGACGTTTGCCAGCACAGTCTCCAATTCCCAACTGCAACCATTCCCTGTAAGAGGCTCCCGAAAGCTTCGACGCAGTTTCTCAGTTAGCTATAAATGGAGGCCAGTCACTTGGCAGACTCCCCCAACGCCCGGCCTCCCAGGCTGCGATACAGACACGCCGACTGCTTCAGCCAACAGGGACAGCTTGGAGTAAAAGTGAGACTCCTACGTGTCAAAGTACTTGCCTGACGCTGGCCAGAAGCTTAAACATTTAGGGCAGGGCATCAAGGCACTTCATCGCACGTGGAGCAAGTTTGTTCTCATCTCGCCTCTGAATGCCGAGTTTAACCAGCTAGGAAGCAAACTTCGGGAAAGGTACTCAGGGTGCCGCCGATTCAAAATTCTTTCACCAGACAGCCCAAATCGTGTACGCCTCTTTGTATTTTCCATGGGCAGGACAAAATGGTGTCAACCCGCACACTTCCAGCTGGGGGTGGGTTGGAGTGGGGTGGGGTGGGGTGGGGTGGGGTGGGAGTGGGGGTTGGGCGACGTACACTTTCCCCATGGGAAACAGGCCCACGCCTTCAGTGTGAAAGGCCTCTACGCCTCTCTGCTTTCGCAGCCCAGGCGTAGCCTCAGCTCTGAAAAGCTTCCAGAGCAGGAAGGTCAGAAAACCTTTGAACCACCCAGCAGGTGCAGCACAGAACAAGGGCTTCTCTCTTGGCCTGAGAACACCCACTGCCCAGCGCTCCTTTGTGTACACACGTGGTGGAGGAAGAGTGCTGGATTCGGCTCCGTGAGAACTTCTCCGGGCCACGTAGTGTGAACGCAAGTAGATGAGCCCTACATCTCATGCCAGTGTCCTGTGCGAGTTGGACAAGGCGAACTCCCTGCTTGAATCCCTGGGTGGGTTAAGTACCCTGCGGGGAAGGATCGTTGCTTGGGAGCCCGGGGCTGGTATCGAGGTGACTGTTGTGTGCATCCACTTCGCAGCTGTTCTCTCTCCGCGGGTTCCCTCCGCCTGCTGCAGCCAAAAGGGACAGCTTAGGGTAAAGATAAAAACCCAGTGTGTAAACGTTCTTGCCTAGCCCTCGCCCCAAGCACAAGCACATATGCCTCTGGTCAAAGGCTTTCGCCACAAGCTGAACACGTTTGGTCTCATCTAAGCCTCTGAAGCCCGAGTTTACCCAGCTACGAATCAAACTTCAGGAAAGGTGCTCAGGGTGATGCGGACTGCCAAGCGTTTCACCAGGCAGCCCAGATCGAGTACAAACACTTGTGTTTGAAACGGGCAGAGGAAATGGTGTCAAGAGCGCGCCTCCATCTCCCGGGCGACGTACACATTTTCTCCATGAGATGCAAGCCTTTCCTCCAGTGTGAAAGGCCTTTACACTCTACACCTCTTGCGCTCGCAGCACGCAGGTGCCACCCGCTCTGAGCATCTTCAAAAGGCACAGGGTCACGCAACGTGTGAACCGCCGGGCGCGGGTGCAGCACACACCTAGGTCTTCGCTGTCGGCCTGAGAACACCCACGGCACAGGGCTTCTTTGGTGCACACACGTGGTAGCGGTCGGTGATGCATTCTGCTCCGTGAAACCTTCTCGGGGACACAGAGCGTGAGCGCACGTAGATTAGCCCTACACCTCATCCCTCTTTCTTGAGTGAGTTGTACTGCTATAAGGCAAAACTCCCTGCTGGAATCTCGGTGTGGCTTAAGTATCCTCCGGGAAGCGATCGCTGCTAGAGACACTGTGCTGCTCTCTAGGACAATGGTCTGTGCCTCCACTGCGCTGCTGTTGTCTCCAAGTCGCTTGCGAAGGCCTTTTCGAAGAGGTTGCTCACAGTGTCGTTTCTTTAGAGTAACCCACAGGCATACGAGGATGCCGGTTCTGTGAAGGAAAATGCTCCCTGCCTCAGCCACTTGGGCGCCGTTTTGTACAGGAAAGGACACTCCGCCTTGCAGGTTCTTCCTTCCGGATTGCCACTCGCACTGGCGATGTCTCCTGAATCTCGCGGGGTTACAGTGCCGTCACAAGGTCCTTATCTCAGGCCTAGAACGGCAGAGCGTCCGGCAGCTTTGAAAGAGACCTTCGGCATTCTTCTGGCCTTCGGGGACGCTCCATGAGGAACAAGCTCCTCAGCAGCGTGCGTCTTTAGATCTTTCATGGCAGAACCTCTGTGGGCGACCTCATTCCTCCCCCCACGTGAGAGACACACACAACCTGCCATTAGGGGGTGGAAGGCTTTCGAGTCCAGAAGCGAGGCTGGCGCTCCCACTCAGCATTCCTGCACGGAACTGAGCCAGGGTGCGTGAGACCGTGAGAGGGGGCAAAGACAGGCGTACCAGCGAGCTGTTCACGGTGCACGCTGACGCATCACCCTTCAAGCTCACGTTCATTTCATGGAGAGAACACGAGGCCTTGATGCGCTTTCCTGTGGTACGTAAACTTTGGTCGCGTCCCCTGGTGGGCACATCGGCTCAGGACTGCCCTGTCCCAAAGGCTCCAGGTGTGGAGCCCGACTCTTGGAGCTCAGCCTCACGTGGCTCTTTCACGGACGAGACCGGCTCGCAATGGGACCGTTCACGAGCTGGGGACCGTGCTGGCTGTTAGGAGTCGGCACACCAAGAGCCCTCCGAGGGAGAGGAGCTGCTGACGTTTGCCAGCACAGTCTCCAATTCCCAACTGCAACCATTCCCTGTAAGAGGCTCCCGAAAGCTTCGACGCAGTTTCTCAGTTAGCTATAAATGGAGGCCAGTCACTTGGCAGACTCCCCCAACGCCCGGCCTCCCAGGCTGCGATACAGACACGCCGACTGCTTCAGCCAACAGGGACAGCTTGGAGTAAAAGTGAGACTCCTACGTGTCAAAGTACTTGCCTGACGCTGGCCAGAAGCTCAAACATTTAGGCCAGGGCATCAGGGCACTTCGCCGCACGTGGAGCAAGTTTGTTCTCATCTCGCCTCTGAATGCCGAGTTTAACCAGCTAGGAAGCAAACTTCGGGAAAGGTACTCAGGGTGCCGCCGATTCAAAATTCTTTCACCAGACAGCCCAAATCGTGTACGCCTCTTTGTATTTTCCATGGGCAGGACAAAATGGTGTCAACCCGCACGCCTCCAGCTGGGGGTGGGTTGGAGTGGGGTGGGGTGGGGTGGGGTGGGGTGGGAGTGGGGGTTGGGCGACGTACACTTTCCCCATGGGAAACAGGCCCACGCCTTCAGTGTGAAAGGCCTCTACGCCTCTCTGCTTTCGCAGCCCAGGCGTAGCCTCAGCTCTGAAAAGCTTCCAGAGCAGGAAGGTCAGAAAACCTTTGAACCACCCAGCAGGTGCAGCACAGAACAAGGGCTTCTCTCTTGGCCTGAGAACACCCACTGCCCAGCGCTCCTTTGTGTACACACGTGGTGGAGGAAGGGTGCTGGATTCGGCTCCGTGAGAACTTCTCCGGGCCACGTAGTGTGAACGCAAGTAGATGAGCCCTACATCTCATGCCAGTCTCCTGTGCGAGTTGGACAAGGCGAACTCCCTGCTTGAATCCCTGGGTGGGTTAAGTACCCTTCGGGGAAGGATCGTTGCTTGGGAGCCCGGGGCTGGTATCGAGGTGACTGTTCTGTGCATCCACTTCGCAGCTGTTCTCTCTCCGCGGGTTCCCTCCGCCTGCTGCAGCCAAAAGGGACAGCTTAGGGTAAAGATAAAAACCCAGTGTGTAAACGTTCTTGCCTAGCCCTCGCCCCAAGCACAAGCACATATGCCTCTGGTCAAAGGCTTTCGCCACAAGCTGAACACGTTTGGTCTCATCTAAGCCTCTGAAGCCCGAGTTTACCCAGCTACGAATCAAACTTCAGGAAAGGTGCTCAGGGTGATGCGGACTGCCAAGCGTTTCACCAGGCAGCCCAGATCGAGTACAAACACTTGTGTTTGAAACGGGCAGAGGAAATGGTGTCAAGAGCGCGCCTCCATCTCCCGGGCGACGTACACATTTTCTCCATGAGATGCAAGCCTTTCCTCCAGTGTGAAAGGCCTTTACACTCTACACCTCTTGCGCTCGCAGCACGCAGGTGCCACCCGCTCTGAGCATCTTCAAAAGGCACAGGGTCACGCAACGTGTGAACCACCGAGCGCGGGTGCAGCACACACCTAGGTCTTCGCTGTCGGCCTGAGAACACCCACGGCACAGGGCTTCTTTGGTGCACACACGTGGTAGCGGTCGGTGATGCATTCTGCTCCGTGAAACCTTCTCGGGGACACAGAGCGTGAGCGCACGTAGATTAGCCCTACACCTCATCCCTCTTTCTTGAGTGAGTTGTACTGCTATAAGGCAAAACTCCCTGCTGGAATCTCGGTGTGGCTTAAGTATCCTCCGGGAAGCGATCGCTGCTAGAGACAATGTGCTGCTCTCTAGGACAATGGTCTGTGCCTCCACTGCGCTGCTGTTGTCTCCAAGTCGCTTGCGAAGGCCTTTTCGAAGAGGTTGCTCACAGTGTCGTTTCTTTAGAGTAACCCACAGGCATACGAGGATGCCGGTTCTGTGAAGGAAAATGCTCCCTGCCTCAGCCACTTGGGCGCCGTTTTGTACAGGAAAGGACACTCCGCCTTGAAGGTTCTTCCTTCCGGATTGCCACTCGCACTGGCGATGTCTCCTGAATCTCGCGGGGTTACAGTGCCGTCACAAGGTCCTTATCTCAGGCCTAGAACGGCAGAGCGTCCGGCAGCTTTGAAAGAGACCTTCGGCATGCTTCTGGCCTTCGGGGACGCTCCATGAGGAACAAGCTCCTCAGCAGCGTGCGTCTTTAGATCTTTCATGGCAGAACCTCTGTGGGCGACCTCATTCCTCCCCCCACGTGAGAGACACACACAACCTGCCATTAGGGGGTGGAAGGCTTTAGAGTCCAGAAACGAGGCTGGCGCTCCCACTCAGCATTCCTGCACGGAACTGAGCCCGGGTGCGTGAGACCGTGAGAGGGGGCAAAGACAGGCGTACCAGCGAGCTGTACACGGTGCACGCTGACGCATCACCCTTCAAGCTCACGTTCATTTCATGGAGAGAACACGAGGCCTTGATGCGCTTTCCTGTGGTACGTAAACTTTGGTCGCGTCCCCTGGTGGGCACATCGGCTCAGGACTGCCCTGTCCCAAAGGCTCCAGGTGTGGAGCCCGACTCTTGGAGCTCAGCCTCACGTGGCTCTTTCACGGACGAGACCGGCTCGCAATGGGACCGTTCACGAGCTGGGGACCGTGCTGGCTGTTAGGAGTCGGCACACCAAGAGCCCTCCGAGGGAGAGGAGCTGCTGACGTTTGCCAGCACAGTCTCCAATTCCCAACTGCAACCATTCCCTGTAAGAGGCTCCCGAAAGCTTCGACGCAGTTTCTCAGTTAGCTATAAATGGAGGCCAGTCACTTGGCAGACTCCCCCAACGCCCGGCCTCCCAGGCTGCGATACAGACACGCCGACTGCTTCAGCCAACAGGGACAGCTTGGAGTAAAAGGGAGACTCCTACGTGTCAAAGTACTTCCCTGACGCTGGCCAGAAGCTCAAACATTTAGGGCAGGGCATCAAGGCACTTCGCCGCACGCGGAGCAAGTTTGTTCTCATCTCGCCTCTGAATGCCGAGTTTAACCAGCTAGGAAGCAAACTTCGGGAAAGGTACTCAGGGTGCCGCCGATTCAAAATTCTTTCACCAGACAGCCCAAATCGTGTACGCCTCTTTGTATTTTCCATGGGCAGGACAAAATGGTGTCAACCCGCACGCCTCCAGCTGGGGGTGGGTTGGAGTGGGGTGGGGTGGGGTGGGGTGGGGTGGGAGTGGGGGTTGGGCGACGTACACTTTCCCCATGGGAAACAGGCCCACGCCTTCAGTGTGAAAGGCCTCTACGCCTCTCTGCTTTCGCAGCCCAGGCGTAGCCTCAGCTCTGAAAAGCTTCCAGAGCAGGAAGGTCAGAAAACCTTTGAACCACCCAGCAGGTGCAGCACAGAACAAGGGCTTCTCTCTTGGCCTGAGAACACCCACTGCCCAGCGCTCCTTTGTGTACACACGTGGTGGAGGAAGGGTGCTGGATTCGGCTCCGTGAGAACTTCTCCGGGCCACGTAGTGTGAACGCAAGTAGATGAGCCCTACATCTCATGCCAGTCTCCTGTGCGAGTTGGACAAGGCGAACTCCCTGCTTGAATCCCTGGGTGGGTTAAGTACCCTTCGGGGAAGGATCGTTGCTTGGGAGCCCGGGGCTGGTATCGAGGTGACTGTTCTGTGCATCCACTTCGCAGCTGTTCTCTCTCCGCGGGTTCCCTCCGCCTGCTGCAGCCAAAAGGGACAGCTTAGGGTAAAGATAAAAACCCAGTGTGTAAACGTTCTTGCCTAGCCCTCGCCCCAAGCACAAGCACATATGCCTCTGGTCAAAGGCTTTCGCCACAAGCTGAACACGTTTGGTCTCATCTAAGCCTCTGAAGCCCGAGTTTACCCAGCTACGAATCAAACTTCAGGAAAGGTGCTCAGGGTGATGCGGACTGCCAAGCGTTTCACCAGGCAGCCCAGATCGAGTACAAACACTTGTGTTTTAAACGGGCAGAGGAAATGGTGTCAAGAGCGCGCCTCCATCTCCCGGGCGACGTACACATTTTCTCCATGAGATGCAAGCCTTTCCTCCAGTGTGAAAGGCCTTTACACTCTACACCTCTTGCGCTCGCAGCACGCAGGTGCCACCCGCTCTGAGCATCTTCAAAAGGCACAGGGTCACGCAACGTGTGAACCACCGGGCGCGGGTGCAGCACACACCTAGGTCTTCGCTGTCGGCCTGAGAACACCCACGGCACAGGACTTCTTTGGTGCACACACGTGGTAGCGGTCGGTGATGCATTCTGCTCCGTGAAACCTTCTCGGGGACACAGAGCGTGAGCGCACGTAGATTAGCCCTACACCTCATCCCTCTTTCTTGAGTGAGTTGTACTGCTATAAGGCAAAACTCCCTGCTGGAATCTCGGTGTGGCTTAAGTATCCTCCGGGAAGCGATCGCTGCTAGAGACACTGTGCTGCTCTCTAGGACAATGGTCTGTGCCTCCACTGCGCTGCTGTTGTCTCCAAGTCGCTTGCGAAGGCCTTTTCGAAGAGGTTGCTCACAGTGTCGTTTCTTTAGAGTAACCCACAGGCATACGAGGATGCCGGTTCTGTGAAGGAAAATGCTCCCTGCCTCAGCCACTTGGGCGCCGTTTTGTACAGGAAAGGACACTCCGCCTTGAAGGTTCTTCCTTCCGGATTGCCACTCACACTGGCGATGTCTCCTGAATCTCACGGGGTTACAGTGCCGTCACAAGGTCCTTATCTCAGGCCTAGAACGGCAGAGCGTCCGGCAGCTTTGAAAGAGACCTTCGGCATGCTTCTGGCCTTCGGGGACGCTCCATGAGGAACAAGCTCCTCAGCAGCGTGCGTCTTTAGATCTTTCATGGCAGAACCTCTGTGGGCGACCTCATTCCTCCCCCCACGTGAGAGACACACACAACCTGCCATTAGGGGGTGGAAGGCTTTCGAGTCCAGAAGCGAGGCTGGCGCTCCCACTCAGCATTCCTGCACGGAACTGAGCCCGGGTGCGTGAGACCGTGAGAGGGGGCAAAGACAGGCATACCAGCGAGCTGTTCACGGTGCACGCTGACGCATCACCCTTCAAGCTCACGTTCATTTCATGGAGAGAACACGAGGCCTTGATGCGCTTTCCTGTGGTACGTAAACTTTGGTCGCGTCCCCTGGTGGGCACATCGGCTCAGGACTGCCCTGTCCCAAAGGCTCCAGGTGTGGAGCCCGACTCTTGGAGCTCAGCCTCACGTGGCTCTTTCACGGACGAGACCGGCTCGCAATGGGACCGTTCACGAGCTGGGGACCATGCTGGCTGTTAGGAGTCGGCACACCAAGAGCCCTCCGAGGGAGAGGAGCTGCTGACGTTTGCCAGAACAGTCTCCAATTCCCAACTGCAACCATTCCCTGTAAGAGGCTCCCGAAAGCTTCGACGCAGTTTCTCAGTTAGCTATAAATGGAGGCCAGTCACTTGGCAGACTCCCCCAACGCCCGGCCTCCCAGGCTGCGATACAGACACGCCGACTGCTTCAGCCAACAGGGACAGCTTGGAGTAAAAGTGAGACTCCTACGTGTCAAAGTACTTGCCTGACGCTGGCCAGAAGCTCAAACATTTAGGGCAGGGCATCAAGGCACTTCGCCGCACGCGGAGCAAGTTTGTTCTCATCTCGCCTCTGAATGCCGAGTTTAACCAGCTAGGAAGCAAACTTTGGGAAAGGTACTCAGGGTGCCGCCGATTCAAAATTCTTTCACCAGACAGCCCAAATCGTGTACGCCTCTTTGTATTTTCCATGGGCAGGACAAAATGGTGTCAACCCGCACGCCTCCAGCTGGGGGTGGGTTGGAGTGGGGTGGGGTGGGGTGGGGTGGGGTGGGAGTGGGGGTTGGGCGACGTACACTTTCCCCATGGGAAACAGGCCCACGCCTTCAGTGTGAAAGGCCTCTACGCCTCTCTGCTTTCGCAGCCCAGGCGTAGCCTCAGCTCTGAAAAGCTTCCAGAGCAGGAAGGTCAGAAAACCTTTGAACCACCCAGCAGGTGCAGCACAGAACAAGGGCTTCTCTCTTGGCCTGAGAACACCCACTGCCCAGCGCTCCTTTGTGTACACACGTGGTGGAGGAAGAGTGCTGGATTCGGCTCCGTGAGAACTTCTCCGGGCCACGTAGTGTGAACGCAAGTAGATGAGCCCTACATCTCATGCCAGTCTCCTGTGCGAGTTGGACAAGGCGAACTCCCTGCTTGAATCCCTGGGTGGGTTAAGTACCCTGCGGGGAAGGATCGTTGCTTGGGAGCCCGGGGCTGGTATCAAGGTGACTGTTGTGTGCATCCACTTCGCAGCTGTTCTCTCTCCGCGGGTTCCCTCCGCCTGCTGCAGCCAAAAGGGACAGCTTAGGGTAAAGATAAAAACCCAGTGTGTAAACGTTCTTGCCTAGCCCTCGCCCCAAGCACAAGCACATATGCCTCTGGTCAAAGGCTTTCGCCACAAGCTGAACACGTTTGGTCTCATCTAAGCCTCTGAAGCCCGAGTTTACCCAGCTACGAATCAAACTTCAGGAAAGGTGCTCAGGGTGATGCGGACTGCCAAGCGTTTCACCAGGCAGCCCAGATCGAGTACAAACACTTGTGTTTGAAACGGGCAGAGGAAATGGTGTCAAGAGCGCGCCTCCATCTCCCGGGCGACGTACACATTTTCTCCATGAGATGCAAGCCTTTCCTCCAGTGTGAAAGGCCTTTACACTCTACACCTCTTGCGCTCGCAGCACGCAGGTGCCACCCGCTCTGAGCATCTTCAAAAGGCACAGGGTCACGCAACGTGTGAACCACCGGGCGCGGGTGCAGCACACACCTAGGTCTTCGCTGTCGGCCTGAGAACACCCACGGCACAGGGCTTCTTTGGTGCACACACGTGGTAGCGGTCGGTGATGCATTCTGCTCCGTGAAAGCTTCTCGGGGACACAGAGCGTGAGCGCACGTAGATTAGCCCTACACCTCATCCCTCTTTCTTGAGTGAGTTGTACTGCTATAAGGCAAAACTCCCTGCTGGAATCTCGGTGTGGCTTAAGTATCCTCCGGGAAGCGATCGCTGCTAGAGACACTGTGCTGCTCTCTAGGACAATGGTCTGTGCCTCCACTGCGCTGCTGTTGTCTCCAAGTCGCTTGCGAAGGCCTTTTCGAAGAGGTTGCTCACAGTGTCGTTTCTTTAGAGTAACCCACAGGCATACGAGGATGCCGGTTCTGTGAAGGAAAATGCTCCCTGCCTCAGCCACTTGGGCGCCGTTTTGTACAGGAAAGGACACTCTGCCTTGAAGGTTCTTCCTTCCGGATTGCCACTCGCACTGGCGATGTCTCCTGAATCTCACGGGGTTACAGTGCCGTCACAAGGTCCTTATCTCAGGCCTAGAACGGCAGAGCGTCCGGCAGCTTTGAAAGAGACCTTCGGCATGCTTCTGGCCTTCGGGGACGCTCCATGAGGAACAAGCTCCTCAGCAGCGTGCGTCTTTAGATCTTTCATGGCAGAACCTCTGTGGGCGACCTCATTCCTCCCCCCACGTGAGAGACACACACAACCTGCCATTAGGGGGTGGAAGGCTTTCGAGTCCAGAAGCGAGGCTGGCGCTCCCACTCAGCATTCCTGCACGGAACTGAGCCCGGGTGCGTGAGACCGTGAGAGGGTGCAAAGACAGGCGTACCAGTGAGCTGTTCACGGTGCACGCTGACGCATCACCCTTCAAGCTCACGTTCATTTCATGGAGAGAACACGAGGCCTTGATGCGCTTTCCTGTGGTACGTAAACTTTGGTCGCGTCCCCTGGTGGGCACATCGGCTCAGGACTGCCCTGTCCCAAAGGCTCCAGGTGTGGAGCCCGACTCTTGGAGCTCAGCCTCACGTGGCTCTTTCACGGACGAGACCGGCTCGCAATGGGACCATTCACGAGCTGGGGACCGTGCTGGCTGTTAGGAGTCGGCACACCAAGAGCCCTCCGAGGGAGAGGAGCTGCTGACGTTTGCCAGCACAGTCTCCAATTCCCAACTGCAACCATTCCCTGTAAGAGGCTCCCGAAAGCTTCGACGCAGTTTCTCAGTTAGCTATAAATGGAGGCCAGTCACTTGGCAGACTCCCCCAACGCCCGGCCTCCCAGGCTGCGATACAGACACGCCGACTGCTTCAGCCAACAGGGACAGCTTGGAGTAAAAGTGAGACTCCTACGTGTCAAAGTACTTGCCTGACGCTGGCCAGAAGCTTAAACATTTAGGGCAGGGCATCAAGGCACTTCATCGCACGTGGAGCAAGTTTGTTCTCATCTCACCTCTGAATGCCGAGTTTAACCAGCTAAGAAGCAAACTTCGGGAAAGGTACTCAGGGTGCCGCCGATTCAAAATTCTTTCACCAGACAGCCCAAATCGTGTACGCCTCTTTGTATTTTCCATGGGCAGGACAAAATGGTGTCAACCCGCACACTTCCAGCTGGGGGTGGGTTGGAGTGGGGTGGGGTGGGGTGGGGTGGGGTGGGAGTGGGGGTTGGGCGACGTACACTTTCCCCATGGGAAACAGGCCCACGCCTTCAGTGTGAAAGGCCTCTACGCCTCTCTGCTTTCGCAGCCCAGGCGTAGCCTCAGCTCTGAAAAGCTTCCAGAGCAGGAAGGTCAGAAAACCTTTGAACCACCCAGCAGGTGCAGCACAGAACAAGGGCTTCTCTCTTGGCCTGAGAACACCCACTGCCCAGCGCTCCTTTGTGTACACACGTGGTGGAGGAAGAGTGCTGGATTCGGCTCCGTGAGAACTTCTCCGGGCCACGTAGTGTGAACGCAAGTAGATGAGCCCTACATCTCATGCCAGTGTCCTGTGCGAGTTGGACAAGGCGAACTCCCTGCTTGAATCCCTGGGTGGGTTAAGTACCCTGCGGGGAAGGATCGTTGCTTGGGAGCCCGGGGCTGGTATCGAGGTGACTGTTGTGTGCATCCACTTCGCAGCTGTTCTCTCTCCGCGGGTTCCCTCCGCCTGCTGCAGCCAAAAGGGACAGCTTAGGGTAAAGATAAAAACCCAGTGTGTAAACGTTCTTGCCTAGCCCTCGCCCCAAGCACAAGCACATATGCCTCTGGTCAAAGGCTTTCGCCACAAGCTGAACACGTTTGGTCTCATCTAAGCCTCTGAAGCCCGAGTTTACCCAGCTACGAATCAAACTTCAGGAAAGGTGCTCAGGGTGATGCGGACTGCCAAGCGTTTCACCAGGCAGCCCAGATCGAGTACAAACACTTGTGTTTGAAACGGGCAGAGGAAATGGTGTCAAGAGCGCGCCTCCATCTCCCGGGCGACGTACACATTTTCTCCATGAGATGCAAGCCTTTCCTCCAGTGTGAAAGGCCTTTACACTCTACACCTCTTGCGCTCGCAGCACGCAGGTGCCACCCGCTCTGAGCATCTTCAAAAGGCACAGGGTCACGCAACGTGTGAACCACCGGGCGCGGGTGCAGCACACACCTAGGTCTTCGCTGTCGGCCTGAGAACACCCACGGCACAGGGCTTCTTTGGTGCACACACGTGGTAGCGGTCGGTGATGCATTCTGCTCCGTGAAAGCTTCTCGGGGACACAGAGCGTGAGCGCACATAGATTAGCCCTACACCTCATCCCTCTTTCTTGAGTGAGTTGTACTGCTATAAGGCAAAACTCCCTGCTGGAATCTCGGTGTGGCTTAAGTATCCTCCGGGAAGCGATCGCTGCTAGAGACACTGTGCTGCTCTCTAGGACAATGGTCTGTGCCTCCACTGCGCTGCTGTTGTCTCCAAGTCGCTTGCGAAGGCCTTTTCGAAGAGGTTGCTCACAGTGTCGTTTCTTTAGAGTAACCCACAGGCATACGAGGATGCCGGTTCTGTGAAGGAAAATGCTCCCTGCCTCAGCCACTTGGGCGCCGTTTTGTACAGTAAAGGACACTCCGCCTTGAAGGTTCTTCCTTCCGGATTGCCACTCGCACTGGCGATGTCTCCTGAATCTCGCGGGGTTACAGTGCCGTCACAAGGTCCTTATCTCAGGCCTAGAACGGCAGAGCGTCCGGCAGCTTTGAAAGAGACCTTCGGCATGCTTCTGGCCTTCGGGGACGCTCCATGAGGAACAAGCTCCTCAGCAGCGTGCGTCTTTAGATCTTTCATGGCAGAACCTCTGTGGGCGACCTCATTCCTCCCCCCACGTGAGAGACACACACAACCTGCCATTAGGGGGTGGAAGGCTTTCGAGTCCAGAAGCGAGGCTGGCGCTCCCACTCAGCATTCCTGCACGGAACTGAGCCCGGGTGCGTGAGACCGTGAGAGGGTGCAAAGACAGGCGTACCAGTGAGCTGTTCACGGTGCACGCTGACGCATCACCCTTCAAGCTCACGTTCATTTCATGGAGAGAACACGAGGCCTTGATGCGCTTTCCTGTGGTACGTAAACTTTGGTCGCGTCCCCTGGTGGGCACATCGGCTCAGGACTGCCCTGTCCCAAAGGCTCCAGGTGTGGAGCCCGACTCTTGGAGCTCAGCCTCACGTGGCTCTTTCACGGACGAGACCGGCTCGCAATGGGACCATTCACGAGCTGGGGACCGTGCTGGCTGTTAGGAGTCGGCACACCAAGAGCCCTCCGAGGGAGAGGAGCTGCTGACGTTTGCCAGCACAGTCTCCAATTCCCAACTGCAACCATTCCCTGTAAGAGGCTCCCGAAAGCTTCGACGCAGTTTCTCAGTTAGCTATAAATGGAGGCCAGTCACTTGGCAGACTCCCCCAACGCCCGGCCTCCCAGGCTGCGATACAGACACGCCGACTGCTTCAGCCAACAGGGACAGCTTGGAGTAAAAGTGAGACTCCTACGTGTCAAAGTACTTGCCTGACGCTGGCCAGAAGCTTAAACATTTAGGGCAGGGCATCAAGGCACTTCATCGCACGTGGAGCAAGTTTGTTCTCATCTCGCCTCTGAATGCCGAGTTTAACCAGCTAGGAAGCAAACTTCGGGAAAGGTACTCAGGGTGCCGCCGATTCAAAATTCTTTCACCAGACAGCCCAAATCGTGTACGCCTCTTTGTATTTTCCATGGGCAGGACAAAATGGTGTCAACCCGCACACTTCCAGCTGGGGGTGGGTTGGAGTGGGGTGGGGTGGGGTGGGGTGGGGTGGGAGTGGGGGTTGGGCGACGTACACTTTCCCCATGGGAAACAGGCCCACGCCTTCAGTGTGAAAGGCCTCTACGCCTCTCTGCTTTCGCAGCCCAGGCGTAGCCTCAGCTCTGAAAAGCTTCCAGAGCAGGAAGGTCAGAAAACCTTTGAACCACCCAGCAGGTGCAGCACAGAACAAGGGCTTCTCTCTTGGCCTGAGAACACCCACTGCCCAGCGCTCCTTTGTGTACACACGTGGTGGAGGAAGAGTGCTGGATTCGGCTCCGTGAGAACTTCTCCGGGCCACGTAGTGTGAACGCAAGTAGATGAGCCCTACATCTCATGCCAGTGTCCTGTGCGAGTTGGACAAGGCGAACTCCCTGCTTGAATCCCTGGGTGGGTTAAGTACCCTGCGGGGAAGGATCGTTGCTTGGGAGCCCGGGGCTGGTATCGAGGTGACTGTTGTGTGCATCCACTTCGCAGCTGTTCTCTCTCCGCGGGTTCCCTCCGCCTGCTGCAGCCAAAAGGGACAGCTTAGGGTAAAGATAAAAACCCAGTGTGTAAACGTTCTTGCCTAGCCCTCGCCCCAAGCACAAGCACATATGCCTCTGGTCAAAGGCTTTCGCCACAAGCTGAACACGTTTGGTCTCATCTAAGCCTCTGAAGCCCGAGTTTACCCAGCTACGAATCAAACTTCAGGAAAGGTGCTCAGGGTGATGCGGACTGCCAAGCGTTTCACCAGGCAGCCCAGATCGAGTACAAACACTTGTGTTTGAAACGGGCAGAGGAAATGGTGTCAAGAGCGCGCCTCCATCTCCCGGGCGACGTACACATTTTCTCCATGAGATGCAAGCCTTTCCTCCAGTGTGAAAGGCCTTTACACTCTACACCTCTTGCGCTCGCAGCACGCAGGTGCCACCCGCTCTGAGCATCTTCAAAAGGCACAGGGTCACGCAACGTGTGAACCACCGGGCGCGGGTGCAGCACACACCTAGGTCTTCGCTGTCGGCCTGAGAACACCCACGGCACAGGGCTTCTTTGGTGCACACACGTGGTAGCGGTCGGTGATGCATTCTGCTCCGTGAAAGCTTCTCGGGGACACAGAGCGTGAGCGCACATAGATTAGCCCTACACCTCATCCCTCTTTCTTGAGTGAGTTGTACTGCTATAAGGCAAAACTCCCTGCTGGAATCTCGGTGTGGCTTAAGTATCCTCCGGGAAGCGATCGCTGCTAGAGACACTGTGCTGCTCTCTAGGACAATGGTCTGTGCCTCCACTGCGCTGCTGTTGTCTCCAAGTCGCTTGCGAAGGCCTTTTCGAAGAGGTTGCTCACAGTGTCGTTTCTTTAGAGTAACCCACAGGCATACGAGGATGCCGGTTCTGTGAAGGAAAATGCTCCCTGCCTCAGCCACTTGGGCGCCGTTTTGTACAGTAAAGGACACTCCGCCTTGAAGGTTCTTCCTTCCGGATTGCCACTCGCACTGGCGATGTCTCCTGAATCTCGCGGGGTTACAGTGCCGTCACAAGGTCCTTATCTCAGGCCTAGAACGGCAGAGCGTCCGGCAGCTTTGAAAGAGACCTTCGGCATGCTTCTGGCCTTCGGGGACGCTCCATGAGGAACAAGCTCCTCAGCAGCGTGCGTCTTTAGATCTTTCATGGCAGAACCTCTGTGGGCGACCTCATTCCTCCCCCCACGTGAGAGACACACACAACCTGCCATTAGGGGGTGGAAGGCTTTCGAGTCCAGAAGCGAGGCTGGCGCTCCCACTCAGCATTCCTGCACGGAACTGAGCCCGGGTGCGTGAGACCGTGAGAGGGGGCAAAGACAGGCGTACCAGTGAGCTGTTCACGGTGCACGCTGACGCATCACCCTTCAAGCTCACGTTCATTTCATGGAGAGAACACGAGGCCTTGATGCGCTTTCCTGTGGTACGTAAACTTTGGTCGCGTCCCCTGGTGGGCACATCGGCTCAGGACTGCCCTGTCCCAAAGGCTCCAGGTGTGGAGCCCGACTCTTGGAGCTCAGCCTCACGTGGCTCTTTCACGGACGAGACCGGCTCGCAATGGGACCGTTCACGAGCTGGGGACCGTGCTGGCTGTTAGGAGTCGGCACACCAAGAGCCCTCCGAGGGAGAGGAGCTGCTGACGTTTGCCAGCACAGTCTCCAATTCCCAACTGCAACCATTCCCTGTAAGAGGCTCCCGAAAGCTTCGACGCAGTTTCTCAGTTAGCTATAAATGGAGGCCAGTCACTTGGCAGACTCCCCCAACGCCCGGCCTCCCAGGCTGCGATACAGACACGCCGACTGCTTCAGCCAACAGGGACAGCTTGGAGTAAAAGTGAGACTCCTACGTGTCAAAGTACTTGCCTGACGCTGGCCAGAAGCTTAAACATTTAGGGCAGGGCATCAAGGCACTTCATCGCACGTGGAGCAAGTTTGTTCTCATCTCGCCTCTGAATGCCGAGTTTAACCAGCTAGGAAGCAAACTTCGGGAAAGGTACTCAGGGTGCCGCCGATTCAAAATTCTTTCACCAGACAGCCCAAATCGTGTACGCCTCTTTGTATTTTCCATGGGCAGGACAAAATGGTGTCAACCCGCACACCTCCAGCTGGGGGTGGGTTGGAGTGGGGTGGGGTGGGGTGGGGTGGGGTGGGAGTGGGGGTTGGGCGACGTACACTTTCCCCATGGGAAACAGGCCCACGCCTTCAGTGTGAAAGGCCTCTACGCCTCTCTGCTTTCGCAGCCCAGGCGTAGCCTCAGCTCTGAAAAGCTTCCAGAGCAGGAAGGTCAGAAAACCTTTGAACCACCCAGCAGGTGCAGCACAGAACAAGGGCTTCTCTCTTGGCCTGAGAACACCCACTGCCCAGCGCTCCTTTGTGTACACACGTGGTGGAGGAAGGGTGCTGGATTCGGCTCCGTGAGAACTTCTCCGGGCCACGTAGTGTGAACGCAAGTAGATGAGCCCTACGTCTCATGCCAGTCTCCTGTGCGAGTTGGACAAGGCGAACTCCCTGCTTGAATCCCTGGGTGGGTTAAGTACCCTGCGGGGAAGGATCGTTGCTTGGGAGCCCGGGGATGGTATCGAGGTGACTGTTGTGTGCATCCACTTCGCAGCTGTTCTCTCTCCGCGGGTTCCCTCCGCCTGCTGCAGCCAAAAGGGACAGCTTAGGGTAAAGATAAAAACCCAGTGTGTAAACGTTCTTGCCTAGCCCTCGCCCCAAGCACAAGCTTATATGCCTCTGGTCAAAGGCTTTCGCCACAAGCTGAACACGTTTGGTCTCATCTAAGCCTCTGAAGCCCGAGTTTACCCAGCTACGAATCAAACTTCAGGAAAGGTGCTCAGAGTGATGCGGACTGCCAAGCGTTTCACCAGGCAGCCCAGATCGAGTACAAACACTTGTGTTTGAAACGGGCAGAGGAAATGGTGTCAAGAGCGCGCCTCCATCTCCCGGGCGACGTACACATTTTCTCCATGAGATGCAAGCCTTTCCTCCAGTGTGAAAGGCCTTTACACTCTACACCTCTTGCGCTCGCAGCATGCAGGTGCCACCCGCTCTGAGCATCTTCAAAAGGCACAGGGTCACGCAACGTGTGAACCACCGGGCGCGGGTGCAGCACACACCTAGGTCTTCGCTGTCGGCCTGAGAACACCCACGGCACAGGGCTTCTTTGGTGCACACACGTGGTAGCGGTCGGTGATGCATTCTGCTCCGTGAAACCTTCTCGGGGACACAGAGCATGAGCGCACGTAGATTAGCCCTACACCTCATCCCTCTTTCTTGAGTGAGTTGTACTGCTATAAGGCAAAACTCCCTGCTGGAATCTCGGTGTGGCTTAAGTATCCTCCGGGAAGCGATCGCTGCTAGAGACACTGTGCTGCTCTCTAGGACAATGGTCTGTGCCTTCACTGCGCTGCTGTTGTCTCCAAGTCGCTTGCGAAGGCCTTTTCGAAGAGGTTGCTCACAGTGTCGTTTCTTTAGAGTAACCCACAGGCATACGAGGATGCCGGTTCTGTGAAGGAAAATGCTCCCTGCCTCAGCCACTTGGGCGCCGTTTTGTACAGGAAAGGACACTCCGCCTTGAAGGTTCTTCCTTCCGGATTGCCACTCGCACTGGCGATGTCTCCTGAATCTCGCGGGGTTACAGTGCCGTCACAAGGTCCTTATCTCAGGCCTAGAACGGCAGAGCGTCCGGCAGCTTTGAAAGAGACCTTCGGCATGCTTCTGGCCTTCGGGGACGCTCCATGAGGAACAAGCTCCTCAGCAGCGTGCGTCTTTAGATCTTTCATGGCAGAACCTCTGTGGGCGACCTCATTCCTCCCCCCACGTGAGAGACACACACAACCTGCCATTAGGGGGTGGAAGGCTTTCGAGTCCAGAAGCGAGGCTGGCGCTCCCACTCAGCATTCCTGCACGGAACTGAGCCCGGGTGCGTGAGACCGTGAGAGGGGGCAAAGACAGGCGTACCAGCGAGCTGTTCACGGTGCACGCTGACGCATCACCCTTCAAGCTCACGTTCATTTCATGGAGAGAACACGAGGCCTTGATGCGCTTTCCTGTGGTACGTAAACTTTGGTCGCGTCCCCTGGTGGGCACATCGGCTCAGGACTGCCCTGTCCCAAAGGCTCCAGGTGTGGAGCCCGACTCTTGGAGCTCAGCCTCACGTGGCTCTTTCACGGACGAGACCGGCTCGCAATGGGACCATTCACGAGCTGGGGACCGTGCTGGCTGTTAGGAGTCGGCACAGCAAGAGCCCTCCGAGGGAGAGGAGCTGCTGACATTTGCCAGCACAGTCTCCAATTCCCAACTGCAACCATTCCCTGTAAGAGGCTCCCGAAAGCTTCGACGCAGTTTCTCAGTTAGCTATAAATGGAGGCCAGTCACTTGGCAGACTCCCCCAACGCCCGGCCTCCCAGGCTGCGATACAGACACGCCGACTGCTTCAGCCAACAGGGACAGCTTGGAGTAAAAGTGAGACTCCTACGTGTCAAAGTACTTGCCTGACGCTGGCCAGAAGCTCAAGCATTTAGGGCAGGGCATCAAGGCACTTCGCCGCACGCGGAGCAAGTTTGTTCTCATCTCGCCTCTGAATGCCGAGTTTAACCAGCTAGGAAGCAAACTTCGGGAAAGGTACTCAGGGTGCCGCCGATTCAAAATTCTTTCACCAGACAGCCCAAATCGTGTACGCCTCTTTGTATTTTCCATGGGCAGGACAAAATGGTGTCAACCCGCACGCCTCCAGCTGGGGGTGGGTTGCAGTGGGGTGGGGTGGGGTGGGGTGGAGTGGGAGTGGGAGTTGGGCGACATACACTTTCCCCATGGGAAACAGGCCCACGCCTTCAGTGTGAAAGGCCTCTACGCCTCTCTGCTTTCGCAGCCCAGGCGTAGCCTCAGCTCTGAAAAGCTTCCAGAGCAGGAAGGTCAGAAAACCTTTGAACCACCCAGCAGGTGCAGCACAGAACAAGGGCTTCTCTCTTGGCCTGAGAACACCCACTGCCCAGCGCTCCTTTGTGTACACACGTGGTGGAGGAAGGGTGCTGGATTCGGCTCCGTGAGAACTTCTCCGGGCCACGTAGTGTGAACGCAAGTAGATGAGCCCTACATCTCATGCCAGTCTCCTGTGCGAGTTGGACAAGGCGAACTCCCTGCTTGAATCCCGGGGTGGGTTAAGTACCCTGCGGGGAAGGATCGTTGCTTGGGAGCCCGGGGCTGGTATCGAGATGACTGTTGTGTGCATCCACTTCGCAGCTGTTCTCTCTCCGCGGGTTCCCTCCGCCTGCTGCAGCCAAAAGGGACAGCTTAGGGTAAAGATAAAAACCCAGTGTGTAAACGTTCTTGCCTAGCCCTCGCCCCAAGAACAAGCTTATATGCCTCTGGTCAAAGGCTTTCGCCACAAGCTGAACACGTTTGGTCTCATCTAAGCCTCTGAAGCCCGAGTTTACCCAGCTACGAATCAAACTTCAGGAAAGGTGCTCAGGGTGATGCGGACTGCCAAGCGTTTCACCAGGCAGCCCAGATCGAGTACAAACACTTGTGTTTGAAACGGGCAGAGGAAATGGTGTCAAGAGCACGCCTCCATCTCCCGGGCGACGTACACATTTTCTCCATGAGATGCAAGCCTTTCCTCCAGTGTGAAAGGCCTTTACACTCTACACCTCTTGCGTTCGCAGCACGCAGGTGCCACCCGCTCTGAGCATCTTCAAAAGGCACAGGGTCACGCAACGTGTGAACCACCGGGCGCGGGTGCAGCACACACCTAGGTCTTCGCTGTCGGCCTGAGAACACCCACGGCACAGGGCTTCTTTGGTGCACACACGTGGTAGCGGTCGGTGATGCATTCTGCTCCGTGAAACCTTCTCGGGGACACAGAGCGTGAGCGCACGTAGATTAGCCCTACACCTCATCCCTCTTTCTTGAGTGAGTTGTACTGTTATAAGGCAAAACTCCCTGCTGGAATCTCGGTGTGGCTTAAGTATCCTCTGGGAAGCGATCGCTGCTAGAGACACTGTGCTGCTCTCTAGGACAATGGTCTGTGCCTCCACTGCGCTGCTGTTGTCTCCAAGTCGCTTGCGAAGGCCTTTTCGAAGAGGTTGCTCACAGTGTCGTTTCTTTAGAGTAACCCACAGGCATACGAGGATGCCGGTTCTGTGAAGGAAAATGCTCCCTGCCTCAGCCACTTGGGCGCCGTTTTGTACAGGAAAGGACACTCCGCCTTGAAGGTTCCTCCTTCCGGATTGCCACTCGCACTGGCGATGTCTCCTGAATCTCGCGGGGTTACAGTGCCGTCACAAGGTCCTTATCTCAGGCCTAGAACGGCAGAGCGTCCGGCAGCTTTGAAAGAGACCTTCGGCATGCTTCTGGCCTTCGGGGACGCTCCATGAGGAACAAGCTCCTCAGCAGCGTGCGTCTTTAGATCTTTCATGGCAGAACCTCTGTGGGCGACCTCATTCCTCCCCCCACGTGAGAGACACACACAACCTGCCATTAGGGGGTGGAAGGCTTTTGAGTCCAGAAGCGAGGCTGGCGCTCCCACTCAGCATTCCTGCACGGAACTGAGCCCGGGTGCGTGAGACCGTGAGAGGGGGCAAAGACAGGCGTACCAGCGAGCTGTTCACGGTGCACGCTGACGCATCACCCTTCAAGCTCACGTTCATTTCATGGAGAGAACACGAGGCCTTGATGCGCTTTCCTGTGGTACGTAAACTTTGGTCGCGTCCCCTGGTGGGCACATCGGCTCAGGACTGCCCTGTCCCAAAGGCTCCAGGTGTGGAGCCCGACTCTTGGAGCTCAGCCTCACGTGGCTCTTTCACGGACGAGACCGGCTCGCAATGGGACCGTTCACGAGCTGGGGACCGTGCTGGCTGTTAGGAGTCGGCACACCAAGAGCCCTCCGAGGGAGAGGAGCTGCTGACGTTTGCCAGCACAGTCTCCAATTCCCAACTGCAACCATTCCCTGTAAGAGGCTCCCGAAAGCTTCGACGCAGTTTCTCAGTTAGCTATAAATGGAGGCCAGTCACTTGGCAGACTCCCCCAACGCCCGGCCTCCCAGGCTGCGATACAGACACGCCCACTGCTTCAGCCAACAGGGACAGCTTGGAGTAAAAGTGAGACTCCTACGTGTCAAAGTACTTGCGTGATGCTGGCCAGAAGCTCAAATATTTAGGGCAGGGCATCAAGGCACTTCGCCGCACGTGGAGCAAGTTTGTTCTCATCTCGCCTCTGAATGCCGAGTTTAACCAGCTAGGAAGCAAACTTCGGGAAAGGTACTCAGGGTGCCGCCGATTCAAAATTCTCTCACCAGACAGCCCAAATCGTGTATGCCTCTTTGTATTTTCCATGGGCAGGACAAAATGTTGTCAACCCGCACGCCTCCAGCTGGGGGTGGGTTGCAGTGGGGTGGGGTGGGGTGGGGTGGGGTGGGAGTGGGGGTTGGGCGACGTACACTTTCCCCATGGGAAACAGGCCCACGCCTTCAGTGTGAAAGGCCTCTACGCCTCTCTGCTTTCGCAGCCCAGGGGTAGCCTCAGCTCTGAAAAGCTTCCAGAGCAGGAAGGTCAGAAAACCTTTGAACCACCCAGCAGGTGCAGCACAGAACAAGGGCTTCTCTCTTGGCCTGAGAACACCCACTGCCCAGCGCTCCTTTGTGTACACACGTGGTGGAGGAAGGGTGCTGGATTCGGCTCCGTGAGAACTTCTCCGGGCCACGTAGTGTGAACGCAAGTAGATGAGCCCTACATCTCATGCCAGTCTCCTGTGCGAGTTGGACAAGGCGAACTCCCTGCTTGAATCCCTGGGTGGGTTAAGTACCCTGCGGGGAAGGATCGTTGCTTGGGAACCCGGGGCTGGTATCGAGGTGACTGTTGTGTGCATCCACTTCGCAGCTGTTCTCTCTCCGCGGGTTCCCTCCGCCTGCTGCAGCCAAAAGGGACAGCTTAGGGTAAAGATAAAAACCCAGTGTGTAAACGTTCTTGCCTAGCCCTCGCCCCAAGCACAAGCTTATATGCCTCTGGTCAAAGGCTTTCGCCACAAGCTGAACACGTTTGGTCTCATCTAAGCCTCTGAAGCCCGAGTTTACCCAGCTACGAATCAAACTTCAGGAAAGGTGCTCAGGGTGATGCGGACTGCCAAGCGTTTCACCAGGCAGCCCAGATCGAGTACAAACACTTGTGTTTGAAACGGGCAGAGGAAATGGTGTCAAGAGCGCGCCTCCATCTCCCGGGCGACGTACACATTTTCTCCATGAGATGCAAGCCTTTCCTCCAGTGTGAAAGGCCTTTACACTCTACACCTCTTGCGCTCGCAGCACGCTGGTGCCACCCGCTCTGAGCATCTTCAAAAGGCACAGGGTCACGCAACGTGTGAACCACCGGGCGCGGGTGCAGCACACACCTAGGTCTTCGCTGTCGGCCTGAGAACACCCACGGCACAGGGCTTCTTTGGTGCACACACGTGGTAGCGGTCGGTGATGCATTCTGCTCCGTGAAACCTTCTCGGGGACACAGAGCGTGAGCGCACGTAGATTAGCCCTACACCTCATCCCTCTTTCTTCAGTGAGTTGTACTGCTATAAGGCAAAACTCCCTGCTGGAATCTCGGTGTGGCTTAAGTATCCTCCGGGAAGCGATCGCTGCTAGAGACACTGTGCTGCTCTCTAGGACAATGGTCTGTGCCTCCACTGCGCTGCTGTTGTCTCCAAGTCGCTTGCGAAGGCCTTTTCGAAGAGGTTGCTCACAGTGTCGTTTCTTTAGAGTAACCCACAGGCATACGAGGATGCCGGTTCTGTGAAGGAAAATGCTCCCTGCCTCAGCCACTTGGGCGCCGTTTTGTACAGGAAAGGACACTCCGCCTTGAAGGTTCTTCCTTCCGGATTGCCACTCGCACTGGCGATGTCTCCTGAATCTCGCGGGGTTACAGTGCCGTCACAAGGTCCTTATCTCAGGCCTAGAACGGCAGAGCGTCCGGCAGCTTTGAAAGAGACCTTCGGCATGCTTCTGGCCTTTGGGGACGCTCCATGAGGAACAAGCTCCTCAGCAGCGTGCGTCTTTAGATCTTTCATGGCAGAACCTCTGTGGGCGACCTCATTCCTCCCCCCACGTGAGAGACACACACAACCTGCCATTAGGGGGTGGAAGGCTTTCAAGTCCAGAAGCGAGGCTGGCGCTCCCACTCAGCATTCCTGCACGGAACTGAGCCCGGGTGCGTGAGACCGTGAGAGGGGGCAAAGACAGGCGTACCAGCGAGCTGTTCACGGTGCACGCTGACGCATCACCCTTCAAGCTCACGTTCATTTCATGGAGAGAACACGAGGCCTTGATGCGCTTTCCTGTGGTACGTAAACTTTGGTCGCGTCCCCTGGTGGGCACATCGGCTCAGGACTGCCCTGTCCCAAAGGCTCCAGGTGTGGAGCCCGACTCTTGGAGCTCAGCCTCACGTGGCTCTTTCACGGACGAGACCAGCTCGCAATGGGACCGTTCACGAGCTGGGGACCGTGCTGGCTGTTAGGAGTCGGCACACCAAGAGCCCTCCGAGGGAGAGGAGCTGCTGACGTTTGCCAGCACAGTCTCCAATTCCCAACTGCAACCATTCCCTGTAAGAGGCTCCCGAAAGCTTCGACGCAGTTTCTCAGTTAGCTATAAATGGAGGCCAGTCACTTGGCAGACTCCCCCAACGCCCGGCCTCCCAGGCTGCGATACAGACACGCCGACTGCTTCAGCCAACAGGGACAGCTTGGAGTAAAAGTGAGACTCCTACGTGTCAAAGTACTTGCCTGACGCTGGCCAGAAGCTCAAACATTTAGGGCAGGGCATCAAGGCACTTCGCCGCACGTGGAGCAAGTTTGTTCTCATCTCGCCTCTGAATGCCGAGTTTAACCAGCTAGGAAGCAAACTTCGGGAAAGGTACTCAGGGTGCCGCCGATTCAAAATTCTTTCACCAGACAGCCCAAATCGTGTACGCCTCTTTGTATTTTCCATGGGCAGGACAAAATGGTGTCAACCCGCACGCCTCCAGCTGGGGGTGGGTTGGAGTGGGGTGGGGTGGGGTGGGGTGGGGTGGGAGTGGGGGTTGGGCGACGTACACTTTCCCCATGGGAAACAGGCCCACGCCTTCAGTGTGAAAGGCCTCTACGCCTCTCTGCTTTCGCAGCCCAGGCGTAGCCTCAGCTCTGAAAAGCTTCCAGAGCAGGAAGGTCAGAAAACCTTTGAACCACCCAGCAGGTGCAGCACAGAACAAGGGCTTCTCTCTTGGCCTGAGAACACCCACTGCCCAGCGCTCCTTTGTGTACACACGTGGTGGAGGAAGGGTGCTGGATTCGGCTCCGTGAGAACTTCTCCGGGCCACGTAGTGTGAACGCAAGTAGATGAGCCCTACATCTCATGCCAGTCTCCTGTGCGAGTTGGACAAGGCGAACTCCCTGCTTGAATCCCTGGGTGGGTTAAGTACCCTGCGGGGAAGGATCGTTGCTTGGGAGCCCGGGGCTGGTATCGAGGTGACTGTTGTGTGCATCCACTTCGCAGCTGTTCTCTCTCCGCGGGTTCCCTCCGCCTGCTGCAGCCAAAAGGGACAGCTTAGGGTAAAGATAAAAACCCAGTGTGTAAACGTTCTTGCCTAGCCCTCGCCCCAAGCACAAGCACATATGCCTCTGGTCAAAGGCTTTCGCCACAAGCTGAACACGTTTGGTCTCATCTAAGCCTCTGAAGCCCGAGTTTACCCAGCTACGAATCAAACTTCAGGAAAGGTGCTCAGGGTGATGCGGACTGCCAAGCGTTTCACCAGGCAGCCCAGATCGAGTACAAACACTTGTGTTTGAAACGGGCAGAGGAAATGGTGTCAAGAGTGCGCCTCCATCTCCCGGGCGACGTACACATTTTCTCCATGAGATGCAAGCCTTTCCTCCAGTGTGAAAGGCCTTTACACTCTACACCTCTTGCGCTCGCAGCACGCAGGTGCCACCCGCTCTGAGCGTCTTCAAAAGGCACAGGGTCACGCAACGTGTGAACCACCGGGCGTGGGTGCAGCACACACCTAGGTCTTCGCTGTCGGCCTGAGAACACCCACGGCACAGGGCTTCTTTGGTGCACACACGTGGTAGCGGTCGGTGATGCATTCTGCTCCGTGAAACCTTCTCGGGGACACAGAGCGTGAGCGCACGTAGATTAGCCCTACACCTCATCCCTCTTTCTTGAGTGAGTTGTACTGCTATAAGGCAAAACTCCCTGCTGGAATCTCGGTGTGGCTTAAGTATCCTCCGGGAAGCGATCGCTGCTAGAGACACTGTGCTGCTCTCTAGGACAATGGTCTGTGCCTCCACTGCGCTGCTGTTGTCTCCAAGTCGCTTGCGAAGGCCTTTTCGAAGAGGTTGCTCACAGTGTCGTTTCTTTAGAGTAACCCACAGGCATACGAGGATGCCGGTTCTGTGAAGGAAAATGCTCCCTGCCTCAGCCACTTGGGCGCCGTTTTGTACAGGAAAGGACACTCCGCCTTGAAGGTTCTTCCTTCCGGATTGCCACTCGCACTGGCGATGTCTCCTGAATCTCGCGGGGTTACAGTGCCGTCACAAGGTCCTTATCTCAGGCCTAGAACGGCAGAGCGTCCGGCAGCTTTGAAAGAGACCTTCGGCATGCTTCTGGCCTTCGGGGACGCTCCATGAGGAACAAGCTCCTCAGCAGCGTGCGTCTTTAGATCTTTCATGGCAGAACCTCTGTGGGCGACCTCATTCCTCCCCCCACGTGAGAGACACACACAACCTGCCATTAGGGGGTGGAAGGCTTTCGAGTCCAGAAGCGAGGCTGGCGCTCCCACTCAGCATTCCTGCACGGAACTGAGCCCGGGTGCGTGAGACCGTGAGAGGGGGCAAAGACAGGCGTACCAGCGAGCTGTTCACGGTGCACGCTGACGCATCACCCTTCAAGCTCACGTTCATTTCATGGAGAGAACACGAGGCCTTGATGCGCTTTCCTGTGGTACGTAAACTTTGGTCGCGTCCCCTGGTGGGCACATCGGCTCAGGACTGCCCTGTCCCAAAGGCTCCAGGTGTGGAGCCCGACTCTTGGAGCTCAGCCTCACGTGGCTCTTTCACGGACGAGACCGGCTCGCAATGGGACCGTTCACGAGCTGGGGACCGTGCTGGCTGTTAGGAGTCGGCACACCAAGAGCCCTCCGAGGGAGAGGAGCTGCTGACGTTTGCCAGCACAGTCTCCAATTCCGAACTGCAACCATTCCCTGTAAGAGGCTCCCGAAAACTTTGACGCAGTTTCTCAGTTAGCTATAAATGGAGGCCAGTCACTTGGCAGACTCCCCCAACGCCCGGCCTCCCAGGCTGCGATACAGACACGCCGACTGCTTCAGCCAACAGGGACAGCTTGGAGTAAAAGTGAGACTCCTACGTGTCAAAGTACTTGCCTGACGCTGGCCAGAAGCTCAAACATTTAGGGCAGGGCATCAAGGCACTTCGCCGCACGTGGAGCAAGTTTGTTCTCATCTCGCCTCTGAATGCCGAGTTTAACCAGCAAGGAAGCAAACTTCGGGAAAGGTACTCAGGGTGCCGCCGATTCAAAATTCTTTCACCAGACAGCCCAAATCGTGTACGCCTCTTTGTATTTTCCATGGGCAGGACAAAATGGTGTCAACCCGCACGCCTCCAGCTGGGGGTGGGTTGGAGTGGGGTGGGGTGGGGTGGGGTGGGGTGGGAGTGGGGGTTGGGCGACGTACACTTTCCCCATGGGAAACAGGCCCACGCCTTCAGTGTGAAAGGCCTCTACGCCTCTCTGCTTTCGCAGCCCAGGCGTAGCCTCAGCTCTGAAAAGCTTCCAGAGCAGGAAGGTCAGAAAACCTTTGAACCACCCAGCAGGTGCAGCACAGAACAAGGGCTTCTCTCTTGGCCTGAGAACACCCACTGCCCAGCGCTCCTTTGTGTACACACGTGGTGGAGGAAGGGTGCTGGATTCGGCTCCGTGAGAACTTCTCCGGGCCACGTAGTGTGAACGCAAGTAGATGAGCCCTACATCTCATGCCAGTCTCCTGTGCGAGTTGGACAAGGCGAACTCCCTGCTTGAATCCCTGGGTGGGTTAAGTACCCTGCGGGGAAGGATCGTTGCTTGGGAGCCCGGGGCTGGTATCGAGGTGACTGTTGTGTGCATCCACTTCGCAGCTGTTCTCTCTCCGCGGGTTCCCTCCGCCTGCTGCAGCCAAAAGGGACAGCTTAGGGTAAAGATAAAAACCCAGTGTGTAAACGTGCTTGCCTAGCCCTCGCCCCAAGCACAAGCACATATGCCTCTGGTCAAAGGCTTTCGCCACAAGCTGAACACGTTTGGTCTCATCTAAGCCTCTGAAGCCCGAGTTTACCCAGCTACGAATCAAACTTCAGGAAAGGTGCTCAGGGTGATGCGGACTGCCAAGCGTTTCACCAGGCAGCCCAGATCGAGTACAAACACTTGTGTTTGAAACGGGCAGAGGAAATGGTGTCAAGAGCGCGCCTCCATCTCCCGGGCGACGTACACATTTTCTCCATGAGATGCAAGCCTTTCCTCCAGTGTGAAAGGCCTTTACACTCTACACCTCTTGCGCTCGCAGCACGCAGGTGCCACCCGCTCTGAGCATCTTCAAAAGGCACAGGGTCACGCAACGTGTGAACCACCGGGCGCGGGTGCAGCACACACCTAGGTCTTCGCTGTCGGCCTGAGAACACCCACAGCACAGGGCTTCTTTGGTGCACACACGTGGTAGCGGTCGGTGATGCATTCTGCTCCGTGAAACCTTCTCGGGGACACAGAGCGTGAGCGCACGTAGATTAGCCCTACACCTCATCCCTCTTTCTTGAGTGAGTTGTACTGCTATAAGGCAAAACTCCCTGCTGGAATCTCGGTGTGGCTTAAGTATCCTCCGGGAAGCGATCGCTGCTAGAGACACTGTGCTGCTCTCTAGGACAATGGTCTGTGCCTCCACTGCGCTGCTGTTGTCTCCAAGTCGCTTGCGAAGGCCTTTTCGAAGAGGTTGCTCACAGTGTCGTTTCTTTAGAGTAACCCACAGGCATACGAGGATGCCGGTTCTGTGAAGGAAAATGCTCCCTGCCTCAGCCACTTGGGCGCCGTTTTGTACAGGAAAGGACACTCCGCCTTGAAGGTTCTTCCTTCCGGATTGCCACTCGCACTGGCGATGTCTCCTGAATCTCGCGGGGTTACAGTGCCGTCACAAGGTCCTTATCTCAGGCCTAGAACGGCAGAGCGTCCGGCAGCTTTGAAAGAGACCTTCGGCATGCTTCTGGCCTTCGGGGACGCTCCATGAGGAACAAGCTCCTCAGCAGCGTGCGTCTTTAGATCTTTCATGGCAGAACCTCTGTGGGCGACCTCATTCCTCCCCCCACGTGAGAGACACACACAACCTGCCATTAGGGGGTGGAAGGCTTTCGAGTCCAGAAGCGAGGCTGGCGCTCCCACTCAGCATTCCTGCACGGAACTGAGCCCGGGTGTGTGAGACCGTGAGAGGGGGCAAAGACAGGCGTACCAGCGAGCTGTTCACGGTGCACGCTGACGCATCACCCTTCAAGCTCACGTTCATTTCATGGAGAGAACACGAGGCCTTGATGCGCTTTCCTGTGGTACGTAAACTTTGGTCGCGTCCCCTGGTGGGCACATCGGCTCAGGACTTCCCTGTCCCAAAGGCTCCAGGTGTGGAGCCCGACTCTTGGAGCTCAGCCTCACGTGGCTCTTTCACGGACGAGACCAGCTCGCAATGGGACCGTTCACGAGCTGGGGACCGTGCTGGCTGTTAGGAGTCGGCACACCAAGAGCCCTCCGAGGGAGAGGAGCTGCTGACGTTTGCCAGCACAGTCTCCAATTCCCAACTGCAACCATTCCCTGTAAGAGGCTCCCGAAAGCTTTGACGCAGTTTCTCAGTTAGCTATAAATGGAGGCCAGTCACTTGGCAGACTCCCCCAACGCCCGGCCTCCCAGGCTGCGATACAGACACGCCGACTGCTTCAGCCAACAGGGACAGCTTGGAGTAAAAGGGAGACTCCTACGTGTCAAAGTACTTGCCTGACGCTGGCCAGAAGCTCAAACATTTAGGGCAGGGCATCAGGGCACTTCGCCGCACGCGGAGCAAGTTTGTTCTCATCTCGCCTCTGAATGCCGAGTTTAACCAGCTAGGAAGCAAACTTCGGGAAAGGTACTCAGGGTGCCGCCGATTCAAAATTCTTTCACCAGACGGCCCAAATCGTGTACGCCTCTTTGTATTTTCCATGGGCAGGACAAAATGGTGTCAACCCGCACGCCTCCAGCTGGGGGTGGGTTGGAGTGGGGTGGGGTGGGGTGGGAGTGGGGGTTGGGCGACGTACACTTTCGCCATGGGAAACAGGCCCACGCCTTCAGTGTGAAAGGCCTCTACGCCTCTCTGCTTTCGCAGCCCAGGCGTAGTCTCAGCTCTGAAAAGCTTCCAGAGCAGGAAGGTCAGAAAACCTTTGAACCACCCAGCAGGTGCAGCACAGAACAAGGGCTTCTCTCTTGGCCTGAGAACACCCACTGCCCAGCGCTCCTTTGTGTACACACGTGGTGGAGGAAGGGTGCTGGATTCGGCTCCGTGAGAACTTCTCCGGGCCACGTAGTGTGAACGCAAGTAGATGAGCCCTACATCTCATGCCAGTCTCCTGTGCGAGTTGGACAAGGCGAACTCCCTGCTTGAATCCCTGGGTGGGTTAAGTACCCTGCGGGGAAGGATCGTTGCTTGGGAGCCCGGGGCTGGTATCGAGGTGACTGTTGTGTGCATCCACTTCGCAGCTGTTCTCTCTCTGCGGGTTCCCTCCGCCTGCTGCAGCCAAAAGGGACAGCTTAGGGTAAAGATAAAAACCCAGTGTGTAAACGTTCTTGCCTAGCCCTCGCCCCAAGCACAAGCTTATATGCCTCTGGTCAAAGGCTTTCGCCACAAGCTGAACACGTTTGGTCTCATCTAAGCCTCTGAAGCCCGAGTTTACCCAGCTACGAATCAAACTTCAGGAAAGGTGCTCAGGGTGATGCGGACTGCCAAGCGTTTCACCAGGCAGCCCAGATCGAGTACAAACACTTGTGTTTGAAACGGGCAGAGGAAATGGTGTCAAGAGCGCGCCTCCATCTCCCGGGCGACGTACACATTTTCTCCATGAGATGCAAGCCTTTCCTCCAGTGTGAAAGGCCTTTACACTCTACACCTCTTGCACTCGCAGCACGCAGGTGCCACCCGCTCTGAGCATCTTCAAAAGGCACAGGGTCACGCAACGTGTGAACCACCGGGCGCGGGTGCAGCACACACCTAGGTCTTCGCTGTCGGCCTGAGAACACCCACGGCACAGGGCTTCTTTGGTGCACACACGTGGTAGCGGTCGGTGATGCATTCTGCTCCGTGAAACCTTCTCGGGGACACAGAGCATGAGCGCACGTAGATTAGCCCTACACCTCATCCCTCTTTCTTGAGTGAGTTGTACTGCTATAAGGCAAAACTCCCTGCTGGAATCTCGGTGTGGCTTAAGTATCCTCCGGGAAGCGATCGCTGCTAGAGACACTGTGCTGCTCTCTAGGACAATGGTCTGTGCCTCCACTGCGCTGCTGTTGTCTCCAAGTCGCTTGCGAAGGCCTTTTCGAAGAGGTTGCTCACAGTGTCGTTTCTTTAGAGTAACCCACAGGCATACGAGGATGCCGGTTCTGTGAAGGAAAATGCTCCCTGCCTCAGCCACTTGGGCGCCGTTTTGTACAGGAAAGGACACTCCGCCTTGAAGGTTCTTCCTTCCGGATTGCCACTCGCACTGGCGATGTCTCCTGAATCTCGCGGGGTTACAGTGCCGTCACAAGGTCCTTATCTCAGGCCTAGAACGGCAGAGCGTCCGGCAGCTTTGAAAGAGACCTTCGGCATGCTTCTGGCCTTCGGGGACACTCCATGAGGAACAAGCTCCTCAGCAGCGTGCGTCTTTAGATCTTTCATGGCAGAACCTCTGTGGGCGACCTCATTCCTCCCCCCACGTGAGAGACACACACAACCTGCCATTAGGGGGTGGAAGGCTTTCGAGTCCAGAAGCGAGGCTGGCGCTCCCACTCAGCATTCCTGCACGGAACTGAGCCCGGGTGCGTGAGACCGTGAGAGGGGGCAAAGACAGGTGTACCAGCGAGCTGTTCACGGTGCACGCTGACGCATCACCCTTCAAGCTCACGTTCATTTCATGGAGAGAACACGAGGCCTTGATGCGCTTTCCTGTGGTACGTAAACTTTGGTCGCGTCCCCTGGTGGGCACATCGGCTCAGGACTGCCCTGTCCCAAAGGCTCCAGGTGTGGAGCCCGACTCTTGGAGCTCAGCCTCACGTGGCTCTTTCACGGACGAGACCGGCTCACAATGGGACCGTTCACGAGCTGGGGACCGTGCTGGCTGTTAGGAGTCGGCACACCAAGAGCCCTCCGAGGGAGAGGAGCTGCTGACGTTTGCCAGCACAGTCTCCAATTCCCAACTGCAACCATTCCCTGTAAGAGGCTCCCGAAAGCTTCGACGCAGTTTCTCAGTTAGCTATAAATGGAGGCCAGTCACTTGGCAGACTCCCCCAACGCCCGGCCTCCCAGGCTGCGATACAGACACGCCGACTGCTTCAGCCAACAGGGACAGCTTGGAGTAAAAGTGAGACTCCTACGTGTCAAAGTACTTGCCTGATGCTGGCCAGAAGCTCAAACATTTAGGGCAGGGCATCAAGGCACTTCGCCGCACGCGGAGCAAGTTTGTTCTCATCTCGCCTCTGAATGCCGAGTTTAACCAGCTAGGAAGCAAACTTCGGGAAAGGTACTCAGGGTGCCGCCGATTCAAAATTCTTTCACCAGACGGCCCAAATCGTGTACGCCTCTTTGTATTTTCCATGGGCAGGAAAAAATGGTGTCAACCCGCACGCCTCCAGCTGGGGGTGGGTTGGAGTGGGGTGGGGTGGGGTGGGGTGGGGTGGGAGTGGGGGTTGGGCGACGTACACTTTCCCCATGGGAAACAGGCCCACACCTTCAGTGTGAAAGGCCTCTACGCCTCTCTGCTTTCGCAGCCCAGGCGTAGCCTCAGCTCTGAAAAGCTTCCAGAGCAGGAAGGTCAGAAAACCTTTGAACCACCCAGCAGGTGCAGCACAGAACAAGGGCTTCTCTCTTGGCCTGAGAACACCCACTGCCCAGCGCTCCTTTGTGTACACACGTGGTGGAGGAAGGGTGCTGGATTCGGCTCCGTGAGAACTTCTCCGGGCCACGTAGTGTGAACGCAAGTAGATGAGCCCTACATCTCATGACAGTCTCCTGTGCGAGTTGGACAAGGCGAACTCCCTGCTTGAATCCCTGGGTGGGTTAAGTACCCTGCGGGGAAGGATCGTTGCTTGGGAGCCCGGGGCTGGTATCGAGGTGACTGTTGTGTGCATCCACTTCGCAGCTGTTCTCTCTCCGCGGGTTCCCTCCACCTGCTGCAGCCAAAAGGGACAGCTTAGGGTAAAGATAAAAACCCAGTGTGTAAACGTTCTTGCCTAGCCCTCGCCCCAAGCACAAGCTTATATGCCTCTGGTCAAAGGCTTTCGCCACAAGCTGAACACGTTTGGTCTCATCTAAGCCTCTGAAGCCCGAGTTTACCCAGCTACGAATCAAACTTCAGGAAAGGTGCTCAGGGTGATGCGGACTGCCAAGCGTTTCACCAGGCAGCCCAGATCGAGTACAAACACTTGTGTTTGAAACGGGCAGAGGAAATGGTGTCAAGAATGCGCCTCCATCTCCCGGGCGACGTACACATTTTCTCCATGAGATGCAAGCCCTTCCTCCAGTGTGAAAGGCCTTTACACTCTACACCTCTTGCGCTCGCAGCACGCAGGTGCCACCCGCTCTGAGCATCTTCAAAAGGCACAGGGTCACGCAACGTGTGAACCACCGAGCGCGGGTGCAGCACACACCTAGGTCTTCGCTGTCGGCCTGAGAACACCCACGGCACAGGGCTTCTTTGGTGCACACACGTGGTAGCGGTCGGTGATGCATTCTGCTCCGTGAAACCTTCTCGGGGACACAGAGCGTGAGCGCACGTAGATTAGCCCTACACCTCATCCCTCTTTCTTGAGTGAGTTGTACTGCTATAAGGCAAAACTCCCTGCTGGAATCTCGGTGTGGCTTAAGTATCCTCCGGGAAGCGATCGCTGCTAGAAACACTGTGCTGCTCTCTAGGACAATGGTCTGTGCCTCCACTGCGCTGCTGTTGTCTCCAAGTCGCTTGCGAAGGCCTTTTCGAAGAGGTTGCTCACAGTGTCGTTTCTTTAGAGTAACCCACAGGCATACGAGGATGCCGGTTCTGTGAAGGAAAATGCTCCCTGCCTCAGCCACTTGGGCGCCATTTTGTACAGGAAAGGACACTCCGCCTTGAAGGTTCCTCCTTCCGGATTGCCACTCGCACTGGCGATGTGTCCTGAATCTCGCGGGGTTACAGTGCCGTCACAAGGACCTTATCTCAGGCCTAGAACGGCAGAGCGTCCGGCAGCTTTGAAAGAGACCTTCGGCATGCTTCTGGCCTTCGGGGACGCTCCATGAGGAACAAGCTCCTCAGCAGCGTGCGTCTTTAGATCTTTCATGGCAGAACCTCTGTGGGCGACCTCATTCCTCCCCCCACGTGAGAGACACACACAACCTGCCATTAGGGGGTGGAAGGCTTTCGAGTCCAGAAGCGAGGCTGGCGCTCCCACTCAGCATTCCTGCACGGAACTGAGCCCGGGTGCGTGAGACCGTGAGAGGGGGCAAAGACAGGCGTACCAGCGAGCTGTTCACGGTGCACGCTGACGCATCACCCTTCAAGCTCACGTTCATTTCATGGAGAGAACACGAGGCCTTGATGCGCTTTCCTGTGGTACGTAAACTTTGGTCGCGTCCCCTGGTGGGCACATCGGCTCAGGACTGCCCTGTCCCAAAGGCTCCAGGTGTGGAGCCCGACTCTTGGAGCTCAGCCTCACGTGGCTCTTTCACGGACGAGACCGGCTCGCAATGGGACCGTTCACGAGCTGGGGACCGTGCTGGCTGTTAGGAGTCGGCACACCAAGAGCCCTCCGAGGGAGAGGAGCTGCTGACGTTTGCCAGCACAGTCTCCAATTCCCAACTGCAACCATTCCCTGTAAGAGGCTCCCGAAAGCTTCGACACAGTTTCTCAGTTAGCTATAAATGGAGGCCAGTCACTTGGCAGACTCCCCCAACGCCCGGCCTCCCAGGCTGCGATACAGACACGCCGACTGCTTCAGCCAACAGGGACAGCTTGGAGTAAAAGTGAGACTCCTACGTGTCAAAGTACTTGCCTGACGCTGGCCAGAAGCTCAAACATTTAGGGCAGGGCATCAAGGCACTTCGCCGCACGCGAAGCAAGTTTGTTCTCATCTCGCCTCTGAATGCCGAGTTTAACCAGCTAGGAAGCAAACTTCGGGAAAGGTACTCAGGGTGCCGCCGATTCAAAATTCTCTCACCAGACAGCCCAAATCGTGTACGCCTCTTTGTATTTTCCATGGGCAGGACAAAATGGTGTCAACCCGCACGCCTCCAGCTGGGGGTGGGTTGGAGTGGGGTGGGGTGGGGTGGGGTGGGGTGGGAATGGGGGTTGGGCGACGTACACTTTCCCCATGGGAAACAGGCCCACGCCTTCAGTGTGAAAGGCCTCTACGCCTCTCTGCTTTCGCAGCCCAGGCGTAGCCTCAGCTCTGAAAAGCTTCCAGAGCAGGAAGGTCAGAAAACCTTTGAACCACCCAGCAGGTGCAGCACAGAACAAGGGCTTCTCTCTTGGCCTGAGAACACCCACTGCCCAGCGCTCCTTTGTGTACACACGTGGTGGAGGAAGGGTGCTGGATTCGGCTCCGTGAGAACTTCTCCGGGCCACGTAGTGTGAACGCAACTAGATGAGCCCTACATCTCATGCCAGTGTCCTGTGCGAGTTGGACAAGGCGAACTCCCTGCTTGAATCCCTGGGTGGGTTAAGTACCCTGCGGGGAAGGATCGTTGCTTGGGAGCCCGGGGCTGGTATCGAGGTGACTGTTGTGTGCATCCACTTCGCAGCTGTTCTCTCTCCGCGGGTTCCCTCCGCCTGCTGCAGCCAAAAGGGACAGCTTAGGGTAAAGATAAAAACCCAGTGTGTAAACGTTCTTGCCTAGCCCTCGCCCCAAGCACAAGCTTATATGCCTCTGGTCAAAGGCTTTCGCCACAAGCTGAACACGTTTGGTCTCATCTAAGCCTCTGAAGCCCGAGTTTACCCAGCTACGAATCAAACTTCAGGAAAGGTGCTCAGGGTGATGCGGACTGCCAAGCGTTTCACCAGGCAGCCCAGATCGAGTACAAACACTTGTGTTTGAAACGGGCAGAGGAAATGGTGTCAAGAGCGCGCCTCCATCTCCCAGGCGACGTACACATTTTCTCCATGAGATGCAAGCCTTTCCTCCAGTGTGAAAGGCCTTTACACTCTACACCTCTTGCACTCGCAGCACGCAGGTGCCACCCGCTCTGAGCATCTTCAAAAGGCACAGGGTCACGCAACGTGTGAACCACCGGGCGCGGGTGCAGCACACACCTAGGTCTTCGCTGTCGGCCTGAGAACACCCACGGCACAGGGCTTCTTTGGTGCACACACGTGGTAGCGGTCGGTGATGCATTCTGCTCCGTGAAACCTTCTCGGGGACACAGAGCATGAGCGCACGTAGATTAGCCCTACACCTCATCCCTCTTTCTTGAGTGAGTTGTAGTGCTATAAGGCAAAACTCCCTGCTGGAATCTCGGTGTGGCTTAAGTATCCTCCGGGAAGCGATCGCTGCTAGAGACACTGTGCTGCTCTCTAGGACAATGGTCTGTGCCTCCACTGCGCTGCTGTTGTCTCCAAGTCGCTTGCGAAGGCCTTTTCGAAGAGGTTGCTCACAGTGTCGTTTCTTTAGAGTAACCCACAGGCATACGAGGATGCCGGTTCTGTGAAGGAAAATGCTCCCTGCCTCAGCCACTTGGGCGCCGTTTTGTACAGGAAAGGACACTCCGCCTTGAAGGTTCTTCCTTCCGGATTACCACTCGCACTGGCGATGTCTCCTGAATCTCGCGGGGTTACAGTGCCGTCACAAGGTCCTTATCTCAGGCCTAGAACGGCAGAGCGTCCGGCAGCTTTGAAAGAGACCTTCGGCATGCTTCTGGCCTTCGGGGACGCTCCATGAGGAACAAGCTCCTCAGCAGCGTGCGTCTTTAGATCTTTCATGGCAGAACCTCTGTGGGCGACTTCATTCCTCCCCCCACGTGAGAGACACACACAACCTGCCATTAGGGGGTGGAAGGCTTTCGAGTCCAGAAGGGAGGCTGGCGCTCCCACTCAGCATTCCTGCATGGAACTGAGCCCGGGTGCGTGAGACCGTGAGAGGGGGCAAAGACAGGCGTACCAGTGAGCTGTTCACGGTGCACGCTGACGCATCACCCTTCAAGCTCACGTTCATTTCATGGAGAGAACACGAGGCCTTGATGCGCTTTCCTGTGGTACGTAAACTTTGGTCGCGTCCCCTGGTGGGCACATCGGCTCAGGACTGCCCTGTCCCAAAGGCTCCAGGTGTGGAGCCCGACTCTTGGAGCTCAGACTCACGTGGCTCTTTCACGGACGAGACCGGCTCGCAATGGGACCGTTCACGAGCTGGGGACCGTGCTGGCTGTTAGGAGTCGGCACACCAAGAGCCCTCCGAGGGAGAGGAGCTGCTGACGTTTGCCAGCACAGTCTCCAATTCCCAACTGCAACCATTCCCTGTAAGAGGCTCCCGAAAGCTTCGACGCAGTTTCTCATTTAGCTATAAATGGAGGCCAGTCACTTGGCAGACTCCCCCAACGCCCGGCCTCCCAGGCTGCGATACAAACACGCCGACTGCTTCAGCCAACAGGGACAGCTTGGAGTAAAAGTGAGACTCCTACGTGTCAAAGTACTTGCCTGACGCTGGCCAGAAGCTCAAACATTTAGGGCAGGGCATCAAGGCACTTCGCCGCACGCGGAGCAAGTTTGTTCTCATCTCGCCTCTGAATGCCGAGTTTAACCAGCTAGGAAGCAAACTTCGGGAAAGGTACTCAGGGTGCCGCCGATTCAAAATTCTTTCACCAGACGGCCCAAATCGTGTACGCCTCTTTGTATTTTCCATGGGCAGGACAAAATGGTGTCAACCCGCACGCCTCCAGCTGGGGGTGGGTTGGAGTGGGGTGGGGTGGGGTGGGGTGGGGTGGGAGTGGGGGTTGGGCGACGTACACTTTCCCCATGGGAAACAGGCCCACGCCTTCAGTGTGAAAGGCCTCTACGCCTCTCTGCTTTCGCAGCCCAGGCATAGCCTCAGCTCTGAAAAGCTTCCAGAGCAGGAAGGTCAGAAAACCTTTGAACCACCCAGCAGGTGCAGCACAGAACAAGGGCTTCTCTCTTGGCCTGAGAACACCCACTGCCCAGCGCTCCTTTGTGTACACACGTGGTGGAGGAAGGGTGCTGGATTCGGCTCCGTGAGAACTTCTCCGGGCCACGTAGTGTGAACGCAAGTAGATGAGCCCTACATCTCATGACAGTCTCCTGTGCGAGTTGGACAAGGCGAACTCCCTGCTTGAATCCCTGGGTGGGTTAAGTACCCTGCGGGGAAGGATCGTTGCTTGGGAGCCCGGGGCTGGTATCGAGGTGACTGTTGTGTGCATCCACTTCGCAGCTGTTCTCTCTCCGCGGGTTCCCTCCACCTGCTGCAGCCAAAAGGGACAGCTTAGGGTAAAGATAAAAACCCAGTGTGTAAACGTTCTTGCCTAGCCCTCGCCCCAAGCACAAGCTTATATGCCTCTGGTCAAAGGTTTTCGCCACAAGCTGAACACGTTTGGTCTCATCTAAGCCTCTGAAGCCCGAGTTTACCCAGCTACGAATCAAACTTCAGGAAAGGTGCTCAGGGTGATGCGGACTGCCAAGCGTTTCACCAGGCAGCCCAGATCGAGTACAAACACTTGTGTTTGAAACGGGCAGAGGAAATGGTGTCAAGAGCGCGCCTCCATCTCCCGGGTGACGTACACATTTTCTCCATGAGATGCAAGCCTTTCCTCCAGTGTGAAAGGCCTTTACACTCTACACCTCTTGCGCTCGCAGCACGCAGGTGCCACCCGCTCTGAGCATCTTCAAAAGGCACAGGGTCACGCAACGTGTGAACCACCGGGCGCGGGTGCAGCACACACCTAGGTCTTCGCTGTCGGCCTGAGAACACCCACGGCACAGGGCTTCTTTGGTGCACACACGTGGTAGCGGTCGGTGATGCATTCTGCTCCGTGAAACCTTCTCGGGGACACAGAGCGTGAGCGCACGTAGATTAGCCCTACACCTCATCCCTCTTTCTTGACTGAGTTGTACTGCTATAAGGCAAAACTCCCTGCTGGAATCTCGGTGTGGCTTAAGTATCCTCCGGGAAGCGATCGCTGCTAGAGACACTGTGCTGCTCTCTAGGACAATGGTCTGTGCCTCCACTGCGCTGCTGTTGTCTCCAAGTCGCTTGCGAAGGCCTTTTCGAAGAGGTTGCTCACAGTGTCGTTTCTTTAGAGTAACCCACAGGCATACGAGGATGCCGGTTCTGTGAAGGAAAATGCTCCCTGCCTCAGCCACTTGGGCGCCATTTTGTACAGGAAAGGACACTCCGCCTTGAAGGTTCCTCCTTCCGGATTGCCACTCGCACTGGCGATGTCTCCTGAATCTCGCGGGGTTACAGTGCCGTCACAAGGTCCTTATCTCAGGCCTAGAACGGCAGAGCGTCCGGCAGCTTTGAAAGAGACCTTCGGCATGCTTCTGGCCTTCGGGGACGCTCCATGAGGAACAAGCTCCTCAGCAGCGTGCGTCTTTAGATCTTTCATGGCAGAACCTCTGTGGGCGACCTCATTCCTCCCCCCACGTGAGAGACACACACAACCTGCCATTAGGGGGTGGAAGGCTTTCGAGTCCAGAAGCGAGGCTGGCGCTCCCACTCAGCATTCCTGCACGGAACTGAGCCCGGGTGCGTGAGACCATGAGAGGGGGCAAAGACAGGCGTACCAGCGAGCTGTTCACGGTGCACGCTGACGCATCACCCTTCAAGCTCACGTTCATTTCATGGAGAGAACACGAGGCCTTGATGCGCTTTCCTGTGGTACGTAAACTTTGGTCGCGTCCCCTGGTGGGCACATCGGCTCAGGACTGCCCTGTCCCAAAGGCTCCAGGTGTGGAGCCCGACTCTTGGAGCTCAGCCTCACGTGGCTCTTTCACGGACGAGACCGGCTCGCAATGGGACCGTTCACGAGCTGGGGACCGTGCTGGCTGTTAGGAGTCGGCACACCAAGAGCCCTCCGAGGGAGAGGAGCTGCTGACGTTTGCCAGCACAGTCTCCAATTCCCAACTGCAACCATTCCCTGTAAGAGGCTCCCGAAAGCTTCGACACAGTTTCTCAGTTAGCTATAAATGGAGGCCAGTCACTTGGCAGACTCCCCCAACGCCCGGCCTCCCAGGCTGCGATACAGACACGCCGACTGCTTCAGCCAACAGGGACAGCTTGGAGTAAAAGTGAGACTCCTACGTGTCAAAGTACTTGCCTGACGCTGGCCAGAAGCTCAAACATTTAGGGCAGGGCATCAAGGCACTTTGCCGCACGCGGAGCAAGTTTGTTCTCATCTCGCCTCTGAATGCCGAGTTTAACCAGCTAGGAAGCAAACTTCGGGAAAGGTACTCAGGGTGCCGCCGATTCAAAATTCTCTCACCAGACAGCCCAAATCGTGTACGCCTCTTTGTATTTTCCATGGGCAGGACAAAATGGTGTCAACCCGCACGCCTCCAGCTGGGGGTGGGTTGGAGTGGGGTGGGGTGGGGTGAGGTGGGGTGGGAGTGGGGATTGGGCGACGTACACTTTCCCCATGGGAAACAGGCCCACGCCTTCAGTGTGAAAGGCCTCTACGCCTCTCTGCTTTCGCAGCCCAGGCGTAGCCTCAGCTCTGAAAAGCTTCCAGAGCAGGAAGGTCAGAAAACCTTTGAACCACCCAGCAGGTGCAGCACAGAACAAGGGCTTCTCTCTTGGCCTGAGAACACCCACTGGCCAGCGCTCCTTTGTGTACACACGTGGTGGAGGAAGGGTGCTGGATTCGGCTCCGTGAGAACTTCTCCGGGCCACGTAGTGTGAACGCAAGTAGATGAGCCCTACATCTCATGCCAGTCTCCTGTGCGAGTTGGACAAGGCGAACTCCCTGCTTGAATCCCTGGGTGGGTTAAGTACCCTGCGGGGAAGGATCATTGCTTGGGAGCCCGGGGCTGGTATCGAGGTGACTGTTGTGTGCATCCACTTCGCAGCTGTTCTCTCTCCGCGGGTTCCCTCCGCCTGCTGCAGCCAAAAGGGACAGCTTAGGGTAAAGATAAAAACCCAGTGTGTAAACGTTCTTGCCTAGCCCTCGCCCCAAGCACAAGCTTATATGCCTCTGGTCAAAGGCTTTCGCCACAAGCTGAACACGTTTGGTCTCATCTAAGCCTCTGAAGCCCGAGTTTACCCAGCTACGAATCAAACTTCAGGAAAGGTGCTCAGGGTGATGCGGACTGCCAAGCGTTTCACCAGGCAGCCCAGATCGAGTACAAACACTTGTGTTTGAAACGGGCAGAGGAAATGGTGTCAAGAGCGCGCCTCCATCTCCCGGGTGACGTACACATTTTCTCCATGAGATGCAAGCCTTTCCTCCAGTGTGAAAGGCCTTTACACTCTACACCTCTTGCGCTCGCAGCACGCAGGTGCCACCCGCTCTGAGCATCTTCAAAAGGCACAGGGTCACGCAACATGTGAACCACCGGGCGCGGGTGCAGCACACACCTAGGTCTTCGCTGTCGGCCTGAGAACACCCACGGCACAGGGCTTCTTTGGTGCACACACGTGGTAGCGGTCGGTGATGCATTCTGCTCCGTGAAACCTTCTCGGGGACACAGAGCGTGAGCGCACGTAGATTAGCCCTACACCTCATCCCTCTTTCTTGAGTGAGTTGTACTGCTATAAGGCAAAACTCCCTGCTGGAATCTCGGTGTGGCTTAAGTATCCTCCGGGAAGCGATCGCTGCTAGAGACACTGTGCTGCTCTCTAGGACAATGGTCTGTGCCTCCACTGCGCTGCTGTTGTCTCCAAGTCGCTTGCGAAGGCCTTTTCGAAGAGGTTGCTCACAGTGTCGTTTCTTTAGAGTAACCCACAGGCATACGAGGATGCCGGTTCTGTGAAGGAAAATGCTCCCTGCCTCAGCCACTTGGGCGCCATTTTGTACAGGAAAGGACACTCCGCCTTGAAGGTTCCTCCTTCCGGATTGCCACTCGCACTGGCGATGTCTCCTGAATCTCGCGGGGTTACAGTGCCGTCACAAGGTCCTTATCTCAGGCCTAGAACGGCAGAGCGTCCGGCAGCTTTGAAAGAGACCTTCGGCATGCTTCTGGCCTTCGGGGACGCTCCATGAGGAACAAGCTCCTCAGCAGCGTGCTTCTTTAGATCTTTCATGGCAGAACCTCTGTGGGCGACCTCATTCCTCCCCCCACGTGAGAGACACACACAACCTGCCATTAGGGGGTGGAAGGCTTTCGAGTCCAGAAGCGAGGCTGGCGCTCCCACTCAGCATTCCTGCACGGAACTGAGCCCGGGTGCGTGAGACCATGAGAGGGGGCAAAGACAGGCGTACCAGCGAGCTGTTCACGGTGCACGCTGACGCATCACCCTTCAAGCTCACGTTCATTTCATGGAGAGAACACGAGGCCTTGATGCGCTTTCCTGTGGTACGTAAACTTTGGTCGCGTCCCCTGGTGGGCACATCGGCTCAGGACTGCCCTGTCCCAAAGGCTCCAGGTGTGGAGCCCGACTCTTGGAGCTCAGCCTCACGTGGCTCTTTCACGGACGAGACCGGCTCGCAATGGGACCGTTCACGAGCTGGGGACCGTGCTGGCTGTTAGGAGTCGGCACACCAAGAGCCCTCCGAGGGAGAGGAGCTGCTGACGTTTGCCAGCACAGTCTCCAATTCCCAACTGCAACCATTCCCTGTAAGAGGCTCCCGAAAGCTTCGACACAGTTTCTCAGTTAGCTATAAATGGAGGCCAGTCACTTGGCAGACTCCCCCAACGCCCGGCCTCCCAGGCTGCGATACAGACACGCCGACTGCTTCAGCCAACAGGGACAGCTTGGAGTAAAAGTGAGACTCCTACGTGTCAAAGTACTTGCCTGACGCTGGCCAGAAGCTCAAACATTTAGGGCAGGGCATCAAGGCACTTTGCCGCACGCGGAGCAAGTTTGTTCTCATCTCGCCTCTGAATGCCGAGTTTAACCAGCTAGGAAGCAAACTTCGGGAAAGGTACTCAGGGTGCCGCCGATTCAAAATTCTCTCACCAGACAGCCCAAATCGTGTACGCCTCTTTGTATTTTCCATGGGCAGGACAAAATGGTGTCAACCCGCACGCCTCCAGCTGGGGGTGGGTTGGAGTGGGGTGGGGTGGGGTGAGGTGGGGTGGGAGTGGGGATTGGGCGACGTACACTTTCCCCATGGGAAACAGGCCCACGCCTTCAGTGTGAAAGGCCTCTACGCCTCTCTGCTTTCGCAGCCCAGGCGTAGCCTCAGCTCTGAAAAGCTTCCAGAGCAGGAAGGTCAGAAAACCTTTGAACCACCCAGCAGGTGCAGCACAGAACAAGGGCTTCTCTCTTGGCCTGAGAACACCCACTGCCCAGCGCTCCTTTGTGTACACACGTGGTGGAGGAAGGGTGCTGGATTCGGCTCCGTGAGAACTTCTCCGGGCCACGTAGTGTGAACGCAAGTAGATGAGCCCTACATCTCATGCCAGTCTCCTGTGCGAGTTGGACAAGGCGAACTCCCTGCTTGAATCCCTGGGTGGGTTAAGTACCCTGCGGGGAAGGATCGTTGCTTGGGAGCCCGGGGCTGGTATCGAGGTGACTGTTCTGTGCATCCACTTCGCAGCTGTTCTCTCTCCGCGGGTTCCCTCCGCCTGCTGCAGCCAAAAGGGACAGCTTAGGGTAAAGATAAAAACCCAGTGTGTAAACGTTCTTGCCTAGCCCTCGCCCCAAGCACAAGCTTATATGCCTCTGGTCAAAGGCTTTCGCCACAAGCTGAACACGTTTGGTCTCATCTAAGCCTCTGAAGCCCGAGTTTACCCAGCTACGAATCAAACTTCAGGAAAGGTGCTCAGGGTGATGCGGACTGCCAAGCGTTTCACCAGGCAGCCCAGATCGAGTACAAACACTTGTGTTTGAAACGGGCAGAGGAAATGGTGTCAAGAGCGCGCCTCCATCTCCCGGGCGACGTACACATTTTCTCCATGAGATGCAAGCCTTTCCTCCAGTGTGAAACGCCTTTACACTCTACACCTCTTGCGCTCGCAGCACGCAGGTGCCACCCGCTCTGAGCATCTTCAAAAGGCACAGGGTCACGCAACGTGTGAACCACCGGGCGCGGGTGCAGCACACACCTAGGTCTTCGCTGTCGGCCTGAGAACACCCACGGCACAGGGCTTCTTTGGTGCACACACGTGGTAGCGGTCGGTGATGCATTCTACTCCGTGAAACCTTCTCGGGGACACAGAGCGTGAGCACACGTAGATTAGCCCTACACCTCATCCCTCTTTCTTGAGTGAGTTGTACTGCTATAAGGCAAAACTCCCTGCTGGAATCTCGGTGTGGCTTAAGTATCCTCCGGGAAGCGATCGCTGCTAGAGACACTGTGCTGTTCTCTAGGACAATGGTCTGTGCCTCCACTGCGCTGCTGTTGTCTCCAAGTCGCTTGCGAAGGCCTTTTCGAAGAGGTTGCTCACAGTGTCGTTTCTTTAGAGTAACCCACAGGCATACGAGGATGCCGGTTCTGTGAAGGAAAATGCTCCCTGCCTCAGCCACTTGGGCGCCGTTTTGTACAGGAAAGGACACTCCGCCTTGAAGGTTCTTCCTTCCGGATTGCCACTCGCACTGGCGATGTCTCCTGAATCTCGCGGGGTTACAGTGCCGTCACAAGGTCCTTATCTCAGGCCTAGAACGGCAGAGCGTCCGGCAGCTTTGAAAGAGACCTTCGGCATTCTTCTGGCCTTCGGGGACGCTCCATGAGGAACAAGCTCCTCAGCAGCATGCGTCTTTAGATCTTTCATGGCAGAACCTCTGTGGGCGACCTCATTCCTCCCCCCACGTGAGAGACACACACAACCTGCCATTAGGGGGTGGAAGGCTTTCGAGTCCAGAAGCGAGGCTGGCGCTCCCACTCAGCATTCCTGCACGGAACTGAGCCCGGGTGCGTGAGACCGTGAGAGGGGGCAAAGACAGGCGTACCAGCGAGCTGTTCACGGTGCACGCTGACGCATCACCCTTCAAGCTCACGTTCATTTCATGGAGAGAACACGAGGCCTTGATGCGCTTTCCTGTGGTACGTAAACTTTGGTCGCGTCCCCTGGTGGGCACATCGGCTCAGGACTGCCCTGTCCCAAAGGCTCCAGGTGTGGAGCCCGACTCTTGGAACTCAGCCTCACGTGGCTCTTTCATGGACGAGACCAGCTCGCAATGGGACCGTTCACGAGCTGGGGACCGTGCTGGCTGTTAGGAGTCGGCACACCAAGAGCCCTCCGAGGGAGAGGAGCTGCTGACGTTTGCCAGCACAGTCTCCAATTCCGAACTGCAACCATTCCCTGTAAGAGGCTCCCGAAAGCTTCGATGCAGTTTCTCAGTTACCTATAAATGGAGGCCAGTCACTTGGCAGACTCCCCCAACGCCCGGCCTCCCAGGCTGCGATACAGACACGCCGACTGCTTCAGCCAACAGGGACAGCTTGGAGTAAAAGTGAGACTCCTACGTGTCAAAGTACTTGCCTGACGCTGGCCAGAAGCTCAAACATTTAGAGCAGGGCATCAAGGCACTTCGCCGCACGCGGAGCAAGTTTGTTCTCATCTCGCCTCTGAATGCCGAGTTTAACCAGCTAGGAAGCAAACTTCGGGAAAGGTACTCAGGGTGCCGCCGATTCAAAATTCTTTCACCAGACGGCCCAAATCGTGTACGCCTCTTTGTATTTTCCATGGGCAGGACAAAATGGTGTCAACCCGCACGCCTCCAGCTGGGGGTGGGTTGGAGTGGGGTGGGGTGGGGTGGGGTGGGGTGGGAGTGGGGGTTGGGCGACGTACACTTTCCCCATGGGAAACAGGCCCACGCCTTCAGTGTGAAAGGCCTCTACGCCTCTCTGCTTTCGCAGCCCAGGCGTAGCCTCAGCTCTGAAAAGCTTCCAGAGCAGGAAGGTCAGAAAACCTTTGAACCACCCAGCAGGTGCAGCACAGAACAAGGGCTTCTCTCTTGGCCTGAGAACACCCACTGCCCAGCGCTCCTTTGTGTACACACGTGGTGGAGGAAGGGTGCTGGATTCGGCTCCGTGAGAACTTCTCCGGGCCACGTAGTGTGAACGCAAGTAGATGAGCCCTACATCTCATGCCAGTCTCCTGTGCGAGTTGGACAAGGCGAACTCCCTGCTTGAATCCCTGGGTGGGTTAAGTACCCTGCGGGGAAGGATCGTTGCTTGGGAGCCCGGGGCTGGTATCGAGGTGACTGTTCTGTGCATCCACTTCGCAGCTGTTCTCTCTCCGCGGGTTCCCTCCGCCTGCTGCAGCCAAAAGGGACAGCTTAGGGTAAAGATAAAAACCCAGTGTGTAAACGTTCTTGCCTAGCCCTCGCCCCAAGCACAAGCACATATGCCTCTGGTCAAAGGCTTTTGCCACAAGCTGAACACGTTTGGTCTCATCTAAGCCTCTGAAGCCCGAGTTTACCCAGCTACGAATCAAACTTCAGGAAAGGTGCTCAGGGTGATGCGGACTGCCAAGCGTTTCACCAGGCAGCCCAGATCGAGTACAAACACTTGTGTTTGAAACGGGCAGAGGAAATGGTGTCAAGAGCGCGCCTCCATCTCCCGGGTGACGTACACATTTTCTCCATGAGATGCAAGCCTTTCCTCCAGTGTGAAAGGCCTTTACACTCTACACCTCTTGCGCTCGCAGCACGCAGGTGCCACCCGCTCTGAGCATCTTCAAAAGGCACAGGGTCACGCAACGTGTGAACCACCGGGCGCGGGTGCAGCACACACCTAGGTCTTCGCTGTCGGCCTGAGAACACCCACGGCACAGGGCTTCTTTGGTGCACACACGTGGTAGCGGTCGGTGATGCATTCTGCTCCGTGAAACCTTCTCGGGGACACAGAGCGTGAGCGCACGTAGATTAGCCCTACACCTCATCCCTCTTTCTTGAGTGAGTTGTACTGCTATAAGGCAAAACTCCCTGCTGGAATCTCGGTGTGGCTTAAGTATCCTCCGGGAAGCGATCGCTGCTAGAGACACTGTGCTGCTCTCTAGGACAATGGTCTGTGCCTCCACTGCGCTGCTGTTGTCTCCAAGTCGCTTGCGAAGGCCTTTTCGAAGAGGTTGCTCACAGTGTCATTTCTTTAGAGTAACCCACAGGCATACGAGGATGGCTGTTCTGTGAAGGAAAATGCTCCCGGCCTCAGCCACTTGGGCGCCGTTTTGTACAGGAAAGAACACTCCACCTTGAAGGTTCTTCCTTCCGGATTACCACTCGCACTGGCGATGTCTCCTGAATCTCATGGGGTTACAGTGCCGTCACAAGGTCCTTATCTCAGGCCTAGAACGGCAGAGCGTCCGGCAGCTTTGAAAGAGACCTTCAGCATGCTTCTGGCCTTCGGGGACGCTCCATGAGGAACAAGCTCCTCAGCAGCGTGCGTCTTTAGATCTTTCATGGCAGAACCTCTGTGGGCGACCTCATTCCTCCCCCCACGTGAGAGACACACACAACCTGCCATTAGGGGGTGGAAGGCTTTCGAGTCCAGAAGCGAGGCTGGCGCTCCCACTCAGCATTCCTGCACGGAACTGAGCCTGGGTGCGTGAGACCGTGAGAGGGGGCAAAGACAGGCGTACCAGCGAGCTGTTCACGGTGCACGCTGACGCATCACCCTTCAAGCTCACGTTCATTTCATGGAGAGAACACGAGGCCTTGATGCGCTTTCCTGTGGTACGTAAACTTTGGTCGTGTCCCCTGGTGGGCACATCGGCTCAGGACTGCCCTGTCCCAAAGGCTCCAGGTGTGGAGCCCGACTCTTGGAGCTCAGCCTCACGTGGCTCTTTCACGGACGAGACCGGCTCGCAATGGGACCGTTCACGAGCTGGGGACCGTGCTGGCTGTTAGGAGTCGGCACACCAAGAGCCCTCCGAGGGAGAGGAGCTGCTGACGTTTGCCAGCACAGTCTCCAATTCCCAACTGCAACCATTCCCTGTAAGAGGCTCCCGAAAGCTTCGACGCAGTTTCTCAGTTAGCTATAAATGGAGGCCAGTCACTTGGCAGACTCCCCCAACGCCCGGCCTCCCAGGCTGCGATACAGACACGCCGACTGCTTCAGCCAACAGGGACAGCTTGGAGTAAAAGTGAGACTCCTACGTGTCAAAGTACTTGCCTGACGCTGGCCAGAAGCTCAAACATTTAGGGCAGGGCATCAAGGCACTTTGCCGCACGCGGAGCAAGTTTGTTCTCATCTCGCCTCTGAATGCCGAGTTTAACCAGCTAGGAAGCAAACTTCGGGAAAGGTACTCAGGGTGCCGCCGATTCAAAATTCTCTCACCAGACAGCCCAAATCGTGTACGCCTCTTTGTATTTTCCATGGGCAGGACAAAATGGTGTCAACCCGCACGCCTCCAGCTGGGGGTGGGTTGGAGTGGGGTGGGGTGGGGTGAGGTGGGGTGGGAGTGGGGATTGGGCGACGTACACTTTCCCCATGGGAAACAGGCCCACGCCTTCAGTGTGAAAGGCCTCTACGCCTCTCTGCTTTCGCAGCCCAGGCGTAGCCTCAGCTCTGAAAAGCTTCCAGAGCAGGAAGGTCAGAAAACCTTTGAACCACCCAGCAGGTGCAGCACAGAACAAGGGCTTCTCTCTTGGCCTGAGAACACCCACTGCCCAGCGCTCCTTTGTGTACACACGTGGTGGAGGAAGGGTGCTGGATTCGGCTCCGTGAGAACTTCTCCGGGCCACGTAGTGTGAACGCAAGTAGATGAGCCCTACATCTCATGCCAGTCTCCTGTGCGAGTTGGACAAGGCGAACTCCCTGCTTGAATCCCTGGGTGGGTTAAGTACCCTGCGGGGAAGGATCGTTGCTTGGGAGCCCGGGGCTGGTATCGAGGTGACTGTTGTGTGCATCCACTTCGCAGCTGTTCTCTCTCCGCGGGTTCCCTCCGCCTGCTGCAGCCAAAAGGGACAGCTTAGGGTAAAGATAAAAACCCAGTGTGTAAACGTTCTTGCCTAGCCCTCGCCCCAAGCACAAGCTTATATGCCTCTGGTCAAAGGCTTTCGCCACAAGCTGAACACGTTTGGTCTCATCTAAGCCTCTGAAGCCCGAGTTTACCCAGCTACGAATCAAACTTCAGGAAAGGTGCTCAGGGTGATGCGGACTGCCAAGCGTTTCACCAGGCAGCCCAGATCGAGTACAAACACTTGTGTTTGAAACGGGCAGAGGAAATGGTGTCAAGAGCGCGCCTCCATCTCCCGGGCGACGTACACATTTTCTCCATGAGATGCAAGCCTTTCCTCCAGTGTGAAACGCCTTTACACTCTACACCTCTTGCGCTCGCAGCACGCAGGTGCCACCCGCTCTGAGCATCTTCAAAAGGCACAGGGTCACGCAACGTGTGAACCACCGGGCGCGGGTGCAGCACACACCTAGGTCTTCGCTGTCGGCCTGAGAACACCCACGGCACAGGGCTTCTTTGGTGCACACACGTGGTAGCGGTCGGTGATGCATTCTACTCCGTGAAACCTTCTCGGGGACACAGAGCGTGAGCACACGTAGATTAGCCCTACACCTCATCCCTCTTTCTTGAGTGAGTTGTACTGCTATAAGGCAAAACTCCCTGCTGGAATCTCGGTGTGGCTTAAGTATCCTCCGGGAAGCGATCGCTGCTAGAGACACTGTGCTGTTCTCTAGGACAATGGTCTGTGCCTCCACTGCGCTGCTGTTGTCTCCAAGTCGCTTGCGAAGGCCTTTTCGAAGAGGTTGCTCACAGTGTCGTTTCTTTAGAGTAACCCACAGGCATACGAGGATGCCGGTTCTGTGAAGGAAAATGCTCCCTGCCTCAGCCACTTGGGCGCCGTTTTGTACAGGAAAGGACACTCCGCCTTGAAGGTTCTTCCTTCCGGATTGCCACTCGCACTGGCGATGTCTCCTGAATCTCGCGGGGTTACAGTGCCGTCACAAGGTCCTTATCTCAGGCCTAGAACGGCAGAGCGTCCGGCAGCTTTGAAAGAGACCTTCGGCATTCTTCTGGCCTTCGGGGACGCTCCATGAGGAACAAGCTCCTCAGCAGCGTGCGTCTTTAGATCTTTCATGGCAGAACCTCTGTGGGCGACCTCATTCCTCCCCCCACGTGAGAGACACACACAACCTGCCATTAGGGGGTGGAAGGCTTTCGAGTCCAGAAGCGAGGCTGGCGCTCCCACTCAGCATTCCTGCACGGAACTGAGCCCGGGTGCGTGAGACCGTGAGAGGGGGCAAAGACAGGCGTACCAGCGAGCTGTTCACGGTGCACGCTGACGCATCACCCTTCAAGCTCACGTTCATTTCATGGAGAGAACACGAGGCCTTGATGCGCTTTCCTGTGGTACGTAAACTTTGGTCGCGTCCCCTGGTGGGCACATCGGCTCAGGACTGCCCTGTCCCAAAGGCTCCAGGTGTGGAGCCCGACTCTTGGAACTCAGCCTCACGTGGCTCTTTCATGGACGAGACCAGCTCGCAATGGGACCGTTCACGAGCTGGGGACCGTGCTGGCTGTTAGGAGTCGGCACACCAAGAGCCCTCCGAGGGAGAGGAGCTGCTGACGTTTGCCAGCACAGTCTCCAATTCCGAACTGCAACCATTCCCTGTAAGAGGCTCCCGAAAGCTTCGATGCAGTTTCTCAGTTACCTATAAATGGAGGCCAGTCACTTGGCAGACTCCCCCAACGCCCGGCCTCCCAGGCTGCGATACAGACACGCCGACTGCTTCAGCCAACAGGGACAGCTTGGAGTAAAAGTGAGACTCCTACGTGTCAAAGTACTTGCCTGACGCTGGCCAGAAGCTCAAACATTTAGAGCAGGGCATCAAGGCACTTCGCCGCACGCGGAGCAAGTTTGTTCTCATCTCGCCTCTGAATGCCGAGTTTAACCAGCTAGGAAGCAAACTTCGGGAAAGGTACTCAGGGTGCCGCCGATTCAAAATTCTTTCACCAGACGGCCCAAATCGTGTACGCCTCTTTGTATTTTCCATGGGCAGGACAAAATGGTGTCAACCCGCACGCCTCCAGCTGGGGGTGGGTTGGAGTGGGGTGGGGTGGGGTGGGGTGGGGTGGGAGTGGGGGTTGGGCGACGTACACTTTCCCCATGGGAAACAGGCCCACGCCTTCAGTGTGAAAGGCCTCTACGCCTCTCTGCTTTCGCAGCCCAGGCGTAGCCTCAGCTCTGAAAAGCTTCCAGAGCAGGAAGGTCAGAAAACCTTTGAACCACCCAGCAGGTGCAGCACAGAACAAGGGCTTCTCTCTTGGCCTGAGAACACCCACTGCCCAGCGCTCCTTTGTGTACACACGTGGTGGAGGAAGGGTGCTGGATTCGGCTCCGTGAGAACTTCTCCGGGCCACGTAGTGTGAACGCAAGTAGATGAGCCCTACATCTCATGCCAGTCTCCTGTGCGAGTTGGACAAGGCGAACTCCCTGCTTGAATCCCTGGGTGGGTTAAGTACCCTGCGGGGAAGGATCGTTGCTTGGGAGCCCGGGGCTGGTATCGAGGTGACTGTTCTGTGCATCCACTTCGCAGCTGTTCTCTCTCCGCGGGTTCCCTCCGCCTGCTGCAGCCAAAAGGGACAGCTTAGGGTAAAGATAAAAACCCAGTGTGTAAACGTTCTTGCCTAGCCCTCGCCCCAAGCACAAGCACATATGCCTCTGGTCAAAGGCTTTTGCCACAAGCTGAACACGTTTGGTCTCATCTAAGCCTCTGAAGCCCGAGTTTACCCAGCTACGAATCAAACTTCAGGAAAGGTGCTCAGGGTGATGCGGACTGCCAAGCGTTTCACCAGGCAGCCCAGATCGAGTACAAACACTTGTGTTTGAAACGGGCAGAGGAAATGGTGTCAAGAGCGCGCCTCCATCTCCCGGGTGACGTACACATTTTCTCCATGAGATGCAAGCCTTTCCTCCAGTGTGAAAGGCCTTTACACTCTACACCTCTTGCGCTCGCAGCACGCAGGTGCCACCCGCTCTGAGCATCTTCAAAAGGCACAGGGTCACGCAACGTGTGAACCACCGGGCGCGGGTGCAGCACACACCTAGGTCTTCGCTGTCGGCCTGAGAACACCCACGGCACAGGGCTTCTTTGGTGCACACACGTGGTAGCGGTCGGTGATGCATTCTGCTCCGTGAAACCTTCTCGGGGACACAGAGCGTGAGCGCACGTAGATTAGCCCTACACCTCATCCCTCTTTCTTGAGTGAGTTGTACTGCTATAAGGCAAAACTCCCTGCTGGAATCTCGGTGTGGCTTAAGTATCCTCCGGGAAGCGATCGCTGCTAGAGACACTGTGCTGCTCTCTAGGACAATGGTCTGTGCCTCCACTGCGCTGCTGTTGTCTCCAAGTCGCTTGCGAAGGCCTTTTCGAAGAGGTTGCTCACAGTGTCATTTCTTTAGAGTAACCCACAGGCATACGAGGATGGCTGTTCTGTGAAGGAAAATGCTCCCGGCCTCAGCCACTTGGGCGCCGTTTTGTACAGGAAAGAACACTCCGCCTTGAAGGTTCTTCCTTCCGGATTACCACTCGCACTGGCGATGTCTCCTGAATCTCATGGGGTTACAGTGCCGTCACAAGGTCCTTATCTCAGGCCTAGAACGGCAGAGCGTCCGGCAGCTTTGAAAGAGACCTTCAGCATGCTTCTGGCCTTCGGGGACGCTCCATGAGGAACAAGCTCCTCAGCAGCGTGCGTCTTTAGATCTTTCATGGCAGAACCTCTGTGGGCGACCTCATTCCTCCCCCCACGTGAGAGACACACACAACCTGCCATTAGGGGGTGGAAGGCTTTCGAGTCCAGAAGCGAGGCTGGCGCTCCCACTCAGCATTCCTGCACGGAACTGAGCCTGGGTGCGTGAGACCGTGAGAGGGGGCAAAGACAGGCGTACCAGCGAGCTGTTCACGGTGCACGCTGACGCATCACCCTTCAAGCTCACGTTCATTTCATGGAGAGAACACGAGGCCTTGATGCGCTTTCCTGTGGTACGTAAACTTTGGTCGTGTCCCCTGGTGGGCACATCGGCTCAGGACTGCCCTGTCCCAAAGGCTCCAGGTGTGGAGCCCGACTCTTGGAGCTCAGCCTCACGTGGCTCTTTCACGGACGAGACCGGCTCGCAATGGGACCGTTCACGAGCTGGGGACCGTGCTGGCTGTTAGGAGTCGGCACACCAAGAGCCCTCCGAGGGAGAGGAGCTGCTGACGTTTGCCAGCACAGTCTCCAATTCCCAACTGCAACCATTCCCTGTAAGAGGCTCCCGAAAGCTTCGACGCAGTTTCTCAGTTAGCTATAAATGGAGGCCAGTCACTTGGCAGACTCCCCCAACGCCCGGCCTCCCAGGCTGCGATACAGACACGCCGACTGCTTCAGCCAACAGGGACAGCTTGGAGTAAAAGTGAGACTCCTACGTGTCAAAGTACTTGCCTGACGCTGGCCAGAAGCTCAAACATTTAGGGCAGGGCATCAAGGCACTTTGCCGCACGCGGAGCAAGTTTGTTCTCATCTCGCCTCTGAATGCCGAGTTTAACCAGCTAGGAAGCAAACTTCGGGAAAGGTACTCAGGGTGCCGCCGATTCAAAATTCTCTCACCAGACAGCCCAAATCGTGTACGCCTCTTTGTATTTTCCATGGGCAGGACAAAATGGTGTCAACCCGCACGCCTCCAGCTGGGGGTGGGTTGGAGTGGGGTGGGGTGGGGTGAGGTGGGGTGGGAGTGGGGATTGGGCGACGTACACTTTCCCCATGGGAAACAGGCCCACGCCTTCAGTGTGAAAGGCCTCTACGCCTCTCTGCTTTCGCAGCCCAGGCGTAGCCTCAGCTCTGAAAAGCTTCCAGAGCAGGAAGGTCAGAAAACCTTTGAACCACCCAGCAGGTGCAGCACAGAACAAGGGCTTCTCTCTTGGCCTGAGAACACCCACTGCCCAGCGCTCCTTTGTGTACACACGTGGTGGAGGAAGGGTGCTGGATTCGGCTCCGTGAGAACTTCTCCGGGCCACGTAGTGTGAACGCAAGTAGATGAGCCCTACATCTCATGCCAGTCTCCTGTGCGAGTTGGACAAGGCGAACTCCCTGCTTGAATCCCTGGGTGGGTTAAGTACCCTGCGGGGAAGGATCGTTGCTTGGGAGCCCGGGGCTGGTATCGAGGTGACTGTTGTGTGCATCCACTTCGCAGCTGTTCTCTCTCCGCGGGTTCCCTCCGCCTGCTGCAGCCAAAAGGGACAGCTTAGGGTAAAGATAAAAACCCAGTGTGTAAACGTTCTTGCCTAGCCCTCGCCCCAAGCACAAGCTTATATGCCTCTGGTCAAAGGCTTTCGCCACAAGCTGAACACGTTTGGTCTCATCTAAGCCTCTGAAGCCCGAGTTTACCCAGCTACGAATCAAACTTCAGGAAAGGTGCTCAGGGTGATGCGGACTGCCAAGCGTTTCACCAGGCAGCCCAGATCGAGTACAAACACTTGTGTTTGAAACGGGCAGAGGAAATGGTGTCAAGAGCGCGCCTCCATCTCCCGGGCGACGTACACATTTTCTCCATGAGATGCAAGCCTTTCCTCCAGTGTGAAACGCCTTTACACTCTACACCTCTTGCGCTCGCAGCACGCAGGTGCCACCCGCTCTGAGCATCTTCAAAAGGCACAGGGTCACGCAACGTGTGAACCACCGGGCGCGGGTGCAGCACACACCTAGGTCTTCGCTGTCGGCCTGAGAACACCCACGGCACAGGGCTTCTTTGGTGCACACACGTGGTAGCGGTCGGTGATGCATTCTACTCCGTGAAACCTTCTCGGGGACACAGAGCGTGAGCACACGTAGATTAGCCCTACACCTCATCCCTCTTTCTTGAGTGAGTTGTACTGCTATAAGGCAAAACTCCCTGCTGGAATCTCGGTGTGGCTTAAGTATCCTCCGGGAAGCGATCGCTGCTAGAGACACTGTGCTGCTCTCTAGGACAATGGTCTGTGCCTCCACTGCGCTGCTGTTGTCTCCAAGTCGCTTGCGAAGGCCTTTTCGAAGAGGTTGCTCACAGTGTCGTTTCTTTAGAGTAACCCACAGGCATACGAGGATGCCGGTTCTGTGAAGGAAAATGCTCCCTGCCTCAGCCACTTGGGCGCCGTTTTGTACAGGAAAGGACACTCCGCCTTGAAGGTTCTTCCTTCCGGATTGCCACTCGCACTGGCGATGTCTCCTGAATCTCGCGGGGTTACAGTGCCGTCACAAGGTCCTTATCTCAGGCCTAGAACGGCAGAGCGTCCGGCAGCTTTGAAAGAGACCTTCGGCATTCTTCTGGCCTTCGGGGACGCTCCATGAGGAACAAGCTCCTCAGCAGCGTGCGTCTTTAGATCTTTCATGGCAGAACCTCTGTGGGCGACCTCATTCCTCCCCCCACGTGAGAGACACACACAACCTGCCATTAGGGGGTGGAAGGCTTTCGAGTCCAGAAGCGAGGCTGGCGCTCCCACTCAGCATTCCTGCACGGAACTGAGCCCGGGTGCGTGAGACCGTGAGAGGGGGCAAAGACAGGCGTACCAGCGAGCTGTTCACGGTGCACGCTGACGCATCACCCTTCAAGCTCACGTTCATTTCATGGAGAGAACACGAGGCCTTGATGCGCTTTCCTGTGGTACGTAAACTTTGGTCGCGTCCCCTGGTGGGCACATCGGCTCAGGACTGCCCTGTCCCAAAGGCTCCAGGTGTGGAGCCCGACTCTTGGAACTCAGCCTCACGTGGCTCTTTCATGGACGAGACCAGCTCGCAATGGGACCGTTCACGAGCTGGGGACCGTGCTGGCTGTTAGGAGTCGGCACACCAAGAGCCCTCCGAGGGAGAGGAGCTGCTGACGTTTGCCAGCACAGTCTCCAATTCCGAACTGCAACCATTCCCTGTAAGAGGCTCCCGAAAGCTTCGATGCAGTTTCTCAGTTACCTATAAATGGAGGCCAGTCACTTGGCAGACTCCCCCAACGCCCGGCCTCCCAGGCTGCGATACAGACACGCCGACTGCTTCAGCCAACAGGGACAGCTTGGAGTAAAAGTGAGACTCCTACGTGTCAAAGTACTTGCCTGACGCTGGCCAGAAGCTCAAACATTTAGAGCAGGGCATCAAGGCACTTCGCCGCACGCGGAGCAAGTTTGTTCTCATCTCGCCTCTGAATTCCGAGTTTAACCAGCTAGGAAGCAAACTTCGGGAAAGGTACTCAGGGTGCCGCCGATTCAAAATTCTTTCACCAGACGGCCCAAATCGTGTACGCCTCTTTGTATTTTCCATGGGCAGGACAAAATGGTGTCAACCCGCATGCCTCCAGCTGGGGGTGGGTTGGAGTGGGGTGGGGTGGGGTGGGGTGGGGTGGGAGTGGGGGTTGGGCGACGTACACTTTCCCCATGGGAAACAGGCCCACGCCTTCAGTGTGAAAGGCCTCTACGCCTCTCTGCTTTCGCAGCCCAGGCGTAGCCTCAGCTCTGAAAAGCTTCCAGAGCAGGAAGGTCAGAAAACCTTTGAACCACCCAGCAGGTGCAGCACAGAACAAGGGCTTCTCTCTTGGCCTGAGAACACCCACTGCCCAGCGCTCCTTTGTGTACACACGTGGTGGAGGAAGGGTGCTGGATTCGGCTCCGTGAGAACTTCTCCGGGCCACGTAGTGTGAACGCAAGTAGATGAGCCCTACATCTCATGCCAGTCTCCTGTGCGAGTTGGACAAGGCGAACTCCCTGCTTGAATCCCTGGGTGGGTTAAGTACCCTGCGGGGAAGGATCGTTGCTTGGGAGCCCGGGGCTGGTATCGAGGTGACTGTTCTGTGCATCCACTTCGCAGCTGTTCTCTCTCCGCGGGTTCCCTCCGCCTGCTGCAGCCAAAAGGGACAGCTTAGGGTAAAGATAAAAACCCAGTGTGTAAACGTTCTTGCCTAGCCCTCGCCCCAAGCACAAGCTTATATGCCTCTGGTCAAAGGCTTTTGCCACAAGCTGAACACGTTTGGTCTCATCTAAGCCTCTGAAGCCCGAGTTTACCCAGCTACGAATCAAACTTCAGGAAAGGTGCTCAGGGTGATGCGGACTGCCAAGCGTTTCACCAGGCAGCCCAGATCGAGTACAAACACTTGTGTTTGAAACGGGCAGAGGAAATGGTGTCAAGAGCGCGCCTCCATCTCCCGGGCGACGTACACATTTTCTCCATGAGATGCAAGCCTTTCCTCCAGTGTGAAAGGCCTTTACACTCTACACCTCTTGCGCTCGCAGCACGCAGGTGCCACCCGCTCTGAGCATCTTCAAAAGGCACAGGGTCACGCAACGTGTGAACCACCGGGCGCGGGTGCAGCACACACCTAGGTCTTCGCTGTCGGCCTGAGAACACCCACGGCACAGGGCTTCTTTGGTGCACACACGTGGTAGCGGTCGGTGATGCATTCTGCTCCGTGAAACCTTCTCGGGGACACAGAGCGTGAGCGCACGTAGATTAGCCCTACACCTCATCCCTCTTTCTTGAGTGAGTTGTACTGCTATAAGGCAAAACTCCCTGCTGGAATCTCGGTGTGGCTTAAGTATCCTCCGGGAAGCGATCGCTGCTAGAGACACTGTGCTGCTCTCTAGGACAATGGTCTGTGCCTCCACTGCGCTGCTGTTGTCTCCAAGTCGCTTGCGAAGGCCTTTTCGAAGAGGTTGCTCACAGTGTCGTTTCTTTAGAGTAACCCACAGGCATACGAGGATGGCTGTTCTGTGAAGGAAAATGCTCCCGGCCTCAGCCACTTGGGCGCCGTTTTGTACAGGAAAGAACACTCCGCCTTGAAGGTTCTTCCTTCCGGATTACCACTCGCACTGGCGATGTCTCCTGAATCTCATGGGGTTACAGTGCCGTCACAAGGTCCTTATCTCAGGCCTAGAACGGCAGAGCGTCCGGCAGCTTTGAAAGAGACCTTCAGCATGCTTCTGGCCTTCGGGGACGCTCCATGAGGAACAAGCTCCTCAGCAGCGTGCGTCTTTAGATCTTTCATGGCAGAACCTCTGTGGGCGACCTCATTCCTCCCCCCACGTGAAAGACACACACAACCTGCCATTAGGGGGTGGAAGGCTTTCGAGTCCAGAAGCGAGGCTGGCGCTCCCACTCAGCATTCCTGCACGGAACTGAGCCCGGGTGCGTGAGACCGTGAGAGGGGGCAAAGACAGGCGTACCAGCGAGCTGTTCACGGTGCACGCTGACGCATCACCCTTCAAGCTCACGTTCATTTCATGGAGAGAACACGAGGCCTTGATGCGCTTTCCTGTGGTACGTAAACTTTGGTCGCGTCCCCTGGTGGGCACATCGGCTCAGGACTGCCCTGTCCCAAAGGCTCCAGGTGTGGAGCCCGACTCTTGGAGCTCAGCCTCACGTGGCTCTTTCACGGACGAGACCGGCTCGCAATGGGACCGTTCACGAGCTGGGGACCGTGCTGGCTGTTAGGAGTCGGCACACCAAGAGCCCTCCGAGGGAGAGGAGCTGCTGACGTTTGCCAGCACAGTCTCCAATTCCCAACTGCAACCATTCCCTGTAAGAGGCTCCCGAAAGCTTCGACGCAGTTTCTCAGTTAGCTATAAATGGAGGCCAGTCACTTGGCAGACTCCCCCAACGCCCGGCCTCCCAGGCTGCGATACAGACACGCCGACTGCTTCAGCCAACAGGGACAGCTTGGAGTAAAAGTGAGACTCCTACGTGTCAAAGTACTTGCCTGACGCTGGCCAGAAGCTCAAACATTTAGGGCAGGGCATCAAGGCACTTCGCCGCACGCGGAGCAAGTTTGTTCTCATCTCGCCTCTGAATGCCGAGTTTAACCAGCTAGGAAGCAAACTTCGGGAAAGGTACTCAGGGTGCCGCCGATTCAAAATTCTTTCACCAGACGGCCCAAATCGTGTACGCCTCTTTGTATTTTCCATGGGCAGGACAAAATGGTGTCAACCCGCACGCCTCCAGCTGGGGGTGGGTTGGAGTGGGGTGGGGTGGGGTGGGGTGGGGTGGGAGTGGGGGTTGGGCGACGTACACTTTCCCCATGGGAAACAGGCCCACGCCTTCAGTGTGAAAGGCCTCTACGCCTCTCTGCTTTCGCAGCCCAGGCGTAGCCTCAGCTCTGAAAAGCTTCCAGAGCAGGAAGGTCAGAAAACCTTTGAACCACCCAGCAGGTGCAGCACAGAACAAGGGCTTCTCTCTTGGCCTGAGAACACCCACTGCCCAGCGCTCCTTTGTGTACACACGTGGTGGAGGAAGGGTGCTGGATTCGGCTCCGTGAGAACTTCTCCGGGCCACGTAGTGTGAACGCAAGTAGATGAGCCCTACATCTCATGCCAGTCTCCTGTGCGAGTTGGACAAGGCGAACTCCCTGCTTGAATCCCTGGGTGGGTTAAGTACCCTGCGGGGAAGGATCGTTGCTTGGGAGCCCGGGGCTGGTATCGAGGTGACTGTTCTGTGCATCCACTTCGCAGCTGTTCTCTCTCCGCGGGTTCCCTCCGCCTGCTGCAGCCAAAAGGGACAGCTTAGGGTAAAGATAAAAACCCAGTGTGTAAACGTTCTTGCCTAGCCCTCGCCCCAAGCACAAGCTTATATGCCTCTGGTCAAAGGCTTTTGCCACAAGCTGAACACGTTTGGTCTCATCTAAGCCTCTGAAGCCCGAGTTTACCCAGCTACGAATCAAACTTCAGGAAAGGTGCTCAGGGTGATGCGGACTGCCAAGCGTTTCACCAGGCAGCCCAGATCGAGTACAAACACTTGTGTTTGAAACGGGCAGAGGAAATGGTGTCAAGAGCGCGCCTCCATCTCCCGGGCGACGTACACATTTTCTCCATGAGATGCAAGCCTTTCCTCCAGTGTGAAAGGCCTTTACGCTCTACACCTCTTGCGCTCGCAGCACGCAGGTGCCACCCGCTCTGAGCATCTTCAAAAGGCACAGGGTCACGCAACGTGTGAACCACCGGGCGCGGGTGCAGCACACACCTAGGTCTTCGCTGTCGGCCTGAGAACACCCACGGCACAGGGCTTCTTTGGTGCACACACGTGGTAGCGGTCGGTGATGCATTCTGCTCCGTGAAACCTTCTCGGGGACACAGAGCGTGAGCGCACGTAGATTAGCCCTACACCTCATCCCTCTTTCTTGAGTGAGTTGTACTGCTATAAGGCAAAACTCCCTGCTGGAATCTCGGTGTGGCTTAAGTATCCTCCGGGAAGCGATCGCTGCTAGAGACACTGTGCTGCTCTCTAGGACAATGGTCTGTGCCTCCACTGCGCTGCTGTTGTCTCCAAGTCGCTTGCGAAGGCCTTTTCGAAGAGGTTGCTCACAGTGTCGTTTCTTTAGAGTAACCCACAGGCATACGAGGATGGCTGTTCTGTGAAGGAAAATGCTCCCGGCCTCAGCCACTTGGGCGCCGTTTTGTACAGGAAAGAACACTCCGCCTTGAAGGTTCTTCCTTCCGGATTACCACTCGCACTGGCGATGTCTCCTGAATCTCATGGGGTTACAGTGCCGTCACAAGGTCCTTATCTCAGGCCTAGAACGGCAGAGCGTCCGGCAGCTTTGAAAGAGACCTTCAGCATGCTTCTGGCCTTCGGGGACGCTCCATGAGGAACAAGCTCCTCAGCAGCGTGCGTCTTTAGATCTTTCATGGCAGAACCTCTGTGGGCGACCTCATTCCTCCCCCCACGTGAGAGACACACACAACCTGCCATTAGGGGGTGGAAGGCTTTCGAGTCCAGAAGCGAGGCTGGCGCTCCCACTCAGCATTCCTGCACGGAACTGAGCCCGGGTGCGTGAGACCGTGAGAGGGGGCAAAGACAGGCGTACCAGCGAGCTGTTCACGGTGCACGCTGACGCATCACCCTTCAAGCTCACGTTCATTTCATGGAGAGAACACGAGGCCTTGATGCGCTTTCCTGTGGTACGTAAACTTTGGTCGCGTCCCCTGGTGGGCACATCGGCTCAGGACTGCCCTGTCCCAAAGGCTCCAGGTGTGGAGCCCGACTCTTGGAGCTCAGCCTCACGTGGCTCTTTCACGGACGAGACCGGCTCGCAATGGGACCGTTCACGAGCTGGGGACCGTGCTGGCTGTTAGGAGTCGGCACACCAAGAGCCCTCCGAGGGAGAGGAGCTGCTGACGTTTGCCAGCACAGTCTCCAATTCCCAACTGCAACCATTCCCTGTAAGAGGCTCCCGAAAGCTTCGACGCAGTTTCTCAGTTAGCTATAAATGGAGGCCAGTCACTTGGCAGACTCCCCCAACGCCCGGCCTCCCAGGCTGCGATACAGACACGCCGACTGCTTCAGCCAACAGGGACAGCTTGGAGTAAAAGTGAGACTCCTACGTGTCAAAGTACTTGCCTGACGCTGGCCAGAAGCTCAAACATTTAGGGCAGGGCATCAAGGCACTTCGCCGCACGCGGAGCAAGTTTGTTCTCATCTCGCCTCTGAATGCCGAGTTTAACCAGCTAGGAAGCAAACTTCGGGAAAGGTACTCAGGGTGCCGCCGATTCAAAATTCTTTCACCAGACGGCCCAAATCGTGTACGCCTCTTTGTATTTTCCATGGGCAGGACAAAATGGTGTCAACCCGCATGCCTCCAGCTGGGGGTGGGTTGGAGTGGGGTGGGGTGGGGTGGGGTGGGGTGGGAGTGGGGGTTGGGCGACGTACACTTTCCCCATGGGAAACAGGCCCACGCCTTCAGTGTGAAAGGCCTCTACGCCTCTCTGCTTTCGCAGCCCAGGCGTAGCCTCAGCTCTGAAAAGCTTCCAGAGCAGGAAGGTCAGAAAACCTTTGAACCACCCAGCAGGTGCAGCACAGAACAAGGGCTTCTCTCTTGGCCTGAGAACACCCACTGCCCAGCGCTCCTTTGTGTACACACGTGGTGGAGGAAGGGTGCTGGATTCGGCTCCGTGAGAACTTCTCCGGGCCACGTAGTGTGAACGCAAGTAGATGAGCCCTACATCTCATGCCAGTCTCCTGTGCGAGTTGGACAAGGCGAACTCCCTGCTTGAATCCCTGGGTGGGTTAAGTACCCTGCGGGGAAGGATCGTTGCTTGGGAGCCCGGGGCTGGTATCGAGGTGACTGTTGTGTGCATCCACTTCGCAGCTGTTCTCTCTCCGCGGGTTCCCTCCGCCTGCTGCAGCCAAAAGGGACAGCTTAGGGTAAAGATAAAAACCCAGTGTGTAAACGTTCTTGCCTAGCCCTCGCCACAAGCACAAGCTTATATGCCTCTGGTCAAAGGCTTTTGCCACAAGCTGAACACGTTTGGTCTCATCTAAGCCTCTGAAGCCCGAGTTTACACAGCTACGAATCAAACTTCAGGAAAGGTGCTCAGGGTGATGCGGACTGCCAAGCGTTTCACCAGGCAGCCCAGATCGAGTACAAACACTTGTGTTTGAAACGGGCAGAGGAAATGGTGTCAAGAGCGCGCCTCCATCTCCCGGGCGACGTACACATTTTCTCCATGAGATGCAAGCCTTTCCTCCAGTGTGAAAGGCCTTTACACTCTACACCTCTTGCGCTCTCAGCACACAGGTGCCACCCGCTCTGAGCATCTTCAAAAGGCACAGGGTCACTCAACGTGTGAACCACCGGGCGCGGGTGCAGCACACACCTAGGTCTTCGCTGTCGGCCTGAGAACACCCACGGCACAGGGCTTCTTTGGTGCACACACCTGGTAGCGGTCGGTGATGCATTCTGCTCCGTGAAACCTTCTCGGGGACACAGAGCGTGAGCGCACGTAGATTAGCCCTACACCTCATCCCTCTTTCTTGAGTGAGTTGTACTGCTATAAGGCAAAACTCCCTGCTGGAATCTCGGTGTGGCTTAAGTATCCTCCGGGAAGCGATCGCTGCTAGAGACACTGTGCTGCTCTCTAGGACAATGGTCTGTGCCTCCACTGCGCTGCTGTTGTCTCCAAGTCGCTTGCGAAGGCCTTTTCGAAGAGGTTGCTCACAGTGTCGTTTCTTTAGAGTAACCCACAGGCATACGAGGATGCCGGTTCTGTGAAGGAAAATGCTCCCTGCCTCAGCCACTTGGGCGCCGTTTTGTACAGGAAAGGACACTCCGCCTTGAAGGTTCCTCCTTCCGGATTGCCACTCGCACTGGCGATGTCTCCTGAATCTCGCGGGGTTACAGTGCCGTCACAAGGTCCTTATCTCAGGCCTAGAACGGCAGAGCGTCCGGCAGCTTTGAAAGAGACCTTCGGCATGCTTCTGGCCTTCGGGGACGCTCCATGAGGAACAAGCTCCTCAGCAGCGTGCGTCTTTAGATCTTTCATGGCAGAACCTCTGTGGGCGACCTCATTCCTCCCCCCACGTGAGAGACACACACAACCTGCCATTAGGGGGTGGAAGGCTTTCGAGTCCAGAAGCGAGGCTGGCGCTCCCACTCAGCATTCCTGCACGGAACTGAGCCCGGGTGCGTGAGACCGTGAGAGGGGGCAAAGACAGGCGTACCAGCGAGCTGTTCACGGTGCACGCTGACGCATCACCCTTCAAGCTCACGTTCATTTCATGGAGAGAACAGGAGGCCTTGATGCGCTTTCCTGTGGTACGTAAACTTTGGTCGCGTCCCCTGGTGGGCACATCGGCTCAGGACTGCCCTGTCCCAAAGGCTCCAGGTGTGGAGCCCGACTGTTGGAGCTCAGCCTCACGTGGCTCTTTCACGGACGAGACCGGCTCGCAATGGGACCATTCACGAGCTGGGGACCGTGCTGGCTGTTAGGAGTCGGCACACCAAGAGCCCTCCGAGGGAGAGGAGCTGCTGACGTTTGCCAGCACAGTCTCCAATTCCCAACTGCAACCATTCCCTGTAAGAGGCTCCCGAAAGCTTCGACGCAGTTTCTCAGTTAGCTATAAATGGAGGCCAGTCACTTGGCAGACTCCCCCAACGCCCAGCCTCCCAGGCTGCGATACAGACACGCCGACTGCTTCAGCCAACAGGGACAGCTTGGAGTAAAAGGGAGACTCCTACGTGTCAAAGTACTTGCCTGACGCTGGCCAGAAGCTCAAACATTTAGGACAGGGCATCAAGGCACTTCGCCGCACGCGGAGCAAGTTTGTTCTCATCTCGCCTCTGAATGCCGAGTTTAACCAGCTAGGAAGCAAACTTCGGGAAAGGTACTCAGGGTGCCGCCGATTCAAAATTCTTTCACCAGACAGCCCAAATCGTGTACGCCTCTTTGTATTTTCCATGGGCAGGACAAAATGGTGTCAACCCGCACGCCTCCAGCTGGGGGTGGGTTGGAGTGGGGTGGGGTGGGGTGGGGTGGGGTGGGAGTGGGGGTTGGGCGACGTACACTTTCCCCATGGGAAACAGGCCCACGCCTTCAGTGTGAAAGGCCTCTACGCCTCTCTGCTTTCGCAGCCCAGGCGTAGCCTCAGCTCTGAAAAGCTTCCAGAGCAGGAAGGTCAGAAAACCTTTGAACCACCCAGCAGGTGCAGCACAGAACAAGGGCTTCTCTCTTGGCCTGAGAACACCCACTGCCCAGCGCTCCTTTGTGTACACACGTGGTGGAGGAAGGGTGCTGGATTCGGCTCCGTGAGAACTTCTCCGGGCCACGTAGTGTGAACGCAAGTAGATGAGCCCTACATCTCATGCCAGTCTCCTGTGCGAGTTGGACAAGGCGAACTCCCTGCTTGAATCCCTGGGTGGGTTAAGTACCCTGTGGGGAAGGATCGTTGCTTGGGAGCCCGGGGCTGGTATCGAGGTGACTGTTGTGTGCATCCACTTCGCAGCTGTTCTCTCTCCGCGGGTTCCCTCCGCCTGCTGCAGCCAAAAGGGACAGCTTAGGGTAAAGATAAAAACCCAGTGTGTAAACGTTCTTGCCTAGCCCTCGCCCCAAGCACAAGCACATATGCCTCTGGTCAAAGGCTTTTGCCACAAGCTGAACACGTTTGGTCTCATCTAAGCCTCTGAAGCCCGAGTTTACCCAGCTACGAATCAAACTTCAGGAAAGGTGCTCAGGGTGATGCGGACTGCCAAGCGTTTCACCAGGCAGCCCAGATCGAGTACAAACACTTGTGTTTGAAACGGGCAGAGGAAATGGTGTCAAGAGCGCGCCTCCATCTCCCGGGCGACGTACACATTTTCTCCATGAGATGCAAGCCTTTCCTCCAGTGTGAAAGGCCTTTACACTCTACACCTCTTGCGCTCGCAGCACGCAGGTTCCACCCGCTCTGAGCATCTTCAAAAGGCACAGGGTCACGCAACGTGTGAACCACCGGGCGCGGGTGCAGCACACACCTAGGTCTTCGCTGTCGGCCTGAGAACACCCACGGCACAGGGCTTCTTTGGTGCACACACGTGGTAGCGGTCGGTGATGCATTCTGCTCCGTGAATCCTTCTCGGGGACACAGAGCGTGAGCGCACGTAGATTAGCCCTACACCTCATCCCTCTTTCTTGAGTGAGTTGTACTGCTATAAGGCAAAACTCCCTGCTGGAATCTCGGTGTGGCTTAAGTATCCTCCGGGAAGCGATCGCTGCTAGAGACACTGTGCTGCTCTCTAGGACAATGGTCTGTGCCTCCACTGCGCTGCTGTTGTCTCCAAGTCGCTTGCGAAGGCCTTTTCGAAGAGGTTGCTCACAGTGTCGTTTCTTTAGAGTAACCCACAGGCATACGAGGATGCCGGTTCTGTGAAGGAAAATGCTCCCTGCCTCAGCCACTTGGGCGCCGTTTTGTACAGGAAAGGACACTCCGCCTTGAAGGTTCCTCCTTCCGGATTGCCACTCGCACTGGCGATGTCTCCTGAATCTCGCGGGGTTACAGTGCCGTCACAAGGTCCTTATCTCAGGCCTAGAACGGCAGAGCGTCCGGCAGCTTTGAAAGAGACCTTCGGCATGCTTCTGGCCTTCGGGGACGCTCCATGAGGAACAAGCTCCTCAGCAGCGTGCGTCTTTAGATCTTTCATGGCAGAACCTCTGTGGGCGACCTCATTCCTCCCCCCACGTGAGAGACACACACAACCTGCCATTAGGGGGTGGAAGGCTTTCGAGTCCAGAAGCGAGGCTGGCGCTCCCACTCAGCATTCCTGCACGGAACTGAGCCCGGGTGCGTGAGACCGTGAGAGGGGGCAAAGACAGGCGTACCAGCGAGCTGTTCACGGTGCACGCTGACGCATCACCCTTCAAGCTCACGTTCATTTCATGGAGAGAACACGAGGCCTTGATGCGCTTTCCTGTGGTACGTAAACTTTGGTCGCGTCCCCTGGTGGGCACATCGGCTCAGGACTGCCCTGTCCCAAAGGCTCCAGGTGTGGAGCCCGACTCTTGGAGCTCAGCCTCACGTGGCTCTTTCACGGACGAGACCGGCTCGCAATGGGACCGTTCACGAGCTGGGGACCGTGCTGGCTGTTAGGAGTCGGCACACCAAGAGCCCTCCGAGGGAGAGGAGCTGCTGACGTTTGCCAGCACAGTCTCCAATTCCGAACTGCAACCATTCCCTGTAAGAGGCTCCCGAAAGCTTCGACGCAGTTTCTCAGTTAGCTATAAATGGAGGCCAGTCACTTGGCAGACTCCCCCAACGCCCGGCCTCCCAGGCTGCGATACAGACACGCCGACTGCTTCAGCCAACAGGGACAGCTTGGAGTAAAAGTGAGACTCCTACGTGTCAAAGTACTTGCCTGACGCTGGCCAGAAGCTCAAACATTTAGGGCAGGGCATCAAGGCACTTCGCCGCACGCGGAGCAAGTTTGTTCTCATCTCGCCTCTGAATGCCGAGTTTAACCAGCTAGGAAGCAAACTTCGGGAAAGGTACTCAGGGTGCCGCCGATTCAAAATTATTTCACCAGACGGCCCAAATCGTGTACGCCTCTTTGTATTTTCCATGGGCAGGACAAAATGGTGTCAACCCGCACGCCACCAGCTGGGGGTGGGTTGGAGTGGGGTGGGGTGGGGTGGGGTGGGGTGGGGGTGGGGGTTGGGCGACGTACACTTTCTCCATGGGAAACAGGCCCACGCCTTCAGTGTGAAAGGCCTCTACGCCTCTCTGCTTTCGCAGCCCAGGCGTAGCCTCAGCTCTGAAAAGCTTCCAGAGCAGGAAGGTCAGAAAACCTTTGAACCACCCAGCAGGTGCAGCACAGAACAAGGGCTTCTCTCTTGGCCTGAGAACACCCACTGCCCAGCGCTCCTTTGTGTACACACGTGGTGGAGGAAGGGTGCTGGATTCGGCTCCGTGAGAACTTCTCCGGGCCACGTAGTGTGAACGCAAGTAGATGAGCCCTACATCTCATGCCAGCCTCCTGTGCGAGTTGGACAAGGCGAACTCCCTGCTTGAATCCCTGGGTGGGTTAAGTACCCTGCGGGAAAGGATCGTTGCTTGGGAGCCCGGGGCTGGTATCGAGGTGACTGTTGTGTGCATCCACTTCGCAGCTGTTCTCTCTCCGCGGGTTCCCTCCGCCTGCTGCAGCCAAAAGGGACAGCTTAGGGTAAAGATAAAAACCCAGTGTGTAAACGTTCTTGCCTAGCCCTCGACCCAAGCACAAGCACATATGCCTCTGGTCAAAGGCTTTCGCCACAAGCTGAACACGTTTGGTCTCATCTAAGCCTCTGAAGCCCGAGTTTACCCAGCTACGAATCAAACTTCAGGAAAGGTGCTCAGGGTGATGCGGACTGCCAAGCGTTTCACCAGGCAGCCCAGATCGAGTACAAACACTTGTGTTTGAAACGGGCAGAGGAAATGGTGTCAAGAGCGCGCCTCCATCTCCCGGGCGACGTACACATTTTCTCCATGAGATGCAAGCCTTTCCTCCAGTGTGAACGGCCTTTACACTCTACACCTCTTGCGCTCGCAGCACGCAGGTGCCACCCGCTCTGAGCATCTTCAAAAGGCACAGGGTCACGCAACGTGTGAACCACCGGGCGCGGGTGCAGCACACACCTAGGTCTTCGCTGTCGGCCTGAGAACACCCACGGCACAGGGCTTCTTTGGTGCACACACGTGGTAGCGGTCGGTGATGCATTCTGCTCCGTGAAACCTTCTCGGGGACACAGAGCGTGAGCGCACGTAGATTAGCCCTACACCTCATCCCTCTTTCTTGAGTGAGTTGTACTGCTATAAGGCAAAACTCCCTGCTGGAATCTCGGTGTGGCTTAAGTATCCTCCGGGAAGCGATCGCTGCTAGAGACACTGTGCTGCTCTCTAGGACAATGGTCTGTGCCTCCACTGCGCTGCTGTTGTCTCCAAGTCGCTTGCGAAGGCCTTTTCGAAGAGGTTGCTCACAGTGTCGTTTCTTTAGAGTAACCCACAGGCATACGAGGATGGCTGTTCTGTGAAGGAAAATGCTCCCGGCCTCAGCCACTTGGGCGCCGTTTTGTACAGGAAAGAACACTCCGCCTTGAAGGTTCTTCCTTCCGGATTACCACTCGCACTGGCGATGTCTCCTGAATCTCATGGGGTTACAGTGCCGTCACAAGGTCCTTATCTCAGGCCTAGAACGGCAGAGCGTCCGGCAGCTTTGAAAGAGACCTTCAGCATGCTTCTGGCCTTCGGGGACGCTCCATGAGGAACAAGCTCCTCAGCAGCGTGCGTCTTTAGATCTTTCATGGCAGAACCTCTGTGGGCGACCTCATTCCTCCCCCCACGTGAGAGACACACACAACCTGCCATTAGGGGGTGGAAGGCTTTCGAGTCCAGAAGCGAGGCTGGCGCTCCCACTCAGCATTCCTGCACGGAACTGAGCCCGGGTGCGTGAGACCGTGAGAGGGGGCAAAGACAGGCGTACCAGCGAGCTGTTCACGGTGCACGCTGACGCATCACCCTTCAAGCTCACGTTCATTTCATGGAGAGAACACGAGGCCTTGATGCGCTTTCCTGTGGTACGTAAACTTTGGTCGCGTCCCCTGGTGGGCACATCGGCTCAGGACTGCCCTGTCCCAAAGGCTCCAGGTGTGGAGCCCGACTCTTGGAGCTCAGCCTCACGTGGCTCTTTCACGGACGAGACCGGCTCGCAATGGGACCGTTCACGAGCTGGGGACCGTGCTGGCTGTTAGGAGTCGGCACACCAAGAGCCCTCCGAGGGAGAGGAGCTGCTGACGTTTGCCAGCACAGTCTCCAATTCCCAACTGCAACCATTCCCTGTAAGAGGCTCCCGAAAGCTTCGACGCAGTTTCTCAGTTAGCTATAAATGGAGGCCAGTCACTTGGCAGACTCCCCCAACGCCCGGCCTCCCAGGCTGCGATACAGACACGCCGACTGCTTCAGCCAACAGGGACAGCTTGGAGTAAAAGTGAGACTCCTACGTGTCAAAGTACTTGCCTGACGCTGGCCAGAAGCTCAAACATTTAGGGCAGGGCATCAAGGCACTTCGCCGCACGCGGAGCAAGTTTGTTCTCATCTCGCCTCTGAATGCCGAGTTTAACCAGCTAGGAAGCAAACTTCGGGAAAGGTACTCAGGGTGCCGCCGATTCAAAATTCTTTCACCAGACGGCCCAAATCGTGTACGCCTCTTTGTATTTTCCATGGGCAGGACAAAATGGTGTCAACCCGCATGCCTCCAGCTGGGGGTGGGTTGGAGTGGGGTGGGGTGGGGTGGGGTGGGGTGGGAGTGGGGGTTGGGCGACGTACACTTTCCCCATGGGAAACAGGCCCACGCCTTCAGTGTGAAAGGCCTCTACGCCTCTCTGCTTTCGCAGCCCAGGCGTAGCCTCAGCTCTGAAAAGCTTCCAGAGCAGGAAGGTCAGAAAACCTTTGAACCACCCAGCAGGTGCAGCACAGAACAAGGGCTTCTCTCTTGGCCTGAGAACACCCACTGCCCAGCGCTCCTTTGTGTACACACGTGGTGGAGGAAGGGTGCTGGATTCGGCTCCGTGAGAACTTCTCCGGGCCACGTAGTGTGAACGCAAGTAGATGAGCCCTACATCTCATGCCAGTCTCCTGTGCGAGTTGGACAAGGCGAACTCCCTGCTTGAATCCCTGGGTGGGTTAAGTACCCTGCGGGGAAGGATCGTTGCTTGGGAGCCCGGGGCTGGTATCGAGGTGACTGTTGTGTGCATCCACTTCGCAGCTGTTCTCTCTCCGCGGGTTCCCTCCGCCTGCTGCAGCCAAAAGGGACAGCTTAGGGTAAAGATAAAAACCCAGTGTGTAAACGTTCTTGCCTAGCCCTCGCCACAAGCACAAGCTTATATGCCTCTGGTCAAAGGCTTTTGCCACAAGCTGAACACGTTTGGTCTCATCTAAGCCTCTGAAGCCCGAGTTTACACAGCTACGAATCAAACTTCAGGAAAGGTGCTCAGGGTGATGCGGACTGCCAAGCGTTTCACCAGGCAGCCCAGATCGAGTACAAACACTTGTGTTTGAAACGGGCAGAGGAAATGGTGTCAAGAGCGCGCCTCCATCTCCCGGGCGACGTACACATTTTCACCATGAGATGCAAGCCTTTCCTCCAGTGTGAAAGGCCTTTACACTCTACACCTCTTGCGCTCTCAGCACGCAGGTGCCACCCGCTCTGAGCATCTTCAAAAGGCACAGGGTCACTCAACGTGTGAACCACCGGGCGCGGGTGCAGCACACACCTAGGTCTTCGCTGTCGGCCTGAGAACACCCACGGCACAGGGCTTCTTTGGTGCACACACGTGGTAGCGGTCGGTGATGCATTCTGCTCCGTGAAACCTTCTCGGGGACACAGAGCGTGAGCGCACGTAGATTAGCCCTACACCTCATCCCTCTTTCTTGAGTGAGTTGTACTGCTATAAGGCAAAACTCCCTGCTGGAATCTCGGTGTGGCTTAAGTATCCTCCGGGAAGCGATCGCTGCTAGAGACACTGTGCTGCTCTCTAGGACAATGGTCTGTGCCTCCACTGCGCTGCTGTTGTCTCCAAGTCGCTTGCGAAGGCCTTTTCGAAGAGGTTGCTCACAGTGTCGTTTCTTTAGAGTAACCCACAGGCATACGAGGATGCCGGTTCTGTGAAGGAAAATGCTCCCTGCCTCAGCCACTTGGGCGCCGTTTTGTACAGGAAAGGACACTCCGCCTTGAAGGTTCCTCCTTCCGGATTGCCACTCGCACTGGCGATGTCTCCTGAATCTCGCGGGGTTACAGTGCCGTCACAAGGTCCTTATCTCAGGCCTAGAACGGCAGAGCGTCCGGCAGCTTTGAAAGAGACCTTCGGCATGCTTCTGGCCTTCGGGGACGCTCCATGAGGAACAAGCTCCTCAGCAGCGTGCGTCTTTAGATCTTTCATGGCAGAACCTCTGTGGGCGACCTCATTCCTCCCCCCACGTGAGAGACACACACAACCTGCCATTAGGGGGTGGAAGGCTTTCGAGTCCAGAAGCGAGGCTGGCGCTCCCACTCAGCATTCCTGCACGGAACTGAGCCCGGGTGCGTGAGACCGTGAGAGGGGGCAAAGACAGGCGTACCAGCGAGCTGTTCACGGTGCACGCTGACGCATCACCCTTCAAGCTCACGTTCATTTCATGGAGAGAACACGAGGCCTTGATGCGCTTTCCTGTGGTACGTAAACTTTGGTCGCGTCCCCTGGTGGGCACATCGGCTCAGGACTGCCCTGTCCCAAAGGCTCCAGGTGTGGAGCCCGACTGTTGGAGCTCAGCCTCACGTGGCTCTTTCACGGACGAGACCGGCTCGCAATGGGACCATTCACGAGCTGGGGACCGTGCTGGCTGTTAGGAGTCGGCACACCAAGAGCCCTCCGAGGGAGAGGAGCTGCTGACGTTTGCCAGCACAGTCTCCAATTCCCAACTGCAACCATTCCCTGTAAGAGGCTCCCGAAAGCTTCGACGCAGTTTCTCAGTTAGCTATAAATGGAGGCCAGTCACTTGGCAGACTCCCCCAACGCCCAGCCTCCCAGGCTGCGATACAGACACGCCGACTGCTTCAGCCAACAGGGACAGCTTGGAGTAAAAGGGAGACTCCTACGTGTCAAAGTACTTGCCTGACGCTGGCCAGAAGCTCAAACATTTAGGACAGGGCATCAAGGCACTTCGCCGCACGCGGAGCAAGTTTGTTCTCATCTCGCCTCTGAATGCCGAGTTTAACCAGCTAGGAAGCAAACTTCGGGAAAGGTACTCAGGGTGCCGCCGATTCAAAATTCTTTCACCAGACAGCCCAAATCGTGTACGCCTCTTTGTATTTTCCATGGGCAGGACAAAATGGTGTCAACCCGCACGCCTCCAGCTGGGGGTGGGTTGGAGTGGGGTGGGGTGGGGTGGGGTGGGGTGGGAGTGGGCGTTGGGCGACGTACACTTTCCCCATGGGAAACAGGCCCACGCCTTCAGTGTGAAAGGCCTCTACGCCTCTCTGCTTTCGCAGCCCAGGCGTAGCCTCAGCTCTGAAAAGCTTCCAGAGCAGGAAGGTCAGAAAACCTTTGAACCACCCAGCAGGTGCAGCACAGAACAAGGGCTTCTCTCTTGGCCTGAGAACACCCACTGCCCAGCGCTCCTTTGTGTACACACGTGGTGGAGGAAGGGTGCTGGATTCGGCTCCGTGAGAACTTCTCCGGGCCACGTAGTGTGAACGCAAGTAGATGAGCCCTACATCTCATGCCAGTCTCCTGTGCGAGTTGGACAAGGCGAACTCCCTGCTTGAATCCCTGGGTGGGTTAAGTACCCTGTGGGGAAGGATCGTTGCTTGGGAGCCCGGGGCTGGTATCGAGGTGACTGTTGTGTGCATCCACTTCGCAGCTGTTCTCTCTCCGCGGGTTCCCTCCGCCTGCTGCAGCCAAAAGGGACAGCTTAGGGTAAAGATAAAAACCCAGTGTGTAAACGTTCTTGCCTAGCCCTCGCCCCAAGCACAAGCACATATGCCTCTGGTCAAAGGCTTTTGCCACAAGCTGAACACGTTTGGTCTCATCTAAGCCTCTGAAGCCCGAGTTTACCCAGCTACGAATCAAACTTCAGGAAAGGTGCTCAGGGTGATGCGGACTGCCAAGCGTTTCACCAGGCAGCCCAGATCGAGTACAAACACTTGTGTTTGAAACGGGCAGAGGAAATGGTGTCAAGAGCGCGCCTCCATCTCCCGGGCGACGTACACATTTTCTCCATGAGATGCAAGCCTTTCCTCCAGTGTGAAAGGCCTTTACACTCTACACCTCTTGCGCTCGCAGCACGCAGGTTCCACCCGCTCTGAGCATCTTCAAAAGGCACAGGGTCACGCAACGTGTGAACCACCGGGCGCGGGTGCAGCACACACCTAGGTCTTCGCTGTCGGCCTGAGAACACCCACGGCACAGGGCTTCTTTGGTGCACACACGTGGTAGCGGTCGGTGATGCATTCTGCTCCGTGAAACCTTCTCGGGGACACAGAGCGTGAGCGCACGTAGATTAGCCCTACACCTCATCCCTCTTTCTTGAGTGAGTTGTACTGCTATAAGGCAAAACTCCCTGCTGGAATCTCGGTGTGGCTTAAGTATCCTCCGGGAAGCGATCGCTGCTAGAGACACTGTGCTGCTCTCTAGGACAATGGTCTGTGCCTCCACTGCGCTGCTGTTGTCTCCAAGTCGCTTGCGAAGGCCTTTTCGAAGAGGTTGCTCACAGTGTCGTTTCTTTAGAGTAACCCACAGGCATACGAGGATGCCGGTTCTGTGAAGGAAAATGCTCCCTGCCTCAGCCACTTGGGCGCCGTTTTGTACAGGAAAGGACACTCCGCCTTGAAGGTTCCTCCTTCCGGATTGCCACTCGCACTGGCGATGTCTCCTGAATCTCGCGGGGTTACAGTGCCGTCACAAGGTCCTTATCTCAGGCCTAGAACGGCAGAGCGTCCGGCAGCTTTGAAAGAGACCTTCGGCATGCTTCTGGCCTTCGGGGACGCTCCATGAGGAACAAGCTCCTCAGCAGCGTGCGTCTTTAGATCTTTCATGGCAGAACCTCTGTGGGCGACCTCATTCCTCCCCCCACGTGAGAGACACACACAACCTGCCATTAGGGGGTGGAAGGCTTTCGAGTCCAGAAGCGAGGCTGGCGCTCCCACTCAGCATTCCTGCACGGAACTGAGCCCGGGTGCGTGAGACCGTGAGAGGGGGCAAAGACAGGCGTACCAGCGAGCTGTTCACGGTGCACGCTGACGCATCACCCTTCAAGCTCACGTTCATTTCATGGAGAGAACACGAGGCCTTGATGCGCTTTCCTGTGGTACGTAAACTTTGGTCGCGTCCCCTGGTGGGCACATCGGCTCAGGACTGCCCTGTCCCAAAGGCTCCAGGTGTGGAGCCCGACTCTTGGAGCTCAGCCTCACGTGGCTCTTTCACGGACGAGACCGGCTCGCAATGGGACCGTTCACGAGCTGGGGACCGTGCTGGCTGTTAGGAGTCGGCACACCAAGAGCCCTCCGAGGGAGAGGAGCTGCTGACGTTTGCCAGCACAGTCTCCAATTCCGAACTGCAACCATTCCCTGTAAGAGGCTCCCGAAAGCTTCGACGCAGTTTCTCAGTTAGCTATAAATGGAGGCCAGTCACTTGGCAGACTCCCCCAACGCCCGGCCTCCCAGGCTGCGATACAGACACGCCGACTGCTTCAGCCAACAGGGACAGCTTGGAGTAAAAGTGAGACTCCTACGTGTCAAAGTACTTGCCTGACGCTGGCCAGAAGCTCAAACATTTAGGGCAGGGCATCAAGGCACTTCGCCGCACGCGGAGCAAGTTTGTTCTCATCTCGCCTCTGAATGCCGAGTTTAACCAGCTAGGAAGCAAACTTCGGGAAAGGTACTCAGGGTGCCGCCGATTCAAAATTATTTCACCAGACGGCCCAAATCGTGTACGCCTCTTTGTATTTTCCATGGGCAGGACAAAATGGTGTCAACCCGCACGCCACCAGCTGGGGGTGGGTTGGAGTGGGGTGGGGTGGGGTGGGGTGGGGTGGGGGTGGGGGTTGGGCGACGTACACTTTCTCCATGGGAAACAGGCCCACGCCTTCAGTGTGAAAGGCCTCTACGCCTCTCTGCTTTCGCAGCCCAGGCGTAGCCTCAGCTCTGAAAAGCTTCCAGAGCAGGAAGGTCAGAAAACCTTTGAACCACCCAGCAGGTGCAGCACAGAACAAGGGCTTCTCTCTTGGCCTGAGAACACCCACTGCCCAGCGCTCCTTTGTGTACACACGTGGTGGAGGAAGGGTGCTGGATTCGGCTCCGTGAGAACTTCTCCGGGCCACGTAGTGTGAACGCAAGTAGATGAGCCCTACATCTCATGCCAGCCTCCTGTGCGAGTTGGACAAGGCGAACTCCCTGCTTGAATCCCTGGGTGGGTTAAGTACCCTGCGGGAAAGGATCGTTGCTTGGGAGCCCGGGGCTGGTATCGAGGTGACTGTTGTGTGCATCCACTTCGCAGCTGTTCTCTCTCCGCGGGTTCCCTCCGCCTGCTGCAGCCAAAAGGGACAGCTTAGGGTAAAGATAAAAACCCAGTGTGTAAACGTTCTTGCCTAGCCCTCGACCCAAGCACAAGCACATATGCCTCTGGTCAAAGGCTTTCGCCACAAGCTGAACACGTTTGGTCTCATCTAAGCCTCTGAAGCCCGAGTTTACCCAGCTACGAATCAAACTTCAGGAAAGGTGCTCAGGGTGATGCGGACTGCCAAGCGTTTCACCAGGCAGCCCAGATCGAGTACAAACACTTGTGTTTGAAACGGGCAGAGGAAATGGTGTCAAGAGCGCGCCTCCATCTCCCGGGCGACGTACACATTTTCTCCATGAGATGCAAGCCTTTCCTCCAGTGTGAACGGCCTTTACACTCTACACCTCTTGCGCTCGCAGCACGCAGGTGCCACCCGCTCTGAGCATCTTCAAAAGGCACAGGGTCACGCAACGTGTGAACCACCGGGCGCGGGTGCAGCACACACCTAGGTCTTCGCTGTCGGCCTGAGAACACCCACGGCACAGGGCTTCTTTGGTGCACACACGTGGTAGCGGTCGGTGATGCATTCTGCTCCGTGAAACCTTCTCGGGGACACAGAGCGTGAGCGCACGTAGATTAGCCCTACACCTCATCCCTCTTTCTTGAGTGAGTTGTACTGCTATAAGGCAAAACTCCCTGCTGGAATCTCGGTGTGGCTTAAGTATCCTCCGGGAAGCGATCGCTGCTAGAGACACTGTGCTGCTCTCTAGGACAATGGTCTGTGCCTCCACTGCGCTGCTGTTGTCTCCAAGTCGCTTGCGAAGGCCTTTTCGAAGAGGTTGCTCACAGTGTCGTTTCTTTAGAGTAACCCAAAGGCATACGAGGATGCCGGTTCTGTGAAGGAAAATGCTCCCTGCCTCAGCCACTTGGGCGCCGTTTTGTACAGGAAAGGACACTCCGCCTTGAAGGTTCCTCCTTCCGGATTGCCACTCGCACTGGCGATATCTCCTGAATCTTGCGGGGTTACAGTGCCGTCACAAGGTCCTTATCTCAGGCCTAGAACGGCAGAGCGTCCGGCAGCTTTGAAAGAGACCTTCGGCATGCTTCTGGCCTTCGGGGACGCTCCATGAGGAACAAGCTCCTCAGCAGCGTGCGTCTTTAGATCTTTCATGGCAGAACCTCTGTGGGCGACCTCATTCCTCCCCCCACGTGAGAGACACACACAACCTGCCATTAGGGGGTGGAAGGCTTTCGAGTCCAGAAGCGAGGCTGGCGCTCCCACTCAGCATTCCTGCACGGAACTGAGCCCGGGTGCGTGAGACCGTGAGAGGGGGCAAAGACACGCGTACCAGCGAGCTGTTCACGGTGCACGCTGACGCATCACCCTTCAAGCTCACGTTCATTTCATGGAGAGAACACGAGGCCTTGATGCGCTTTCCTGTGGTACGTAAACTTTGGTCGTGTCCCCTGGTGGGCACATCGGCTCAGGACTGCCCTGTCCCAAAGGCTCCAGGTGTGGAGCCCGACTCTTGGAGCTCAGCCTCACGTGGCTCTTTCACGGACGAGACCGGCTCGCAATGGGACCGTTCACGAGCTGGGGACCGTGCTGGCTGTTAGGAGTCGGCACACCAAGAGCCCTCCGAGGGAGAGGAGCTGCTGACGTTTGCCAGCACAGTCTCCAATTCCCAACTGCAACCATTCCCTGTAAGAGGCTCCCGAAAGCTTCGACGCAGTTTCTCAGTTAGCTATAAATGGAGGCCAGTCACTTGGCAGACTCCCCCAACGCCCGGCCTCCCAGGCTGCGATACAGACACGCCGACTGCTTCAGCCAACAGGGACAGCTTGGAGTAAAAGGGAGACTCCTACGTGTCAAAGTACTTGCCTGACGCTGGCCAGAAGCTCAAACATTTAGGACAGGGCATCAAGGCACTTCGCCGCACGCGGAGCAAGTTTGTTCTCATCTCGCCTCTGAATGCCGAGTTTAACCAGCTAGGAAGCAAACTTCGGGAAAGGTACTCAGGGTGCCGCCGATTCAAAATTCTTTCACCAGACGGCCCAAATCGTGTACGCCTCTTTGTATTTTCCATGGGCAGGACAAAATGGTGTCAACCCGCACGCCACCAGCTGGGGGTGGGTTGGAGTGGGGTGGGGTGGGGTGGGGTGGGGTGGGGGTGGGGGTTGGGCGACGTACACTTTCTCCATGGGAAACAGGCCCACGCCTTCAGTGTGAAAGGCCTCTACGCCTCTCTGCTTTCGCAGCCCAGGCGTAGCCTCAGCTCTGAAAAGCTTCCAGAGCAGGAAGGTCAGAAAACCTTTGAACCACCCAGCAGGTGCAGCACAGAACAAGGGCTTCTCTCTTGGCCTGAGAACACCCACTGCCCAGCGCTCCTTTGTGTACACACGTGGTGGAGGAAGGGTGCTGGATTCGGCTCCGTGAGAACTTCTCCGGGCCACGTAGTGTGAACGCAAGTAGATGAGCCCTACATCTCATGCCAGCCTCCTGTGCGAGTTGGACAAGGCGAACTCCCTGCTTGAATCCCTGGGTGGGTTAAGTACCCTGCGGGAAAGGATCGTTGCTTGGGAGCCCGGGGCTGGTATCGAGGTGACTGTTGTGTGCATCCACTTCGCAGCTGTTCTCTCTCCGCGGGTTCCCTCCGCCTGCTGCAGCCAAAAGGGACAGCTTAGGGTAAAGATAAAAACCCAGTGTGTAAACGTTCTTGCCTAGCCCTCGACCCAAGCACAAGCACATATGCCTCTGGTCAAAGGCTTTCGCCACAAGCTGAACACGTTTGGTCTCATCTAAGCCTCTGAAGCCCGAGTTTACCCAGCTACGAATCAAACTTCAGGAAAGGTGCTCAGGGTGATGCGGACTGCCAAGCGTTTCACCAGGCAGCCCAGATCGAGTACAAACACTTGTGTTTGAAACGGGCAGAGGAAATGGTGTCAAGAGCGCGCCTCCATCTCCCGGGCGACGTACACATTTTCTCCATGAGATGCAAGCCTTTCCTCCAGTGTGAACGGCCTTTACACTCTACACCTCTTGCGCTCGCAGCACGCAGGTGCCACCCGCTCTGAGCATCTTCAAAAGGCACAGGGTCACGCAACGTGTGAACCACCGGGCGCGGGTGCAGCACACACCTAGGTCTTCGCTGTCGGCCTGAGAACACCCACGGCACAGGGCTTCTTTGGTGCACACACGTGGTAGCGGTCGGTGATGCATTCTGCTCCGTGAAACCTTCTCGGGGACACAGAGCGTGAGCGCACGTAGATTAGCCCTACACCTCATCCCTCTTTCTTGAGTGAGTTGTACTGCTATAAGGCAAAACTCCCTGCTGGAATCTCGGTGTGGCTTAAGTATCCTCCGGGAAGCGATCGCTGCTAGAGACACTGTGCTGCTCTCTAGGACAATGGTCTGTGCCTCCACTGCGCTGCTGTTGTCTCCAAGTCGCTTGCGAAGGCCTTTTCGAAGAGGTTGCTCACAGTGTCGTTTCTTTAGAGTAACCCAAAGGCATACGAGGATGCCGGTTCTGTGAAGGAAAATGCTCCCTGCCTCAGCCACTTGGGCGCCGTTTTGTACAGGAAAGGACACTCCGCCTTGAAGGTTCCTCCTTCCGGATTGCCACTCGCACTGGCGATATCTCCTGAATCTTGCGGGGTTACAGTGCCGTCACAAGGTCCTTATCTCAGGCCTAGAACGGCAGAGCGTCCGGCAGCTTTGAAAGAGACCTTCGGCATGCTTCTGGCCTTCGGGGACGCTCCATGAGGAACAAGCTCCTCAGCAGCGTGCGTCTTTAGATCTTTCATGGCAGAACCTCTGTGGGCGACCTCATTCCTCCCCCCACGTGAGAGACACACACAACCTGCCATTAGGGGGTGGAAGGCTTTCGAGTCCAGAAGCGAGGCTGGCGCTCCCACTCAGCATTCCTGCACGGAACTGAGCCCGGGTGCGTGAGACCGTGAGAGGGGGCAAAGACAGGCGTACCAGCGAGCTGTTCACGGTGCACGCTGACGCATCACCCTTCAAGCTCACGTTCATTTCATGGAGAGAACACGAGGCCTTGATGCGCTTTCCTGTGGTACGTAAACTTTGGTCGCGTCCCCTGGTGGGCACATCGGCTCAGGACTGCCCTGTCCCAAAGGCTCCAGGTGTGGAGCCCGACTGTTGGAGCTCAGCCTCACGTGGCTCTTTCACGGACGAGACCGGCTCGCAATGGGACCGTTCACGAGCTGGGGACCGTGCTGGCTGTTAGGAGTCGGCACACCAAGAGCCCTCCGAGGGAGAGGAGCTGCTGACGTTTGCCAGCACAGTCTCCAATTCCGAACTGCAACCATTCCCTGTAAGAGGCTCCCGAAAACTTCGACACAGTTTCTCAGTTAGCTATAAATGGAGGCCAGTCACTTGGCAGACTCCCCCAACGCCCGGCCTCCCAGGCTGCGATACAGACACGCCGACTGCTTCAGCCAACAGGGACAGCTTGGAGTAAAAGTGAGACTCCTACGTGTCAAAGTACTTGCCTGACGCTGGCCAGAAGCTCAAACATTTAGGGCAGGGCATCAAGGCACTTCGCCGCACGCGGAGCAAGTTTGTTCTCATCTCGCCTCTGAATGCCGAGTTTAACCAGCTAGGAAGCAAACCTCGGGAAAGGTACTCAGGGTGCCGCCGATTCAAAATTCTTTCACCAGACAGCCCAAATCGTGTACGCCTCTTTGTATTTTCCATGGGCAGGACAAAATGGTGTCAACCCGCACGCCTCCAGCTGGGGGTGGGTTGGAGTGGGGTGGGGTGGGGTGGGGTGGGGTGGGAGTGGGGGTTGGGCGACGTACACTTTCCCCATGGGAAACAGGCCCACGCCTTCAGTGTGAAAGGCCTCTACGCCTCTCTGCTTTCGCAGCCCAGGCGTAGCCTCAGCTCTGAAAAGCTTCCAGAGCAGGAAGGTCAGAAAACCTTTGAACCACCCAGCAGGTGCAGCACAGAGCAAGGGCTTCTCTCTTGGCCTGAGAACACCCACTGCCCAGCGCTCCTTTGTGTACACACGTGGTGGAGGAAGGGTGCTGGATTCGGCTCCGTGAGAACTTCTCTGGGCCACGTAGTGTGAACGCAAGTAGATGAGCCCTACATCTCATGCCAGTGTCCTGTGCGAGTTGGACAAGGCGAACTCCCTGCTTGAATCCCTGGGTGGGTTAAGTACCCTGCGGGGAAGGATCGTTGCTTGGGAGCCCGGGGCTGGTATCGAGGTGACTGTTGTGTGCATCCACTTCGCAGCTGTTCTCTCTCCGCGGGTTCCCTCCGCCTGCTGCAGCCAAAAGGGACAGCTTAGGGTAAAGATAAAAACCCAGTGTGTAAACGTTCTTGCCTAGCCCTCGCCCCAAGCACAAGCTTATATGCCTCTGGTCAAAGGCTTTCGCCACAAGCTGAACACGTTTGGTCTCATCTAAGCCTCTGAAGCCCGAGTTTACCCAGCTACGAATCAAACTTCAGGAAAGGTGCTCAGGGTGATGCGGACTGCCAAGCGTTTCACCAGGCAGCCCAGATCGAGTACAAACACTTGTGTTTGAAACGGGCAGAGGAAATGGTGTCAAGAGCGCGCCTCCATCTCCCGGGCGACGTACACATTTTCTCCATGAGATGCAAGCCTTTCCTCCAGTGTGAAAGGCCTTTACACTCTACACCTCTTGCGCTCGCAGCACGCAGGTGCCACCCGCTCTGAGCATCTTCAAAAGGCACAGGGTCACGCAACGTGTGAACCACCGGGCGCGGGTGCAGCACACACCTAGGTCTTCGCTGTCGGCCTGAGAACACCCACGGCACAGGGCTTCTTTGGTGCACACACGTGGTAGCGGTCGGTGATGCATTCTGCTCCGTGAAACCTTCTCGGGGACACAGAGCGTGAGCGCACGTAGATTAGCCCTACACCTCATCCCTCTTTCTTGAGTGAGTTGTACTGCTATAAGGCAAAACTCCCTGCTGGAATCTCGGTGTGGCTTAAGTATCCTCCGGGAAGCGATCGCTGCTAGAGACACTGTGCTGCTCTCTAGGACAATGGTCTGTGCCTCCACTGCGCTGCTGTTGTCTCCAAGTCGCTTGCGAAGGCCTTTTCGAAGAGGTTGCTCACAGTGTCGTTTCTTTAGAGTAACCCACAGGCATACGAGGATGCCGGTTCTGTGAAGGAAAATGCTCCCTGCCTCAGCCACTTGGGCACCGTTTTGTACAGGAAAGGACACTCCGCCTTGCAGGTTCTTCCTTCCGGATTGCCACTCGCACTGGCGATGTCTCCTGAATCTCGCGGGGTTACAGTGCCGTCACAAGGTCCTTATCTCAGGCCTAGAACGGCAGAGCGTCCGGCAGCTTTGAAAGAGACCTTCGGCATGCTTCTGGCCTTCGGGGACGCTCCATGAGGAACAAGCTCCACAGCAGCGTGCGTCTTTAGATCTTTCATGGCAGAACCTCTGTGGGCGACCTCATTCCTCCCCCCACGTGAGAGACACACACAACCTGCCATTAGGGGGTGGAAGGCTTTCGAGTCCAGAAGCGAGGCTGGCGCTCCCACTCAGCATTCCTGCACGGAACTGAGCCCGGGTGCGTGAGACCGTGAGAGGGGGCAAAGACACGCGTACCAGCGAGCTGTTCACGGTGCACGCTGACGCATCACCCTTCAAGCTCACGTTCATTTCATGGAGAGAACACGAGGCCTTGATGCGCTTTCCTGTGGTACGTAAACTTTGGTCGTGTCCCCTGGTGGGCACATCGGCTCAGGACTGCCCTGTCCCAAAGGCTCCAGGTGTGGAGCCCGACTCTTGGAGCTCAGCCTCACGTGGCTCTTTCACGGACGAGACCGGCTCGCAATGGGACCGTTCACGAGCTGGGGACCGTGCTGGCTGTTAGGAGTCGGCACACCAAGAGCCCTCCGAGGGAGAGGAGCTGCTGACGTTTGCCAGCACAGTCTCCAATTCCCAACTGCAACCATTCCCTGTAAGAGGCTCCCGAAAGCTTCGACGCAGTTTCTCAGTTAGCTATAAATGGAGGCCAGTCACTTGGCAGACTCCCCCAACGCCCGGCCTCCCAGGCTGCGATACAGACACGCCGACTGCTTCAGCCAACAGGGACAGCTTGGAGTAAAAGGGAGACTCCTACGTGTCAAAGTACTTGCCTGACGCTGGCCAGAAGCTCAAACATTTAGGACAGGGCATCAAGGCACTTCGCCGCACGCGGAGCAAGTTTGTTCTCATCTCGCCTCTGAATGCCGAGTTTAACCAGCTAGGAAGCAAACTTCGGGAAAGGTACTCAGGGTGCCGCCGATTCAAAATTCTTTCACCAGACAGCCCAAATCGTGTACGCCTCTTTGTATTTTCCATGGGCAGGACAAAATGGTGTCAACCCGCACGCCTCCAGCTGGGGGTGGGTTGGAGTGGGGTGGGGTGGGGTTGGGTGGGGTGGGAGTGGGCGTTGGGCGACGTACACTTTCCCCATGGGAAACAGGCCCACGCCTTCAGTGTGAAAGGCCTCTACGCCTCTCTGCTTTCGCAGCCCAGGCGTAGCCTCAGCTCTGAAAAGCTTCCAGAGCAGGAAGGTCAGAAAACCTTTGAACCACCCAGCAGGTGCAGCACAGAACAAGGGCTTCTCTCTTGGCCTGAGAACACCCACTGCCCAGCGCTCCTTTGTGTACACACGTGGTGGAGGAAGGGTGCTGGATTCGGCTCCGTGAGAACTTCTCCGGGCCACGTAGTGTGAACGCAAGTAGATGAGCCCTACATCTCATGCCAGTCTCCTGTGCGAGTTGGACAAGGCGAACTCCCTGCTTGAATCCCTGGGTGGGTTAAGTACCCTGTGGGGAAGGATCGTTGCTTGGGAGCCCGGGGCTGGTATCGAGGTGACTGTTCTGTGCATCCACTTCGCAGCTGTTCTCTCTCCGCGGGTTCCCTCCGCCTGCTGCAGCCAAAAGGGACAGCTTAGGGTAAAGATAAAAACCCAGTGTGTAAACGTTCTTGCCTAGCCCTCGCCCCAAGCACAAGCACATATGCCTCTGGTCAAAGGCTTTTGCCTCAAGCTGAACACGTTTGGTCTCATCTAAGCCTCTGAAGCCCGAGTTTACCCAGCTACGAATCAAACTTCAGGAAAGGTGCTCAGGGTGATGCGGACTGCCAAGCGTTTCACCAGGCAGCCCAGATCGAGTACAAACACTTGTGTTTGAAACGGGCAGAGGAAATGGTGTCAAGAGCGCGCCTCCATCTCCCGGGCGACGTACACATTTTCTCCATGAGATGCAAGCCTTTCCTCCAGTGTGAAAGGCCTTTACACTCTACACCTCTTGCGCTCGCAGCACGCAGGTTCCACCCGCTCTGAGCATCTTCAAAAGGCACAGGGTCACGCAACGTGTGAACCACCGGGCGCGGGTGCAGCACACACCTAGGTCTTCGCTGTCGGCCTGAGAACACCCACGGCACAGGGCTTCTTTGGTGCACACACGTGGTAGCGGTCGGTGATGCATTCTGCTCCATGAAACCTTCTCGGGGACACAGAGCGTGAGCGCACGTAGATTAGCCCTACACCTCATCCCTCTTTCTTGAGTGAGTTGTACTGCTATAAGGCAAAACTCCCTGCTGGAATCTCGGTGTGGCTTAAGTATCCTCCGGGAAGCGATCGCTGCTAGAGACACTGTGCTGCTCTCTAGGACAATGGTCTGTGCCTCCACTGCGCTGCTGTTGTCTCCAAGTCGCTTGCGAAGGCCTTTTCGAAGAGGTTGCTCACAGTGTCGTTTCTTTAGAGTAACCCACAGGCATACGAGGATGCCGGTTCTGTGAAGGAAAATGCTCCCTGCCTCAGCCACTTGGGCGCCGTTTTGTACAGGAAAGGACACTCCGCCTTGAAGGTTCCTCCTTCCGGATTGCCACTCGCACTGGCGATGTGTCCTGAATCTCGCGGGGTTACAGTGCCATCACAAGGTCCTTATCTCAGGCCTAGAACGGCAGAGCGTCCGGCAGCTTTGAAAGAGACCTTCGGCATGCTTCTGGCCTTCGGGGACGCTCCATGAGGAACAAGCTCCTCAGCAGCGTGCGTCTTTAGATCTTTCATGGCAGAACCTCTGTGGGCGACCTCATTCCTCCCCCCACGTGAGAGACACACACAACCTGCCATTAGGGGGTGGAAGGCTTTCGAGTCCAGAAGCGAGGCTGGCGCTCCCACTCAGCATTCCTGCACGGAACTGAGCCCGGGTGCGTGAGACCGTGAGAGGGGGCAAAGACAGGCGTACCAGCGAGCTGTTCACGGTGCACGCTGACGCATCACCCTTCAAGCTCACGTTCATTTCATGGAGAGAACACGAGGCCTTGATGCGCTTTCCTGTGGTACGTAAACTTTGGTCGCGTCCCCTGGTGGGCACATCGGCTCAGGACTGCCCTGTCCCAAAGGCTCCAGGTGTGGAGCCCGACTCTTGGAGCTCAGCCTCACGTGGCTCTTTCACGGACGAGACCGGCTCGCAATGGGACCGTTCACGAGCTGGGGACCGTGCTGGCTGTTAGGAGTCGGCACACCAAGAGCCCTCCGCGGGAGAGGAGCTGCTGACGTTTGCCAGCACAGTCTCCAATTCCCAACTGCAACCATTCCCTGTAAGAGGCTCCCGAAAGCTTCGACGCAGTTTCTCAGTTAGCTATAAATGGAGGCCAGTCACTTGGCAGACTCCCCCAACGCCCGGCCTCCCAGGCTGCGATACAGACACGCCGACTGCTTCAGCCAACAGGGACAGCTTGGAGTAAAAGGGAGACTCCTACGTGTCAAAGTACTTGCCTGACGCTGGCCAGAAGCTCAAACATTTAGGGCAGGGCATCAAGGCACTTCGCCGCACGCGGAGCAAGTTTGTTCTCATCTCGCCTCTGAATGCCGAGTTTAACCAGCTAGGAAGCAAACTTCGGGAAAGGTACTCAGGGTGCCTCCGATTCAGAATTCTTTCACCAGACGGCCCAAATCGTGTACGCCTCTTTGTATTTTCCATGGGCAGGACAAAATGGTGTCAACCCGCACGCCTCCAGCTGGGGGTGGGTTGGAGTGGGGTGGGGTGGGGTGGGGTGGGGTGGGAGTGGGGGTTGGGCGACGTACACTTTCCCCATGGGAAACAGGCCCACGCCTTCAGTGTGAAAGGCCTCTACGCCTCTCTGCTTTCGCAGCCCAGGCGTAGCCTCAGCTCTGAAAAGCTTCCAGAGCAGGAAGGTCAGAAAACCTTTGAACCACCCAGCAGGTGCAGCACAGAACAAGGGCTTCTCTCTTGGCCTGAGAACACCCACTGCCCAGCGCTCCTTTGTGTACACACGTGGTGGAGGAAGGGTGCTGGATTCGGCTCCGTGAGAACTTCTCCGGGCCACGTAGTGTGAACGCAAGTAGATGAGCCCTACATCTCATGCCAGTGTCCTGTGCGAGTTGGACAAGGCGAACTCCCTGCTTGAATCCCTGGGTGGGTTAAGTACCCTGCGGGGAAGGATCGTTGCTTGGGAGCCCGGGGCTGGTATCGAGGTGACTGTTGTGTGCATCCACTTCGCAGCTGTTCTCTCTCCGCGGGTTCCCTCCGCCTGCTGCAGCCAAAAGGGACAGCTTAGGGTAAAGATAAAAACCCAGTGTGTAAACGTTCTTGCCTAGCCCTCGCCCCAAGCACAAGCTTATATGCCTCTGGTCAAAGGCTTTCGCCACAAGCTGAACACGTTTGGTCTCATCTAAGCCTCTGAAGCCCGAGTTTACCCAGCTACGAATCAAACTTCAGGAAAGGTGCTCAGGGTGATGCGGACTGCCAAGCGTTTCACCAGGCAGCCCAGATCGAGTACAAACACTTGTGTTTGAAACGGGCAGAGGAAATGGTGTCAAGAGCGCGCCTCCATCTCCCGGGCGACGTACACATTTTCTCCATGAGATGCAAGCCTTTCCTCCAGTGTGAAAGGCCTTTACACTCTACACCTCTTGCGCTCGCAGCACGCAGGTGCCACCCGCTCTGAGCATCTTCAAAAGGCACAGGGTCACGCAACGTGTGAACCACCGGGCGCGGGTGCAGCACACACCTAGGTCTTCGCTGTCGGCCTGAGAACACCCACGGCACAGGGCTTCTTTGGTGCACACACGTGGTAGCGGTCGGTGATGCATTCTGCTCCGTGAAACCTTCTCGGGGACACAGAGCGTGAGCGCACGTAGATTAGCCCTACACCTCATCCCTCTTTCTTGAGTGAGTTGTACTGCTATAAGGCAAAACTCCCTGCTGGAATCTCGGTGTGGCTTAAGTATCCTCCGGGAAGCGATCGCTGCTAGAGACACTGTGCTGCTCTCTAGGACAATGGTCTGTGCCTCCACTGCGCTGCTGTTGTCTCCAAGTCGTTTGCGAAGGCCTTTTCGAAGAGGTTGCTCACAGTGTCGTTTCTTTAGAGTACCCCACAGGCATACGAGGATGCCGGTTCTGTGAAGGAAAATGCTCCCTGCCTCAGCCACTTGGGCACCGTTTTGTACAGGAAAGGACACTCCGCCTTGAAGGTTCCTCCTTCCGGATTGCCACTCGCACTGGCGATGTCTCCTGAATCTCGCGGGGTTACAGTGCCGTCACAAGGTCCTTATCTCAGGCCTAGAACGGCAGAGCATCCGGCAGCTTTGAAAGAGACCTTCGGCATTCTTCTGGCCTTCGGGGACGCTCCATGAGGAACAAGCTCCTCAGCAGCGTGCGTCTTTAGATCTTTCATGGCAGAACCTCTGTGGGCGACCTCATTCCTCCCCCCACGTGAGAGACACACACAACCTGCCATTAGGGGGTGGAAGGCTTTCGAGTCCAGAAGCGAGGCTGGCGCTCCCACTCAGCATTCCTGCACGGAACTGAGCCCGGGTGCGTGAGACCGTGAGAGGGGGCAAAGACAGGCGTACCAGCGAGCTGTTCACGGTGCACGCTGACGCATCACCCTTCAAGCTCACGTTCATTTCATGGAGAGAACACGAGGCCTTGATGCGCTTTCCTGTGGTACGTAAACTTTGGTCGCGTCCCCTGGTGGGCACATCGGCTCAGGACTGCCCTGTCCCAAAGGCTCCAGGTGTGGAGCCCGACTCTTGGAGCTCAGCCTCACGTGGCTCTTTCACGGACGAGACCGGCTCACAATGGGACCGTTCACGAGCTGGGGACCGTGCTGGCTGTTAGGAGTCGGCACACCAAGAGCCCTCCGAGGGAGAGGAGCTGCTGACGTTTGCCAGCACAGTCTCCAATTCCCAACTGCAACCATTCCCTGTAAGAGGCTCCCGAAAGCTTCGACGCAGTTTCTCAGTTAGCTATAAATGGAGGCCAGTCACTTGGCAGACTCCCCCAACGCCCGGCCTCCCAGGCTGCGATACAGACACGCCGACTGCTTCAGCCAACAGGGACAGCTTGGAGTAAAAGTGAGACTCCTACGTGTCAAAGTACTTGCCTGACGCTGGCCAGAAGCTCAAACATTTAGGGCAGGGCATCAAGGCACTTCGCCGCACGCGGAACAAGTTTGTTCTCATCTCGCCTCTGAATGCCGAGTTTAACCAGCTAGGAAGCAAACTTCGGGAAAGGTACTCAGGGTGCCGCCGATTCAAAATTCTCTCACCAGACGGCCCAAATCGTGTACGCCTCTTTGTATTTTCCATGGGCAGGACAAAATGGTGTCAACCCGCACGCCTCCAGCTGGGGGTGGGTTGGAGTGGGGTGGGGTGGGGTGGGGTGGGGTGGGAGTGGGGGTTGGGCGACGTACACTTTCCCCATGGGAAACAGGCCCACGCCTTCAGTGTGAAAGGCCTCTACGCCTCTCTGCTTTCGCAGCCCAGGCGTAGCCTCAGCTCTGAAAAGCTTCCAGAGCAGGAAGGTCAGAAAACCTTTGAACCACCCAGCAGGTGCAGCACAGAACAAGGGCTTCTCTCTTGGCCTGAGAACACCCACTGCCCAGCGCTCCTTTGTGTACACACGTGGTGGAGGAAGGGTGCTGGATTCGGCTCCGTGAGAACTTCTCCGGGCCACGTAGTGTGAACGCAAGTAGATGAGCCCTACATCTCATGCCAGTCTCCTGTGCGAGTTGGACAAGGCGAACTCCCTGCTTGAATCCCTGGGTGGGTTAAGTACCCTGCGGGGAAGGATCATTGCTTGGGAGCCCGGGGCTGGTATCGAGGTGACTGTTGTGTGCATCCACTTCGCAGCTGTTCTCTCTCCGTGGGTTCCCTCCGCCTGCTGCAGCCAAAAGGGACAGCTTAGGGTAAAGATAAAAACCCAGTGTGTAAACGTTCTTGCCTAGCCCTCGCCCCAAGCACAAGCTTATATGCCTCTGGTCAAAGGCTTTCGCCACAAGCTGAACACGTTTGGTCTCATCTAAGCCTCTGAAGCCCGAGTTTACCCAGCTACGAATCAAACTTCAGGAAAGGTGCTCAGGGTGATGCGGACTGCCAAGCGTTTCACCAGGCAGCCCAGATCGAGTACAAACACTTGTGTTTGAAACGGGCAGAGGAAATGGTGTCAAGAGCGTGCCTCCATCTCCCGGGCGACATACACATTTTCTCCATGAGATGCAAGCCTTTCCTCCAGTGTGAAAGGCCTTTACACTCTACACCTCTTGCGCTCGCAGCACGCAGGTGCCACCCGCTCTGAGCATCTTCAAAAGGCACAGGGTCACGCAACGTGTGAACCACCGGGCGCGGGTGCAGCACACACCTAGGTCTTCGCTGTCGGCCTGAGAACACCCACGGCACAGGGCTTCTTTGGTGCACACACGTGGTAGCGGTCGGTGATGCATTCTGCTCCGTGAAACCTTCTCAGGGACACAGAGCGTGAGCGCACGTAGATTAGCCCTACACCTCATCCCTCTTTCTTGAGTGAGTTGTACTGCTATAAGGCAAAACTCCCTGCTGGAATCTCGGTGTGGCTTAAGTATCCTCCGGGAAGCGATCGCTGCTAGAGACACTGTGCTGCTCTCTAGGACAATGGTCTGTGCCTCCACTGCGCTGCTGTTGTCTCCAAGTCGCTTGCGAAGGCCTTTTCGAAGAGGTTGCTCACAGTGTCGTTTCTTTAGAGTAACCCACAGGCATACGAGGATGCCGGTTCTGTGAAGGAAAATGCTCCCTGCCTCAGCCACTTGGGCGCCGTTTTGTACAGGAAAGGACACTCCGCCTTGAAGGTTCTTCCTTCCGGATTGCCACTCGCACTGGCGATGTCTCCTGAATCTCGCGGGGTTACAGTGCCGTCACAAGGTCCTTATCTCAGGCCTAGAATGGCAGAGCGTCCGGCAGCTTTGAAAGAGACCTTCGGCATGCTTCTGGCCTTCGGGGACGCTCCATGAGGAACAAGCTCCTCAGCAGCGTGCGTCTTTAGATCTTTCATGGCAGAACCTCTGTGGGCGACCTCATTCCTCCCCCCACGTGAGAGACACACACAACCTGCCATTAGGGGGTGGAAGGCTTTCGAGTCCAGAAGCGAGGCTGGCGCTCCCACTCAGCATTCCTGCACGGAACTGAGCCCGGGTGCGTGAGACCGTGAGAGGGGGCAAAGACAGGCGTACCAGCGAGCTGTTCACGGTGCACGCTGACGCATCACCCTTCAAGCTCACGTTCATTTCATGGAGAGAACACGAGGCCTTGATGCGCTTTCCTGTGGTACGTAAACTTTGGTCGCGTCCCCTGGTGGGCACATCGGCTCAGGACTGCCCTGTCCCAAAGGCTCCAGGTGTGGAGCCCGACTCTTGGAGCTCAGCCTCACGTGGCTCTTTCACGGACGAGACCGGCTCGCAATGGGACCGTTCACGAGCTGGGGACCGTGCTGGCTGTTAGGAGTCGGCACACCAAGAGCCCTCCGAGGGAGAGGAGCTGCTGACGTTTGCCAGCACAGTCTCCAATTCCCAACTGCAACCATTCCCTGTAAGAGGCTCCCGAAAGCTTCGACGCAGTTTCTCAGTTAGCTATAAATGGAGGCCAGTCACTTGGCAGACTCCCCCAACGCCCGGCCTCCCAGGCTGCGATACAGACACGCCGACTGCTTCAGCCAACAGGGACAGCTTGGAGTAAAAGGGAGACTCCTACGTGTCAAAGTACTTGCCTGACGCTGGCCAGAAGCTCAAACATTTAGGGCAGGGCATCAAGGCACTTCGCCGCACGCGGAGCAAGTTTGTTCTCATCTCGCCTCTGAATGCCGAGTTTAACCAGCTAGGAAGCAAACTTCGGGAAAGGTACTCAGGGTGCCGCCGATTCAAAATTCTTTCACCAGACAGCCCAAATCGTGTACGCCTCTTTGTATTTTCCATGGGCAGGACAAAATGGTGTCAACCCGCACGCCTCCAGCTGGGAGTGGGTTGGAGTGGGGTGGGGTGGGGTGGGGTGGGGTGGGAGTGGGGGTTGGGCAACGTACACTTTCCCCATGGGAAACAGGCCCACGCCTTCAGTGTGAAAGGCCTCTACGCCTCTCTGCTTTAGCAGCCCAGGCGTAGCCTCAGCTCTGAAAAGCTTCCAGAGCAGGAAGGTCAGAAAACCTTTGAACCACCCAGCAGGTGCAGCACAGAACAAGGGCTTCTCTCTTGGCCTGAGAACACTCACTGCCCAGCGCTCCTTTGTGTACACACGTGGTGGAGGAAGGGTGCTGGATTCGGCTCCGTGAGAACTTCTCCGGGCCACGTAGTGTGAACGCAAGTAGATGAGCCCTACATCTCATGCCAGTCTCCTGTGCGAGTTGGACAAGGCGAACTCCCTGCTTGAATCCCTGGGTGGGTTATGTACCCTGCGGGGAAGGATCGTTGTTGGGAGCCCGGGGCTGGTATCGAGGTGACTGTTCTGTGCATCCACTTCGCAGCTGTTCTCTCTCTGCGGGTTCCCTCCGCCTGCTGCAGCCAAAAGGGACAGCTTAGGGTAAAGATAAAAACCCAGTGTGTAAACGTTCTTGCCTAGCCCTCGCCCCAAGCACAAGCTTATATGCCTCTGGTCAAAGGCTTTCGCCACAAGCTGAACACGTTTGGTCTCATCTAAGCCTCTGAAGCCCGAGTTTACCCAGCTACGAATCAAACTTCAGGAAAGGTGCTCAGGGTGATGCGGACTGCCAAGCGTTTCACCAGGCAGCCCAGATCAAGTACAAACACTTGTGTTTGAAACGGGCAGAGGAAATGGTGTCAAGAGCGCGCCTCCATCTCCCGGGCGACGTACACATTTTCTCCATGAGATGCAAGCCTTTCCTCCAGTGTGAAAGGCCTTTACACTCTACACCTCTTGCGCTCGCAGCACGCAGGTGCCACCCGCTCTGAGCATCTTCAAAAGGCACAGGGTCACGCAACGTGTGAACCACCGGGCGCGGGTGCAGCACACACCTAGGTCTTCGCTGTCGGCCTGAGAACACCCACGGCACAGGGCTTCTTTGGTGCACACACGTGGTAGCGGTCGGTGATGCATTCTGCTCCGTGAAACCTTCTCGGGGACACAGAGCGTGAGCGCACGTAGATTAGCCCTACACCTCATCCCTCTTTCTTGAGTGAGTTGTACTGCTATAAGGCAAAACTCCCTGCTGGAATCTCGGTGTGGCTTAAGTATCCTCCGGGAAGCGATCGCTGCTAGAGACACTGTGCTGCTCTCTAGGACAATGGTCTGTGCCTCCACTGCGCTGCTGTTGTCTCCAAGTCGCTTGCGAAGGCCTTTTCGAAGAGGTTGCTCACAGTGTCGTTTCTTTAGAGTAACCCACAGGCATACGAGGATGCCGGTTCTGTGAAGGAAAATGCTCCCTGCCTCAGCCACTTGGGCGCCGTTTTGTACAGGAAAGGACACTCCGCCTTGAAGGTTCTTCCTTCCGGATTGCCACTCGCACTGGCGATGTCTCCTGAATCTCGCGGGGTTACAGTGCCGTCACAAGGTCCTTATCTCAGGCCTAGAACGGCAGAGCGTCCGGCAGCTTTGAAAGAGACCTTCGGCATGCTTCTGGCCTTCGGGGACGCTCCATGAGGAACAAGCTCCTCAGCAGCGTGTGTCTTTAGATCTTTCATGGCAGAACCTCTGTGGGCGACCTCATTCCTCCCCCCACGTGAGAGACACACACAACCTGCCATTAGGGGGTGGAAGGCTTTCGAGTCCAGAAGCGAGGCTGGCGCTCCCACTCAGCATTCCTGCACGGAACTGAGCCCGGGTGCGTGACACCGTGAGAGGGGGCAAAGACAGGCGTACGAGCGAGCTGTTCACGGTGCACGCTGACGCATCACCCTTCAAGCTCACGTTCATTTCATGGAGAGAACACGAGGCCTTGATGCGCTTTCCTGTGGTACGTAAACTTTGGTCGCGTCCCCTGGTGGGCACATCGGCTCAGGACTGCCCTGTCCCAAAGGCTCCAGGTGTGGAGCCCGACTCTTGGAGCTCAGCCTCACGTGGCTCTTTCACGGACGAGACCGGCTCGCAATGGGACCGTTCACGAGCTGGGGACCGTGCTGGCTGTTAGGAGTCGGCACACCAAGAGCCCTCCGAGGGAGAGGAGCTGCTGACGTTTGCCAGCACAGTCTCCAATTCCGAACTGCAACCATTCCCTGTAAGAGGCTCCCGAAAGCTTCGACGCAGTTTCTCAGTTAGCTATAAATGGAGGCCAGTCACTTGGCAGACTCCCCCAACGCCCGGCCTCCCAGGCTGCGATACAGACACGCCGACTGCTTCAGCCAACAGGGACAGCTTGGAGTAAAAGTGAGACTCCTATGTGTCAAAGTACTTGCCTGACGCTGGCCAGAAGCTCAAACATTTAGGGCAGGGCATCAAGGCACTTCGCCGCACGCGGAGCAAGTTTGTTCTCATCTCGCCTCTGAATGCCGAGTTTAACCAGCTAGGAAGCAAACTTCGGGAAAGGTACTCAGGGTGCCGCCGATTCAAAATTCTTTCACCAGACAGCCCAAATCGTGTACGCCTCTTTGTATTTTCCATGGGTAGGACAAAATGGTGTCAACCCGCACGCCTCCAGCTGGGGGTTGGTTGGAGTGGGGTGGGGTGGGGTGGGGTGGGGTGGGAGTGGGGGTTGGGCGACGTACACTTTCCCCATGGGAAACAGGCCCACGCCTTCAGTGTGAAAGGCCTCTACGCCTCTCTGCTTTCGCAGCCCAGGCGTAGCCTCAGCTCTGAAAAGCTTCCAGAGCAGGAAGGTCAGAAAACCTTTGAACCACCCAGCAGGTGCAGCACAGAACAAGGGCTTCTCTCTTGGCCTGAGAACACCCACTGCCCAGCGCTCCTTTGTGTACACACGTGGTGGAGGAAGGGTGCTGGATTCGGCTCCGTGAGAACTTCTCCGGGCCACGTAGTGTGAACGCAAGTAGATGAGCCCTACATCTCATGCCAGTCTCCTGTGCGAGTTGGACAAGGCGAACTCCCTGCTTGAATCCCTGGGTGGGTTAAGTACCCTGCGGGGAAGGATCGTTGCTTGGGAGCCCGGGGCTGGTATCGAGGTGACTGTTGTGTGCATCCACTTCGCAGCTGTTCTCTCTCCGCGGGTTCCCTCCGCCTGCTGCAGCCAAAAGGGACAGCTTAGGGTAAAGATAAAAACCCAGTGTGTAAACGTTCTTGCCTAGCCCTCGCCCCAAGCACAAGCTTATATGCCTCTGGTCAAAGGATTTCGCCACAAGCTGAACACGTTTGGTCTCATCTAAGCCTCTGAAGCCCGAGTTTACCCAGCTACGAATCAAACTTCAGGAAAGGTGCTCAGGGTGATGCGGACTGCCAAGCGTTTCACCAGGCAGCCCAGATCGAGTACAAACACTTGTGTTTGAAACGGGCAGAGGAAATGGTGTCAAGAGTGCGCCTCCATCTCCCGGGCGACGTACACATTTTCTCCATGAGATGCAAGCCTTTCCTCCAGTGTGAAAGGCCTTTACACTCTACACCTCTTGCGCTCGCAGCACGCAGGTGCCACCCGCTCTGAGCATCTTCAAAAGGCACAGGGTCACGCAACGTGTGAACCACCGGGCGCGGGTGCAGCACACACCTAGGTCTTCGCTGTCGGCCTGAGAACACCCACGGCACAGGGCTTCTTTGGTGCACACACGTGGTAGCGGTCGGTGATGCATTCTGCTCCATGAAACCTTCTCGGGGACACAGAGCGTGAGCGCACGTAGATTAGCCCTACACCTCATCCCTCTTTCTTGAGTGAGTTGTACTGCTATAAGGCAAAACTCCCTGCTGGAATCTCGGTGTGGCTTAAGTATCCTCCGGGAAGCGATCGCTGCTAGAGACACTGTGCTGCTCTCTAGGACAATGGTCTGTGCCTCCACTGCGCTGCTGTTGTCTCCAAGTCGCTTGCGAAGGCCTTTTCGAAGAGGTTGCTCACAGTGTCGTTTCTTTAGAGTAACCCACAGGCATACGAGGATGCCGGTTCTGTGAAGGAAAATGCTCCCTGCCTCAGCCACTTGGGCGCCGTTTTGTACAGGAAAGGACACTCCGCCTTGAAGATTCTTCCTGCCGGATTGCCACTTGCACTGGCGATGTCTCCTGAATCTCGCGGGGTTACAGTGCCGTCACAAGGTCCTTATCTCAGGCCTAGAATGGCAGAGCATCCGGCAGCTTTGAAAGAGACCTTCGGCATGCTTCTGGCCTTCGGGGACGCTCCATGAGGAACAAGCTCCTCAGCAGCGTGTGTCTTTAGATCTTTCATGGCAGAACCTCTGTGGGCGACCTCATTCCTCCCCCCACGTGAGAGACACACACAACCTGCCATTAGGGGGTGGAAGGCTTTCGAGTCCAGAAGCGAGGCTGGCGCTCCCACTCAGCATTCCTGCACGGAACTGAGCCCGGGTGCGTGAGACCGTGAGAGGGGGCAAAGACAGGCGTACCAGCGAGCTGTTCACGGTGCACGCTGACGCATCACCCTTCAAGCTCACGTTCATTTCATGGAGAGAACACGAGGCCTTGATGCGCTTTCCTGTGGTACGTAAACTTTGGTCGCATCCCCTGGTGGGCACATCGGCTCAGGACTGCCCTGTCCCAAAGGCTCCAGGTGTGGAGCCCGACTCTTGGAGCTCAGCCTCACGTGGCTCTTTCACGGACGAGACCGGCTCGCAATGGGACCGTTCACGAGCTGGGGACCGTGCTGGCTGTTAGGAGTCGGCACACCAAGAGCCCTCCGAGGGAGAGGAGCTGCTGACGTTTGCCAGCACAGTCTCCAATTCCCAACTGCAACCATTCCCTGTAAGAGGCTCCCGAAAGCTTCGACGCAGTTTCTCAGTTAGCTATAAATGGAGGCCAGTCACTTGGCAGACTCCCCCAACGCCCGGCCTCCCAGGCTGCGATACAGACACGCCGACTGCTTCAGCCAACAGGGACAGCTTGGAGTAAAAGGGAGACTCCTACGTGTCAAAGTACTTGCCTGACGCTGGCCAGAAGCTCAAACATTTAGGGCAGGGCATCAAGGCACTTCGCCGCACGCGGAGCAAGTTTGTTCTCATCTCGCCTCTGAATGCCGAGTTTAACCAGCTAGGAAGCAAACTTCGGGAAAGGTACTCAGGGTGCCGCCGATTCAAAATTCTTTCACCAGACAGCCCAAATCGTGTACGCCTCTTTGTATTTTCCATGGGCAGGACAAAATGGTGTCAACCCGCACGCCTCCAGCTGGGGGTGGGTTGGAGTGGGGTGGGGTGGGGTGGGGTGGGGTGGGAGTGGGGGTTGGGCGACGTACACTTTCCCCATGGGAAACAGGCCCACGCCTTCAGTGTGAAAGGCCTCTACGCCTCTCTGCTTTCGTAGCCCAGGCGTAGCCTCAGCTCTGAAAAGCTTCCAGAGCAGGAAGGTCAGAAAACCTTTGAACCACCCAGCAGGTGCAGCACAGAACAAGGGCTTCTCTCTTGGCCTGAGAACACCCACTGCCCAGCGCTCCTTTGTGTACACACGTGGTGGAGGAAGGGTGCTGGATTCGGCTCCGTGAGAACTTCTCCGGGCCACGTAGTGTGAACGCAAGTAGATGAGCCCTACATCTCATGCCAGTCTCCTGTGCGAGTTGGACAAGGCGAACTCCCTGCTTGAATCCCTGGGTGGGTTAAGTACCCTGCGGGGAAGGATCGTTGCTTGGGAGCCCGGGGCTGGTATCGAGGTGACTGTTCTGTGCATCCACTTCGCAGCTGTTCTCTCTCCGCGGGTTCTCTCCGCCTGCTGCAGCCAAAAGGGACAGCTTAGGGTAAAGATAAAAACCCAGTGTGTAAACGTTCTTGCCTAGCCCTCGCCCCAAGCACAAGCTTATATGCCTCTGGTCAAAGGCTTTCGCCACAAGCTGAACACGTTTGGTCTCATCTAAGCCTCTGAAGCCCGAGTTTACCCAGCTACGAATCAAACTTCAGGAAAGGTGCTCAGGGTGATGCAGACTGCCAAGCGTTTCACCAGGCAGCCCAGATCGAGTACAAACACTTGTGTTTGAAACGGGTAGAGGAAATGGTGTCAAGAGCGCACCTCCATCTCCCGGGCGACGTACACATTTTCTCCATGAGATGCAAGCCCTTCCTCCAGTGTGAAAGGCCTTTACACTCTACACCTCTTGCGCTCGCAGCACGCAGGTGCCACCCGCTCTGAGCATCTTCAAAAGGCACAGGGTCACGCAACGTGTGAACCACCGGGCGCGGGTGCAGCACACACCTAGGTCTTCGCTGTCGGCCTGAGAACACCCACGGCACAGGGCTTCTTTGGTGCACACACGTGGTAGCGGTCGGTGATGCATTCTGCTCCGTGTAACCTTCTCGGGGACACAGAGCGTGAGCGCACGTAGATTAGCCCTACACCTCATCCCTCTTTCTTGAGTGAGTTGTACTGCTATAAGGCAAAACTCCCTGCTGGAATCTCGGTGTGGCTTAAGTATCCTCCGGGAAGCGATCGCTGCTAGAGACACTGTGCTGCTCTCTAGGACAATGGTCTGTGCCTCCACTGCGCTGCTGTTGTCTCCAAGTCGCTTGCGAAGGCCTTTTCGAAGAGGTTGCTCACAGTGTCGTTTCTTTAGAGTAACCCACAGGCATACGAGGATGCCGGTTCTGTGAAGGAAAATGCTCCCTGCCTCAGCCACTTGGGCGCCGTTTTGTACAGGAAAGGACACTCCGCCTTGAAGGTTCTTCCTTCCGGATTGCCACTCGCACTGGCGATGTCTCCTGAATCTCGCGGGGTTACAGTGCCGTCACAAGGTCCTTATCTCAGGCCTAGAACGGCAGAGCGTCCGGCAGCTTTGAAAGAGACCTTCGGCATGCTTCTGGCCTTCGGGGACGCTCCATGAGGAACAAGCTCCTCAGCAGCGTGCGTCTTTAGATCTTTCATGGCAGAACCTCTGTGGGCGACCTCATTCCTCCCCCCACGTGAGAGACACACACAACCTGCCATTAGGGGGTGGAAGGCTTTCGAGTCCAGAAGCGAGGCTGGCGCTCCCACTCAGCATTCCTGCACGGAACTGAGCCCGGGTGCATGAGACCGTGAGAGGGGGCAAAGACAGGCGTACCAGCGAGCTGTTCACGGTGCACGCTGACGCATCACCCTTCAAGCTCACGTTCATTTCATGGAGAGAACACGAGGCCTTGATGCGCTTTCCTGTGGTACGTAAACTTTGGTCGCGTCCCCTGGTGGGCACATCGGCTCAGGACTGCCCTGTCCCAAAGGCTCCAGGTGTGGAGCCCGACTCTTGGAGCTCAGCCTCACGTGGCTCTTTCACGGACGAGACCGGCTCGCAATGGGACCGATCACGAGCTGGGGACCGTGCTGGCTGTTAGGAGTCGGCACACCAAGAGCCCTCCGAGGGAGAGGAGCTGCTGACGTTTGCCAGCACAGTCTCCAATTCCGAACTGCAACCATTCCCTGTAAGAGGCTCCCGAAAGCTTCGACGCATTTTCTCAGTTAGCTATAAATGGAGGCCAGTCACTTGGCAGACTCCCCCAACGCCCGGCCTCCCAGGCTGCGATACAGACACGCCGACTGCTTCAGCCAACAGGGACAGCTTGGAGTAAAAGGGAGACTCCTACGTGTCAAAGTACTTGCCTGACGCTGGCCAGAAGCTCAAACATTTAGGGCAGGGCATCAAGGCACTTCGCCGCACGCGGAGCAAGTTTGTTCTCATCTCACCTCTGAATGCCGAGTTTAACCAGCTAGGAAGCAAACTTCGGGAAAGGTACTCAGGGTGCCGCCGATTCAAAATTCTTTCACCAGACAGCCCAAATCGTGTACGCCTCTTTGTATTTTCCATGGGCAGGACAAAATGGTGTCAACGTGCACGCCTCCAGCTGGGGGTGGGTTGGAGTGGGGTGGGGTGGGGTGGGGTGGGGTGGGAGTGGGGGTTGGGCGACGTACACTTTCCCCATGGGAAACAGGCCCACGCCTTCAGTGTGAAAGGCCTCTACGCCTCTCTGCTTTCGCAGCCCAGGCGTAGCCTCAGCTCTGAAAAGCTTCCAGAGCAGGAAGGTCAGAAAACCTTTGAACCACCCAGCAGGTGCAGCACAGAACAAGGGCTTCTCTCTTGGCCTGAGAACACCCACTGCCCAGCGCTCCTTTGTGTACACACGTGGTGGAGGAAGGGTGCTGGATTCGGCTCCGTGAGAACTTCTCTGGGCCACGTAGTGTGAACGCAAGTAGATGAGCCCTACATCTCATGCCAGTCTCCTGTGCGAGTTGGACAAGGCGAACTCCCTGCTTGAATCCCTGGGTGGGTTAAGTACCCTGCGGGGAAGGATCGTTGCTTGGGAGCCCGGGGCTGGTATCGAGGTGACTGTTCTGTGCATCCACTTCGCAGCTGTTCTCTCTCCGTGGGTTCTCTCCGCCTGCTGCAGCCAAAAGGGACAGCTTAGGGTAAAGATAAAAACCCAGTGTGTAAACGTTCTTGCCTAGCCCTCGCCCCAAGCACAAGCTTATATGCCTCTGTTCAAAGGCTTTCGCCACAAGCTGAACACGTTTGGTCTCATCTAAGCCTCTGAAGCCCGAGTTTACCCAGCTACAAATCAAACTTCAGGAAAGGTGCTCAGGGTGATGCGGACTGCCAAGCGTTTCACCAGGCAGCCCAGATCGAGTACAAACACTTGTGTTTGAAACGGGCAGAGGAAATGGTGTCAAGAGCGCGCCTCCATCTCCCGGGCGACGTACACATTTTCTCCATGAGATGCAAGCCTTTCCTCCAGTGTGAAAGGCCTTTACACTCTACACCTCTTGCGCTCGCAGCACGCAGGTGCCACCCGCTCTGAGCATCTTCAAAAGGCACAGGGTCACGCAACGTGTGAACCACCGGGCGCGGGTGCAGCACACACCTAGGTCTTCGCTGTCGGCCTGAGAACACCCACGGCACAGGGCTTCTTTGGTGCACACACGTGGTAGCGGTCGGTGATGCATTCTGCTCCGTGAAACCTTCTCGGGGACACAGAGCGTGAGCGCACGTAGATTAGCCCTACACCTCATCCCTCTTTCTTGAGTGAGTTGTACTGCTATAAGGCAAAACTCCCTGCTGGAATCTCGGTGTGGCTTAAGTATCCTCCGGGAAGCGATCGCTGCTAGAGACACTGGGCTGCTCTCTAGGACAATGGTCTGTGCCTCCACTGCGCTGCTGTTGTCTCCAAGTCGCTTGCGAAGGCCTTTTCGAAGAGGTTGCTCACAGTGTCGTTTCTTTAGAGTAACCCACAGGCATACGAGGATGCCCGTTCTGTGAAGGAAAATGCTCCCTGCCTCAGCCACTTGGGCGCCGTTTTGTACAGGAAAGGACACTCCGCCTTGAAGGTTCTTCCTTCCGGATTGCCACTCGCACTGGCGATGTCTCCTGAATCTCGCGGGGTTACAGTGCCGTCACAAGGTCCTTATCTCAGGCCTAGAACGGCAGAGCATCCGGCAGCTTTGAAAGAGACCTTCGGCATTCTTCTGGCCTTCGGGGACGCTCCATGAGGAACAAGCTCCTCAGCAGCGTGCGTCTTTAGATCTTTCATGGCAGAACCTCTGTGGGCGACCTCATTCCTCCCCCCACGTGAGAGACACACACAACCTGCCATTAGGGGGTGGAAGGCTTTCGAGTCCAGAAGCGAGGCTGGCGCTCCCACTCAGCATTCCTGCACGGAACTGAGCCCGGGTGCGTGACACCGTGAGAGGGGGCAAAGACAGGCGTACCAGCGAGCTGTTCACGGTGCACGCTGACGCATCACCCTTCAAGCTCACGTTCATTTCATGGAGAGAACACGAGGCCTTGATGCGCTTTCCTGTGGTACGTAAACTTTGGTCGCGTCCCCTGGTGGGCACATCGGCTCAGGACTGCCCTGTCCCAAAGGCTCCAGGTGTGGAGCCCGACTCTTGGAGCTCAGCCTCACGTGGCTCTTTCACGGACGAGACCGGCTCGCAATGGGACCGTTCACGAGCTGGGGACCGTGCTGGCTGTTAGGAGTCGGCACACCAAGAGCCCTCCGAGGGAGAGGAGCTGCTGACGTTTGCCAGCACAGTCTCCAATTCCCAACTGCAACCATTCCCTGTAAGAGGCTCCCGAAAGCTTCGACGCAGTTTCTCAGTTAGCTATAAATGGAGGCCAGTCACTTGGCAGACTCCCCCAACGCCCGGCCTCCCAGGCTGCGATACAGACACGCCGACTGCTTCAGCCAACAGGGACAGCTTGGAGTAAAAGTGAGACTCCTACGTGTCAAAGTACTTGATTGACGCTGGCCAGAAGCTCAAACATTTAGGGCAGGGCATCAAGGCACTTTGCCGCACGCGGAGCAAGTTTGTTCTCATCTCGCCTCTGAATGCCGAGTTTAACCAGCTAGGAAGCAAACTTCGGGAAAGGTACTCAGGGTGCCGCCGATTCAAAATTCTTTCACCAGACAGCCCAAATCGTGTACGCCTCTTTGTATTTTCCATGGGCAGGACAAAATGGTGTCAACCCGCACGCCTCCAGCTGGGGGTGGGTTGGAGTGGGGTGGGGTGGGGTGGGGTGGGGTGGGAGTGGGGGTTGGGCGACGTACACTTTCCCCATGGGAAACAGGCCCACGCCTTCAGTGTGAAAGGCCTCTACGCCTCTCTGCTTTCGCATCCCAGGCGTAGCCTCAGCTCTGAAAAGCTTCCAGAGCAGGAAGGTCAGAAAACCTTTGAACCATCCAGCAGGTGCAGCACAGAACAAGGGCTTCTCTCTTGGCCTGAGAACACCCAATGCCCAGCGCTCCTTTGTGTACACACGTGGTGGAGGAAGGGTGCTGGATTCGGCTCCGTGAGAACTTCTCCAGGCCACGTAGTGTGAACGCAAGTAGATGAGCCCTACATCTCATGCCAGTGTCCTGTGCGAGTTGGACAAGGCGAACTCCCTGCTTGAATCCCTGGGTGGGTTAAGTACCCTGCGGGGAAGGATCGTTGCTTGGGAGCCCGGGGCTGGTATCGAGGTGACTGTTGTGTGCATCCACTTCGCAGCTGTTCTCTCTCCGCGGGTTCTCTCCGCCTGCTGCAGCCAAAAGGGACAGCTTAGGGTAAAGATAAAAACCCAGTGTGTAAACGTTCTTGCCTAGCCCTCGCCCCAAGCACAAGCTTATATGCCTCTGGTCAAAGGCTTTCGCCACAAGCTGAACACGTTTGGTCTCATCTAAGCCTCTGAAGCCCGAGTTTACCCAGCTACGAATCAAACTTCAGGAAAGGTGCTCAGGGTGATGCGGACTGCCAAGCGTTTCACCAGGCAGCCCAGATCGAGTACAAACACTTGTGTTTGAAACGGGCAGAGGAAATGGTGTCAAGAGCGTGCCTCCATCTCCCGGGAGACGTACACATTTTCTCCATGAGATGCAAGCCCTTCCTCCAGTGTGAACGGCCTTTACACTCTACACCTCTTGCCCTCGCAGCACGCAGGTGCCACCCGCTCTGAGCATCTTCAAAAGGCACAGGGTCACTCAACGTGTGAACCACCGGGCGCGGGTGCAGCACACACCTAGGTCTTCGCTGTCGGCCTGAGAACACCCACGGCACAGGGCTTCTTTGGTGCACACACGTGGTAGCGGTCGGTGATGCATTCTGCTCCGTGAAACCTTCTCGGGGACACAGATCGTGAGCGCACGTAGATTAGCCCTACACCTCATCCCTCTTTCTTGAGTGAGTTGTACTGCTATAAGGCAAAACTCCCTGCTGGAATCTCGGTGTGGCTTAAGTATCCTCCGGGAAGCGATCGCTGCTAGAGACACTGTGCTGCTCTCTAGGACAATGGTCTGTGCCTCCACTGCGCTGCTGTTGTCTCCAAGTCGCTTGCGAAGGCCTTTTCGAAGAGGTTGCTCACAGTGTCGTTTCTTTAGAGTAACCCACAGGCATACGAGGATGCCGGTTCTGTGAAGGAAAATGCTCCCTGCCTCAGCCACTTGGGCGCCGTTTTGTACAGGAAAGGACACTCCGCCTTGAAGGTTCTTCCTTCCGGATTGCCACTCGCACTGGCGATGTCTCCTGAATCTCGCGGGGTTACAGTGCCGTCACAAGGTCCTTATCTCAGGCCTAGAACGGCAGAGCGTCCGGCAGCTTTGAAAGAGACCTTCGGCATTCTTCTGGCCTTCGGGGACGCTCCATGAGGAACAAGCTCCTCAGCAGCGTGCGTCTTTAGATCTTTCATGGCAGAACCTCTGTGGGCGACCTCATTCCTCCCCCCACGTGAGAGACACACACAACCTGCCATTAGGGGGTGGAAGGCTTTCGAGTCCAGAAGCGAGGCTGGCGCTCCCACTCAGCATTCCTGCACGGAACTGAGCCCGGGTGCGTGAGACCGTGAGAGGGGGCAAAGACAGGCGTACCAGCGAGCTGTTCACGGTGCACGCTGACACATCACCCTTTAAGCTCACGTTCATTTCATGGAGAGAACACGAGGCCTTGATGCGCTTTCCTGTGGTACGTAAACTTTGGTCGCGTCCCCTGGTGGGCACATCGGCTCAGGACTGCCCTGTCCCAAAGGCTCCAGGTGTGGAGCCCGACTGTTGGAGCTCAGCCTCACGTGGCTCTTTCACGGACGAGACCGGCTCGCAATGGGACCGTTCACGAGCTGGGGACCGTGCTGGCTGTTAGGAGTCGGCACACCAAGAGCCCTCCGAGGGAGAGGAGCTGCTGACGTTTGCCAGCACAGTCTCCAATTCCCAACTGCAACCATTCCCTGTAAGAGGCTCCCGAAAGCTTCGACGCAGTTTCTCAGTTAGCTATAAATGGAGGCCAGTCACTTGGCAGACTCCCCCAACGCCCAGCCTCCCAGGCTGCGATACAGACACGCCGACTGCTTCAGCCAACAGGGACAGCTTGGAGTAAAAGTGAGACTCCTACGTGTCAAAGTACTTGCCTGACGCTGGCCAGAAGCTCAAACATTTAGGGCAGGGCATCAGGGCACTTCGCCGCATGCGGAGCAAGTTTGTTCTCATCTCGCCTCTGAATGCCGAGTTTAACCAGCTAGGAAGCAAACTTCGGGAAAGGTACTCAGGGTGCCGCCGATTCAAAATTCTTTCACCAGACAGCCCAAATCGTGTACGTTTCTTTGTATTTTCCATGGGCAGGACAAAATGGTGTCAACCCGCACGCCTCCAGCTGGGGGTGGGTTGGAGTGGGGTGGGGTGGGGTGGGGTGGGGTGGGAGTGGGGGTTGGGCGACGTACACTTTCCCCATGGGAAACAGGCCCACGCCTTCAGTGTGAAAGGCCTCTACGCCTCTCTGCTTTCGCAGCCCAGGCGTAACCTCAGCTCTGAAAAGCTTCCAGAGCAGGAAGGTCAGAAAACCTTTGAACCACCCAGCAGGTGCAGCACAGAACAAGGGCTTCTCTCTTGGCCTGAGAACACCCACTGCCCAGCGCTCCTTTGTGTACACACGTGGTGGAGGAAGGGTGCTGGATTCGACTCCGTGAGAACTTCTCCGGGCCACGTAGTGTGAACGCAAGTAGATGAGCCCTACATCTCATGCCAGTCTCCTGTGCGAGTTGGACAAGGCGAACTCCCTGCTTGAATCCCGGGGTGGGTTAAGTACCCTGCGGGGAAGGATCGTTGCTTGGGAGCCCGGGGCTGGTATCGAGGTGACTGTTGTGTGCATCCACTTTGAAGCTCTTCTCTCTCCGCGGGTTCTCTCCGCCTGCTGCAGCCAAAAGGGACAGCTTAGGGTAAAGATAAAAACCCAGTGTGTAAACGTTCTTGCCTAGCCCTCGCCCCAAGCACAAGCACATATGCCTCTGGTCAAAGGCTTTCGCCACAAGCTGAACACGTTTGGTCTCATCTAAGCCTCTGAAGCCCGAGTTTACCCAGCTACGAATCAAACTTCAGGAAAGGTGCTCAGGGTGATGCGGACTGCCGAGCGTTTCACCAGGCAGCCCAGATCGAGTACAAACACTTGTGTTTGAAACGGGCAGAGGAAATGGTGTCAAGAGCGCGCCTCCATCTCCCGGGCGACGTACACATTTTCTCCATGAGATGCAAGCCTTTCCTCCAGTGTGAAAGGCCTTTACACTCTACACCTCTTGCGCTCACAGCACGCGGGTGCCACCCGCTCTGAGCATCTTCAAAAGGCACAGGGTCACGCAACGTGTGAACCACCGGGCGCGGGTGCAGCACACACCTAGGTCTTCGCTGTCGGCCTGAGAACACCCACGGCACAGGGCTTCTTTGGTGCACACACGTGGTAGCGGTCGGTGATGCATTCTGCTCCGTGAAACCTTCTCGGGGACACAGAGCGTGAGCGCACGTAGATTAGCCCTACACCTCATCCCTCTTTCTTGAGTGAGTTGTACTGCTATAAGGCAAAACTCCCTGCTGGAATCTCGGTGTGGCTTAAGTATCCTCCGGGAAGCGATTGCTGCTAGAGACACTGTGCTGCTCTCTAGGACAATGGTCTGTGCCTCCACTGCGCTGCTGTTGTCTCCAAGTCACTTGCGAAGGCCTTTTCGAATAGGTTGCTCACAGTGTCGTTTCTTTAGAGTAACCCACAGGCATACGAGGATGCCGGTTCTGTGAAGGAAAATGCTCCCTGCCTCAGCCACTTGGGCGCCGTTTTGTACAGGAAAGGACACTCCGCCTTGAAGGTTCTTCCTTCCGGATTGCCACTCGCACTGGCGATGTCTCCTGAATCTCGCGGGGTTACAGTGCCGTCACAAGGTCCTTATCTCAGGCCTAGAACGGCAGAGCATCCGGCAGCTTTGAAAGAGACCTTCGGCATTCTTCTGGCCTTCGGGGACGCTCCATGAGGAACAAGCTCCTCAGCAGCGTGCGTCTTTAGATCTTTCATGGCAGAACCTCTGTGGGCGACCTCATTCCTCCCCCCACGTGAGAGACACACACAACCTGCCATTAGGGGGTGGAAGGCTTTCGAGTCCAGAAGCGAGGCTGGCGCTCCCACTCAGCATTCCTCCACGGAACTGAGCCCGGGTGCGTGAGACCGTGAGAGGGGGCAAAGACAGGCGTACCAGCGAGCTGTTCACGGTGCACGCTGACGCATCACCCTTCAAGCTCACGTTCATTTCATGGAGAGAACACGAGGCCTTGATGCGCTTTCCTGTGGTACGTAAACTTTGGTCGCGTCCCCTGGTGGGCACATCGGCTCAGGACTGCCCTGTCCCAAAGGCTCCAGGTGTGGAGCCCGACTCTTGGAGCTCAGCCTCACTTGGCTCTTTCACGGACGAGACCGGCTCGCAATGGGACCGTTCACGAGCTGGGGACCGTGCTGGCTGTTAGGAGTCGGCACACCAAGAGCCCTCTGAGGGAGAGGAGCTGCTGACGTTTGCCAGCACAGTCTCCAATTCCGAACTGCAACCATTCCCTGTAAGAGGCTCCCGAAAGCTTCGACGCAGTTTCTCAGTTAGCTATAAATGGAGGCCAGTCACTTGGCAGACTCCCCCAACGCCCGGCCTCCCAGGCTGCGATACAGACACGCTGACTGCTTCAGCCAACAGGGACAGCTTGGAGTAAAAGTGAGACTCCTACGTGTCAAAGTACTTGCCTGACGCTGGCCAGAAGCTCAAAAATTTAGGGCAGGGCATCAGGGCACTTCGCCGCACGCGGAGCAAGTTTGTTCTCATCTCGCCTCTGAATGCCGAGTTTAACCAGCTAGGAAGCAAACTTCGGGAAAGGTACTCAGGGTGCCGCCGATTCAAAATTCTTTCACCAGACAGCCCAAATCGTGTACGCCTCTTTGTATTTTCCATGGGCAGGACAAAATGGTGTCAACCCGCACGCCTCCAGCTGGGGGTGGGTTGGAGTGGGGTGGGGTGGGGTGGGGTGGGGTGGGAGTGGGGGTTGGGCGACGTACACTTTCCCCATGGGAAACAGGCCCACGCCTTCAGTGTGAAAGGCCTCTACGCCTCTATGCTTTCGCAGCCCAGGCGTAGCCACAGCTCTGAAAAGCTTCCAGAGCAGGAAGGTCAGAAAACCTTTGAACCACCCAGCAGGTGCAGCACAGAACAAGGGCTTCTCTCTTGGCCTGAGAACACCCACTGCCCAGCGCTCCTTTGTGTACACACGTGGTGGAGGAAGGGCGCTGGATTCGGCTCCGTGAGAACTTCTCCGGGCCACGTAGTGTGAACGCAAGTAGATGAGCCCTACATCTCATGCCAGTCTCCTGTGCGAGTTGGACAAGGCGAACTCCCTGCTTGAATCCCTGGGTGGGTTAAGTACCCTGCGGGGAAGGATCGTAGCTTGGGAGCCCGGGGCTGGTATCGAGGTGACTGTTGTGTGCATCCACTTCGCAGCTGTTCTCTCTCCGCGGGTTCCCTCCGCCTGCTGCAGCCAAAAGGGACAGCTTAGGGTAAAGATAAAAACCCAGTGTGTAAACGTTCTTGCCTAGCCCTCGCCCCAAGCACAAGCACATATGCCTCTGGTCAAAGGCTTTCGCCACAAGCTGAACACGTTTGGTCTCATCTAAGCCTCTGAAGCCCGAGTTTACCCAGCTACGAATCAAACTTCAGGAAAGGTGCTCAGGGTGATGCGGACTGCCAAGCGTTTCACCAGGCAGCCCAGATCGAGTACAAACACTTGTGTTTGAAACGGGCAGAGGAAATGGTGTCAAGAGCGCGCCTCCATCTCCCGGGCGACGTACACATTTTCTCCATGAGATGCAAGCCTTTCCTCCAGTGTGAAAGGCCTTTACACTCTACACCTCTTGCGCTCGCAGCACGCAGGTTCCACCCGCTCTGAGCATCTTCAAAAGGCACAGGGTCACGCAACGTGTGAACCACCGGGCGCGGGTGCAGCACACACCTAGGTCTTCGCTGTCGGCCTGAGAACACCCACGGCACAGGGCTTCTTTGGTGCACACACGTGGTAGCGGTCGGTGATGCATTCTGCTCCGTGAAACCTTCTCGGGGACACAGAGCGTGAGCGCATGTAGATTAGCCCTACACCTCATCCCTCTTTCTTGAGTGAGTTGTACTGCTATAAGGCAAAACTCCCTGCTGGAATCTCGGTGTGGCTTAAGTATCCTCCGGGAAGCGATCGCTGCTAGAGACACTGTGCTGCTCTCTAGGACAATGGTCTGTGCCTCCACTGCGCTGCTGTTGTCTCCAAGTCGCTTGCGAAGGCCTTTCGAAGAGGTTGCTCACAGTGTCGTTTCTTTAGAGTAACCCACAGGCATACGAGGATGCCGGTTCTGTGAAGGAAAATGCTCCCTGCCTCAGCCACTTGGGCGCCGTTTTGTACAGGAAAGGACACTCCGCCTTGAAGGTTCTTCCTTCCGGATTGCCACTCGCACTGGCGATGTCTCCTGAATCTCGCGGGGTTACAGTGCCGTCACAAGGTCCTTATCTCAGGCCTAGAACGGCAGAGCGTCCGGCAGCTTTGAAAGAGACCTTCGGCATTCTTCTGGCCTTCGGGGATGCTCCATGAGGAACAAGCTCCTCAGCAGCGTGCGTCTTTAGATCTTTCATGGCAGAACCTCTGTGGGCGACCTCATTCCTCCCCCCACGTGAGAGACACACACAACCTGCCATTAGGGGGTGGAAGGCTTTCGAGTCCAGAAGCGAGGCTGGCGCTCCCACTCAGCATTCCTGCACGGAACTGAGCCCGGGTGCGTGACACCGTGAGAGGGGGCAAAGACAGGTGTACGAGCGAGCTGTTCACGGTGCACGCTGACGCATCACCCTTCAAGCTCATGTTCATTTCATGGAGAGAACACGAGGCCTTGATGCGCTTTCCTGTGGTACGTAAACTTTGGTCGCGTCCCCTGGTGGGCACATCGGCTCAGGACTGCCCTGTCCCAAAGGCTCCAGGTGTGGAGCCCGACTCTTGGAGCTCAGCCTCACGTGGCTCTTTCACGGACGAGACCGGCTCGCAATGGGACCGTTCACGAGCTGGGGACCGTGCTGGCTGTTAGGAGTCGGCACACCAAGAGCCCTCCGAGGGAGAGGAGCTGCTGACGTTTGCCAGCACAGTCTCCAATTCCCAACTGCAACCATTCCCTGTAAGAGGCTCCCGAAAGCTTCGACGCAGTTTCTCAGTTAGCTATAAATGGAGGCCAGTCACTTGGCAGACTCCCCCAACGCCCGGCCTCCCAGGCTGCGATACAGACACGCCGACTGCTTCAGCCAACAGGGACAGCTTGGAGTAAAAGGGAGACTCCTACGTGTCAAAGTACTTGCCTGACGCTGGCCAGAAGCTCAAACATTTAGGGCAGGGCATCAAGGCACTTCGCCGCACGCGGAGCAAGTTTGTTCTCATCTCGCCTGTGAATGCCGAGTTTAACCAGCTAGGAAGCAAACTTCGGGAAAGGTACTCAGGGTGCTGCCGATTCAAAATTCTTTCACCAGACGGCCCAAATCGTGTACGCCTCATTGTATTTTCCATGGGCAGGACAAAATGGTGTCAACCCGCACGCCTCCAGCTGGGGGTGGGTTGGAGTGGGGTGGGGTGGGGTGGGGTGGGGTGGGAGTGGGGGTTGGGCGACGTACACTTTCCCCATGGGAAACAGGCCCACGCCTTCAGTGTGAAAGGCCTCTACGCCTCTCTGCTTTCGCAGCCCAGGCGTAGCCTCAGCTCTGAAAAGCTTCCAGAGCAGGAAGGTCAGAAAACCTTTGAACCACCCAGCAGGTGCAGCACAGAACAAGGGCTTCTCTCTTGGCCTGAGAACACCCACTGCCCAGCGCTCCTTTGTGTACACACGTGGTGGAGGAAGGGCGCTGGATTCGGCTCCGTGAGAACTTCTCCGGGCCACGTAGTGTGAACGCAAGTAGATGAGCCCTACATCTCATGCCAGTCTCCTGTGCGAGTTGGACAAGGCGAACTCCCTGCTTGAATCCCTGGGTGGGTTAAGTACCCTGCGGGGAAGGATCGTTGCTTGGGAGCCCGGGGCTGGTATCGAGGTGACTGTTGTGTGCATCCACTTCGCAGCTGTTCTCTCTCCGCGGGTTCCCTCCGCCTGCTGCAGCCAAAAGGGACAGCTTAGGGTAAAGATAAAAACCCAGTGTGTAAACGTTCTTGCCTAGCCCTCGCCCCAAGCACAAGCACATATGCCTCTGGTCAAAGGCTTTCGCCACAAGCTGAACACGTTTGGTCTCATCTAAGCCTCTGAAGCCCGAGTTTACCCAGCTACGAATCAAACTTCAGGAAAGGTGCTCAGGGTGATGCGGACTGCCAAGCGTTTCACCAGGCAGCCCAGATCGAGTACAAACACTTGTGTTTGAAACGGGCAGAGGAAATGGTGTCAAGAGCGCGCCTCCATCTCCCGGGCGACGTACACATTTTCTCCATGAGATGCAAGCCTTTCCTCCAGTGTGAAAGGCCTTTACACTCTACACCTCTTGCGCTCGCAGCACGCAGGTGCCACCCGCTCTGAGCATCTTCAAAAGGCACAGGGTCACGCAACGTGTGAACCACCGGGCGCGGGTGCAGCACACACCTAGGTCTTCGCTGTCGGCCTGAGAACACCCACGGCACAGGGCTTCTTTGGTGCACACACGTGGTAGCGGTCGGTGATGCATTCTGCTCCGTGAAACCTTCTCGGGGACACAGAGCGTGAGCACATGTAGATTAGCCCTACACCTCATCCCTCTTTCTTGAGTGAGTTGTACTGCTATAAGGCAAAATTCCCTGCTGGAATCTCGGTGTGGCTTAAGTATCCTCCGGGAAGCGATCGCTGCTAGAGACACTGTGCTGCTCTCTAGGACAATGGTCTGTGCCTCCACTGCACTGCTGTTGTCTCCAAGTCGCTTGCGAAGGCCTTTTCGAAGAGGTTGCTCACAGTGTCGTTTCTTTAGAGTAACCCACAGGCATACGAGGATGCCGGTTCTGTGAAGGAAAATGCTCCCTGCCTCAGCCACTTGGGCGCCGTTTTGTACAGGAAAGGACACTCCGCCTTGAAGGTTCTTCCTTCCAGTTTGCCACTCGCACTGGCGATGTCTCCTGAATCTCGCGGGGTTACAGTGCCGTCACAAGGTCCTTATCTCAGGCCTAGAACGGCAGAGCGTCCGGCAGCTTTGAAAGAGACCTTCGGCATTCTTCTGGCCTTCGGGGACGCTCCATGAGGAACAAGCTCCTCAGCAGCGTGCGTCTTTAGATCTTTCATGGCAGAACCTCTGTGGGCGACCTCATTCCTCCCCCCACATGAGAGACACACACAACCTGCCATTAGGGGGTGGAAGGCTTTCGAGTCCAGAAGCGAGGCTGGCGCTCCCACTCAGCATTCCTGCACGGAACTGAGCCCGGGTGCGTGACACCGTGAGAGGGGGCAAAGACAGGCGTACGAGCGAGCTGTTCACGGTGCACGCTGACGCATCACCCTTCAAGCTCACGTTCATTTCATGGAGAGAACACGAGGCCTTGATGCGCTTTCCTGTGGTAGGTAAACTTTGGTCGCGTCCCCTGGTGGGCACATCGGCTCAGGACTGCCCTGTCCCAAAGGCTCCAGGTGTGGAGCCCGACTCTTGGAGCTCAGCCTCACGTGGCTCTTTCACGGACGAGACCGGCTCGCAATGGGACCGTTCACGAGCTGGGGACCGTGCTGGCTGTTAGGAGTCGGCACACCAAGAGCCCTCCGAGGGAGAGGAGCTGCTGACGTTTGCCAGCACAGTCTCCAATTCCCAACTGCAACCATTCCCTGTAAGAGGCTCCCGAAAGCTTCGACGCAGTTTCTCAGTTAGCTATAAATGGAGGCCAGTCACTTGGCAGACTCCCCCAACGCCCGGCCTCCCAGGCTGCGATACAGACACGCCGACTGCTTCAGCCAACAGGGACAGCTTGGAGTAAAAGTGAGACTCCTACGTGTCAAAGTACTTGCCTGACGCTGGCCAGAAGCTCAAACATTTATGGCAGGGCATCAGGGCACTTCGCCGCACGCGGAGCAAGTTTGTTCTCATCTCGCCTCTGAATGCCGAGTTTAACCAGCTAGGAAGCAAACTTCGGGAAAGGTACTCAGGGTGCCGCCGATTCAAAATTCTTTCACCAGACAGCCCAAATCATGTACGCCTCTTTGTATTTTCCATGGGCAGGACAAAATGGTGTCAACCCGCACGCCTCCAGCTGGGGGTGGGTTGGAGTGGGGTGGGGTGGGGTGGGGTGGGGTGGGAGTGGGGGTTGGGCGACGTACACTTTCCCCATGGGAAACAGGCCCACGCCTTCAGTGTGAAAGGCCTCTACGCCTCTCTGCTTTCGCAGCCCAGGCGTAGCCACAGCTCTGAAAAGCTTCCAGAGCAGGAAGGTCAGAAAACCTTTGAACCACCCAGCAGGTGCAGCACAGAACAAGGGCTTCTCTCTTGGCCTGAGAACACCCAATGCCCAGCGCTCCTTTGTGTACACACGTGGTGGAGGAAGGGCGCTGGATTCGGCTCCGTGAGAACTTCTCCGGGCCACGTAGTGTGAACGCAAGTAGATAAGCCCTACATCTCATGCCAGTCTCCTGTGCGAGTTGGACAAGGCGAACTCCCTGCTTGAATCCCTGGGTGGGTTAAGTACCCTGCGGGGAAGGATCGTTGCTTGGGAGCCCGGGGCTCGTATCGAGGTGACTGTTGTGTGCATCCACTTCGCAGCTGTTCTCTCTCCGCGGGTTCTCTCCGCCTGCTGCAGCCAAAAGGGACAGCTTAGGGTAAAGATAAAAACCCAGTGTGTAAACGTTCTTGCCTAGCCCTCGCCCCAAGCACAAGCACATATGCCTCTGGTCAAAGGCTTTCGCCACAAGCTGAACACGTTTGGTCTCATCTAAGCCTCTGAAGCCCGAGTTTACCCAGCTACGAATCAAACTTCAGGAAAGGTGCTCAGGGTGATGCGGACTGCCAAGTGTTTCACCAGGCAGCCCAGATCGAGTACAAACACTTGTGTTTGAAACAGGCAGAGGAAATGGTGTCAAGAGCGCGCCTCCATCTCCCGGGCGACGTACACATTTTCTCCATGAGATGCAAGCCTTTCCTCCAGTGTGAAAGGCCTTTACACTCTACACCTCTTGTGCTCACAGCACGCAGGTGCCACCCGCTCTGAGCATCTTCAAAAGGCACAGGGTCACGCAACGTGTGAACCACTGGGCGCGGGTGCAGCACACACCTAGGTCTTCGCTGTCGGCCTGAGAACACCCACGGCACAGGGCTTCTTTGGTGCACACACGTGGTAGCGGTCGGTGATGCATTCTGCTCCGTGAAACCTTCTCGGGGACACAGAGCGTGAGCGCACGTAGATTAGCCCTACACCTCATCCCTCTTTCTTGAGTGAGTTGTACTGCTATAAGGCAAAACTCCCTGCTGGAATCTCGGTGTGGCTTAAGTATCCTCCGGGAAGCGATCGCTGCTAGAGACACTGTGCTGCTCTCTAGGACAATGGTCTGTGCCTCCACTGCGCTGCTGTTGTCTCCAAGTCGCTTGCGAAGGCCTTTTCGAAGAGGTTGCTCACAGTGTCGTTTCTTTAGAGTAACCCACAGGCATACGAGGATGCCGGTTCTGTGAAGGAAAATGCTCCCTGCCTCAGCCACTTGGGCGCCGTTTTGTACAGGAAAGGACACTCCGCCTGGAAGGTTCTTCCTTCCGGATTGCCACTCGCACTGGCGATGTCTCCTGAATCTCGCGGGGTTACAGTGCCGTCACAAGGTCCTTATCTCAGGCCTAGAACGGCAGAGCGTCCGGCAGCTTTGAAAGAGACCTTCGGCATTCTTCTGGCCTTCGGGGACGCTCCATGAGGAACAAGCTCCTCAGCAGCGTGCGTCTTTAGATCTTTCATGGCAGAACCTCTGTGGGAGACCTCATTCCTCCCCCCACGTGAGAGACACACACAACCTGCCATTAGGGGGTGGAAGGCTTTCGAGTCCAGAAGCGAGGCTGGCGCTCCCACTCAGCATTCCTGCACGGAACTGAGCCCGGGTGCGTGAGACCGTGAGAGGGGGCAAAGACAGGCGTACGAGCGAGCTGTTCACGGTGCACGCTGACGCATCACCCTTCAAGCTCACGTTCATTTCATGGAGAGAACACGAGGCCTTGATGCGCTTTCCTGTGGTACGTAAACTTTGGTCGCGTCCCCTGGTGGGCACATCGGCTCAGGACTGCCCTGTCCCAAAGGCTCCAGGTGTGGAGCCCGACTCTTGGAGCTCAGCCTCACGTGGCTCTTTCATGGACGAGACCGGCTCGCAATGGGACTGTTCACGAGCTGGGGACCGTGCTGGCTGTTAGGAGTCGGCACACCAAGAGCCCTCCGTGGGAGAAGAGCTGCTGACGTTCGCCAGCACAGTCTCCAATTCCGAACTGCAACCATTCCCTGTAAGAGGCTCCCGAAAGATTCGACGCAGTTTCTCAGTTAGCTATGAATGGAGGCCAGTCACTTGGCAGACTCCCCCAACGCCCGGCCTCCCAGGCTGCGATACAGACACGCCGACTGCTTCAGCCAACAGGGACAGCTTGGAGTAAAAGGGAGACCCCTACGTGTCAAAGTACTTGCCTGACGCTGGCCAGAAGCTCAAACATTTAGGGCAGGGCATCAAGGCACTTCGCCGCACGCGGAGCAAGTTTGTTCTCATCTCGCCTCTGAATGCCGAGTTTAACCAGCTAGGAAGCAAACTTCGGGAAAGGTACTCAGGGTGCCGCCGATTCAAAATTCTTTCACCAGACGGCCCAAATCTTGTACGCCTCATTGTATTTTCCATGGGCAGGACAAAATGGTGTCAACCCGCACGCCTCCAGCTGGGGGTGGGTTGGAGTGGGGTGGGGTGGGCTGGGGTGGGGTGGGAGTGGGGGTTGGGCGACGTACACTTTCCCCATGGGAAACAGGCCCACGCCTTCAGTGTGAAAGGCCTCTACGCCTCTCTGCTTTCGCAGCCCAGGCGTAGCCTCAGCTCTGAAAAGCTTCCAGAGCAGGAAGGTCAGAAAACCTTTGAACCACCCAGCAGGTGCAGCACAGAACAAGGGCTTCTCTCTTGGCCTGAGAACACCCACTGCCCAGCGCTCCTTTGTGTACACACGTGGTGGAGGAAGGGTGCTGGATTCGGCTCCGTGAGAACTTCTCCGGGCCACGTAGTGTGAACGCAAGTAGATGAGCCCTACATCTCATGCCAGTCTCCTGTGCGAGTTGGACAAGGCGAACTCCCTGCTTGAATCCCTGGGTGGGTTAAGTACCCTGCGGGGAAGGATCGTTGCTTGGGAGCCCGGGGCTGGTATCGAGGTGACTGTTCTGTGCATCCACTTCGCAGCTGTTCGCTCTCCGCGGGTTCCCTCCGCCTGCTGCAGCCAAAAGGGACAGCTTAGGGTAAAGATAAAAACCCAGTGTGTAAACGTTCTTGCCTAGCCCTCGCCCCAAGCACAAGCTTATATGCCTCTGGTCAAAGGCTTTCGCCACAAGCTGAACACGTTTGGTCTCATCTAAGCCTCTGAAGCCCGAGTTTACCCAGCTACGAATCAAACTTCAGGAAAGGTGCTCAGGGTGATGCGGACTGCCAAGCGTTTCACCAGGCAGCCCAGATCGAGTACAAACACTTGTGTTTGAAACGGGCAGAGGAAATGGTGTCAAGAGCGCGCCTCCATCTCCCGGGCGACGTACACATTTTCTCCATGAGATGCAAGCCTTTCCTCCAGTGTGAAAGGCCTTTACACTCTACACCTCTTGCGCTTGCAGCACGCAGGTGCCACCTGCTCTGAGCATCTTCAAAAGGCACAGGGTCACGCAACGTGTGAACCACCGGGCGCGGGTGCAGCACACACCTAGGTCTTCGCTGTCGGCCTGAGAACACCCACGGCACAGGGCTTCTTTGGTGCACACACGTGGTAGCGGTCGGTGATGCATTCTGCTCCGTGAAACCTTCTCGGGGACACAGAGCGTGAGCGCACGTAGATTAGCCCTACACCTCATCCCTCTTTCTTGAGTGAGTTGTACTGCTATAAGGCAAAACTCCCTGCTGGAATCTCGGTGTGGCTTAAGTATCCTCCGGGAAGCGATCGCTGCTAGAGACACTGTGCTGCTCTCTAGGACAATGGTCTGTGCCTCCACTGCGCTGCTGTTGTCTCCAAGTCGCTTGCGAAGGCCTTTTCGAAGAGGTTGCTCACAGTGTCGTTTCTTTAGAGTAACCCACAGGCATACGAGGATGCCGGTTCTGTGAAGGAAAATGCTCCCTGCCTCAGCCACTTGGGCGCCGTTTTGTACAGGAAAGGACACTCCGCCTTGAAGGTTCTTCCTTCCGGATTGCCACTCGCACTGGCGATGTCTCCTGAATCTCGCGGGGTTACAGTGCCGTCACAAGGTCCTTATCTCAGGCCTAGAATGGCAGAGCGTCCGGCAGCTTTGAAAGAGACCTTCGGCATGCTTCTGGCCTTCGGGGACGCTCCATGAGGAACAAGCTCCTCAGCAGCGTGTGTCTTTAGATCTTTCATGGCAGAACCTCTGTGGGCGACCTCATTCCTCCCCCCACGTGAGAGACACACACAACCTGCCATTAGGGGGTGGAAGGCTTTCGAGTCCAGAAGCGAGGCTGGCGCTCCCACTCAGCATTCCTGCACGGAACTGAGCCCGGGTGCGTGAGACCGTGAGAGGGGGCAAAGACAGGCGTACCAGCGAGCTGTTCACGGTGCACGCTGACGCATCACCCTTCAAGCTCACGTTCATTTCATGGAGAGAACACGAGGCCTTGATGCGCTTTCCTGTGGTACGTAAACTTTGGTCGCGTCCCCTGGTGGGCACATCGGCTCAGGACTGCCCTGTCCCAAAGGCTCCAGGTGTGGAGCCCGACTCTTGGAGCTCAGCCTCACGTGGCTCTTTCACGGACGAGACCGGCTCGCAATGGGACCGTTCACGAGCTGGGGACCGTGCTGGCTGTTAGGAGTCGGCACACCAAGAGCCCTCCGAGGGAGAGGAGCTGCTGACGTTTGCCAGCACAGTCTCCAATTCCGAACTGCAACCATTCCCTGTAAGAGGCTCCCGAAAGCTTCGACGCAGTTTCTCAGTTAGCTATAAATGGAGGCCAGTCACTTGGCAGACTCCCCCAACGCCCGGCCTCCCAGGCTGCGATACAGACACGCTGACTGCTTCAGCCAACAGGGACAGCTTGGAGTAAAAGGGAGACTCCTACGTGTCAAAGTACTTGCCTGACGCTGGCCAGAAGCTCAAACATTTAGGGCAGGGCATCAAGGCACTTCGCCGCACGCGGAGCAAGTTTGTTCTCATCTCGCCTCTGAATGCCGAGTTTAACCAGCTAGGAAGCAAACTTCGGGAAAGGTACTCAGGGTGCCGCCGATTCAAAATTCTTTCACCAGACGGCCCAAATCGTGTACGCCTCATTGTATTTTCCATGGGCAGGACAAAATGGTGTCAACCCGCACGCCTCCAGCTGGGGGTGGGTTGGAGTGCGGTGGGGTGGGGTGGGGTGGGGTGGGAGTGGGGGTTGGGTGACGTACACTTTCCCCATGGGAAACAGGCCCACGCCTTCAGTGTGAAAGGCCTCTACGCCTCTCTGCTTTCGCAGCCCAGGCGTAGCCTCAGCTCTGAAAAGCTTCCAGAGCAGGAAGGTCAGAAAACCTTTGAACCACCCAGCAGGTGCAGCACAGAACAAGGGCTTCTCTCTTGGCCTGAGAACACCCACTGCCCAGCGCTCCTTTGTGTACACACGTGGTGGAGGAAGGGTGCTGGATTCGGCTCCGTGAGAACGTAGTGTGAACGCAAGTAGATGAGCCACGTAGTGTGAACGCAAGTAGATGAGCCCTATATCTCATGCCAGTCTCCTGTGCGAGTTGGACAAGGCGAACTCCCTGCTTGAATCCCTGGGTGGGTTAAGTACCCTGCGGGGAAGGATCGTTGCTTGGGAGCCCGGGGCTGGTATCGAGGTGACTGTTCTGTGCATCCACTTCGCAGATGTTCTCTCTCCGCGGGTTCTCTCCGCCTGCTGCAGCCAAAAGGGACAGCTTAGGGTAAAGATAAAAACCCAGTGTGTAAACGTTCTTGCCTAGCCCTCGCCCCAAGCACAAGCTTATATGCCTCTGGTCAAAGGCTTTCGCCACAAGCTGAACACGTTTGGTCTCATCTAAGCCTCTGAAGCCCGAGTTTACCCAGCTACGAATCAAACTTCAGGAAAGGTGCTCAGGGTGATGCGGACTGCCAAGCGTTTCACCAGGCAGCCCAGATCGAGTACAAACACTTGTGTTTGAAACGGGCAGAGGAAATGGTGTCAAGAGCGCGCCTCCATCTCCCGGGCGACGTACACATTTTCTCCATGAGATGCAAGCCTTTCCTCCAGTGTGAAAGGCCTTTACACTCTACACCTCTTGCGCTCGCAGCACGCAGGTGCCACCCGCTCTGAGCATCTTCAAAAGGCACAGGGTCACGCAACGTGTGAACCACCGGGCGCGGGTGCAGCACACACCTAGGTCTTCGCTGTCGGCCTGAGAACACCCACGGCACAGGGCTTCTTTGGTGCACACACGTGGTAGCGGTCGGTGATGCATTCTGCTCCGTGAAACCTTCTCGGGGACACAGAGCGTGAGCGCACGTAGATTAGCCCTACACCTCATCCCTCTTTCTTGAGTGAGTTGTACGGCTATAAGGCAAAACTCCCTGCTGGAATCTCGGTGTGGCTTAAGTATCCTCCGGGAAGCGATCGCTGCTAGAGACACTGTGCTGCTCTCTAGGACAATGGTCTGTGCCTCCACTGCGCTGCTGTTGTCTCCAAGTCGCTTGCGAAGGCCTTTTCTAAGATGTTGCTCACAGTGTCTTTTCTTTAGAGTAACCCACAGGCATACGAGGATGCCGGTTCTGTGAAGGAAAATGCTCCCTGCCTCAGCCACTTGGGCGCCGTTTTGTACAGGAAAGGACACTCCGCCTTGAAGGTTCTTCCTTCCGGATTGCCACTCGCACTGGCGATGTCTCCTGAATCTCGCGGGGTTACAGTGCCGTCACAAGGTCCTTATCTCAGGCCTAGAATGGCAGAGCGTCCGGCAGCTTTGAAAGAGACCTTCGGCATGCTTCTGGCCTTCGGGGACGCTCCATGAGGAACAAGCTCCTCAGCAGCGTGCGTCTTTAGATCTTTCATGGCAGAACCTCTGTGGGCGACCTCATTCCTCCCCCCACGTGAGAGACACACACAACCTGCCATTAGGGGGTGGAAGGCTTTCGAGTCCAGAAGCGAGGCTGGCGCTCCCACTCAGCATTCCTGCATGGAACTGAGCCCAGGTGCGTGAGACCGTGAGAGGGGGCAAAGACAGGCGTACCAGCGAGCTGTTCACGGTGCACGCTGACGCATCACCCTTCAAGCTCACGTTCATTTCATGGAGAGAACACGAGGCCTTGATGCGCTTTCCTGTGGTACGTAAACTTTGGTCGCGTCCCCTGGTGGGCACATCGGCTCAGGACTGCCCTGTCCCAAAGGCTCCAGGTGTGGAGCCCGACTCTTGGAGCTCAGCCTCACGTGGCTCTTTCACGGACGAGACCGGCTCGCAATGGGACCGTTCACGAGCTGGGGACCGTGCTGGCTGTTAGGAGTCGGCACACCAAGAGCCCTCCGAGGGAGAGGAGCTGCTGACGTTTGCCAGCACAGTCTCCAATTCCCAACTGCAACCATTCCCTGTAAGAGGCTCCCGAAAGCTTCGACGCAGTTTCTCAGTTAGCTATAAATGGAGGCCAGTCACTTGGCAGACTCCCCCAACGCCCGGCCTCCCAGGCTGCGATACAGACACGCCGACTGCTTCAGCCAACAGGGACAGCTTGGAGTAAAAGTGAGACTCCTACGTGTCAAAGTACTTGCCTGACGCTGGCCAGAAGCTCAAACATTGAGGGCAGGGCATCAGGGCACTTCGCCGCACGCGGAGCAAGTTTGTTCTCATCTCGCCTCTGAATGCCGAGTTTAACCAGCTAGGAAGCAAACTTCGGGAAAGGTACTCAGGGTGCCGCCGATTCAAAATTCTTTCACCAGACAGCCCAAATCGTGTACGCCTCTTTGTATTTTCCATGGGCAGGACAAAATGGTGTCAACCCGCACGCCTCCAGCTGGGGGTGGGTTGGAGTGGGGTGGGGTGGGGTGGGGTGGGGTGGGAGTGGGGGTTCGGCGACGTACACTTTCCCCATGGGAAACAGGCCCACGCCTTCAGTGTGAAAGGCCTCTACGCCTCTCTGCTTTCGCAGCCCAGGCGTAGCCTCAGCTCTGAAAAGCTTCCAGAGCAGGAAGGTCAGAAAACCTTTGAACCACCCAGCAGGTGCAGCACAGAACAAGGGCTTCTCTCTTGGCCTGAGAACACCCACTGCCCAGCGCTCCTTTGTGTACACACGTGGTGGAGGAAGGGTGCTGGATTCGGCTCCGTGAGAACGTAGTGTGAACGCAAGTAGATGAGCCACCTAGTGTGAACGCAAGTAGATGAGCCCTATATCTCATGCCAGTCTCCTGTGCGAGTTGGACAAGGCGAACTCCCTGCTTGAATCCCTGGGTGGGTTAAGTACCCTGCGGGGAAGGATCGTTGCTTTGGAGCCCGGGGCTGGTATCGAGGTGACTGTTCTGTGCATCCACTTCGCAGCTGTTCTCTCTCCGCGGGTTCTCTCCGCCTGCTGCAGCCAAAAGGGACAGCTTAGGGTAAAGATAAAAACCCAGTGTGTAAACGTTCTTGCCTAGCCCTCGCCCCAAGCACAAGCTTATATGCCTCTGGTCAAAGGCTTTCGCCACAAGCTGAACACGTTTGGTCTCATCTAAGCCTCTGAAGCCCGAGTTTACCCAGCTACGAATCAAACTTCAGGAAAGGTGCTCAGGGTGATGCGGACTGCCAAGCGTTTCACCAGGCAGCCCAGATCGAGTACAAACACTTGTGTTTGAAACGGGCAGAGGAAATGGTGTCAAGAGCGCGCCTCCATCTCCCGGGCGACGTACACATTTTCTCCATGAAATGCAAGCCCTTCCTCCAGTGTGAAAGGCCTTTACACTCTACACCTCTTGCGCTCGCAGCACGCAGGTGCCACCCGCTCTGAACATCTTCCAAAGGCACAGGGTCACGCAACGTGTGAACCACCGGGCGCGGGTGCAGCACACACCTAGGTCTTCGCTGTCGGCCTGAGAACACCCACGGCACAGGGCTTCTTTGGTGCACACACGTGGTAGCGGTCGGTGATGCATTCTGCTCCGTGAAACCTTCTCGGGGACACAGAGCGTGAGCGCACGTAGATTAGCCCTACACCTCATCCCTCTTTCTTGAGTGAGTTGTACTGCTATAAGGCAAAACTCCCTGCTGGAATCTCGGTGTGGCTTAAGTATCCTCCGGGAAGCGATCGCTGCTAGAGACACTGTGCTGCTCTCTAGGACAATGGTCTGTGCCTCCACTGCGCTGCTGTTGTCTCCAAGTCGCTTGCGAAGGCCTTTTCGAAGAGGTTGCTCACAGTGTCGTTTCTTTAGAGTAACCCACAGGCATACGAGGATGCCGGTTCTGTGAAGGAAAATGCTCCCTGCCTCAGCCACTTGGGCGCCGTTTTGTACAGGAAAGGACACTCCGCCTTGAAGGTTCTTCCTTCCGGATTGCCACTCGCACTGGCGATGACTCCTGAATCTCGCGGGGTTACAGTGCCGTCACAAGGTCCTTATCTCAGGCCTAGAACGGCAGAGCGTCCGGCAGCTTTGAAAGAGACCTTCGGCATGCTTCTGGCCTTCGGGGACGCTCCATGAGGAACAAGCTCCTCAGCAGCGTGCGTCTTTAGATCTTTCATGTCAGAACCTCTGTGGGCGACCTCATTCCTCCCCCCACGTGAGAGACACACACAACCTGCCATTAGGGGGTGGAAGGCTTTCGAGTCCAGAAGCGAGGCTGGCGCTCCCACTCAGCATTCCTGCACGGAACTGAGCCCGGGTGCGTGAGACCGTGAGAGGGGGCAAAGACAGGCGTACCAGTGAGCTGTTCACGGTGCACGCTGACGCATCACCCTTCAAGCTCACGTTCCTTTCATGGAGAGAACACGAGGCCTTGATGCGCTTTCCTGTGGTACGTAAACTTTGGTCGCATCCCCTGGTGGGCACATCGGCTCAGGACTGCCCTGTCCCAAAGGCTCCAGGTGTGGAGCCCGACTCTTGGAGCTCAGCCTCACGTGGCTCTTTCACGGACGAGACCGGCTCGCAATGGGACCGTTCACGAGCTGGGGACCGTGCTGGCTGTTAGGAGTCGGCACACCAAGAGCCCTCCGAGGGAGAGGAGCTGCTGACGTTTGCCAGCACAGTCTCCAATTCCCAACTGCAACCATTCCCTGTAAGAGGCTCCCGAAAGCTTCGACGCAGTTTCTCACTTAGCTATAAATGGAGGCCAGTCACTTGGCAGACTCCCCCAACGCCCGGCCTCCCAGGCTGCGATACAGACACGCCGACTGCTTCAGCCAACAGGGACAGCTTGGAGTAAAAGGGAGACTCCTACGTGTCAAAGTACTTGCCTGACGCTGGCCAGAAGCTCAAACATTTAGGGCAGGGCATCAAGGCACTTCGCCGCACGTGGAGCAAGTTTGTTCTCATCTCGCCTCTGAATGCCGAGTTTAACCAGCTAGGAAGCAAACTTCGGGAAAGGTACTCAGGGTGCCGCCGATTCAAAATTCTTTCACCAGACAGCCCAAATCGTGTACGCCTCTTTGTATTTTCCATGGGCAGGACAAAATGGTGTCAACCCGCACGCCTCCAGCTGGGGGTGGGTTGGAGTGGGGTGGGGTGGGGTGGGGTGGGGTGGGAGTGGGGGTTGGGCGACGTACACTTTCCCCATGGGAAACAGGCCCACGCCTTCAGTGTGAAAGGCCTCTACGCCTCTCTGCTTTCGCAGCCCAGGCGTAGCCTCAGCTCTGAAAAGCTTCCAGAGCAGGAAGGTCAGAAAACCTTTGAACCACCCAGCAGGTGCAGCACAGAACAAGGGCTTCTCTCTTGGCCTGAGAACACCCACTGCCCAGCGCTCCTTTGTGTACACACGTGGTGGAGGAAGGGTGCTGGATTCGGCTCCGTGAGAACTTCTCCGGGCCACGTAGTGTGAACGCAAGTAGATGAGCCCTACATCTCATGCCAGTCTCCTGTGCGAGTTGGACAAGGCGAACTCCCTGCTTGAATCCCTGGGTGGGTTAAGTACCCTGCGGGGAAGGATCGTTGCTTGGGAGCCCGGGGCTGGTATCGAGGTGACTGTTGTGTGCATCCACTTCGCAGCTGTTCTCTCTCCGTGGGTTCTCTCCGCCTGCTGCAGCCAAAAGGGACAGCTTAGGGTAAAGATAAAAACCCAGTGTGTAAACGTTCTTGCCTAGCCCTCGCCCCAAGCACAAGCTTATATGCCTCTGGTCAAAGGCTTTCGCCACAAGCTGAACACGTTTGGTCTCATCTAAGCCTCTGAAGCCCGAGTTTACCCAGCTACGAATCAAACTTCAGGAAAGGTGCTCAGGGTGATGCGGACTGCCAAGCGTTTCACCAGGCAGCCCAGATCGAGTACAAACACTTGTGTTTGAAACGGGCAGAGGAAATGGTGTCAAGAGCGTGCCTCCATCTCCCGGGCGACGTACACATTTTCTCCATGAGATGCAAGCCCTTCCTCCAGTGTGAAAGGCCTTTACACTCTACACCTCTTGCGCTCGCAGCACGCAGGTGCCACCCGCTCTGAGCATCTTCAAAAGGCACAGGGTCACGCAACGTGTGAACCACCGGGCGCGGGTGCAGCACACACCTAGGTCTTCGCTGTCGGCCTGAGAACACCCACGGCACAGGGCTTCTTTGGTGCACACACGTGGTAGCGGTCGGTGATGCATTCTGCTCCGTGAAACCTTCTCGGGGACACAGAGCGTGAGCGCACGTAGATTAGCCCTACACCTCATCCCTCTTTCTTGAGTGAGTTGTACTGCTATAAGGCAAAACTCCCTGCTGGAATCTCGGTGTGGCTTAAGTATCCTCCGGGAAGCGATCGCTGCTAGAGACACTGTGCTGCTCTCTAGGACAATGGTCTGTGCCTCCACTGCGCTGCTGTTGTCTCCAAGTCACTTGCGAAGGCCTTTTCGAAGAGGTTGCTCACAGTGTCGTTTCTTTAGAGTAACCCACAGGCATACGAGGATGCCGGTTCTGTGAAGGAAAATGCTCCCTGCCTCAGCCACTTGGGCGCCGTTTTGTACAGGAAAGGACACTCCGCCTTGAAGGTTCTTCCTTCCGGATTGCCACTCGCACTGGCGATGTCTCCTGAATCTCGCGGGGTTACAGTGCCGTCACAAGGTCCTTATCTCAGGCCTAGAACGGCAGAGCGTCCGGCAGCTTTGAAAGAGACCTTCGGCATTCTTCTGGCCTTCGGGGACGCTCCATGAGGAACAAGCTCCTCAGCAGCGTGCGTCTTTAGATCTTTCATGGCAGAACCTCTGTGGGCGACCTCATTCCTCCCCCCACGTGAGAGACACACACAACCTGCCATTAGGGGGTGGAAGGCTTTCGAGTCCAGAAGCGAGGCTGGCGCTCCCACTCAGCATTCCTGCACGGAACTGAGCCCGGGTGCGTGAGACCGTGAGAGGGGGCAAAGACAGGCGTACCAGCGAGCTGTTCACGGTGCACGCTGACGCATCACCCTTCAAGCTCGCGTTCATTTCATGGAGAGAACACGAGGCTTTGATGCGCTTTCCTGTGGTACGTAAACTTTGGTCGCGTCCCCTGGTGGGCACATCGGCTCAGGACTGCCCTGTCCCAAAGGCTCCAGGTGTGGAGCCCGACTCTTGGAGCTCAGCCTCACGTGGCTCTTTCACGGACGAGACCGGCTCGCAATGGGACCGTTCACGAGCTGGGGACCGTGCTGGCTGTTAGGAGTCGGCACACCAAGAGCCCTCCGAGGGAGAGGAGCTGCTGACGTTTGCCAGCACAGTCTCCAATTCCGAACTGCAACCATTCCCTGTAAGAGGCTCCCGAAAGCTTCGACGCAGTTTCTCAGTTAGCTATAAATGGAGGCCAGTCACTTGGCAGACTCCCCCAACGCCCGGCCTCCCAGGCTGCGATACAGACATGCCGACTGCTTCAGCCAACAGGGACAGCTTGGAGTAAAAGGGAGACTCCTACGTGTCAAAGTACTTGCCTGACGCTGGCCAGAAGCTCAAACATTTAGGGCAGGGCATCAAGGCACTTCGCTGCACGCGGAGCAAGTTTGTTCTCATCTCGCCTCTGAATGCCGAGTTTAACCAGCTAGGAAGCAAACTTCGGGAAAGGTACTCAGGGTGCCGCCGATTCAAAATTCTTTCACCAGACAGCCCAAATCATGTACGCCTCTTTGTATTTTCCATGGGCAGGACAAAATGGTGTCAACCCGCACGCCTCCAGCTGGGGGTGGGTTGGAGTGGGGTGGGGTGGGGTGGGGTGGGGTGGGAGTGGGGGTTGGGCGACGTACACTTTCCCCATGGGAAACAGGCCCACGCCTTGAGTGTGAAAGGCCTCTACGCCTCTCTGCTTTCGCAGCCCAGGCGTAGCCTCAGCTCTGAAAAGCTTCCAGAGCAGGAAGGTCAGAAAGCCTTTGAACCACCCAGCAGGTGCAGCACAGAACAAGGGCTTCTCTCTTGGCCCGAGAACACCCACTGCCCAGCGCTGCTTTGTGTACACACGTGGTGGAGGAAGGGTGCTGGATTCGGCTCCGTGAGAACTTCTCCGGTCCACGTAGTGTGAACGCAAGTAGATGAGCCCTACATCTCATGCCAGTCTCCTGTGCGAGTTGGACAAGGCGAACTCCCTGCTTGAATCCCTGGGTGGGTTAAGTACCCTGCGGGGAAGGATCGTTGCTTGGGAGCCCGGGGCTGGTATCGAGGTGACTGTTGTGTGCATCCACTTCGCAGCTGTTCTCTCTCCGCGGGTTCCCTCCGCCTGCTGCAGCCAAAAGGGACAGCTTAGGGTAAAGATAAAAACCCAGTGTGTAAACGTTCTTGCCTAGCCCTCGCCCCAAGCACAAGCTTATATGCCTCTGGTCAAAGGCTTTCGCCACAAGCTGAACACGTTTGGTCTCATCTAAGCCTCTGAAGCCCGAGTTTACCCAGCTACGAATCAAACTTCAGGAAAGGTGCTCAGGGTGATGCGGACTGCCAAGCGTTTCACCAGGCAGCCCAGATCGAGTACAAACACTTGTGTTTGAAACGGGCAGAGGAAATGGTGTCAAGAGCGTGCCTCCATCTCCCGGGCGACGTACACATTTTCTCCATGAGATGCAAGCCCTTCCTCCAGTGTGAAAGGCCTTTACACTCTACACCTCTTGCGCTCGCAGCACGCAGGTGCCACCCGCTCTGAGCATCTTCAAAAGGCACAGGGTCACGCAACGTGTGAACCACCGGGCGCGGGTGCAGCACACACCTAGGTCTTCGCTGTCGGCCTGAGAACACCCACGGCACAGGGCTTCTTTGGTGCACACACGTGGTAGCGGTCGGTGATGCATTCTGCTCCGTGAAACCTTCTCGGGGACACAGAGCGTGAGCGCACGTAGATTAGCCCTACACCTCATCCCTCTTTCTTGAGTGAGTTGTACTGCTATAAGGCAAAACTCCCTGCTGGAATCTCGGTGTGGCTTAAGTATCCTCCGGGAAGCGATCGCTGCTAGAGACACTGTGCTGCTCTCTAGGACAATGGTCTGTGCCTCCACTGCGCTGCTGTTGTCTCCAAGTCGCTTGCAAAGGCCTTTTCGAAGAGGTTGCTCACAGTGTCGTTTCTTTAGAGTAACCCACAGGCATACGAGGATGCCGGTTTTGTGAAGGAAAATGCTCCCTACCTCAGCCACTTGGGCGCCGTTTTGTACAGGAAAGGACACTCCGCCTTGAAGGTTCTTCCTTCCGGATTGCCACTCGCACTGGCGATGTCTCCTGAATCTCGCGGGGTTACAGTGCCGTCACAAGGTCCTTATCTCAGGCCTAGAATGGCAGAGCGTCCGGCAGCTTTGAAAGAGACCTTCGGCATGCTTCTGGCCTTCGGGGACGCTCCATGAGGAACAAGCTCCTCAGCAGCGTGTGTCTTTAGATCTTTCATGGCAGAACCTCTGTGGGCGACCTCATTCCTCCCCCCACGTGAGAGACACACACAACCTGCCATTAGGGGGTGGAAGGCTTTCGAGTCCAGAAGCGAGGCTGGCGCTCCCACTCAGCATTCCTGCACGGAACTGAGCCCGGGTGCGTGAGACCGTGAGAGGGGGCAAAGACAGGCGTACCAGCGAGCTGTTCACGGTGCACGCTGACGCATCACCCTTCAAGCTCACGTTCATTTCATGGAGAGAACACGAGGCCTTGATGCGCTTTCCTGTGGTAGGTAAACTTTGGTCGCGTCCCCTGGTGGGCACATCGCCTCAGGACTGCCCTGTCCCAAAGGCTCCAGTTGTGGAGCCCGACTCTTGGAGCTCAGCCTCACGTGGCTCTTTCACGGACGAGACCGGCTCGCAATGGGACCGATCACGAGCTGGGGACCGTGCTGGCTGTTAGGAGTCGGCACACCAAGAGCCCTCCGAGGGAGAGGAGCTGCTGACGTTTGCCAGCACAGTCTCCAATTCCGAACTGCAACCATTCCCTGTAAGAGGCTCCCGAAAGCTTCGACGCAGTTTCTCAGTTAGCTATAAATGGAGGCCAGTCACTTGGCAGACTCCCCCAACGCCCGGCCTCCCAGGCTGCGATACAGACACGCCGACTGCTTCAGCCAACAGGGACAGCTTGGAGTAAAAGGGAGACTCCTACGTGTCAAAGTACTTGCCTGACGCTGGCCAGAAGCTCAAACATTTAGGGCAGGGCATCAAGGCACTTCGCCGCACGCGGAGCAAGTTTGTTCTCATCTCGCCTCTGAATGCCGAGTTTAACCAGCTAGGAAGCAAACTTCGGGAAAGGTACTCAGGGTGCCGCCGATTCAAAATTCTTTCACCAGACAGCCCAAATCGTGTACGCCTCTTTGTATTTTCCATGGGCAGGACAAAATGGTGTCAACCTGCACGCCTCCAGCTGGGGGTGGGTTGGAGTGGGGTGGGGTGGGGTGGGGTGGGGTGGGAGTGGGGGTTGGGTGACGTACACTTTCCCCATGGGAAACAGGCCCACGCCTTCAGTGTGAAAGGCCTCTACGCCTCTCTGCTTTCGCAGCCCAGGCGTAGCCTCAGCTCTGAAAAGCTTCCAGAGCAGGAAGGTCAGAAAACCTTTGAACCACCCAGCAGGTGCAGCACAGAACAAGGGCTTCTCTCTTGGCCTGAGAACACCCACTGCCCAGCGCTCCTTTGTGTACACACGTGGTGGAGGAAGGGTGCTGGATTCGGCTCCGTGAGAACTTCTCTGGGCCACGTAGTGTGAACGCAAGTAGATGAGCCCTACATCTCATGCCAGTCTCCTGTGCGAGTTGGACAAGGCGAACTCCCTGCTTGAATCCCTGGGTGGGTTAAGTACCCTGCGGGGAAGGATCGTTGCTTGGGAGCCCGGGGCTGGTATCGAGGTGACTGTTGTGTGCATCCACTTCGCAGCTGTTCTCTCTCCGCGGGTTCTCTCCGCCTGCTGCAGCCAAAAGGGACAGCTTAGGGTAAAGATAAAAACCCAGTGTGTAAACGTTCTTGCCTAGCCCTCGCCCCAAGCACAAGCTTATATGCCTCTGGTCAAAGGCTTTCGCCACAAGCTGAACACGTTTGGTCTCATCTAAGCCTCTGAAGCCCGAGTTTACCCAGCTACGAATCAAACTTCAGGAAAGGTGCTCAGGGTGATGCGGACTGCCAAGCGTTTCACCAGGCAGCCCAGATCGAGTACAAACACTTGTGTTTGAAACGGGCAGAGGAAATGGTGTCAAGAGCGCGCCTCCATCTCCCGGGCGACGTACACATTTTCTCCATGAGATGCAAGCCTTTCCTCCAGTGTGAAAGGCCTTTACACTCTACACCTCTTGCGCTCGCAGCACGCAGGTGCCACCCGCTCTGAGCATCTTCAAAAGGCACAGGGTCACGCAACGTGTGAACCACCGGGCGCGGGTGCAGCACACACCTAGGTCTTCGCTGTCGGCCTGAGAACACCCACGGCACAGGGCTTCTTTGGTGCACACACGTGGTAGCGGTCGGTGATGCATTCTGCTCCGTGAAACCTTCTCGGGGACACAGAGCATGAGCGCACGTAGATTAGCCCTACACCTCATCCCTCTTTCTTGAGTGAGTTGTACTGCTATAAGGCAAAACTCCCTGCTGGAATCTCGGTGTGGCTTAAGTATCCTCCGGGAAGCGATCGCTGCTAGAGACACTGTGCTGCTCTCTAGGACAATGGTCTGTGCCTCCACTGCGCTGCTGTTGTCTCCAAGTCGCTTGCGAAGGCCTTTTCGAAGAGGTTGCTCACAGTGTCGTTTCTTTAGAGTAACCCACAGGCATACGAGGATGCCGGTTCTGTGAAGGAAAATGCTCCCTGCCTCAGCCACTTGGGCGCCGTTTTGTACAGGAAAGGACACTCCGCCTTGAAGGTTCTTCCTTCCGGATTGCCACTCGCACTGGCGATGTCTCCTGAATCTCGCGGGGTTACAGTGCCATCACAAGGTCCTTATCTCAGGCCTAGAACGGCAGAGCGTCCGGCAGCTTTGAAAGAGACCTTCGGCATGCTTCTGGCCTTCGGGGACGCTCCATGAGGAACAAGCTCCTCAGCAGCGTGCGTCTTTAGATCTTTCATGGCAGAACCTCTGTGGGCGACCTCATTCCTCCCCCCACGTGAGAGACACACACAACCTGCCATTAGGGGGTGGAAGGCTTTCGAGTCCAGAAGCGAGGCTGGCGCTCCCACTCAGCATTCCTGCACGGAACTGAGCCCGGGTGCGTGAGACCGTGAGAGGGGGCAAAGACAGGCGTACCAGCGAGCTGTTCACGGTGCACGCTGACGCATCACCCTTCAAGCTCACGTTCATTTCATGGAGAGAACACGAGGCCTTGATGCGCTTTCCTGTGGTACGTAAACTTTGGTCGCATCCCCTGGTGGGCACATCGGCTCAGGACTGCCCTGTCCCAAAGGCTCCAGGTGTGGAGCCCGACTCTTGGAGCTCAGCCTCACGTGGCTCTTTCACGGACGAGACCGGCTCGCAATGGGACCGTTCACGAGCTGGGGACCGTGCTGGCTGTTAGGAGTCGGCACACCAAGAGCCCTCCGAGGGAGAGGAGCTGCTGACGTTTGCCAGCACAGTCTCCAATTCCCAACTGCAACCATTCCCTGTAAGAGGCTCCCGAAAGCTTCGACGCAGTTTCTCAGTTAGCTATAAATGGAGGCCAGTCACTTGGCAGACTCCCCCAACGCCCGGCCTCCCAGGCTGCGATACAGACACGCCGACTGCTTCAGCCAACAGGGACAGCTTGGAGTAAAAGTGAGACTCCTACGTGTCAAAGTACTTGCCTGACGCTGGCCAGAAGCTCAAACATTTAGGGCAGGGCATCAAGGCACTTCGCCGCACGCGGAGCAAGTTTGTTCTCATCTCGCCTCTGAATGCCGAGTTTAACCAGCTAGGAAGCAAACTTCGGGAAAGGTACTCAGGGTGCCGCCGATTCAAAATTCTTTCACCAGACAGCCCAAATCGTGTACGCCTCTTTGTATTTTCCATGGGCAGGACAAAATGGTGTCAACCCGCATGCCTCCAGCTGGGGGTGGGTTGGAGTGGGGTGGGGTGGGGTGGGGTGGGGTGGGAGTGGGGGTTGGGCGACGTACACTTTCCCCATGGGAAACAGGCCCACGCCTTCCGTGTGAAAGGCCTCTACGCCTCTCTGCTTTCGCAGCCCAGGCGTAGCCTCAGCTCTGAAAAGCTTCCAGAGCAGGAAGGTCAGAAAACCTTTGAACCACCCAGCAGGTGCAGCACAGAACAAGGGCTTCTCTCTTGGCCTGAGAACACCCACTGCCCAGCGCTCCTTTGTGTACACACGTGGTGGAGGAAGGGTGTTGGATTCGGCTCCGTGAGAACTTCTCCAGGCCACGTAGTGTGAACGCAAGTAGATGAGCCCTACATCTCATGCCAGTCTCCTGTGCGAGTTGGACAAGGCGAACTCCCTGCTTGAATCCCTGGGTGGGTTAAGTACCCTGCGGGGAAGGATCGTTGCTTGGGAGCCCGGGGCTGGTATCGAAGTGACTGTTGTGTGCATCCACTTCGCAGCTGTTCTCTCTCCGCGGGTTCCCTCCGCCTGCTGCAGCCAAAAGGGACAGCTTAGGGTAAAGATAAAAACCCAGTGTGTAAACGTTCTTGCCTAGCCCTCGCCCCAAGCACAAGCTTATATGCCTCTGGTCAAAGGCTTTCGCCACAAGCTGAACACGTTTGGTCTCATCTAAGCCTCTGAAGCCCGAGTTTACCCAGCTACGAATCAAACTTCAGGAAAGGTGCTCAGGGTGATGCGGACTGCCAAGCGTTTCACCAGGCAGCCCAGATCGAGTACAAACACCTGTGTTTTAAACGGGCAGAGGAAATGGTGTCAAGAGCGTGCCTCCATCTCCCGGGAGACGTACACATTTTCTCCATGAGATGCAAGCCCTTCCTCCAGTGTGAAAGGCCTTTACACTCTACACCTCTTGCGCTCGCAGCACGCAGGTGCCACCCGCTCTGAGCATCTTCAAAAGGCACAGGGTCACGCAACGTGTGAACCACCGGGCGCGGGTGCAGCACACACCTAGGTCTTCGCTGTCGGCCTGAGAACACCCACGGCACAGGGCTTCTTTGGTGCACACACGTGGTAGCGGTCGGTGATGCATTCTGCTCCGTGAAACCTTCTCGGGGACACAGAGCGTGAGCGCACGTAGATTAGCCCTACACCTCATCCCTCTTTCTTGAGTGAGTTGTACTGCTATAAGGCAAAACTCCCTGCTGGAATCTCGGTGTGGCTTAAGTATCCTCCGGGAAGCGATCGCTGCTAGAGACACTGTGCTGCTCTCTAGGACAATGGTCTGTGCCTCTACTGCGCTGCTGTTGTCTCCAAGTCGCTTGCGAAGGCCTTTTCGAAGAGGTTGCTCACAGTGTCGTTTCTTTAGAGTAACCCACAGGCATACGAGGATGCCGGTTCTGTGAAGGAAAATGCTCCCTGCCTCAGCCACTTGGGCGCCATTTTGTACAGGAAAGGACACTCCGCCTTGAAGGTTCTTCCTTCCGGATTGCCACTCGCACTGGCGATGTCTCCTGAATCTCGCGGGGTTACAGTGCCGTCACAAGGTCCTTATCTCAGGCCTAGAACGGCAGAGCGTCCGGCAGCTTTGAAAGAGACCTTCGGCATGCTTCTGGCCTTCGGGGACGCTCCATGAGGAACAAGCTCCTCAGCAGCGTGCGTCTTTAGATCTTTCATGGCAGAACCTCTGTGGGCGACCTCATTCCTCCCCCCACGTGAGAGACACACACAACCTGCCATTAGGGGGTGGAAGGCTTTCGAGTCCAGAAGCGAGGCTGGCGCTCCCACTCAGCATTCCTGCACGGAACTGAGCCCGGGTGCGTGAGACCGTGAGAGGGGGCAAAGACAGGCATACCAGCGAGCTGTTCACAGTGCACGCTGACACATCACCCTTTAAGCTCACGTTCATTTCATGGAGAGAACACGAGGCCTTGATGCGCTTTCCTGTGGTACGTAAACTTTGGTCGCGTCCCCTGGTGGGCACATCGGCTCAGGACTGCCCTGTCCCAAAGGCTCCAGGTGTGGAGCCCGACTCTTGGAGCTCAGCCTCACGTGGCTCTATCACGGACGAGACCGGCTCGCAATGGGACCGTTCACGAGCTGGGGACCGTGCTGGCTGTTAGGAGTCAGCACACCAAGAGCCCTCCGAGGGAGAGGAGCTGCTGACGTTTGCCAGCACAGTCTCCAATTCCGAACTGCAACCATTCCCTGTAAGAGGCTCCCGAAAGCTTCGACGCAGTTTCTCAGTTAGCTATAAATGGAGGCCAGTCACTTGGCAGACTCCCCCAACGCCCGGCCTCCCAGGCTGCGATACAGACACGCCGACTGCTTCAGCCAACAGGGACAGCTTGGAGTAAAAGTGAGACTCCTACGTGTCAAAGTACTTGCCTGACGCTGGCCAGAAGCTCAAACATTTAGGGCAGGGCATCAGGGCACTTCGCCGCACGCGGAGCAAGTTTGTTCTCATCTCGCCTCTGAATGCCGAGTTTAACCAGCTAGGAAGCAAACTTCGGGAAAGGTACTCAGGGTGCCGCCGATTCAAAATTCTTTCACCAGACAGCCCAAATCGTGTACGCCTCTTTGTATTTTCCATGGGCAGGACAAAATGGTGTCAACCCGCACGCCTCCAGCTGGGGGTGGGTTGGAGTGGGGTGGGGTGGGCTGGGGTGGGGTGGGAGTGGGGGTTGGGCGACGTACACTTTCCCCATGGGAAACAGGCCCACGCCTTCAGTGTGAAAGGCCTCTACGCCTCTATGCTTTCGCAGCCCAGGCGTAGCCAAAGCTCTGAAAAGCTTCCAGAGCAGGAAGGTCAGAAAACCTTTGAACCACCCAGCAGGTGCAGCACAGAACAAGGGCTTCTCTCTTGGCCTGAGAACACCCACTGCCCAGCGCTCCTTTGTGTACACACGTGGTGGAGGAAGGGCGCTGGATTCGGCTCCGTGAGAACTTCTCCGGGCCACGTAGTGTGAACGCAACTAGATGAGCCCTACATCTCATGCCAGTCTCCTGTGCGAGTTGGACAAGGTGAACTCCCTGCTTGAATCCCTGGGTGGGTTAAGTACCCTGCGGGGAAGGATCATTGCTTGGGAGCCCGGGGCTCGTATCGAGGTGACTGTTCTGTGCATCCACTTCGCAGCTGTTCTCTCTCCGCGGGTTCTCTCCGCCTGCTGCAGCCAAAAGGGACAGCTTAGGGTAAAGATAAAAACCCGGTGTGTAAACGTTCTTGCCTAGCCTTCGCCCCAAGCACAAGCTTATGTGCCTCTGGTCAAAGGCTTTCGCCACAAGCTGAACACGTTTGGTCTCATCTAAGCCTCTGAAACCCGAGTTTACCCAGCTACAAATCAAACTTCAGGAAAGGTGCTCAGGGTGATGCGGACTGCCAAGCGTTTCACCAGGCAGCCCAGATCGAGTACAAACACTTGTGTTTGAAACGGGCAGAGGAAATGGTGTCAAGAGCGCGCCTCCATCTCCCGGGCGACGTACACATTTTCTCCATGAGATGCAAGCCTTTCCTCCAGTGTGAAAGGCCTTTACACTCTACACCTCTTGCGCTCGCAGCACGCAGGTGCCACCCGCTCTGAGCATCTTCAAAAGGCACAGGGTCACGCAACGTTTGAACCACCGGGCGCGGGTGCAGCACACACCTAGGTCTTCGCTGTCGGCCTGAGAACACCCACGGCACAGGGCTTCTTTGGTGCACACACGTGGTAGCGGTCGGTGATGCATTCTGCTCCGTGAAACCTTCTCGGGGACACAGAGCGTGAGCGCACGTAGATTAGCCCTACACCTCATCCCTCTTTCTTGAGTGAGTTGTACTGCTATAAGGCAAAACTCCCTGCTGGAATCTCGGTGTGGCTTAAGTATCCTCCGGGAAGCGATCGCTGCTAGAGACACTGTGCTGCTCTCTAGGACAATGGTCTGTGCTCCACTGCGCTGCTGTTGTCTCCTAGTCGCTTGCGAAGGCCTTTTCGAAGAGGTTGCTCACAGTGTCGTTTCTTTAGAGTAACCCACAGGCATACGAGGATGCCGGTTCTGTGAAGGAAAATGCTCCCTGCCTCAGCCACTTGGGCGCCGTTTTGTACAGGAAAGGACACTCCGCCTTGAAGGTTCTTCCTTCCGGATTGCCACTCGCACTGGCGATGTCTCCTGAATCTCGCGGGGTTACAGTGCCGTCACAAGGTCCTTATCTCAGGGCCTAGAACGGCAGAGCGTCCGGCAGCTTTGAAAGAGACCTTCGGCATGCTTCTGGCCTTCGGGGACGCTCCATGAGGAACAAGCTCCTCAGCAGCGTGCGTCTTTAGATCTTTCATGGCAGAACCTCTGTGGGCGACCTCATTCCTCCCCCCACGTGAGAGACACACACAACCTGCCATTAGGGGGTGGAAGGCTTTCGAGTCCAGAAGCGAGGCTGGCGCTCCCACTCAGCATTCCTGCACGGAACTGAGCCCGGGTGCGTGAGACCGTGAGAGGGGGCAAAGACAGGCGTACCAGCGAGCTGTTCACGGTGCACGCTGACGCATCACCCTTCAAGCTCACGTTCATTTCATGGAGAGAACACGAGGCCTTGATGCGCTTTCCTGTGGTACGTAAACTTTGGTCGCGTCCCCTGGTGGGCACATCGGCTCAGGACTGCCCTGTCCCAAAGGCTCCAGGTGTGGAGCCCGACTCTTGGAGCTCAGCCTCACGTGGCTCTTTCACGGACGAGACCGGCTCGCAATGGGACCGTTCACGAGCTGGGGACCGTGCTGGCTGTTAGGAGTCGGCACACCAAGAGCCCTCCGAGGGAGAGGAGCTGCTGACGTTTGCCAGCACAGTCTCCAATTCCCAACTGCAACCATTCACTGTAAGAGGCTCCCGAAAGCTTCGACGCAGTTTCTCAGTTAGCTATAAATGGAGGCCAGTCACTTGGCAGACTCCGCCAACGCCCGGCCTCCCAGGCTGCGATACAGACACGCCGACTGCTTCAGCCAACAGGGACAGCTTGGAGTAAAAGTGAGACTCCTACGTGTCAAAGTACTTGCCTGACGCTGGCCAGAAGCTCAAACATTGAGGGCAGGGCATCAGGGCACTTCGCCGCACGCGGAGCAAGTTTGTTCTCATCTCGCCTCTGAATGCCGAGTTTAACCAGCTAGGAAGCAAACTTCGGGAAAGGTACTCAGGGTGCCGCCGATTCAAAATTCTTTCACCAGACGGCCCAAATCGTGTACGCCTCTTTGTATTTTCCATGGGCAGGACAAAATGGTGTCAACCCGCACGCCTCCAGCTGGGGGTGGGTTGGAGTGGGGTGGGGTGGGGTGGGGTGGGGTGGGAGTGGGGGTTGGGCGACGTACACTTTCCCCATGGGAAACAGGCCCACGCCTTCAGTGTGAAAGGCCCTCTACGCCTCTCTGCTTTCGCAGCCCAGGCGTAGCCTCAGCTCTGAAAAGCTTCCAGAGCAGGAAGGTCAGCAAACCTTTGAACCATCCAGCAGGTGCAGCACAGAACAAGGGCTTCTCTCTTGGCCTGAGAACACCCACTGCCCCAGCGCTCCTTTGTGTACACACGTGGTGGAGGAAGGGTGCTGGATTCGGCTCCGTGAGAACTTCTCCGGGCCAACGTAGTGTGAACGCAAGTAGATGAGCCCTACATCTCATGCCAGTCTCCTGTGCGAGTTGGACAAGGCGAACTCCCTGCTTGAATCCCTGGGTGGGTTAAGTACCCTGCGGGGGAGGATCGTTGCTTGGGAGCCCGGGGCTGGTATCGAGGTGACTGTTGTGTGCATCCACTTCGCAGCTGTTCTCTCTCCGCGGGTTCTCTCCACCTGCTGCAGCCAAAAGGGACAGCTTAGGGTAAAGATAAAAACCCAGTGTGTAAACGTTCTTGCCTAGCCTTCGCCCCAAGCACAAGCTTATGTGCCTCTGGTCAAAGGCTTTCGCCACAAGCTGAACACGTTTGGTCTCATCTAAGCCTCTGAAGCCCGAGTTTACCCAGCTACAAATCAAACTTCAGGAAAGGTGCTCAGGGTGATGCGGGACTGCCAAGTGTTTCACCAGGCAGCCCAGATCGAGTACAAACACTTGTGTTTTAAACGGGCAGAGGAAATGGTGTCAAGAGCGCGCCTCCATCTCCCGGGCGACGTACACATTTTCTCCATGAGATGCAAGCCTTTCCTCCAGTGTGAAAGGCCTTTACACTCTACACCTCTTGCGCTCGCAGCACGCAGGTGCCACCCCGCTCTGAGCATCTTCAAAAGGCACAGGGTCACGCAACGTTTGAACCACCGGGGGCGGGTGCAGCACACACTAGGTCTTCGCTGTCGGCCTGAGAACACCCACGACACAGGGCCTCTTTGGTGCACACACGTGGTAGCGGTCGGTGATGCATTCTGCTCCGTGAAACCTTCTCGGGGACACAGAGCTGTGAGCGCACGTAGATTAGCCCCTACACCTCATCCCTCTTTCTTGAGTGAGTTGTACTGCTATAAGGCAAAACTCCCTGCTGGAATCTCGGTGTGGCTTAAGTATCCTCCGGGAAGCGATCGCTGCTAGAGACACTGTGCTGCTCTCTAGGACAATGGTCTGTGCCTCCACTGCGCTGCTGTTGTCTCCTAGTCGCTTGCGAAGGCCTTTTCGAAGAGGTTGCTCACAGTGTCGTTTCTTTAGAGTAACCCACAGGCATACGAGGATGCCGGTTCTGTGAAGGAAAATGCTCCCTGCCCTCAGCCACTTTGGCGCCGTTTTGTACAGGAAAGGACACTCCGCCTTGAAGGTTCTTCCTTCCGGATTGCCCACTCGCACTGGCGATGTCTCCTGAATCTCGCGGGGTTACAGTGCTGTCACAAGGTCCTTATCTCAGGCCTAGAACGGCAGAGCGTCCGGCAGCTTTGAAAGAGACCTTCGGCATGCTTCTGGCCTTCGGGGACGCTCCATGAGGAACAAGCTCCTCAGCAGCGTGCGTCTTTAGATCTTTCATGGCAGAACCTCTGTGGGTGACCTCATTCCTCCCCCCACGTGAGACGACACACAACCTGCCATTAGGGGGTGGAAGGCTTTCGAGTCCAGAAGCGAGGCTGGCGCTCCCCACTCAGCATTCCTGCACGGAACTGAGCCCGGGTGCGTGAGACCGTGAGAGGGGGCAAAGACAGGCGTACCAGCGAGCTGTTCACGGTGCACGCTGACGCATCACCCTTCAAGCTCACGTTCATTTCATGGAGAGAACACGAGGCCTTGATGCGCTTTCCTGTGGTACGTAAACTTTGGTCGCGTCCCCTGGTGGGCACATCGGCTCAGGACTGCCCTGTCCCAAAAGCTCCAGGTGTGGAGCCCGACTCTTGGAGCTCAGCCTCACGTGGCTCTTTCACGGACGAGACCGGCTCGCAATGGGACCGTTTCACGAGCTGGGGACCGTGCTGGCTGTTAGGAGTCGGCACACCAAGAGCCCTCCGAGGGAGAGGAGCTGCTGACGTTTGCCAGCACAGTCTCCAATTCCGAACTGCAACCATTCCCTGTAAGAGGCTCCCGAAAGCTTCGACGCAGTTTCTCAGTTAGCTATAAATGGAGGCCAGTCACTTGGCAGACTCCCCCAACGCCCGGCCTCCCAGGCTGCGATACAGACACGCCGACTGCTTCAGCCAACAGGGACAGCTTGGAGTAAAAGGGAGACTCCTACGTGTCAAAGTACTTGCCTGACGCTGGCCAGAAGCTCAAACATTTAGGGCAGGGCATCAAGGCACTTCGCTGCACGCGGAGCAAGTTTGTTCTCATCTCGCCTCTGAATGCCGAGTTTAACCAGCTAGGAAGCAAACTTCGGGAAAGGTACTCAGGGTGCCGCCGATTCAAAATTCTTTCACCAGACAGCCCAAATCGTGTACGCCTCTTTGTATTTTCCATGGGAAGGACAAAATGGTGTCAACCCGCACGCCTCCAGCTGGGGGGGGTTGGAGTGGGGTGGGGTGGGGTGGGGTGGGGTGGGAGTGGGGTTGGGGCGACGTACACTTTCCCCATGGGAAACAGGCCCACGCCTTCAGTGTGAAAGGCCTCTACGCCCTCTCTGCTTTCGCAGCCCAGGCGTAGCCTCAGCTCTGAAAAGCTTCCAGAGCAGGAAGGTCAGAAAACCTTTGAACCACCCAGCAGGTGCAGCACAGAACAAGGGCTTCTCTCTTGGCCTGAGAACACCCCAATGCCCAGCGCTCCTTTGTGTACACACGTGGTGGAGGAAGGGTGCTGGATTCGGCTCCGTGAGAACTTCTCCGGGCCACGTAGTGTGAACGCAAGTAGATGAGCCCTACATCTCATGCCAGTCTCCTGTGCGAGTTGGACAAGGCGAACTCCCTGCTTGAAATCCTGGGTGGGTTAAGTACCCTGCGGGGGAAGGATCGTTGCTTGGGAGCCCGGGGCTCGTATCGAGGTGACTGTTCTGTGCATCCACTTCGCAGCTGTTCTCTCTCCGCGGGTTCTCTCTGCCTGCTGCAGCCAAAAGGGACAGCTTAGGGTAAAGATACAAAACCCAGTGTGTAAACGTTCTTGCCTAGCCTTCGCCCCAAGCACAAGCTTATGTGCCTCTGGTCAAGGCTTTCGCCACAAGCTGAACACGTTTGGTCTCATCTAAGCCTCTGAAGCCCGAGTTTACCCAGCTACAAATCAAACTTCAGGAAAGGTGCTCAGGGTGATGCGGACTGCCAAGCGTTTCACCAGGCAGCCCATACAAACACTTGTGTTTTAAACGGGCAGAGGAAATGGTGTCAAGAGCGCGCCTCCATCTCCCGGGCGACGTACACATTTTCTCCATGAGATGCAAGCCTTTCCTCCAGTGTGAAAGGCCTTTACACTCTACACCTCTTGCGCTCGCAGCACGCAGGTGCCACCCGCTCTGAGCATCTTCAAAAGGCACAGGGTAACGCAACGTTTGAACCACCGGGCGCGGGTGCAGCACACACCTAGGTCTTCGCTGTCGGCCTGAGAACACCCACGGCACAGGGCTTCTTTGGTGCACACACGTGGTAGTGGTCGGTGATGCATTCTGCTCCGTGAAACCTTCTCGGGGACACAGAGCGTGAGCGCACGTAGCTTAGCCCTACACCTCATCCCTCTTTCTTGAGTGAGTTGTACTGCTATAAGGCAAAACTCCCTGCTGGAATCTCGGTGTGGCTTAAGTATCCTCCGGGAAGCGATCGCTGCTAGAGACACTGTGCTGCTCTCTAGGACAATGGTCTGTGCCTCCACTGCGCTGCTGTTGTCTCCTAGTCGCTTGCGAAGGCCTTTTCGAAGAGGTTGCTCACAGTGTCGTTTCTTTAGAGTAACCCACAGGCATACGAGGATGCCGGTTCTGTGAAGGAAAATGCTCCCTGCCTCAGCCACTTGGGCGCCGTTTTGTACAGGAAAGGACACTCCGCCTTGAAGGTTCTTCCTTCCGGATTGCCACTCGCACTGGCGATGTCTCCTGAATCTCGCGGGGTTACAGTGCCGTCACAAGGTCCTTATCTCAGGCCTAGAACGGCAGAGCGTCCGGCAGCTTTGAAAGAGACCTTCGGCATGCTTCTGGCCTTCGGGGACACTCCATAAGGAACAAGCTCCTCAGCAGCGTGCGTCTTTAGATCTTTCATGGCAGAACCTCTGTGGGCGACCTCATTCCTCCCCCCACGTGAGAGACACACACAACCTGCCATTAGGGGGTGGAAGGCTTTCGAGTCCAGAAGCGAGGCTGGCGCTCCCACTCAGCATTCCTGCACGGAACTGAGCCCGGGTGCGTGAGACCGTGAGAGGGGGCAAAGACAGGCGTACCAGCGAGCTGTTCACAGTGCAGGCTGACGCATCACCCTTCAAGCTCACGTTCATTTCATGGAGAGAACACGAGGCCTTGATGCGCTTTCCTGTGGTACGTAAACTTTGGTCGCGTCCCCTGGTGGGCACATCGGCTCAGGACTGCCCTGTCCCAAAGGCTCCAGGTGTGGAGCCCGACTCTTGGAGCTCAGCCTCACATGGCTCTTTCACGGACGAGACCGGCTCGCAATGGGACCGTTCACGAGCTGGGGACCGTGCTGGCCGTTAGGAGTCGGCACACCAAGAGCCCTCCGAGGGAGAGGAGCTGCTGACGTTTGCCAGCACAGTCTCCAATTCCCAACTGCAACCATTCCCTGTAAGAGGCTCCCGAAAGCTTCGACGCAGTTTCTCAGTTAGCTATAAATGGAGGCCAGTCACTTGGCAGACTCCGCCAACGCCCGGCCTCCCAGGCTGCGATACAGACACGCCGACTGCTTCAGCCAACAGGGACAGCTTGGAGTAAAAGGGAGACTCCTACGTGTCAAAGTACTTGCCTGACGCTGGCCAGAAGCTCAAACATTGAGGGCAGGGCATCAGGGCACTTCGCCGCACGCGGAGCAAGTTTGTTCTCATCTCGCCTCTGAATGCCGAGTTTAACCAGCTAGGAAGCAAACTTCGGGAAAGGTACTCAGGGTGCCGCCGATTCAAAATTATTTCACCAGACGGCCCAAATCGTGTACGCCTCTTTGTATTTTCCATGGGCAGGACAAAATGGTGTCAACCCGCACGCCTCCAGCTGGGGGTGGGTTGGAGTAGGGTGGGGTGGGGTGGGGTGGGGTGGGAGTGGGGGTTGGGCGACGTACACTTTCCCCATGGGAAACAGGCCCACGCCTTCAGTGTGAAAGGCCTCTACGCCTCTCTGCTTTCGCAGCCCAGGCGTAGCCTCAGCTCTGAAAAGCTTCCAGAGCAGGAAGGTCAGAAAACCTTTGAACCACCCAGCAGGTGCAGCACAGAACAAGGGCTTCTCTCTTGGCCTGAGAACACCCACTGCCCAGCGCTCCTTTATGTACACACGTGGTGGAGGAAGGGTGCTGGATTCGGCTCCGTGAGAACTTCTCCGGGCCACGTAGTGTGAACGCAAGTAGATGAGCCCTACATCTCATGCCAGTCTCCTGTGCGAGTTGGACAAGGCGAACTCCCTGCTTGAATCCCTGGGTGGGTTAAGTACCCTGCGGGGAAGGATCGTTGCTTGGGAGCCCGGGGCTGGTATCGAGGTGACTGTTGTGTGCATCCACTTCGCAGCTGTTCTCTCTCCGCGGGTTCTCTCCACCTGCTGCAGCCAAAAGGGACAGCTTAGGGTAAAGATAAAAACCCAGTGTGTAAACGTTCTTGCCTAGCCTTCGCCCCAAGCACAAGCTTATGTGCCTCTGGTCAAAGGCTTTCGCCACAAGCTGAACACGTTTGGTCTCATCTAAGCCTCTGAAGCCCGAGTTTACCCAGCTACAAATCAAACTTCAGGAAAGGTGCTCAGGGTGATGCGGACTGCCAAGCGTTTCACCAGGCAGCCCAGATCGAGTACAAACACTTGTGTTTGAAACGGGCAGAGGAAATGGTGTCAAGAGCGCGCCTCCATCTCCCGGGCGACGTACACATTTTCTCCATGAGATGCAAGCCTTTCCTCCAGTGTGAAAGGCCTTTACACTCTACACCTCTTGCGCTCGCAGCACGCAGGTGCCACCCGCTCTGAGCATCTTCAAAAGGCACAGGGTCACGCAACGTGTGAACCACCGGGGGCGGGTGCAGCACACACCTAGGTCTTCGCTGTCGGCCTGAGAACACCCACGACACAGGGCCTCTTTGGTGCACACACGTGGTAGCGGTCGGTGATGCATTCTGCTCCGTGAAACCTTCTCGGGGACACAGAGCGTGAGCGCACGTAGATTAGCCCTACACCTCATCCCTCTTTCTTGAGTGAGTTGTACTGCTATAAGGCAAAACTCCCTGCTGGAATCTCGGTGTGGCTTAAGTATCCTCCGGGAAGCGATCGCTGCTAGAGACACTGTGCTGCTCTCTAGGACAATGGTCTGTGCCTCCACTGCGCTGCTGTTGTCTCCTAGTCGCTTGCGAAGGCCTTTTCGAAGAGGTTGCTCACAGTGTCGTTTCTTTAGAGTAACCCACAGGCATACGAGGATGCCGGTTCTGTGAAGGAAAATGCTCCCTGCCTCAGCCACTTGGGCGCCGTTTTGTACAGGAAAGGACACTCCGCCTTGAAGGTTCTTCCTTCTGGATTGCCACTCGCACTGGCGATGTCTCCTGAATCTCGCGGGGTTACAGTGCTGTCACAAGGTCCTTATCTCAGGCCTAGAACGGCAGAGCGTCCGGCAGCTTTGAAAGAGACCTTCGGCATGCTTCTGGCCTTCGGGGACGCTCCATGAGGAACAAGCTCCTCAGCAGCGTGCGTCTTTAGATCTTTCATGGCAGAACCTCTGTGGGTGACCTCATTCCTCCCCCCACGTGAGAGACACACACAACCTGCCATTAGGGGGTGGAAGGCTTTCGAGTCCAGAAGCGAGGCTGGCGCTCCCACTCAGCATTCCTGCACGGAACTGAGCCCGGGTGCGTGAGACCGTGAGAGGGGGCAAAGACAGGCGTACCAGCGATCTGTTCACGGTGCACGCTGACGCATCACCCTTCAAGCTCACGTTCATTTCATGGAGAGAACACGAGGCCTTGATGCGCTTTCCTGTGGTACGTAAACTTTGGTCGCGTCCCCTGGTGGGCACATCGGCTCAGGACTGCCCTGTCCCAAAGGCTCCAGGTGTGGAGCCCGACTCTTGGAGCTCAGCCTCACGTGGCTCTTTCACGGACGAGACCGGCTCGCAATGGGACCGTTCACGAGCTGGGGACCGTGCTGGCTGTTAGGAGTCGGCACACCAAGAGCCCTCCGAGGGAGAGGAGCTGCTGACGTTTGCCAGCACAGTCTCCAATTCCCAACTGCAACCATTCCCTGTAAGAGGCTCCCGAAAGCTTCGACGCAGTTTCTCAGTTAGCTATAAATGGAGGCCAGTCACTTGGCAGACTCCCCCAACGCCCGGCCTCCCAGGCTGCGATACAGACACGCCGACTGCTTCAGCCAACAGGGACAGCTTGGAGTAAAAGGGAGACTCCTACGTGTCAAAGTACTTGCCTGACGCTGGCCAGAAGCTCAAACATTTAGGGCAGGGCATCAAGGCACTTCGCCGCATGCGGAGCAAGTTTGTTCTCATCTCGCCTCTGAATGCCGAGTTTAACCAGCTAGGAAGCAAACTTCGGGAAAGGTACTCAGGGTGCCGCCGATTCAAAATTCTTTCACCAGACAGCCCAAATCGTGTACGCCTCTTTGTATTTTCCATGGGAAGGACAAAATGGTGTCAACCCGCACGCCTCCAGCTGGGGGTGGGTTGGAGTGGGGTGGGGTGGGGTGGGGTGGGGTGGGAGTGGGGGTTGGGCGACGTACACTTTCCCCATGGGAAACAGGCCCACGCCTTCAGTGTGAAAGGCCTCTACGCCTCTCTGCTTTCGCAGCCCAGGCGTAGCCTCAGCTCTGAAAAGCTTCCAGAGCAGGAAGGTCAGAAAACCTTTGAACCACCCAGCAGGTGCAGCACAGAACAAGGGCTTCTCTCTTGGCCTGAGAACACCCACTGCCCAGCGCTCCTTTGTGTACACACGTGGTGGAGGAAGGGTGCTGGATTCGGCTCCGTGAGAACTTCTCCGGGCCACGTAGTGTGAACGCAAGTAGATGAGCCCTACATCTCATGCCAGTCTCCTGTGCGAGTTGGACAAGGCGAACTCCCTGCTTGAAATCCTGGGTGGGTTAAGTACCCTGCGGGGAAGGATCGTTGCTTGGGAGCCCGGGGCTCGTATCGAGGTGACTGTTCTGTGCATCCACTTCGCAGCTGTTCTCTCTCTGCGGGTTCCCTCCGCCTGCTGCAGCCAAAAGGGACAGCTTAGGGTAAAGATAAAAACCCAGTGTGTAAACGTTCTTGCCTAGCCCTCGCCCCAAGCACAAGCTTATATGCCTCTGGTCAAAGGCTTTCGCCACAAGCTGAACACGTTTGGTCTCATCTAAGCCTCTGAAGCCCGAGTTTACCCAGCTACGAATCAAACTTCAGGAAAGGTGCTCAGGGTGATGCGGACTGCCAAGCGTTTCACCAGGCAGCCCAGATCGAGTACAAACACTTGTGTTTGAAACGGGCAGAGGAAATGGTGTCAAGAGCGCGCCTCCATCTCCCGGGCGACGTACACATTTTCTCCATGAGATGCAAGCCTTTCCTCCAGTGTGAAAGGCCTTTACACTCTACACCTCTTGCGCTCGCAGCACGCAGGTGCCACCCGCTCTGAGCATCTTCAAAAGGCACAGGGTCACGCAACGTTTGAACCACCGGGCGCGGGTGCAGCACACACCTAGGTCTTCGCTGTCGGCCTGAGAACACCCACGGCACAGGGCTTCTTTGGTGCACACACGTGGTAGCGGTCGGTGATGCATTCTGCTCCGTGAAACCTTCTCGGGGACACAGAGCGTGAGCGCACGTAGATTAGCCCTACACCTCATCCCTCTTTCTTGAGTGAGTTGTACTGCTATAAGGCAAAACTCCCTGCTGGAATCTCGGTGTGGCTTAAGTATCCTCCGGGAAGCGATCGCTGCTAGAGACACTGTGCTGCTCTCTAGGACAATGGTCTGTGCCTCCACTGCGCTGCTGTTGTCTCCTAGTCGCTTGCGAAGGCCTTTTCGAAGAGGTTGCTCACAGTGTCGTTTCTTTAGAGTAACCCACAGGCATACGAGGATGCCGGTTCTGTGAAGGAAAATGCTCCCTGCCTCAGCCACTTGGGCGCCGTTTTGTACAGGAAAGGACACTCCGCCTTGAAGGTTCTTCCTTCCGGATTGCCACTCGCACTGGCGATGTCTCCTGAATCTCGCGGGGTTACAGTGCCGTCACAAGGTCCTTATCTCAGGCCTAGAACGGCAGAGCGTCCGGCAGCTTTGAAAGAGACCTTCGGCATGCTTCTGGCCTTCGGGGACGCTCCATGAGGAACAAGCTCCTCAGCAGCGTGCGTCTTTAGATCTTTCATGGCAGAACCTCTGTGGGCGACCTCATTCCTCCCCCCACGTGAGAGACACACACAACCTGCCATTAGGGGGTGGAAGGCTTTCGAGTCCAGAAGCGAGGCTGGCGCTCCCACTCAGCATTCCTGCACGGAACTGAGCCCGGGTGCGTGAGACCGTGAGAGGGGGCAAAGACAGGCGTACCAGCGAGCTGTTCACGGTGCACGCTGACGCATCACCCTTCAAGCTCACGTTCATTTCATGGAGAGAACACGAGGCCTTGATGCGCTTTCCTGTGGTACGTAAACTTTGGTCGCGTCCCCTGGTGGGCACATCGGCTCAGGACTGCCCTGTCCCAAAGGCTCCAGGTGTGGAGCCCGACTCTTGGAGCTCAGCCTCACGTGGCTCTTTCACGGACGAGACCGGCTCGCAATGGGACCGTTCACGAGCTGGGGACCGTGCTGGCTGTTAGGAGTCGGCACACCAAGAGCCCTCCGAGGGAGAGGAGCTGCTGACGTTTGCCAGCACAGTCTCCAATTCCCAACTGCAACCATTCCCTGTAAGAGGCTCCCGAAAGCTTCGACGCAGTTTCTCAGTTAGCTATAAATGGAGGCCAGTCACTTGGCAGACTCCGCCAACGCCCGGCCTCCCAGGCTGCGATACAGACACGCCGACTGCTTCAGCCAACAGGGACAGCTTGGAGTAAAAGTGAGACTCCTACGTGTCAAAGTACTTGCCTGACGCTGGCCAGAAGCTCAAACATTGAGGGCAGGGCATCAGGGCACTTCGCCGCACGCGGAGCAAGTTTGTTCTCATCTCGCCTCTGAATGCCGAGTTTAACCAGCTAGGAAGCAAACTTCGGGAAAGGTACTCAGGGTGCCGCCGATTCAAAATTCTCTCAACAGACAGCCCAAATCGTGTACGCCTCTTTGTATTTTCCATGGGCAGGACAAAATGGTGTCAACCCGCACGCCTCCAGCTGGGGGTGGGTTGGAGTGGGGTGGGGTGGGGTGGGGTGGGGTGGGAGTGGGGGTTGGGCGACGTACACTTTCCCCATGGGAAACAGGCCCACGCCTTCAGTGTGAAAGGCCTCTACGCCTCTCTGCTTTCGCAGCCCAGGCGTAGCCTCAGCTCTGAAAAGCTTCCAGAGCAGGAAGGTCAGCAAACCTTTGAACCATCCAGCAGGTGCAGCACAGAACAAGGGCTTCTCTCTTGGCCTGAGAACACCCACTGCCCAGCGCTCCTTTGTGTACACACGTGGTGGAGGAAGGGTGCTGGATTCGGCTCCGTGAGAACTTCTCCGGGCCACGTAGTGTGAACGCAAGTAGATGAGCCCTACATCTCATGCCAGTCTCCTGTGCGAGTTGGACAAGGCGAACTCCCTGCTTGAATCCCTGGGTGGGTTAAGTACCCTGCGGGGAAGGATCGTTGCTTGGGAGCCCGGGGCTGGTATCGAGGTGACTGTTGTGTGCATCCACTTCGCAGCTGTTCTCTCTCCGCGGGTTCTCTCCACCTGCTGCAGCCAAAAGGGACAGCTTAGGGTAAAGATAAAAACCCAGTGTGTAAACGTTCTTGCCTAGCCTTCGCCCCAAGCACAAGCTTATGTGCCTCTGGTCAAAGGCTTTCGCCACAAGCTGAACACGTTTGGTCTCATCTAAGCCTCTGAAGCCCGAGTTTACCCAGCTACAAATCAAACTTCAGGAAAGGTGCTCAGGGTGATGCGGACTGCCAAGTGTTTCACCAGGCAGCCCAGATCGAGTACAAACACTTGTGTTTTAAACGGGCAGAGGAAATGGTGTCAAGAGCGCGCCTCCATCTCCCGGGCGACGTACACATTTTCTCCATGAGATGCAAGCCTTTCCTCCAGTGTGAAAGGCCTTTACACTCTACACCTCTTGCGCTCGCAGCACGCAGGTGCCACCCGCTCTGAGCATCTTCAAAAGGCACAGGGTCACGCAACGTTTGAACCACCGGGGGCGGGTGCAGCACACACCTAGGTCTTCGCTGTCGGCCTGAGAACACCCACGACACAGGGCCTCTTTGGTGCACACACGTGGTAGCGGTCGGTGATGCATTCTGCTCCGTGAAACCTTCTCGGGGACACAGAGCGTGAGCGCACGTAGATTAGCCCTACACCTCATCCCTCTTTCTTGAGTGAGTTGTACTGCTATAAGGCAAAACTCCCTGCTGGAATCTCGGTGTGGCTTAAGTATCCTCCGGGAAGCGATCGCTGCTAGAGACACTGTGCTGCTCTCTAGGACAATGGTCTGTGCCTCCACTGCGCTGCTGTTGTCTCCTAGTCGCTTGCGAAGGCCTTTTCGAAGAGGTTGCTCACAGTGTCGTTTCTTTAGAGTAACCCACAGGCATACGAGGATGCCGGTTCTGTGAAGGAAAATGCTCCCTGCCTCAGCCACTTGGGCGCCGTTTTGTACAGGAAAGGACACTCCGCCTTGAAGGTTCTTCCTTCCGGATTGCCACTCGCACTGGCGATGTCTCCTGAATCTCGCGGGGTTACAGTGCTGTCACAAGGTCCTTATCTCAGGCCTAGAACGGCAGAGCGTCCGGCAGCTTTGAAAGAGACCTTCGGCATGCTTCTGGCCTTCGGGGACGCTCCATGAGGAACAAGCTCCTCAGCAGCGTGCGTCTTTAGATCTTTCATGGCAGAACCTCTGTGGGTGACCTCATTCCTCCCCCCACGTGAGAGACACACACAACCTGCCATTAGGGGGTGGAAGGCTTTCGAGTCCAGAAGCGAGGCTGGCGCTCCCACTCAGCATTCCTGCACGGAACTGAGCCCGGGTGCGTGAGACCGTGAGAGGGGGCAAAGACAGGCGTACCAGCGAGCTGTTCACGGTGCACGCTGACGCATCACCCTTCAAGCTCACGTTCATTTCATGGAGAGAACACGAGGCCTTGATGCGCTTTCCTGTGGTACGTAAACTTTGGTCGCGTCCCCTGGTGGGCACATCGGCTCAGGACTGCCCTGTCCCAAAAGCTCCAGGTGTGGAGCCCGACTCTTGGAGCTCAGCCTCACGTGGCTCTTTCACGGACGAGACCGGCTCGCAATGGGACCGTTCACGAGCTGGGGACCGTGCTGGCTGTTAGGAGTCGGCACACCAAGAGCCCTCCGAGGGAGAGGAGCTGCTGACGTTTGCCAGCACAGTCTCCAATTCCCAACTGCAACCATTCCCTGTAAGAGGCTCCCGAAAGCTTCGACGCAGTTTCTCAGTTAGCTATAAATGGAGGCCAGTCACTTGGCAGACTCCCCCAACGCCCGGCCTCCCAGGCTGCGATACAGACACGCCGACTGCTTCAGCCAACAGGGACAGCTTGGAGTAAAAGGGAGACTCCTACGTGTCAAAGTACTTGCCTGACGCTGGCCAGAAGCTCAAACATTTAGGGCAGGGCATCAAGGCACTTCGCTGCACGCGGAGCAAGTTTGTTCTCATCTCGCCTCTGAATGCCGAGTTTAACCAGCTAGGAAGCAAACTTCGGGAAAGGTACTCAGGGTGCCGCCGATTCAAAATTCTTTCACCAGACAGCCCAAATCGTGTACGCCTCTTTGTATTTTCCATGGGAAGGACAAAATGGTGTCAACCCGCACGCCTCCAGCTGGGGGTGGGTTGGAGTGGGGTGGGGTGGGGTGGGGTGGGGTGGGAGTGGGGGTTGGGCGACGTACACTTTCCCCATGGGAAACAGGCCCACGCCTTCAGTGTGAAAGGCCTCTACGCCTCTCTGCTTTCGCAGCCCAGGCGTAGCCTCAGCTCTGAAAAGCTTCCAGAGCAGGAAGGTCAGAAAACCTTTGAACCACCCAGCAGGTGCAGCACAGAACAAGGGCTTCTCTCTTGGCCTGAGAACACCCAATGCCCAGCGCTCCTTTGTGTACACACGTGGTGGAGGAAGGGTGCTGGATTCGGCTCCGTGAGAACTTCTCCGGGCCACGTAGTGTGAACGCAAGTAGATGAGCCCTACATCTCATGCCAGTCTCCTGTGCGAGTTGGACAAGGCGAACTCCCTGCTTGAAATCCTGGGTGGGTTAAGTACCCTGCGGGGAAGGATCGTTGCTTGGGAGCCCGGGGCTCGTATCGAGGTGACTGTTCTGTGCATCCACTTCGCAGCTGTTCTCTCTCCGCGGGTTCTCTCTGCCTGCTGCAGCCAAAAGGGACAGCTTAGGGTAAAGATAAAAACCCAGTGTGTAAACGTTCTTGCCTAGCCTTCGCCCCAAGCACAAGCTTATGTGCCTCTGGTCAAAGGCTTTCGCCACAAGCTGAACACGTTTGGTCTCATCTAAGCCTCTGAAGCCCGAGTTTACCCAGCTACAAATCAAACTTCAGGAAAGGTGCTCAGGGTGATGCGGACTGCCAAGCGTTTCACCAGGCAGCCCAGATCGAGTACAAACACTTGTGTTTTAAACGGGCAGAGGAAATGGTGTCAAGAGCGCGCCTCCATCTCCCGGGCGACGTACACATTTTCTCCATGAGATGCAAGCCTTTCCTCCAGTGTGAAAGGCCTTTACACTCTACACCTCTTGCGCTCGCAGCACGCAGGTGCCACCCGCTCTGAGCATCTTCAAAAGGCACAGGGTCACGCAACGTTTGAACCACCGGGCGCGGGTGCAGCACACACCTAGGTCTTCGCTGTCGGCCTGAGAACACCCACGGCACAGGGCTTCTTTGGTGCACACACGTGGTAGTGGTCGGTGATGCATTCTGCTCCGTGAAACCTTCTCGGGGACACAGAGCGTGAGCGCACGTAGCTTAGCCCTACACCTCATCCCTCTTTCTTGAGTGAGTTGTACTGCTATAAGGCAAAACTCCCTGCTGGAATCTCGGTGTGGCTTAAGTATCCTCCGGGAAGCGATCGCTGCTAGAGACACTGTGCTGCTCTCTAGGACAATGGTCTGTGCCTCCACTGCGCTGCTGTTGTCTCCTAGTCGCTTGCGAAGGCCTTTTCGAAGAGGTTGCTCACAGTGTCGTTTCTTTAGAGTAACCCACAGGCATACGAGGATGCCGGTTCTGTGAAGGAAAATGCTCCCTGCCTCAGCCACTTGGGCGCCGTTTTGTACAGGAAAGGACACTCCGCCTTGAAGGTTCTTCCTTCCGGATTGCCACTCGCACTGGCGATGTCTCCTGAATCTCGCGGGGTTACAGTGCCGTCACAAGGTCCTTATCTCAGGCCTAGAACGGCAGAGCGTCCGGCAGCTTTGAAAGAGACCTTCGGCATGCTTCTGGCCTTCGGGGACACTCCATAAGGAACAAGCTCCTCAGCAGCGTGCGTCTTTAGATCTTTCATGGCAGAACCTCTGTGGGCGACCTCATTCCTCCCCCCACGTGAGAGACACACACAACCTGCCATTAGGGGGTGGAAGGCTTTCGAGTCCAGAAGCGAGGCTGGCGCTCCCACTCAGCATTCCTGCACGGAACTGAGCCCGGGTGCGTGAGACCGTGAGAGGGGGCAAAGACAGGCGTACCAGCGAGCTGTTCACAGTGCAGGCTGACGCATCACCCTTCAAGCTCACGTTCATTTCATGGAGAGAACACGAGGCCTTGATGCGCTTTCCTGTGGTACGTAAACTTTGGTCGCGTCCCCTGGTGGGCACATCGGCTCAGGACTGCCCTGTCCCAAAGGCTCCAGGTGTGGAGCCCGACTCTTGGAGCTCAGCCTCACATGGCTCTTTCACGGACGAGACCGGCTCGCAATGGGACCGTTCACGAGCTGGGGACCGTGCTGGCCGTTAGGAGTCGGCACACCAAGAGCCCTCCGAGGGAGAGGAGCTGCTGACGTTTGCCAGCACAGTCTCCAATTCCCAACTGCAACCATTCCCTGTAAGAGGCTCCCGAAAGCTTCGACGCAGTTTCTCAGTTAGCTATAAATGGAGGCCAGTCACTTGGCAGACTCCGCCAACGCCCGGCCTCCCAGGCTGCGATACAGACACGCCGACTGCTTCAGCCAACAGGGACAGCTTGGAGTAAAAGGGAGACTCCTACGTGTCAAAGTACTTGCCTGACGCTGGCCAGAAGCTCAAACATTGAGGGCAGGGCATCAGGGCACTTCGCCGCACGCGGAGCAAGTTTGTTCTCATCTCGCCTCTGAATGCCGAGTTTAACCAGCTAGGAAGCAAACTTCGGGAAAGGTACTCAGGGTGCCGCCGATTCAAAATTCTTTCACCAGACAGCCCAAATCGTGTACGCCTCTTTGTATTTTCCATGGGCAGGACAAAATGGTGTCAACCCGCACGCCTCCAGCTGGGGGTGGGTTGGAGTAGGGTGGGGTGGGGTGGGGTGGGGTGGGAGTGGGGGTTGGGCGACGTACACTTTCCCCATGGGAAACAGGCCCACGCCTTCAGTGTGAAAGGCCTCTACGCCTCTCTGCTTTCGCAGCCCAGGCGTAGCCTCAGCTCTGAAAAGCTTCCAGAGCAGGAAGGTCAGAAAACCTTTGAACCACCCAGCAGGTGCAGCACAGAACAAGGGCTTCTCTCTTGGCCTGAGAACACCCACTGCCCAGCGCTCCTTTGTGTACACACGTGGTGGAGGAAGGGTGCTGGATTCGGCTCCGTGAGAACTTCTCCGGGCCACGTAGTGTGAGCGCAAGTAGATGAGCCCTACATCTCATGCCAGTCTCCTGTGCGAGTTGGACAAGGCGAACTCCCTGCTTGAATCCCTGGGTGGGTTAATACCCTGCGGGGAAGGATCGTTGCTTGGGAGCCCGGGGCTGGTATCGAGGTGACTGTTGTGTGCATCCACTTCGCAGCTGTTCTCTCTCCGCGGGTTCTCTCCACCTGCTGCAGCCAAAAGGGACAGCTTAGGGTAAAGATAAAAACCCAGTGTGTAAACGTTCTTGCCTAGCCTTCGCCCCAAGCACAAGCTTATGTGCCTCTGGTCAAAGGCTTTCGCCACAAGCTGAACACGTTTGGTCTCATCTAAGCCTCTGAAGCCCGAGTTTACCCAGCTACAAATCAAACTTCAGGAAAGGTGCTCAGGGTGATGCGGACTGCCAAGCGTTTCACCAGGCAGCCCAGATCGAGTACAAACACTTGTGTTTGAAACGGGCAGAGGAAATGGTGTCAAGAGCGCGCCTCCATCTCCCGGGCGACGTACACATTTTCTCCATGAGATGCAAGCCTTTCCTCCAGTGTGAAAGGCCTTTACACTCTACACCTCTTGCGCTCGCAGCACGCAGGTGCCACCCGCTCTGAGCATCTTCAAAAGGCACAGGGTCACGCAACGTGTGAACCACCGGGGGCGGGTGCAGCACACACCTAGGTCTTCGCTGTCGGCCTGAGAACACCCACGACACAGGGCCTCTTTGGTGCACACACGTGGTAGCGGTCGGTGATGCATTCTGCTCCGTGAAACCTTCTCGGGGACACAGAGCGTGAGCGCACGTAGATTAGCCCTACACCTCATCCCTCTTTCTTGAGTGAGTTGTACTGCTATAAGGCAAAACTCCCTGCTGGAATCTCGGTGTGGCTTAAGTATCCTCCGGGAAGCGATCGCTGCTAGAGACACTGTGCTGCTCTCTAGGACAATGGTCTGTGCCTCCACTGCGCTGCTGTTGTCTCCTAGTCGCTTGCGAAGGCCTTTTCGAAGAGGTTGCTCACAGTGTCGTTTCTTTAGAGTAACCCACAGGCATACGAGGATGCCGGTTCTGTGAAGGAAAATGCTCCCTGCCTCAGCCACTTGGGCGCCGTTTTGTACAGGAAAGGACACTCCGCCTTGAAGGTTCTTCCTTCTGGATTGCCACTCGCACTGGCGATGTCTCCTGAATCTCGCGGGGTTACAGTGCTGTCACAAGGTCCTTATCTCAGGCCTAGAACGGCAGAGCGTCCGGCAGCTTTGAAAGAGACCTTCGGCATGCTTCTGGCCTTCGGGGACGCTCCATGAGGAACAAGCTCCTCAGCAGCGTGCGTCTTTAGATCTTTCATGGCAGAACCTCTGTGGGTGACCTCATTCCTCCCCCCACGTGAGAGACACACACAACCTGCCATTAGGGGGTGGAAGGCTTTCGAGTCCAGAAGCGAGGCTGGCGCTCCCACTCAGCATTCCTGCACGGAACTGAGCCCGGGTGCGTGAGACCGTGAGAGGGGGCAAAGACAGGCGTACCAGCGATCTGTTCACGGTGCACGCTGACGCATCACCCTTCAAGCTCACGTTCATTTCATGGAGAGAACACGAGGCCTTGATGCGCTTTCCTGTGGTACGTAAACTTTGGTCGCGTCCCCTGGTGGGCACATCGGCTCAGGACTGCCCTGTCCCAAAGGCTCCAGGTGTGGAGCCCGACTCTTGGAGCTCAGCCTCACGTGGCTCTTTCACGGACGAGACCGGCTCGCAATGGGACCGTTCACGAGCTGGGGACCGTGCTGGCTGTTAGGAGTCGGCACACCAAGAGCCCTCCGAGGGAGAGGAGCTGCTGACGTTTGCCAGCACAGTCTCCAATTCCCAACTGCAACCATTCCCTGTAAGAGGCTCCCGAAAGCTTCGACGCAGTTTCTCAGTTAGCTATAAATGGAGGCCAGTCACTTGGCAGACTCCCCCAACGCCCGGCCTCCCAGGCTGCGATACAGACACGCCGACTGCTTCAGCCAACAGGGACAGCTTGGAGTAAAAGGGAGACTCCTACGTGTCAAAGTACTTGCCTGACGCTGGCCAGAAGCTCAAACATTTAGGGCAGGGCATCAAGGCACTTCGCCGCATGCGGAGCAAGTTTGTTCTCATCTCGCCTCTGAATGCCGAGTTTAACCAGCTAGGAAGCAAACTTCGGGAAAGGTACTCAGGGTGCCGCCGATTCAAAATTCTTTCACCAGACAGCCCAAATCGTGTACGCCTCTTTGTATTTTCCATGGGAAGGACAAAATGGTGTCAACCCGCACGCCTCCAGCTGGGGGTGGGTTGGAGTGGGGTGGGGTGGGGTGGGGTGGGGTGGGAGTGGGGGTTGGGCGACGTACACTTTCCCCATGGGAAACAGGCCCACGCCTTCAGTGTGAAAGGCCTCTACGCCTCTCTGCTTTCGCAGCCCAGGCGTAGCCTCAGCTCTGAAAAGCTTCCAGAGCAGGAAGGTCAGAAAACCTTTGAACCACCCAGCAGGTGCAGCACAGAACAAGGGCTTCTCTCTTGGCCTGAGAACACCCACTGCCCAGCGCTCCTTTGTGTACACACGTGGTGGAGGAAGGGTGCTGGATTCGGCTCCGTGAGAACTTCTCCGGGCCACGTAGTGTGAACGCAAGTAGATGAGCCCTACATCTCATGCCAGTCTCCTGTGCGAGTTGGACAAGGCGAACTCCCTGCTTGAAATCCTGGGTGGGTTAAGTACCCTGCGGGGAAGGATCGTTGCTTGGGAGCCCGGGGCTCGTATCGAGGTGACTGTTCTGTGCATCCACTTCGCAGCTGTTCTCTCTCCGCGGGTTCTCTCCGCCTGCTGCAGCCAAAAGGGACAGCTTAGGGTAAAGATAAAAACCCAGTGTGTAAACGTTCTTGCCTAGCCTTCGCCCCAAGCACAAGCTTATGTGCCTCTGGTCAAAGGCTTTCGCCACAAGCTGAACACGTTTGGTCTCATCTAAGCCTCTGAAGCCCGAGTTTACCCAGCTACAAATCAAACTTCAGGAAAGGTGCTCAGGGTGATGCGGACTGCCAAGCGTTTCACCAGGCAGCCCAGATCGAGTACAAACACTTGTGTTTGAAACGGGCAGAGGAAATGGTGTCAAGAGCGCGCCTCCATCTCCCGGGCGACGTACACATTTTCTCCATGAGATGCAAGCCTTTCCTCCAGTGTGAAAGGCCTTTACACTCTACACCTCTTGCGCTCGCAGCACGCAGGTGCCACCCGCTCTGAGCATCTTCAAAAGGCACAGGGTCACGCAACGTTTGAACCACCGGGCGCGGGTGCAGCACACACCTAGGTCATCGCTGTCGGCCTGAGAACACCCACGGCACAGGGCTTCTTTGGTGCACACACGTGGTAGCGGTCGGTGATGCATTCTGCTCCGTGAAACCTTCTCGGGGACACAGAGCGTGAGCGCACGTAGATTAGCCCTACACCTCATCCCTCTTTCTTGAGTGAGTTGTACTGCTATAAGGCAAAACTCCCTGCTGGAATCTCGGTGTGGCTTAAGTATCCTCCGGGAAGCGATCGCTGCTAGAGACACTGTGCTGCTCTCTAGGACAATGGTCTGTGCCTCCACTGCGCTGCTGTTGTCTCCTAGTCGCTTGCGAAGGCCTTTTCGAAGAGGTTGCTCACAGTGTCGTTTCTTTAGAGTAACCCACAGGCATACGAGGATGCCGGTTCTGTGAAGGAAAATGCTCCCTGCCTCAGCCACTTGGGCGCCGTTTTGTACAGGAAAGGACACTCCGCCTTGAAGGTTCTTCCTTCCGGATTGCCACTCGCACTGGCGATGTCTCCTGAATCTCGCGGGGTTACAGTGCCGTCACAAGGTCCTTATCTCAGGCCTAGAACGGCAGAGCGTCCGGCAGCTTTGAAAGAGACCTTCGGCATGCTTCTGGCCTTCGGGGACGCTCCATAAGGAACAAGCTCCTCAGCAGCGTGCGTCTTTAGATCTTTCATGGCAGAACCTCTGTGGGCGACCTCATTCCTCCCCCCACGTGAGAGACACACACAACCTGCCATTAGGGGGTGGAAGGCTTTCGAGTCCAGAAGCGAGGCTGGCGCTCCCACTCAGCATTCCTGCACGGAACTGAGCCCGGGTGCGTGAGACCGTGAGAGGGGGCAAAGACAGGCGTACCAGCGAGCTGTTCACAGTGCACGCTGACGCATCACCCTTCAAGCTCACGTTCATTTCATGGAGAGAACACGAGGCCTTGATGCGCTTTCCTGTGGTACGTAAACTTTGGTCGCGTCCCCTGGTGGGCACATCGGCTCAGGACTGCCCTGTCCCAAAGGCTCCAGGTGTGGAGCCCGACTCTTGGAGCTCAGCCTCACATGGCTCTTTCACGGACGAGACCGGCTCGCAATGGGACCGTTCACGAGCTGGGGACCGTGCTGGCCGTTAGGAGTCGGCACACCAAGAGCCCTCCGAGGGAGAGGAGCTGCTGACGTTTGCCAGCACAGTCTCCAATTCCCAACTGCAACCATTCCCTGTAAGAGGCTCCCGAAAGCTTCGACGCAGTTTCTCAGTTAGCTATAAATGGAGGCCAGTCACTTGGCAGACTCCGCCAACGCCCGGCCTCCCAGGCTGCGATACAGACACGCCGACTGCTTCAGCCAACAGGGACAGCTTGGAGTAAAAGTGAGACTCCTACGTGTCAAAGTACTTGCCTGACGCTGGCCAGAAGCTCAAACATTGAGGGCAGGGCATCAGGGCACTTCGCCGCACGCGGAGCAAGTTTGTTCTCATCTCGCCTCTGAATGCCGAGTTTAACCAGCTAGGAAGCAAACTTCGGGAAAGGTACTCAGGGTGCCGCCGATTCAAAATTCTTTCACCAGACAGCCCAAATCGTGTACGCCTCTTTGTATTTTCCATGGGCAGGACAAAATGGTGTCAACCCGCACGCCTCCAGCTGGGGGTGGGTTGGAGTGGGGTGGGGTGGGGTGGGGTGGGGTGGGAGTGGGGGTTGGGCGACGTACACTTTCCCCATGGGAAACAGGCCCACGCCTTCAGTGTGAAAGACCTCTACGCCTCTCTGCTTTCGCAGCCCAGGCGTAGCCTCAGCTCTGAAAAGCTTCCAGAGCAGGAAGGTCAGAAAACCTTTGAACCACCCAGCAGGTGCAGCACAGAACAAGGGCTTCTCTCTTGGCCTGAGAACACCCACTGCCCAGCGCTCCTTTGTGTACACACGTGGTGGAGGAAGGGTGCTGGATTCGGCTCCGTGAGAACTTCTCCGGGCCACGTAGTGTGAACGCAAGTAGATGAGCCCTACATCTCATGCCAGTCTCCTGTGCGAGTTGGACAAGGCGAACTCCCTGCTTGAATCCCTGGGTGGGTTAAGTACCCTGCGGGGAAGGATCGTTGCTTGGGAGCCCGGGGCTGGTATCGAGGTGACTGTTGTGTGCATCCACTTCGCAGCTGTTCTCTCTCCGCGGGTTCTCTCCACCTGCTGCAGCCAAAAGGGACAGCTTAGGGTAAAGATAAAAACCCAGTGTGTAAACGTTCTTGCCTAGCCTTCGCCCCAAGCACAAGCTTATGTGCCTCTGGTCAAAGGCTTTCGCCACAAGCTGAACACGTTTGGTCTCATCTAAGCCTCTGAAGCCCGAGTTTACCCAGCTACAAATCAAACTTCAGGAAAGGTGCTCAGGGTGATGCGGACTGCCAAGCGTTTCACCAGGCAGCCCAGATCGAGTACAAACACTTGTGTTTGAAACGGGCAGAGGAAATGGTGTCAAGAGCGCGCCTCCATCTCCCGGGCGACGTACACATTTTCTCCATGAGATGCAAGCCTTTCCTCCAGTGTGAAAGGCCTTTACACTCTACACCTCTTGCGCTCGCAGCACGCAGGTGCCACCCGCTCTGAGCATCTTCAAAAGGCACAGGGTCACGCAACGTGTGAACCACCGGGGGCGGGTGCAGCACACACCTAGGTCTTCGCTGTCGGCCTGAGAACACCCACGACACAGGGCCTCTTTGGTGCACACACGTGGTAGCGGTCGGTGATGCATTCTGCTCCGTGAAACCTTCTCGGGGACACAGAGCGTGAGCGCACGTAGATTAGCCCTACACCTCATCCCTCTTTCTTGAGTGAGTTGTACTGCTATAAGGCAAAACTCCCTGCTGGAATCTCGGTGTGGCTTAAGTATCCTCCGGGAAGCGATCGCTGCTAGAGACACTGTGCTGCTCTCTAGGACAATGGTCTGTGCCTCCACTGCGCTGCTGTTGTCTCCTAGTCGCTTGCGAAGGCCTTTTCGAAGAGGTTGCTCACAGTGTCGTTTCTTTAGAGTAACCCACAGGCATACGAGGATGCCGGTTCTGTGAAGGAAAATGCTCCCTGCCTCAGCCACTTGGGCGCCGTTTTGTACAGGAAAGGACACTCCGCCTTGAAGGTTCTTCCTTCTGGATTGCCACTCGCACTGGCGATGTCTCCTGAATCTCGCGGGGTTACAGTGCTGTCACAAGGTCCTTATCTCAGGCCTAGAACGGCAGAGCGTCCGGCAGCTTTGAAAGAGACCTTCGGCATGCTTCTGGCCTTCGGGGACGCTCCATGAGGAACAAGCTCCTCAGCAGCGTGCGTCTTTAGATCTTTCATGGCAGAACCTCTGTGGGTGACCTCATTCCTCCCCCCACGTGAGAGACACACACAACCTGCCATTAGGGGGTGGAAGGCTTTCGAGTCCAGAAGCGAGGCTGGCGCTCCCACTCAGCATTCCTGCACGGAACTGAGCCCGGGTGCGTGAGACCGTGAGAGGGGGCAAAGACAGGCGTACCAGCGATCTGTTCACGGTGCACGCTGACGCATCACCCTTCAAGCTCACGTTCATTTCATGGAGAGAACACGAGGCCTTGATGCGCTTTCCTGTGGTACGTAAACTTTGGTCGCGTCCCCTGGTGGGCACATCGGCTCAGGACTGCCCTGTCCCAAAGGCTCCAGGTGTGGAGCCCGACTCTTGGAGCTCAGCCTCACGTGGCTCTTTCACGGACGAGACCGGCTCGCAATGGGACCGTTCACGAGCTGGGGACCGTGCTGGCTGTTAGGAGTCGGCACACCAAGAGCCCTCCGAGGGAGAGGAGCTGCTGACGTTTGCCAGCACAGTCTCCAATTCCCAACTGCAACCATTCCCTGTAAGAGGCTCCCGAAAGCTTCGACGCAGTTTCTCAGTTAGCTATAAATGGAGGCCAGTCACTTGGCAGACTCCCCCAACGCCCGGCCTCCCAGGCTGCGATACAGACACGCCGACTGCTTCAGCCAACAGGGACAGCTTGGAGTAAAAGGGAGACTCCTACGTGTCAAAGTACTTGCCTGACGCTGGCCAGAAGCTCAAACATTTAGGGCAGGGCATCAAGGCACTTCGCCGCATGCGGAGCAAGTTTGTTCTCATCTCGCCTCTGAATGCCGAGTTTAACCAGCTAGGAAGCAAACTTCGGGAAAGGTACTCAGGGTGCCGCCGATTCAAAATTCTTTCACCAGACAGCCCAAATCGTGTACGCCTCTTTGTATTTTCCATGGGAAGGACAAAATGGTGTCAACCCGCACGCCTCCAGCTGGGGGTGGGTTGGAGTGGGGTGGGGTGGGGTGGGGTGGGGTGGGAGTGGGGGTTGGGCGACGTACACTTTCCCCATGGGAAACAGGCCCACGCCTTCAGTGTGAAAGGCCTCTACGCCTCTCTGCTTTCGCAGCCCAGGCGTAGCCTCAGCTCTGAAAAGCTTCCAGAGCAGGAAGGTCAGAAAACCTTTGAACCACCCAGCAGGTGCAGCACAGAACAAGGGCTTCTCTCTTGGCCTGAGAACACCCACTGCCCAGCGCTCCTTTGTGTACACACGTGGTGGAGGAAGGGTGCTGGATTCGGCTCCGTGAGAACTTCTCCGGGCCACGTAGTGTGAACGCAAGTAGATGAGCCCTACATCTCATGCCAGTCTCCTGTGCGAGTTGGACAAGGCGAACTCCCTGCTTGAAATCCTGGGTGGGTTAAGTACCCTGCGGGGAAGGATCGTTGCTTGGGAGCCCGGGGCTCGTATCGAGGTGACTGTTCTGTGCATCCACTTCGCAGCTGTTCTCTCTCCGCGGGTTCTCTCCGCCTGCTGCAGCCAAAAGGGACAGCTTAGGGTAAAGATAAAAACCCAGTGTGTAAACGTTCTTGCCTAGCCTTCGCCCCAAGCACAAGCTTATGTGCCTCTGGTCAAAGGCTTTCGCCACAAGCTGAACACGTTTGGTCTCATCTAAGCCTCTGAAGCCCGAGTTTACCCAGCTACAAATCAAACTTCAGGAAAGGTGCTCAGGGTGATGCGGACTGCCAAGCGTTTCACCAGGCAGCCCAGATCGAGTACAAACACTTGTGTTTTAAACGGGCAGAGGAAATGGTGTCAAGAGCGCGCCTCCATCTCCCGGGCGACGTACACATTTTCTCCATGAGATGCAAGCCTTTCCTCCAGTGTGAAAGGCCTTTACACTCTACACCTCTTGCGCTCGCAGCACGCAGGTGCCACCCGCTCTGAGCATCTTCAAAAGGCACAGGGTCACGCAACGTTTGAACCACCGGGCGCGGGTGCAGCACACACCTAGGTCATCGCTGTCGGCCTGAGAACACCCACGGCACAGGGCTTCTTTGGTGCACACACGTGGTAGTGGTCGGTGATGCATTCTGCTCCGTGAAACCTTCTCGGGGACACAGAGCGTGAGCGCACGTAGATTAGCCCTACACCTCATCCCTCTTTCTTGAGTGAGTTGTACTGCTATAAGGCAAAACTCCCTGCTGGAATCTCGGTGTGGCTTAAGTATCCTCCGGGAAGCGATCGCTGCTAGAGACACTGTGCTGCTCTCTAGGACAATGGTCTGTGCCTCCACTGCGCTGCTGTTGTCTCCTAGTCGCTTGCGAAGGCCTTTTCGAAGAGGTTGCTCACAGTGTCGTTTCTTTAGAGTAACCCACAGGCATACGAGGATGCCGGTTCTGTGAAGGAAAATGCTCCCTGCCTCAGCCACTTGGGCGCCGTTTTGTACAGGAAAGGACACTCCGCCTTGAAGGTTCTTCCTTCCGGATTGCCACTCGCACTGGCGATGTCTCCTGAATCTCGCGGGGTTACAGTGCCGTCACAAGGTCCTTATCTCAGGCCTAGAACGGCAGAGCGTCCGGCAGCTTTGAAAGAGACCTTCGGCATGCTTCTGGCCTTCGGGGACGCTCCATAAGGAACAAGCTCCTCAGCAGCGTGCGTCTTTAGATCTTTCATGGCAGAACCTCTGTGGGCGACCTCATTCCTCCCCCCACGTGAGAGACACACACAACCTGCCATTAGGGGGTGGAAGGCTTTCGAGTCCAGAAGCGAGGCTGGCGCTCCCACTCAGCATTCCTGCATGGAACTGAGCCCGGGTGCGTGAGACCGTGAGAGGGGGCAAAGACAGGCGTACCAGCGAGCTGTTCACAGTGCACGCTGACGCATCACCCTTCAAGCTCACGTTCATTTCATGGAGAGAACACGAGGCCTTGATGCGCTTTCCTGTGGTACGTAAACTTTGGTCGCGTCCCCTGGTGGGCACATCGGCTCAGGACTGCCCTGTCCCAAAGGCTCCAGGTGTGGAGCCCGACTCTTGGAGCTCAGCCTCACATGGCTCTTTCACGGACGAGACCGGCTCGCAATGGGACCGTTCACGAGCTGGGGACCGTGCTGGCCGTTAGGAGTCGGCACACCAAGAGCCCTCCGAGGGAGAGGAGCTGCTGACGTTTGCCAGCACAGTCTCCAATTCCGAACTGCAACCATTCCCTGTAAGAGGCTCCCGAAAGCTTCGACGCAGTTTCTCAGTTAGCTATAAATGGAGGCCAGTCACTTGGCAGACTCCGCCAACGCCCGGCCTCCCAGGCTGCGATACAGACACGCCGACTGCTTCAGCCAACAGGGACAGCTTGGAGTAAAAGTGAGACTCCTACGTGTCAAAGTACTTGCCTGACGCTGGCCAGAAGCTCAAACATTGAGGGCAGGGCATCAGGGCACTTCGCCGCACGCGGAGCAAGTTTGTTCTCATCTCGCCTCTGAATGCCGAGTTTAACCAGCTAGGAAGCAAACTTCGGGAAAGGTACTCAGGGTGCCGCCGATTCAAAATTCTTTCACCAGACAGCCCAAATCGTGTACGCCTCTTTGTATTTTCCATGGGCAGGACAAAATGGTGTCAACCCGCACGCCTCCAGCTGGGGGTGGGTTGGAGTGGGGTGGGGTGGGGTGGGGTGGGGTGGGAGTGGGGGTTGGGCGACGTACACTTTCCCCATGGGAAACAGGCCCACGCCTTCAGTGTGAAAGACCTCTACGCCTCTCTGCTTTCGCAGCCCAGGCGTAGCCTCAGCTCTGAAAAGCTTCCAGAGCAGGAAGGTCAGAAAACCTTTGAACCACCCAGCAGGTGCAGCACAGAACAAGGGCTTCTCTCTTGGCCTGAGAACACCCACTGCCCAGCGCTCCTTTGTGTACACACGTGGTGGAGGAAGGGTGCTGGATTCGGCTCCGTGAGAACGTAGTGTGAACGCAAGTAGATGAGCCACGTAGTGTGAACGCAAGTAGATGAGCCCTATATCTCATGCCAGTCTCCTGTGCGAGTTGGACAAGGCGAACTCCCTGCTTGAATCCCTGGGTGGGTTAAGTACCCTGCGGGGAAGGATCGTTGCTTCGGAGCCCGGGGCTGGTATCGAGGTGACTGTTCTGTGCATCCACTTCGCAGCTGTTCTCTCTCCGTGGGTTCTCTCCGCCTGCTGCAGCCAAAAGGGACAGCTTAGGGTAAAGATAAAAACCCAGTGTGTAAACGTTCTTGCCTAGCCCTCGCCCCAAGCACAAGCTTATATGCCTCTGGTCAAAGGCTTTCGCCACAAGCTGAACACGTTTGGTCTCATCTAAGCCTCTGAAGCCCGAGTTTACCCAGCTACGAATCAAACTTCAGGAAAGGTGCTCAGGGTGATGCGGACTGCCAAGCGTTTCACCAGGCAGCCCAGATCGAGTACAAACACTTGTGTTTGAAACGGGCAGAGGAAATGGTGTCAAGAGCGCGCCTCCATCTCCCGGGCGACGTACACATTTTCTCCATGAAATGCAAGCCCTTCCTCCAGTGTGAAAGGCCTTTACACTCTACACCTCTTGCGCTCGCAGCACGCACGTGCCACCCGCTCTGAGCATCTTCAAAAGGCACAGGGTCACGCAACGTGTGAACCAACGGGCGCGGGTGCAGCACACACCTAGGTTTTCGCTGTCGGCCTGAGAACACCCACGGCACAGGGCTTCTTTGGTGCACACACGTGGTAGCGGTCGGTGATGCATTCTGCTCCGTGAAACCTTCTCGGGGACACAGAGCGTGAGCGCACGTAGATTAGCCCTACACCTCATCCCTCTTTCTTGAGTGAGTTGTACTGCTATAAGGCAAAACTCCCTGCTGGAATCTCGATGTGGCTTAAGTATCCTCCGGGAAGCGATCGCTGCTAGAGACACTGTGCTGCTCTCTAGGACAATGGTCTGTGCCTCCACTGCACTGCTGTTGTCTCTAAGTCGCTTGCGAAGGCCTTTTCGAAGAGGTTGCTCACAGTGTCGTTTCTTTAGAGTAACCCACAGGCATACGAGGATGCCGGTTCTGTGAAGGAAAATGCTCCCTGCCTCAGCCACTTGGGCGCCGTTTTGTACAGGAAAGGACACTCCGCCTTGAAGGTTCTTCCTTCCGGATTGCCACTCGCACTGGCGATGTCTCCTGAATCTCGCGGGGTTACAGTGCCATCACAAGGTCCTTATCTCAGGCCTAGAACGGCAGAGCGTCCGGCAGCTTTGAAAGAGACCTTCGGCATTCTTCTGGCCTTCGGGGACGCTCCATGAGGAACAAGCTCCTCAGCATCGTGCGTCTTTAGATCTTTCATGGCAGAACCTCTGTGGGCGACTTCATTCCTCCCCCCACGTGAGAGACACACACAACCTGCCATTAGGGGGTGGAAGGCTTTCGAGTCCAGAAGCGAGGCTGGCGCTCCCACTCAGCATTCCTGCACGGAACTGAGCCCGGGTGCGTGAGACCGTGAGAGGGGGCAAAGACAGGCGTACCAGCGAGCTGTTCACGGTGCACGCTGACGCATCACCCTTCAAGCTCACGTTCATTTCATGGAGAGAACACGAGGCCTTGATGCGCTTTCCTGTGGTACGTAAACTTTGGTCGCGTCCCCTGGTGGGCACATCGGCTCAGGACTGCCCTGTCCCAAAGGCTCCAGGTGTGGAGCCCGACTCTTGGAGCTCAGCCTCACGTGGCTCTTTCACGGACGAGACCGGCACGCAATGGGACCGTTCACGAGCTGGGGACCGTGCTGGCTGTTAGGAGTCGGCACACCAAGAGCCCTCCGAGGGAGAGGAGCTGCTGACGTTTGCCAGCACAGTCTCCAATTCCCAACTGCAACCATTCCCTGTAAGATGCTCCCGAAAGCTTCGACGCAGTTTCTCAGTTAGCTATAAATGGAGGCCAGTCACTTGGCAGACTCCCCCAACGCCCGGCCTCCCAGGCTGCGATACAGACACGGTGACTGCTTCAGCCTACAGGGACAGCTTGGAGTAAAAGTGAGACTCCTACGTGTCAAAGTACTTGCCTGACGCTGGCCAGAAGCTCAAACATTTAGGGCAGGGCATCAAGGCACTTCGCCGCACGCGGAGCAAGTTTGTTCTCATCTCACCTCTGAATGCCGAGTTTAACCAGCTAGGAAGCAAACTTTGGGAAAGGTACTCAGGGTGCCGCCGATTCAAAATTCTTTCACCAGACAGCCCAAATCATGTACGCCTCTTTGTATTTTCCATGGGCAGGACAAAATGGTGTCAACCCGCACGCCTCCAGCTGGGGGTGGGTTGGAGTGGGGTGGGGTGGGGTGGGAGTGGGGGTTGGGTGACGTACACTTTCCCCATGGGAAACAGGCCCACGCCTTCAGTGTGAAAGGCCTCTACGCCTCTCTGCTTTCGCAGCCCAGGCGTAGCCTCAGCTCTGAAAAGCTTCCAGAGCAGGAAGGTCAGAAAACCTTTGAACCACCCAGCAGGTGTAGCACAGAACAAGGGCTTCTCTCTTGGCCTGAGAACACCCACTGCCCAGCGCTCCTTTGTGTACACACGTGGTGGAGGAAGGGTGCTGGATTCGGCTCCGTGAGAACTTCTCCGGGCCACGTAGTGTGAACGCAAGTAGATGAGCCCTACATCTCATGCCAGTCTCCTGTGCGAGTTGGAAAAGGCGAACTCCCTGCTTGAATCCCTGGGTGGGTTAAGTACCCTGCGGGGAAGGATCGTTGCTTGGGAGCCCGGGGCTGGTATCGAGGTGACTGTTCTGTGCATGCACTTCGCAGCTGTTCTCTCTCCGCGGGTTCTCTCCACCTGCTGCAGCCAAAAGGGACAGCTTAGGGTAAAGATAAAAACCCAGTGTGTAAACGTTCTTGCCTAGCCCTCGCCCCAAGCACAAGCACATATGCCTCTGGTCAAAGGCTTTCGCCACAAGCTGAACACGTTTGGTCTCATCTAAGCCTCTGAAGCCCGAGTTTACCCAGCTCCGAATCAAACTTCAGGAAAGGTGCTCAGGGTGATGCGGACTGCCAAGCGTTTCACCAGGCAGCCCAGATCGAGTACAAACACTTGTGTTTGAAACGGGCAGAGGAAATGGTGTCAAGAGCGCGCCTCCATCTCCCGGGCGACGTACACATTTTCTCCATGAGATGCAAGCCTTTCCTCCAGTGTGAAAGGCCTTTACACTCTACACCTCTTGCGCTCGCAGCACGCAGGTGCCACCCGCTCTGAGCATCTTCAAAAGGCACAGGGTCACGCAAAGTGTGAACCACCGGGCGCGGGTGCAGCACACACCTAGGTCTTCGCTGTCGGCCTGAGAACACCCACGGCACAGGGCTTCTTTGGTGCACACACGTGGTAGCGGTCGGTGATGCATTCTGCTCCGTGAAACCTTCTCGGGGACACAGAGCGTGAGCGCACGTAGATTAGCCCTACACCTCATCCCTCTTTCTTGAGTGAGTTGTACTGCTATAAGGCAAAACTCCCTGCTGGAATCTCGATGTGGCTTAAGTATCCTCCGGGAAGCGATCGCTGCTAGAGACACTGTGCTGCTCTCTAGGACAATGGTCTGTGCCTCCACTGCACTGCTGTCGTCTCCAAGTCGCTTGCGAAGGCCTTTTCGAAGAGGTTGCTCACAGTGTCGTTTCTTTAGAGTAACCCACAGGCATACGAGGATGCCGGTTCTGTGAAGGAAAATGCTCCCTGCCTCAGCCACTTGGGCGCCGTTTTGTACAGGAAAGGACACTCCGCCTTGAAGGTTCTTCCTTCCGGATTGCCACTCGCACTGGCGATGTCTCCTGAATCTCGCGGGGTTACAGTGCCATCACAAGGTCCTTATCTCAGGCCTAGAACGGCAGAGCGTCCGGCAGCTTTGAAAGAGACCTTCGGCATTCTTCTGGCCTTCGGGGACGCTCCATGAGGAACAAGCTCCTCAGCATCGTGCGTCTTTAGATCTTTCATGGCAGAACCTCTGTGGGCGACTTCATTCCTCCCCCCACGTGAGAGACACACACAACCTGCCATTAGGGGGTGGAAGGCTTTCGAGTCCAGAAGCGAGGCTGGCGCTCCCACTCAGCATTCCTGCACGGAACTGAGCCCGGGTGCGTGAGACCGTGAGAGGGGGCAAAGACAGGCGTACCAGCGAGCTGTTCACGGTGCACGCTGACGCATCACCCTTCAAGCTCACGTTCATTTCATGGAGAGAACACGAGGCCTTGATGCGCTTTCCTGTGGTACGTAAACTTTGGTCGCGTCCCCTGGTGGGCACATCGGCTCAGGACTGCCCTGTCCCAAAGGCTCCAGGTGTGGAGCCCGACTCTTGGAGCTCAGCCTCACGTGGCTCTTTCACGGACGAGACCGGCACGCAATGGGACCGTTCACGAGCTGGGGACCGTGCTGGCTGTTAGGAGTCGGCACACCAAGAGCCCTCCGAGGGAGAGGAGCTGCTGACGTTTGCCAGCACAGTCTCCAATTCCGAACTGCAACCATTCCCTGTAAGAGGCTCCCGAAAGCTTCGACGCAGTTTCTCAGTTAGCTATAAATGGAGGCCAGTCACTTGGCAGACTCCCCCAACGCCCGGCCTCCCAGGCTGCGATACAGACACGCCGACTGCTTCAGCCAACAGGGACAGCTTGGAGTAAAAGGGAGACTCCTACGTGTCAAAGTACTTCCCTGACGCTGGCCAGAAGCTCAAACATTTAGGGCAGGGCATCAAGGCACTTCGCCGCACGCGGAGCAAGTTTGTTCTCATCTCGCCTCTGAATGCCGAGTTTAACCAGCTAGGAAGCAAACTTCGGGAAAGGTACTCAGGGTGCCTCCGATTCAAAATTCTTTCACCAGACAGCCCAAATCATGTACGCCTCTTTGTATTTTCCATGGGCAGGACAAAATGGTGTCAACCCGCACGCCTCCAGCTGGGGGTGGGTTGGAGTGGGGTGGGGTGGGGTGGGAGTGGGGGTTGGGTGACGTACACTTTCCCCATGGGAAACAGGCCCACGCCTTCAGTGTGAAAGGCCTCTACGCCTCTCTGCTTTCGCAGCCCAGGCGTAGCCTCAGCTCTGAAAAGCTTCCAGAGCAGGAAGGTCAGAAAACCTTTGAACCACCCAGCAGGTGCAGCACAGAACAAGGGCTTCTCTCTTGGCCTGAGAACACCCACTGCCCAGCGCTCCTTTGTGTACACACGTGGTGGAGGAAGGGTGCTGGATTCGGCTCCGTGAGAACTTCTCCGGGCCACGTAGTGTGAACGCAAGTAGATGAGCCCTACATCTCATGCCAGTCTCCTGTGCGAGTTGGACAAGGCGAACTCCCTGCTTGAATCCCTGGGTGGGTTAAGTACCCTGCGGGGAAGGATCGTTGCTTGGGAGCCCGGGGCTGGTATCGAGGTGACTGCTCTGTGCATCCACTTCGCAGCTGTTCTCTCTCCGCGGGTTCTCTCCGCCTGCTGCAGCCAAAAGGGACAGCTTAGGGTAAAGATAAAAACTCAGTGTGTAAACGTTCTTGCCTAGCCCTCGCCCCAAGCACAAGCTTATATGCCTCTGGTCAAAGGCTTTCGCCACAAGCTGAACACGTTTGGTCTCATCTAAGCCTCTGAAGCCCGAGTTTACCCAGCTACGAATCAAACTTCAGGAAAGGTGCTCAGGGTGATGCGGACTGCCAAGCGTTTCACCAGGCAGCCCAGATCGAGTACAAACACTTGTGTTTTAAACGGGCAGAGGAAATGGTGTCAAGAGCGCGCCTCCATCTCCCGGGCGACATACACATTTTCTCCATGAGATGCAAGCCTTTCCTCCAGTGTGAAAGGCCTTTACACTCTACACCTCTTGCGCTCGCAGCACGCAGGTGCCACCCGCTCTGAGCATCTTCAAAAGGCACAGGGTCACGCAACGTGTGAACCACCGGGCGCGGGTGCAGCACACACCTAGGTCTTCGCTGTCGGCCTGAAAACACCCACGGCACAGGGCTTCTTTGGTGCACACACGTGGTAGCGGTCGGTGATGCATTCTGCTCCGTGAAACCTTCTCGGGGACACAGAGCGTGAGCGCACGTAGATTAGCCCTACACCTCATCCCTCTTTCTTGAGTGAGTTGTACTGCTATAAGGCAAAACTCCCTGCTGGAATCTCGTTGTGGCTTAAGTATCCTCCGGGAAGCGATCGCTGCTAGAGACACTGTGGTGCTCTCTAGGACAATGGTCTGTGCCTCCACTGCGCTGCTGTTGTCTCCAAGTCGCTTGCGAAGGCCTTTTCGAAGAGGTTGCTCACAGTGTCGTTTCTTTAGAGTAACCCACAGGCATACGAGGATGCCGGTTCTGTGAAGGAAAATGCTCCCTGCCTCAGCCACTTGGGCGCCGTTTTGTACAGGAAAGGACACTCCGCCTTGAAGGTTCTTCCTTCCGGATTGCCACTCGCACTGGCGATGTCTCCTGAATCTCGCGGGGTTACAGTGCCGTCACAAGGTCCTTATCTCAGGCCTAGAACGGCAGAGCGTCCGGCAGCTTTGAAAGAGACCTTCGGCATTCTTCTGGCCTTCGGGGATTCTCCATGAGGAAAAAGCTCCTCAGCAGCTTGCGTCTTTAGATCTTTCATGGCAGAACCTCTGTGGGCGACCTCATTCCTCCCCCCACGTGAGAGACACACACAACCTGCCATTAGGGGGTGGAAGGCTTTCGAGTCCAGAAGCGAGGCTGGCGCTCCCACTCAGCATTCCTCCACGGAACTGAGCCCGGGTGCGTGAGACCGTGAGAGGGGGCAAAGACAGGCGTACCAGCGAGCTGTTCACGGTGCACGCTGACACATCACTCTTCAAGCTCACGTTCATTTCATGGAGAGAACACGAGGCCTTGATGCGCTTTCCTGTGGTACGTAAACTTTGGTCGCGTCCCCTGGTGGGCACATCGGCTCAGGACTGCCCTGTCCCAAAGGCTCCAGGTGTGGAGCCCGACTGTTGGAGCTCAGCCTCACTTGGCTCTTTCACGGACGAGACCGGCTCGCAATGGGACCGTTCACGAGCTGGGGACCGTGCTGGCTGTTAGGAGTCGGCACACCAAGAGCCCTCCGAGGGAGAGGAGCTGCTGACGTTTGCCAGCACAGTCTCCAATTCCGAACTGCAACCTTTCCCTGTAAGAGGCTCCCGAAAGCTTCGACGCAGTTTCTCAGTTAGCTATAAATGGAGGCCAGTCACTTGGCAGACTCCCCCAATGCCCGGCCTCCCAGGCTGCGATACAGACACGCCGACTGCTTCAGCCAACAGGGACAGCTTGGAGTAAAAGTGAGACTCCTACGTGTCAAAGTACTTGCCTGACGCTGGCCAGAAGCTCAAACATTTAGGGCAGGACATCAGGGCACTTCGCCACACGCGGAGCAAGTTTGTTCTCATCTCGCCTCTGAATGCCGAGTTTAACCAGCTAGGAAGCAAACTTCGGGAAAGGTACTCAGGGTGCCGCCGATTCAAAATTCTTTCACCAGACAGCCCAAATCGTGTACGCCTCTTTGTATTTTCCATGGGCAGGACAAAATGGTGTCAACCCGCACGCCTCCAGCTGGGGGTGGGTTGGAGTGGGGTGGGGTGGGGTGGGGTGGGGTGGGAGTGGGGTTTGGGCGACGTACACTTTCCCCATGGGAAACAGGCCCACGCCTTCAGTGTGAAAGGCCTTTACGCCTCTATGCTTTCGCAGCCCAGGCGTAGCCACAGCTCTGAAAAGCTTCCAGAGCAGGAAGGTCAGAAAACCTTTGAACCACCCAGCAGGTGCAGCACAGAACAAGGGCTTCTCTCTTGGCCTGAGAACACCCACTGCCCAGCGCTCCTTTGTGTACACACGTGGTGGAGGAAGGGTGCTGGATTCGGCTCCGTGAGAACTTCTCCGGGCCACGTAGTGTGAACGCAAGTAGATGAGCCCTACATCTCATGCCAGTCTCCTGTGCGAGTTGGACAAGGCGAACTCCCTGCTTGAATCCCTGGGTGGGTTAAGTACCCTGCAGGGAAGGATCGTTGCTTGGGAGCCCGGGGCTGGTATCGAGGTGACTGTTGTGTGCATCCACTTCGCAGCTGTTCTCTCTCCGCGGGTTCTCTCCGCCTGCTGCAGCCAAAAGGGACAGCTTAGGGTAAAGATAAAAACCCAGTGTGTAAACGTTCTTGCCTAGCCCTCGCCCCAAGCACAAACACATATGCCTCTGGTCAAAGGCTTTCGCCACAAGCTGAACACGTTTGGTCTCATCTAAGCCTCTGAAGCCCGAGTTTACCCAGCTACGAATCAAACTTCAGGAAAGGTGCTCAGGGTGATGCGGACTGCCAAGCGTTTCACCAGGCAGCCCAGATCGAGTACAAACACTTGTGTTTGAAACGGGCAGAGGAAATGGTGTCAAGAGCGCGCCTCCATCTCCCGGGCGACGTACACATTTTCTCCATGAGATGCAAGCCTTTCCTCCAGTGTGAAAGGCCTTTACACTCTACACCTCTTGCGCTCGCAGCACGCAGGTGCCACCCGCTCTGAGCATCTTCAAAAGGCACAGGGTCACGCAACGTGTGAACCGCAGGGCGCGGGTGCAGCACACACCTAGGTCTTCGCTGTCGGCCTGAGAACACCCACGGCACAGGGCTTCTTTGGTGCACACACGTGGTAGCGGTCGGTGATGCATTCTGCTCCGTGAAACCTTCTCGGGGACACAGAGCGTGAGCGCACGTAGATTAGCCCTACACCTCATCCCTCTTTCTTGAGTGAGTTGTACTGCTATAAGGCAAAACTCCCTGCTGGAATCTCGGTGTGGCTTAAGTATCCTCCGGGAAGCGATCGCTGCTAGAGACACTGTGCTGCTCTCTAGGACAATGGTCTGTGCCTCCACTGCGCTGCTGTTGTCTCCAAGTCGCTTGCGAAGGCCTTTTCGAAGAGGTTGCTCACAGTGTCGTTTCTTTAGAGTAACCCACAGGCATACGAGGATGCCGGTTCTGTGAAGGAAAATGCTCCCTGCCTCAGCCACTTGGGCGCCGTTTTGTACAGGAAAGGACACTCCGCCTTGAAGGTTCTTCCTTCCGGATTGCCACTCGCACTGGCGATGTCTCCTGAATCTCGCGGGGTTACAGTGCCGTCACAAGGTCCTTATCTCAGGCCTAGAACGGCAGAGCGTCCGGCAGCTTTGAAAGAGACCTTCGGCATTCTTCTGGCCTTCGGGGACGCTCCATGAGGAACAAGCTCCTCAGCAGCGTGCGTCTTTAGATCTTTCATGGCAGAACCTCTGTGGGCGACCTCATTCCTCCCCCCACGTGAGAGACACACACAACCTGCCATTAGGGGGTGGAAGGCTTTCGAGTCCAGAAGCGAGGCTGGCGCTCCCACTCAGCATTCCTGCACGGAACTGAGCCCGGGTGCGTGAGACCGTGAGAGGGGGCAAAGACAGGCGTACCAGCGAGCTGTTCACGGTGCACGCTGACGCATCACCCTTCAAGCTCACGTTCATTTCATGGAGAGAACACGAGGCCTTGATGCGCTTTCCTGTGGTACGTAAACTTTGGTCACGTCCCCTGGTGGGCACATCGGCTCAGGACTGCCCTGTCCCAAAGGCTCCAGGTGTGGAGCCCGACTCTTGGAGCTCAGCCTCACGTGGCTCTTTCACGGACGAGACCGGCTCGCAATGGGACCGTTCACGAGCTGGGGACCGTGCTGGCTGTTAGGAGTCGGCACACCAAGAGCCCTCCGAGGGAGAGGAGCTGCTGACGTTTGCCAGCACAGTCTCCAATTCCGAACTGCAACCATTCCCTGTAAGAGGCTCCCGAAAGCTTCGACGCAGTTTCTCAGTTAGCTATAAATGGAGGCCAGTCACTTGGCAGACTCCCGCAACGCCCGGCCTCCCAGGCTGCGATACAGACACGCCGACTGCTTCAGCCAACAGGGATAGCTTGGAGTGAAAGTGAGACTCCTACGTGTCAAAGTACTTGCCTGACGCTGGCCAGAAGCTCAAACATTTAGGGCAGGGCATCAGGGCACTTCGCCGCACGCGGAGCAAGTTTGTTCTCATCTCGCCTCTGAATGCCGAGTTTAACCAGCTAGGAAGCAAACTTCGGGAAAGGTACTCAGGGTGCCGCCGATTCAAAATTCTTTCACCAGACAGCCCAAATCGTGTACGCCTCTTTGTATTTTCCATGGGCAGGACAAAATGGTGTCAACCCGCACACCTCCAGCTGGGGGTGGGTTGGAGTGGGGTGGGGTGGCGTGGGGTGGGGTGGGAGTGGGGGTTGGGTGACGTACACTTTCCCCATGGGAAACAGGCCCACGCCTTCAGTGTGAAAGGCCTCTACGCCTCTGCTATCGCAGCCCAGGCGTAGCCTCAGCTCTGAAAAGCTTCCAGAGCAGGAAGGTCAGAAAACCTTTGAACCACCCAGCAGGTGCAGCACAGAACAAGGGCTTCTCTCTTGGCCTGAGAACACCCACTGCCCAGCGCTCCTTTGTGTACACACGTGGTGGAGGAAGGGTGCTGGATTCGGCTCCGTGAGAACTTCTCCGGGCCACGTAGTGTGAACGCAAGTAGATGAGCCCTACATCTCATGCCAGTCTCCTGTGCGAGTTGGACAAGGCGAACTCCCTGCTTGAATCCCTGGGTGGGTTAAGTACCCTGCGGGGAAGGATCGTTGCTTGGGAGCCCGGGGCTGGTATCGAGGTGACTGTTGTGTGCATCCACTTCGCAGCTGTTCTCTCTCCGCGGGTTCTCTCCGCCTGCTGCAGCCAAAAGGGACAGCTTAGGGTAAAGATAAAAACCCAGTGTGTAAACGTTCTTGCCTAGCCCTCGCCCCAAGCACAAGCACATATGCCTCTGGTCAAAGGCTTTCGCCACAAGCTGAACACGTTTGGTCTCATCTAAGCCTCTGAAGCCCGAGTTTACCCAGCTACGAATCAAACTTCAGGAAAGGTGCTCAGGGTGATGCGGACTGCCAAGCGTTTCACCAGGCAGCCCAGATCGAATACAAACACTTGTGTTTGAAACGGGCAGAGGAAATGGTGTCAAGAGCGCGCCTCCATCTCCCGGGCGACGTACACATTTTCTCCATGAGATGCAAGCCTTTCCTCCAGTGTGAAAGGCCTTTACACTCTACACCTCTTGCGCTCGCAGCACGCAGGTGCCACCCGCTCTGAGCATCTTCAAAAGGCACAGGGTCACGCAACGTGTGAACCGCCGGGCGCGGGTGCAGCACACACCTAGGTCTTCGCTGTCGGCCTGAGAACACCCACGGCACAGGGCTTCTTTGGTGCACACACGTGGTAGCGGTCGGTGATGCATTCTGCTCCGTGAAACCTTCTCGGGGACACAGAGCGTGAGCGCACGTAGATTAGCCCTACACCTCATCCCTCTTTCTTGAGTGAGTTGTACTGCTATAAGGCAAAACTCCCTGCTGGAATCTCGGTGTGGCTTAAGTATCCTCCGGGAAGCGATCGCTGCTAGAGACACTGTGCTGCTCTCTAGGACAATGGTCTGTGCCTCCACTGCGCTGCTGTTGTCTCCAAGTCGCTTGCGAAGGCCTTTTCGAAGAGGTTGCTCACAGTGTCGTTTCTTTAGAGTAACCCACAGGCATACGAGGATGCCGGTTCTGTGAAGGAAAATGCTCCCTGCCTCAGCCACTTGGGCGCCGTTTTGTACAGGAAAGGACACTCCGCCTTGAAGGTTCTTCCTTCCGGATTGCCACTCGCACTGGCGATGACTCCTGAATCTCGCATGGTTACTGTGCCGTCACAAGGTCCTTATCTCAGGCCTAGAACGGCAGAGCGTCCGGCAGCTTTGAAAGAGACCTTCGGCATTCTTCTGGCCTTCGGGGACGCTCCATGAGGAACAAGCTCCTCAGCAGCGTGCGTCTTTAGGTCTTTCATGGCAGAACCTCTGTGGGCGACCTCATTCCTCCCCCCACGTGAGAGACACACACAACCTGCCATTAGGGGGTGGAAGGCTTTCGAGTCCAGAAGCGAGGCTGGCGCTCCCACTCAGCATTCCTGCACGGAACTGAGCCCGGGTGCGTGAGACCGTGAGAGGGGGCAAAGACAGGCGTACCAGGGAGCTGTTCACGGTGCACGCTGACGCATCACCCTTCAAGCTAACGGTCATTTCATGGAGAGAACACGAGGCCTTGATGCGCTTTCCTGTGGTACGTAAATTTTGGTCGCGTCCCCTGGTGGGCACATCGGCTCAGGACTGCCCTGTCCCAAAGGCTCCAGGTGTGGAGCCCGACTCTTGGAGCTCAGCCTCACGTGGCTCTTTCATGGACGAGACCGGCTCGCAATGGGACCGTTCACGAGCTGGGGACCGTGCTGGCTGTTAGGAGTCGGCACACCAAGAGCCCTCCGAGGGAGAGGAGCTGCTGACGTTTGCCAGCACAGTCTCCAATTCCCAACTGCAACCATTCCCTGTAAGAGGCTCCCGAAAGCTTCGACGCAGTTTCTCAGTTAGCTATAAATGGAGGCCAGTCACTTGGCAGACTCCCCCAACGCCCGGCCTCCCAGGCTGCGATACAGACACGCCGACTGCTTCAGCCAACAGGGACAGCTTGGAGTAAAAGTGAGACTCCTACGTGTCAAAGTACTTGCCTGATGCTGGCCAGAAGCTCAAACATTTAGGGCAGGGCATCAGGGCACTTCACCGCACGCGGAGCAAGTTTGTTCTCATCTCGCCTCTGAATGCCGAGTTTAACCAGCTAGGAAGCAAACTTCGGGAAAGGTACTCAGGGTGCCGCCGATTCAAAATTCTTTCACCAGACAGCCCAAATCGTGTACGCCTCTTTGTATTTTCCATGGGCAGGACAAAATGGTGTCAACCCGCACACCTCCAGCTGGGGTAGGGTTGGAGTGGGGTGGTGTGGGGTGGGGTGGGGTGGGAGTGGGGGTTGGGCGACGTACACTTTCCCCATGGGAAACAGGACCACGCCTTCAGTGTGAAAGGCCTCTACGCCTCTCTGCTTTCGCAGCCCAGGCGTAGCCTCAGCTCTGAAAAGCTTCCAGAGCAGGAAGGTCAGAAAACCTTTGAACCACCCAGCAGGTGCAGCACAGAACAAGGGCTTCTCTCTTGGCCTGAGAACACCCACTGCCCAGCGCTCCTTTGTGTACACACGTGGTGGAGGAAGGGTGCTGGATTCGGCTCCGTGAGAACTTCTCCGGGCCACGTAGTGTGAACGCAAGTAGATGAGCCCTACATCTCATGCCAGTCTCCTGTGCGAGTTGGACAAGGCAAACTCCCTGCTTGAATCCCTGGGTGGGTTAAGTACCCTGCGGGGAAGGATCGTTGCTTGGGAGCCCGGGGCTGGTATCGAGGTGACTGTTGTGTGCATCCACTTCGCAGCTGTTCTCTCTCCGCTGGTTCTCTCCGCCTGCTGCAGCCAAAAGGGACAGCTTAAGGTAAAGATAAAAACCCAGTGTGTAAACGTTCTTGCCTAGCCCTCGCCCCAAGCACAAGCACATATGCCTCTGGTCAAAGGCTTTCGCCACAAGCTGAACACGTTTGGTCTCATCTAAGCCTCTGAAGCCCGAGTTTACCCAGCTACGAATCAAACTTCAGGAAAGGTGCTCAGGGTGATGCGGACTGCCAAGCGTTTCACCAGGCAGCCCAGATCGAGTACAAACACTTGTGTTTTAAACGGGCAGAGGAAATGGTGTCAAGAGCGCGCCTCCATCTCCCGGGCGACGTACACATTTTCTCCATGAGATGCAAGCCCTTCCTCCAGTGTGAAAGGCCTCTACACTCTACACCTCTTGCGCTCGCAGCACGCAGGTGCCACCCGCTCTGAGCATCTTCAAAAGGCACAGGGTCACGCAACGTGTGAACCACCGGGCGCGGGTGCAGCACACACCTAGGTCTTCGCTGTCGGCCTGAGAACACCCACGGCACAGTGCTTCTTTGGTGCACACACGTGGTAGCGGTCGGTGATGCATTCTGCTCCGTGAAACCTTCTCGGGGACACAGAGCGTGAGCGCACGTAGATTAGCCCTACACCTCATCCCTCTTTCTTGAGTGAGTTGTACTGCTATAAGACAAAACTCCCTGCTGGAATCTCGGTGTGGCTTAAGTATCCTCCGGGAAGCGATCGCTGCTAGAGACACTGTGCTGCTCTCTAGGACAATGGTCTGTGCCTCCACTGCGCTGCTGTTGTCTCCAAGTCGCTTGCGAAGGCCTTTTCGAAGAGGTTGCTCACAGTGTCGTTTCTTTAGAGTAACCCACAGGCATACGAGGATGCCGGTTCTGTGAAGGAAAATGCTCCCTGCCTCAGCCACTTGGGCGCCGTTTTGTACAGGAAAGGACACTCCGCCTTGAAGGTTCTTCCTTCCGGATTGCCACTCGCACTGGCGATGTCTCCTGAATCTCGCGGGGTTACAGTGCCGTCACAAGGTCCTTATCTCAGGCCTAGAACGGCAGAGCGTCCGGCAGCTTTGAAAGAGACCTTCGGCATTCTTCTGGCCTTCGGGGACGCTCCATGAGGAACAAGCTCCTCAGCAGCGTGCGTCTTTAGATCTTTCATGGCAGAACCTCTGTGGGCGACCTCATTCTTCCCCCAACGTGAGAGACACACACAACCTGCCATTAGGGGGTGGAAGGCTTTCGAGTCCAGAAGCGAGGCTGGCGCTCCCACTCAGCATTCCTGCACGGAACTGAGCCCGGGTGCGTGAGACCGTGAGAGGGGGCAAAGACAGGCGTACCAGCGAGCTGTTCACGGTGCACGCTGACGCATCACCCTTCAAGCTCACGTTCATTTCATGGAGAGAACACGAGGCCTTGATGCGCTTTCCTGTGGTACGTAAACTTTGGTCGCGTCCCCTGGTGGGCACATCGGCTCAGGACTGCCCTGTCCCAAAGGCTCCAGGTGTGGAGCCCGACTCTTGGAGCTCAGCCTCACGTGGCTCTTTCACGGACGAGACCGGCTCGCAATGGGACCGTTCACGAGCTGGGGACCGTGCTGGCTGTTAGGAGTCGGCACACCAAGAGCCCTCCGAGGGAGAGGAGCTGCTGACGTTTGCCAGCACAGTCTCCAATTCCCAACTGCAACCATTCCCTGTAAGAGGCTCCCGAAAGCTTCGACGCAGTTTCTCAGTTAGCTATAAATGGAGGCCAGTCACTTGGCAGACTCCCCCAACGCCCGGCCTCCCAGGCTGCGATACAGACACGCCGACTGCTTCAGCCAACAGGGACAGCTTGGAGTAAAAGTGAGACTCCTACGTGTCAAAGTACTTGCCTGACGCTGGCCAGAAGCTCAAACATTTAGGGCAGGGCATCAGGGCACTTCACCGCACGCGGAGCAAGTTTGTTCTCATCTCGCCTCTGAATGCCGAGTTTAACCAGCTAGGAAGCAAACTTCGGGAAAGGTACTCAGGGTGCCGCCGATTCAAAATTCTTTCACCAGACAGCCCAAATCGTGTACGCTTCTTTGTATTTTCCATGGGCAGGACAAAATGGTGTCAACCCGCACGCCTCCAGCTGGGGGTGGGTTGGAGTGGGGTGGGGTGGGGTGGGGTGGGGTGGGAGTGGGGGTTGGGTGACGTACACTTTCCCCATGGGAAACAGGCCCACGCCTTCAGTGTGAAAGGCCTCTACGCCTCTCTGCTTTCGCAGCCCAGGCGTAGCCTCAGCTCTGAAAAGCTTCCAGAGCAGGAAGGTCAGAAAACCTTTGAACCACCCAGCAGGTGCAGCACAGAACAAGGGCTTCTCTCTTGGCCTGAGAACACCCACTGCCCAGCGCTCCTTTGTGTACACACGTGGTGGAGGAAGGGTGCTGGATTCGGCTCCGTGAGAACTTCTCCGGGCCACGTAGTGTGAACGCAAGTAGATGAGCCCTACATCTCATGCCAGTCTCCTGTGCGAGTTGGACAAGGCGAACTCCCTGCTTGAATCCCTGGGTGGGTTAAGTACCCTGCGGGGAAGGATCGTTGCTTGGGAGCCCGGGGCTGGTATCGAGGTGACTGTTCTGTGCATCCACTTCGCAGCTGTTCTCTCTCCGCGGGTTCTCTCCGCCTGCTGCAGTCAAAAGGGACAGCTTAGGGTAAAGATAAAAACCCAGTGTGTAAACGTTCTTGCCTAGCCCTCGCCCCAAGCACAAGCACATATGCCTCTGGTCAAAGGCTTTCGCCACAAGCTGAACACGTTTGGTCTCATCTAAGCCTCTGAAGCCCGAGTTTACCCAGCTACGAATCAAACTTCAGGAAAGGTGCTCAGGGTGATGCGGACTGCCAAGCGTTTCACCAGGCAGCCCAGATCGAGTACAAACACTTGTGTTTTAAACGGGCAGAGGAAATGGTGTCAAGAGCGCGCCTCCATCTCCCGGGCGACGTACACATTTTCTCCATGAGATGCAAGCCCTTCCTCCAGTGTGAAAGGCCTCTACACTCTACACCTCTTGCGCTCGCAGCACGCAGGTGCCACCCGCTCTGAGCATCTTCAAAAGGCACAGGGTCACGCAACGTGTGAACCACCGGGCGCGGGTGCAGCACACACCTAGGTCTTCGCTGTCGGCCTGAGAACACCCACGGCACAGTGCTTCTTTGGTGCACACACGTGGTAGCGGTCGGTGATGCATTCTGCTCCGTGAAACCTTCTCGGGGACACAGAGCGTGAGCGCACGTAGATTAGCCCTACACCTCATCCCTCTTTCTTGAGTGAGTTGTACTGCTATAAGACAAAACTCCCTGCTGGAATCTCGGTGTGGCTTAAGTATCCTCCGGGAAGCGATCGCTGCTAGAGACACTGTGCTGCTCTCTAGGACAATGGTCTGTGCCTCCACTGCGCTGCTGTTGTCTCCAAGTCGCTTGCGAAGGCCTTTTCGAAGAGGTTGCTCACAGTGTCGTTTCTTTAGAGTAACCCACAGGCATACGAGGATGCCGGTTCTGTGAAGGAAAATGCTCCCTGCCTCAGCCACTTGGGCGCCGTTTTGTACAGGAAAGGACACTCCGCCTTGAAGGTTCTTCCTTCCGGATTGCCACTCGCACTGGCGATGTCTCCTGAATCTCGCGGGGTTACAGTGCCGTCACAAGGTCCTTATCTCAGGCCTAGAACGGCAGAGCGTCCGGCAGCTTTGAAAGAGACCTTCGGCATTCTTCTGGCCTTCGGGGACGCTCCATGAGGAACAAGCTCCTCAGCAGCGTGCGTCTTTAGATCTTTCATGGCAGAACCTCTGTGGGCGACCTCATTCTTCCCCCAACGTGAGAGACACACACAACCTGCCATTAGGGGGTGGAAGGCTTTCGAGTCCAGAAGCGAGGCTGGCGCTCCCACTCAGCATTCCTGCACGGAACTGAGCCCGGGTGCGTGAGACCGTGAGAGGGGGCAAAGACAGGCGTACCAGCGAGCTGTTCACGGTGCACGCTGACGCATCACCCTTCAAGCTCACGTTCATTTCATGGAGAGAACACGAGGCCTTGATGCGCTTTCCTGTGGTACGTAAACTTTGGTCGCGTCCCCTGGTGGGCACATCGGCTCAGGACTGCCCTGTCCCAAAGGCTCCAGGTGTGGAGCCCGACTCTTGGAGCTCAGCCTCACGTGGCTCTTTCACGGACGAGACCGGCTCGCAATGGGACCGTTCACGAGCTGGGGACCGTGCTGGCTGTTAGGAGTCGGCACACCAAGAGCCCTCCGAGGGAGAGGAGCTGCTGACGTTTGCCAGCACAGTCTCCAATTCCCAACTGCAACCATTCCCTGTAAGAGGCTCCCGAAAGCTTCGACGCAGTTTCTCAGTTAGCTATAAATGGAGGCCAGTCACTTGGCAGACTCCCCCAACGCCCGGCCTCCCAGGCTGCGATACAGACACGCCGACTGCTTCAGCCAACAGGGACAGCTTGGAGTAAAAGTGAGACTCCTACGTGTCAAAGTACTTGCCTGACGCTGGCCAGAAGCTCAAACATTTAGGGCAGGGCATCAGGGCACTTCACCGCACGCGGAGCAAGTTTGTTCTCATCTCGCCTCTGAATGCCGAGTTTAACCAGCTAGGAAGCAAACTTCGGGAAAGGTACTCAGGGTGCCGCCGATTCAAAATTCTTTCACCAGACAGCCCAAATCGTGTACGCTTCTTTGTATTTTCCATGGGCAGGACAAAATGGTGTCAACCCGCACGCCTCCAGCTGGGGGTGGGTTGGAGTGGGGTGGGGTGGGGTGGGGTGGGGTGGGAGTGGGGGTTGGGTGACGTACACTTTCCCCATGGGAAACAGGCCCACGCCTTCAGTGTGAAAGGCCTCTACGCCTCTCTGCTTTCGCAGCCCAGGCGTAGCCTCAGCTCTGAAAAGCTTCCAGAGCAGGAAGGTCAGAAAACCTTTGAACCACCCAGCAGGTGCAGCACAGAACAAGGGCTTCTCTCTTGGCCTGAGAACACCCACTGCCCAGCGCTCCTTTGTGTACACACGTGGTGGAGGAAGGGTGCTGGATTCGGCTCCGTGAGAACTTCTCCGGGCCACGTAGTGTGAACGCAAGTAGATGAGCCCTACATCTCATGCCAGTCTCCTGTGCGAGTTGGACAAGGCGAACTCCCTGCTTGAATCCCTGGGTGGGTTAAGTACCCTGCGGGGAAGGATCGTTGCTTGGGAGCCCGGGGCTGGTATCGAGGTGACTGTTCTGTGCATCCACTTCGCAGCTGTTCTCTCTCCGCGGGTTCTCTCCGCCTGCTGCAGTCAAAAGGGACAGCTTAGGGTAAAGATAAAAACCCAGTGTGTAAACGTTCTTGCCTAGCCCTCGCCCCAAGCACAAGCACATATGCCTCTGGTCAAAGGCTTTCGCCACAAGCTGAACACGTTTGGTCTCATCTAAGCCTCTGAAGCCCGAGTTTACCCAGCTACGAATCAAACTTCAGGAAAGGTGCTCAGGGTGATGCGGACTGCCAAGCGTTTCACCAGGCAGCCCAGATCGAGTACAAACACTTGTGTTTTAAACGGGCAGAGGAAATGGTGTCAAGAGCGCGCCTCCATCTCCCGGGCGACGTACACATTTTCTCCATGAGATGCAAGCCCTTCCTCCAGTGTGAAAGGCCTCTACACTCTACACCTCTTGCGCTCGCAGCACGCAGGTGCCACCCGCTCTGAGCATCTTCAAAAGGCACAGGGTCACGCAACGTGTGAACCACCGGGCGCGGGTGCAGCACACACCTAGGTCTTCGCTGTCGACCTGAGAACACCCACGGCACAGGGCTTCTTTGGTGCACACACGTGGTAGCGGTCGGTGATGCATTCTGCTCCGTGAAACCTTCTCGGAGACACAGAGCGTGAGCGCACGTAGATTAGCCCTACACCTCATCCCTCTTTCTTGAGTGAGTTGTACTGCTATAAGGCAAAACTCCCTGCTGGAATCTCGGTGTGGCTTAAGTATCCTCCGGGAAGCGATCGCTGCTAGAGACACTGTGCTGCTCTCTAGGACAATGGTCTGTGCCTCCACTGTGCTGCTGTTGTCTCCAAGTCGCTTGCGAAGGCCTTTTCGAAGAGGTTGCTCACAGTGTCGTTTCTTTAGAGTAACCCACAGGCATACGAGGATGCCGGTTCTGTGAAGGAAAATGCTCCCTGCCTCAGCCACTTGGGTGCCGTTTTGTACAGGAAAGGACACTCCGCCTTGAAGGTTCTTCCTTCCGGATTGCCACTCGCACTGGCGATGTCTCCTGAATCTCGCGGGGTTACAGTGCCGTCACAAGGTCCTTATCTCAGGCCTAGAACGGCAGAGCGTCCGGCAGCTTTGAAAGAGACCTTCGGCATTCTTCTGGCCTTCGGGGACGCTCCATGAGGAACAAGCTCCTCAGCAGCGTGCGTCTTTAGATCTTTCATGGCAGAACCTCTGTGGGCGACCTCATTCCTCCCCCCACGTGAGAGACACACACAACCTGCCATTAGGGGGTGGAAGGCTTTCGAGTCCAGAAGCGAGGCTGGCGCTCCCACTCAGCATTCCTGCACGGAACTGAGCCCGGGTGCGTGAGACCGTGAGAGGGGGCAAAGACAGGCGTACCAGCGAGCTGTTCACGGTGCACGCTGACGCATCACCCTTCAAGCTCACGTTCATTTCATGGAGAGAACACGAGGCCTTGATGCGCTTTCCTGTGGTACGTAAACTTTGGTCGCGTCCCCTGGTGGGCACATCAGCTCAGGACTGCCCTGTCCCAAAGGCTCCAGGTGTGGAGCCCGACTCTTGGAGCTCAGCCTCACGTGGCTCTTTCACGGACGAGACCGGCTCGCAATGGGACCGTTCACGAGCTGGGGACCGTGCTGGCTGTTAGGAGTCGGCACACCAAGAGCCCTCTGAGGGAGAGGAGCTGCTGACGTTTGCCAGCACAGTCTCCAATTCCGAACTGCAACCATTCCCTGTAAGAGGCTCCCGAAAGCTTCGACGCAGTTTCTCAGTTAGCTATAAATGGAGGCCAGTCACTTGGCAGACTCCCCCAACGCCCGGCCGCCCAGGCTGCGATACAGACACGCCGACTGCTTCAGCCAACAGGGACAGCTTGGAGTAAAAGGGAGACTCCTACGTGTCAAAGTACTTGCCTGACGCTGGCCAGAAGCTCAAACATTTAGGGCAGGGCATCAGGGCACTTCGCCGCACGCGGAGCAAGTTTGTTCTCATCTCGCCTCTGAATGCCGAGTTTAACCAGCTAGGAAGCAAACTTCGGGAAAGGTACTCAGGGTGCCGCCGATTCAAAATTCTTTCACCAGACAGCCCAAATCGTGTACGCCTCTTTGTATTTTCCATGGGCAGGACAAAATGGTGTCAACCCGCACGCCTCCAGCTGGGGGTGGGTTGGAGTGGGGTGGGGTGGGGTGGGGTGGGGTGGGAGTGGGGGTTGGGCGACGTACACTTTCCCCATGGGAAACAGGCCCACGCCTTCAGTGTGAAAGGCCTCTACGCCTCTCTGCTTTCGCAGCCCAGGCGTAGCCTCAGCTCTGAAAAGCTTCCAGAGCAGGAAGGTCAGAAAACCTTTGAACCACCCAGCAGGTGCAGCACAGAACAAGGGCTTCTCTCTTGGCCTGAGAACACCCACTGCCCAGCGCTCCTTTGTGTACACACGTGGTGGAGGAAGGGCGCTGGATTCGGCTCCGTGAGAACTTCTCCGGGCCACGTAGTGTGAACGCAAGTAGATGAGCCCTACATCTCATGCCAGTCTCCTGTGCGAGTTGGACAAGGCGAACTCCCTGCTTGAATCCCTGGGTGGGTTAAGTACCCTGCGGGGAAGGATCGTTGCTTGGGAGCCCGGGGCTGGTATCGAGGTGACTGTTGTGTGCATCCACTTCGCAGCTGTTCTCTCTCCGCTGGTTCTCTCCGCCTGCTGCAGCCAAAAGGGACAGCTTAAGGTAAAGATAAAAACCCAGTGTGTAAACGTTCTTGCCTAGCCCTCGCCCCAAGCACAAGCACATATGCCTCTGGTCAAAGGCTTTCGCCACAAGCTGAACACGTTTGGTCTCATCTAAGCCTCTGAAGCCCGAGTTTACCCAGCTACGAATCAAACTTCAGGAAAGGTGCTCAGGGTGATGCGGACTGCCAAGCGTTTCACCAGGCAGCCCAGATCGAGTACAAACACTTGTGTTTTAAACGGGCAGAGGAAATGGTGTCAAGAGCGCGCCTCCATCTCCCGGGCGACGTACACATTTTCTCCATGAGATGCAAGCCCTTCCTCCAGTGTGAAAGGCCTCTACACTCTACACCTCTTGCGCTCGCAGCACGCAGGTGCCACCCGCTCTGAGCATCTTCAAAAGGCACAGGGTCACGCAACGTGTGAACCACCGGGCGCGGGTGCAGCACACACCTAGGTCTTCGCTGTCGGCCTGAGAACACCCACGGCACAGTGCTTCTTTGGTGCACACACGTGGTAGCGGTCGGTGATGCATTCTGCTCCGTGAAACCTTCTCGGGGACACAGAGCGTGAGCGCACGTAGATTAGCCCTACACCTCATCCCTCTTTCTTGAGTGAGTTGTACTGCTATAAGACAAAACTCCCTGCTGGAATCTCGGTGTGGCTTAAGTATCCTCCGGGAAGCGATCGCTGCTAGAGACACTGTGCTGCTCTCTAGGACAATGGTCTGTGCCTCCACTGCGCTGCTGTTGTCTCCAAGTCGCTTGCGAAGGCCTTTTCGAAGAGGTTGCTCACAGTGTCGTTTCTTTAGAGTAACCCACAGGCATACGAGGATGCCGGTTCTGTGAAGGAAAATGCTCCCTGCCTCAGCCACTTGGGCGCCGTTTTGTACAGGAAAGGACACTCCGCCTTGAAGGTTCTTCCTTCCGGATTGCCACTCGCACTGGCGATGTCTCCTGAATCTCGCGGGGTTACAGTGCCGTCACAAGGTCCTTATCTCAGGCCTAGAACGGCAGAGCGTCCGGCAGCTTTGAAAGAGACCTTCGGCATTCTTCTGGCCTTCGGGGACGCTCCATGAGGAACAAGCTCCTCAGCAGCGTGCGTCTTTAGATCTTTCATGGCAGAACCTCTGTGGGCGACCTCATTCTTCCCCCAACGTGAGAGACACACACAACCTGCCATTAGGGGGTGGAAGGCTTTCGAGTCCAGAAGCGAGGCTGGCGCTCCCACTCAGCATTCCTGCACGGAACTGAGCCCGGGTGCGTGAGACCGTGAGAGGGGGCAAAGACAGGCGTACCAGCGAGCTGTTCACGGTGCACGCTGACGCATCACCCTTCAAGCTCACGTTCATTTCATGGAGAGAACACGAGGCCTTGATGCGCTTTCCTGTGGTACGTAAACTTTGGTCGCGTCCCCTGGTGGGCACATCGGCTCAGGACTGCCCTGTCCCAAAGGCTCCAGGTGTGGAGCCCGACTCTTGGAGCTCAGCCTCACGTGGCTCTTTCACGGACGAGACCGGCTCGCAATGGGACCGTTCACGAGCTGGGGACCGTGCTGGCTGTTAGGAGTCGGCACACCAAGAGCCCTCCGAGGGAGAGGAGCTGCTGACGTTTGCCAGCACAGTCTCCAATTCCGAACTGCAACCATTCCCTGTAAGAGGCTCCCGAAAGCTTCGACGCAGTTTCTCAGTTAGCTATAAATGGAGGCCAGTCACTTGGCAGACTCCCCCAACGCCCGGCCTCCCAGGCTGCGATACAGACACGCCGACTGCTTCAGCCAACAGGGACAGCTTGGAGTAAAAGTGAGACTCCTACGTGTCAAAGTACTTGCCTGACGCTGGCCAGAAGCTCAAACATTTAGGGCAGGGCATCAGGGCACTTCGCCGCACGCGGAGCAAGTTTGTTCTCATCTCGCCTCTGAATGCCGAGTTTAACCAGCTAGGAAGCAAACTTCGGGAAAGGTACTCAGGGTGCCGCCGATTCAAAATTCTTTCACCAGACAGCCCAAATCGTGTACGCTTCTTTGTATTTTCCATGGGCAGGACAAAATGGTGTCAACCCGCACGCCTCCAGCTGGGGGTGGGTTGGAGTGGGGTGGGGTGGGGTGGGGTGGGGTGGGAGTGGGGGTTGGGTGACGTACACTTTCCCCATGGGAAACAGGCCCACGCCTTCAGTGTGAAAGGCCTCTACGCCTCTCTGCTTTCGCAGCCCAGGCGTAGCCTCAGCTCTGAAAAGCTTCCAGAGCAGGAAGGTCAGAAAACCTTTGAACCACCCAGCAGGTGCAGCACAGAACAAGGGCTTCTCTCTTGGCCTGAGAACACCCACTGCCCAGCGCTCCTTTGTGTACACACGTGGTGGAGGAAGGGTGCTGGATTCGGCTCCGTGAGAACTTCTCCGGGCCACGTAGTGTGAACGCAAGTAGATGAGCCCTACATCTCATGCCAGTCTCCTGTGCGAGTTGGACAAGGCGAACTCCCTGCTTGAATCCCTGGGTGGGTTAAGTACCCTGCGGGGAAGGATCGTTGCTTGGGAGCCCGGGGCTGGTATCGAGGTGACTGTTCTGTGCATCCACTTCGCAGCTGTTCTCTCTCCGCGGGTTCTCTCCGCCTGCTGCAGTCAAAAGGGACAGCTTAGGGTAAAGATAAAAACCCAGTGTGTAAACGTTCTTGCCTAGCCCTCGCCCCAAGCACAAGCACATATGCCTCTGGTCAAAGGCTTTCGCCACAAGCTGAACACGTTTGGTCTCATCTAAGCCTCTGAAGCCCGAGTTTACCCAGCTACGAATCAAACTTCAGGAAAGGTGCTCAGGGTGATGCGGACTGCCAAGCGTTTCACCAGGCAGCCCAGATCGAGTACAAACACTTGTGTTTTAAACGGGCAGAGGAAATGGTGTCAAGAGCGCGCCTCCATCTCCCGGGCGACGTACACATTTTCTCCATGAGATGCAAGCCCTTCCTCCAGTGTGAAAGGCCTCTACACTCTACACCTCTTGCGCTCGCAGCACGCAGGTGCCACCCGCTCTGAGCATCTTCAAAAGGCACAGGGTCACGCAACGTGTGAACCACCGGGCGCGGGTGCAGCACACACCTAGGTCTTCGCTGTCGGCCTGAGAACACCCACGGCACAGGGCTTCTTTGGTGCACACACGTGGTAGCGGTCGGTGATGCATTCTGCTCCGTGAAACCTTCTCGGAGACACAGAGCGTGAGCGCACGTAGATTAGCCCTACACCTCATCCCTCTTTCTTGAGTGAGTTGTACTGCTATAAGGCAAAACTCCCTGCTGGAATCTCGGTGTGGCTTAAGTATCCTCCGGGAAGCGATCGCTGCTAGAGACACTGTGCTGCTCTCTAGGACAATGGTCTGTGCCTCCACTGTGCTGCTGTTGTCTCCAAGTCGCTTGCGAAGGCCTTTTCGAAGAGGTTGCTCACAGTGTCGTTTCTTTAGAGTAACCCACAGGCATACGAGGATGCCGGTTCTGTGAAGGAAAATGCTCCCTGCCTCAGCCACTTGGGTGCCGTTTTGTACAGGAAAGGACACTCCGCCTTGAAGGTTCTTCCTTCCGGATTGCCACTCGCACTGGCGATGTCTCCTGAATCTCGCGGGGTTACAGTGCCGTCACAAGGTCCTTATCTCAGGCCTAGAACGGCAGAGCGTCCGGCAGCTTTGAAAGAGACCTTCGGCATTCTTCTGGCCTTCGGGGACGCTCCATGAGGAACAAGCTCCTCAGCAGCGTGCGTCTTTAGATCTTTCATGGCAGAACCTCTGTGGGCGACCTCATTCTTCCCCCAACGTGAGAGACACACACAACCTGCCATTAGGGGGTGGAAGGCTTTCGAGTCCAGAAGCGAGGCTGGCGCTCCCACTCAGCATTCCTGCACGGAACTGAGCCCGGGTGCGTGAGACCGTGAGAGGGGGCAAAGACAGGCGTACCAGCGAGCTGTTCACGGTGCACGCTGACGCATCACCCTTCAAGCTCACGTTCATTTCATGGAGAGAACACGAGGCCTTGATGCGCTTTCCTGTGGTACGTAAACTTTGGTCGCGTCCCCTGGTGGGCACATCGGCTCAGGACTGCCCTGTCCCAAAGGCTCCAGGTGTGGAGCCCGACTCTTGGAGCTCAGCCTCACGTGGCTCTTTCACGGACGAGACCGGCTCGCAATGGGACCGTTCACGAGCTGGGGACCGTGCTGGCTGTTAGGAGTCGGCACACCAAGAGCCCTCCGAGGGAGAGGAGCTGCTGACGTTTGCCAGCACAGTCTCCAATTCCGAACTGCAACCATTCCCTGTAAGAGGCTCCCGAAAGCTTCGACGCAGTTTCTCAGTTAGCTATAAATGGAGGCCAGTCACTTGGCAGACTCCCCCAACGCCCGGCCTCCCAGGCTGCGATACAGACACGCCGACTGCTTCAGCCAACAGGGACAGCTTGGAGTAAAAGTGAGACTCCTACGTGTCAAAGTACTTGCCTGACGCTGGCCAGAAGCTCAAACATTTAGGGCAGGGCATCAGGGCACTTCGCCGCACGCGGAGCAAGTTTGTTCTCATCTCGCCTCTGAATGCCGAGTTTAACCAGCTAGGAAGCAAACTTCGGGAAAGGTACTCAGGGTGCCGCCGATTCAAAATTCTTTCACCAGACAGCCCAAATCGTGTACGCTTCTTTGTATTTTCCATGGGCAGGACAAAATGGTGTCAACCCGCACGCCTCCAGCTGGGGGTGGGTTGGAGTGGGGTGGGGTGGGGTGGGGTGGGGTGGGAGTGGGGGTTGGGTGACGTACACTTTCCCCATGGGAAACAGGCCCACGCCTTCAGTGTGAAAGGCCTCTACGCCTCTCTGCTTTCGCAGCCCAGGCGTAGCCTCAGCTCTGAAAAGCTTCCAGAGCAGGAAGGTCAGAAAACCTTTGAACCACCCAGCAGGTGCAGCACAGAACAAGGGCTTCTCTCTTGGCCTGAGAACACCCACTGCCCAGCGCTCCTTTGTGTACACACGTGGTGGAGGAAGGGTGCTGGATTCGGCTCCGTGAGAACTTCTCCGGGCCACGTAGTGTGAACGCAAGTAGATGAGCCCTACATCTCATGCCAGTCTCCTGTGCGAGTTGGACAAGGCGAACTCCCTGCTTGAATCCCTGGGTGGGTTAAGTACCCTGCGGGGAAGGATCGTTGCTTGGGAGCCCGGGGCTGGTATCGAGGTGACTGTTCTGTGCATCCACTTCGCAGCTGTTCTCTCTCCGCGGGTTCTCTCCGCCTGCTGCAGTCAAAAGGGACAGCTTAGGGTAAAGATAAAAACCCAGTGTGTAAACGTTCTTGCCTAGCCCTCGCCCCAAGCACAAGCACATATGCCTCTGGTCAAAGGCTTTCGCCACAAGCTGAACACGTTTGGTCTCATCTAAGCCTCTGAAGCCCGAGTTTACCCAGCTACGAATCAAACTTCAGGAAAGGTGCTCAGGGTGATGCGGACTGCCAAGCGTTTCACCAGGCAGCCCAGATCGAGTACAAACACTTGTGTTTTAAACGGGCAGAGGAAATGGTGTCAAGAGCGCGCCTCCATCTCCCGGGCGACGTACACATTTTCTCCATGAGATGCAAGCCCTTCCTCCAGTGTGAAAGGCCTCTACACTCTACACCTCTTGCGCTCGCAGCACGCAGGTGCCACCCGCTCTGAGCATCTTCAAAAGGCACAGGGTCACGCAACGTGTGAACCACCGGGCGCGGGTGCAGCACACACCTAGGTCTTCGCTGTCGGCCTGAGAACACCCACGGCACAGGGCTTCTTTGGTGCACACACGTGGTAGCGGTCGGTGATGCATTCTGCTCCGTGAAACCTTCTCGGAGACACAGAGCGTGAGCGCACGTAGATTAGCCCTACACCTCATCCCTCTTTCTTGAGTGAGTTGTACTGCTATAAGGCAAAACTCCCTGCTGGAATCTCGGTGTGGCTTAAGTATCCTCCGGGAAGCGATCGCTGCTAGAGACACTGTGCTGCTCTCTAGGACAATGGTCTGTGCCTCCACTGTGCTGCTGTTGTCTCCAAGTCGCTTGCGAAGGCCTTTTCGAAGAGGTTGCTCACAGTGTCGTTTCTTTAGAGTAACCCACAGGCATACGAGGATGCCGGTTCTGTGAAGGAAAATGCTCCCTGCCTCAGCCACTTGGGTGCCGTTTTGTACAGGAAAGGACACTCCGCCTTGAAGGTTCTTCCTTCCGGATTGCCACTCGCACTGGCGATGTCTCCTGAATCTCGCGGGGTTACAGTGCCGTCACAAGGTCCTTATCTCAGGCCTAGAACGGCAGAGCGTCCGGCAGCTTTGAAAGAGACCTTCGGCATTCTTCTGGCCTTCGGGGACGCTCCATGAGGAACAAGCTCCTCAGCAGCGTGCGTCTTTAGATCTTTCATGGCAGAACCTCTGTGGGCGACCTCATTCCTCCCCCCACGTGAGAGACACACACAACCTGCCATTAGGGGGTGGAAGGCTTTCGAGTCCAGAAGCGAGGCTGGCGCTCCCACTCAGCATTCCTGCACGGAACTGAGCCCGGGTGCGTGAGACCGTGAGAGGGGGCAAAGACAGGCGTACCAGCGAGCTGTTCACGGTGCACGCTGACGCATCACCCTTCAAGCTCACGTTCATTTCATGGAGAGAACACGAGGCCTTGATGCGCTTTCCTGTGGTACGTAAACTTTGGTCGCGTCCCCTGGTGGGCACATCAGCTCAGGACTGCCCTGTCCCAAAGGCTCCAGGTGTGGAGCCCGACTCTTGGAGCTCAGCCTCACGTGGCTCTTTCACGGACGAGACCGGCTCGCAATGGGACCGTTCACGAGCTGGGGACCGTGCTGGCTGTTAGGAGTCGGCACACCAAGAGCCCTCTGAGGGAGAGGAGCTGCTGACGTTTGCCAGCACAGTCTCCAATTCCGAACTGCAACCATTCCCTGTAAGAGGCTCCCGAAAGCTTCGACGCAGTTTCTCAGTTAGCTATAAATGGAGGCCAGTCACTTGGCAGACTCCCCCAACGCCCGGCCGCCCAGGCTGCGATACAGACACGCCGACTGCTTCAGCCAACAGGGACAGCTTGGAGTAAAAGGGAGACTCCTACGTGTCAAAGTACTTGCCTGACGCTGGCCAGAAGCTCAAACATTTAGGGCAGGGCATCAGGGCACTTCGCCGCACGCGGAGCAAGTTTGTTCTCATCTCGCCTCTGAATGCCGAGTTTAACCAGCTAGGAAGCAAACTTCGGGAAAGGTACTCAGGGTGCCGCCGATTCAAAATTCTTTCACCAGACAGCCCAAATCGTGTACGCCTCTTTGTATTTTCCATGGGCAGGACAAAATGGTGTCAACCCGCACGCCTCCAGCTGGGGGTGGGTTGGAGTGGGGTGGGGTGGGGTGGGGTGGGGTGGGAGTGGGGGTTGGGCGACGTACACTTTCCCCATGGGAAACAGGCCCACGCCTTCAGTGTGAAAGGCCTCTACGCCTCTCTGCTTTCGCAGCCCAGGCGTAGCCTCAGCTCTGAAAAGCTTCCAGAGCAGGAAGGTCAGAAAACCTTTGAACCACCCAGCAGGTGCAGCACAGAACAAGGGCTTCTCTCTTGGCCTGAGAACACCCACTGCCCAGCGCTCCTTTGTGTACACACGTGGTGGAGGAAGGGCGCTGGATTCGGCTCCGTGAGAACTTCTCCGGGCCACGTAGTGTGAACGCAAGTAGATGAGCCCTACATCTCATGCCAGTCTCCTGTGCGAGTTGGACAAGGCGAACTCCCTGCTTGAATCCCTGGGTGGGTTAAGTACCCTGCGGGGAAGGATCGTTGCTTGGGAGCCCGGGGCTGGTATCGAGGTGACTGTTGTGTGCATCCACTTCGCAGCTGTTCTCTCTCCGCGGGTTCTCTCCGCCTGCTGCAGCCAAAAGGGACAGCTTAGGGTAAAGATAAAAACCCAGTGTGTAAACGTTCTTGCCTAGCCCTCGCCCCAAGCACAAGCACATATGCCTCTGGTCAAAGGCTTTCGCCACAAGCTGAACACGTTTGGTCTCATCTAAGCCTCTGAAGCCCGAGTTTACCCAGCTACGAATCAAACTTCAGGAAAGGTGCTCAGGGTGATGTGGACTGCCAAGCGTTTCACCAGGCAGCCCAGATCGAGTACAAACACTTGTGTTTGAAACGGGCAGAGGAAATGGTGTCAAGAGCGCGCCTCCATCTCCCGGGCGACGTACACATTTTCTCCATGAGATGCAAGCCTTTCCTCCAGTGTGAAAGGCCTTTACACTCTACACCTCTTGCGCTCGCAGCACGCAGGTGCCACCCGCTCTGAGCATCTTCAAAAGGCACAGGGTCACGCAACGTGTGAACCACCGGGCGCGGGTGCAGCACACACCTAGGTCTTCGCTGTCGGCCTGAGAACACCCACGGCACAGGGCTTCTTTGGTGCACACACGTGGTAGCGGTCGGTGATGCATTCTGCTCCGTGAAACCTTCTCGGGGACACAGAGCGTGAGCGCACGTAGATTAGCCCTACACCTCATCCCTCTTTCTTGAGTGAGTTGTACTGCTACAAGGCAAAACTCCCTGCTGGAATCTCGGTGTGGCTTAAGTATCCTCCGGGAAGCGATCGCTGCTAGAGACACTGTGCTGCTCTCTAGGACAATGGTCTGTGCCTCCACCGCGCTGCTGTTGTCTCCAAGTCGCTTGCGAAGGCCTTTTCGAAGAGGTTGCTCACAGTGTCGTTTCTTTAGAGTAACCCACAGGCATACGAGGATGCCGGTTCTGTGAAGGAAAATGCTCCCTGCCTCAGTCACTTGGGCGCCGTTTTGTACAGGAAAGGACACTCCGCCTTGAAGGTTCTTCCTTCCGGATTGCCACTCGCACTGGCGATGTCTCCTGAATCTCGCGGGGTTACAGTGCCGTCACAAGGTCCTTATCTCAGGCCTAGAACGGCAGAGCGTCCGGCAGCTTTGAAAGAGACCTTCGGCATTCTTCTGGCCTTCGGGGACGCTCCATGAGGAACAAGCTCCTCAGCAGCGTGCGTCTTTAGATCTTTCATGGCAGAACTTCTGTGGGCGACCTCATTCCTCACCCCACGTGAGAGACACACACAACCTGCCATTAGGGGGTGGAAGGCTTTCGAGTCCAGAAGCGAGGCTGGCGCTCCCACTCAGCATTCCTGCACGGAACTGAGCCCGGGTGCGTGAGACCGTGAGAGGGGGCAAAGACAGGCGTACCAGCGAGCTGTTCACGGTGCACGCTGACGCATCACCCTTCAAGCTCACGTTCATTTCATGGAGAGAACACGAGGCCTTGATGCGCTTTCCTGTGGTACGTAAACTTTGGTTGCGTCCCCTGGTGGGCACATCGGCTCAGGACTGCCCTGTCCCAAAGGCTCCAGGTGTGGAGCCCGACTCTTGGAGCTCAGCCTCACGTGGCTCTTTCACGGACGAGACCGGCTCGCAATGGGACCGTTCACGAGCTGGGGACCGTGCTGGCTGTTAGGAGTCGGCACACCAAGAGCCCTCCGAGGGAGAGGAGCTGCTGACGTTTGCCAGCACAGTCTCCAATTCCCAACTGCAACCATTCCCTGTAAGAGGCTCCCGAAAGCTTCGACGCAGTTTCTCAGTTAGCTATAAATGGAGGCCAGTCACTTGGCAGACTCCCCCAACGCCCGGCCTCCCAGGCTGCGATACAGACACGCCGACTGCTTCAGCCAACAGGGACAGCTTGGAGTAAAAGGGAGACTCCTACGTGTCAAAGTACTTGCCTGACGCTGGCCAGAAGCTCAAACATTTAGGGCAGGGCATCAGGGCACTTCGCCGCACGCGGAGCAAGTTTGTTCTCATCTCGCCTCTGAATGCCAAGTTTAACCAGCTAGGAAGCAAACTTCGGGAAAGGTACTCAGGGTGCCGCCGATTCAACATTCTTTCACCAGACAGCCCAAATCGTGTACGCCTCTTTGTATTTTCCATGGGCAGGACAAAATGGTGTCAACCCGCACGCCTCCAGCTGGGGGTGGGTTGGAGTGGGGTGGGGTGGTGTGGGGTGGGGTGGGAGTGGGGGTTGGGCGACGTACACTTTCCCCATGGGAAACAGGCCCACGCCTTCAGTGTGAAAGGCCTCTACGCCTCTCTGCTTTCGCAGCCCAGGCGTAGCCTCAGCTCTGAAAAGCTTCCAGAGCAGGAAGGTCAGAAAACCTTTGAACCACCCAGCAGGTGCAGCACAGAACAAGGGCTTCTCTCTTGGCCTGAGAACACCCACTGCCCAGCGCTCCTTTGTGTACACACGTGGTGGAGGAAGGGTGCTGGATTCGGCTCCGTGAGAACTTCTCCGGGCCACGTAGTGTGAACGCAAGTAGATGAGCCCTACATCTCATGCCAGTCTCCTGTGCGAGTTGGACAAGGCGAACTCCCTGCTTGAATCCCTGGGTGGGTTAAGTACCCTGCGGGGAAGGATCGTTGCTTGGGAGCCCGGGGCTGGTATCGAGGTGACTGTTGTGTGCATCCACTTCACAGCTGTTCTCTCTCCGCGGGTTCTCTCCGCCTGCTGCAGCCAAAAGGGACAGCTTAGGGTAAAGATAAAAACCCAGTGTGTAAACGTTCTTGCCTAGCCCTCGCCCCAAGCACAAGCACATATGCCTCTGGTCAAAGGCTTTCGCCACAAGCTGAACACGTTTGGTCTCATCTAAGCCTCTGAAGCCCGAGTTTACCCAGCTACGAATCAAACTTCAGGAAAGGTGCTCAGGGTGATGCGGACTGCCAAGCGTTTCACCAGGCAGCCCAGATCGAGTACAAACACTTGTGTTTGAAACGGGCAGAGGAAATGGTGTCAAGAGCGCGCCTCCATCTCCCGGGCGACGTACACATTTTCTCCATGAGATGCAAGCCTTTCCTCCAGTGTGAAAGGCCTTTACACTCTACACCTCTTGCGCTCGCAGCACGCAGGTGCCACCCGCTCTGAGCATCTTCAAAAGGCACAGGGTCACGCAACGTGTGAACCACCGGGCGCGGGTGCAGCACACACCTAGGTCTTCGCTGTCCCCCTGAGAACACCCACGACACAGGGCTTCTTTGGTGCACACACGTGGTAGCGGTCGGTGATGCATTCTGCTCCGTGAAACCTTCTCGGGGACACAGAGCGTGAGCGCACGTAGATTAGCCCTACACCTCATCCCTCTTTCTTGAGTGAGTTGTACTGCTATAAGGCAAAACTCCCTGCTGGAATCTCGGTGTGGCTTAAGTATCCTCCGGGAAGCGATCGCTGCTAGAGACACTGTGCTGCTCTCTAGGACAATGGTCTGTGCCTCCACTGCGCTGCTGTTGTCTCCAAGTCGCTTGCGAAGGCCTTTTCGAAGAGGTTGCTCACAGTGTCGTTTCTTTAGAGTAACCCACAGGCATACGAGGATGCCGGTTCTGTGAAGGAAAATGCTCCCTGCCTCAGCCACTTGGGCGCCGTTTTGTACAGGAAAGGACACTCCGCCTTGCAGGTTCTTCCTTCCGGATTGCCACTCGCACTGGCGATGTCTCCTGAATCTCGCGGGGTTACAGTGCCGTCACAAGGTCCTTATCTCAGGCCTAGAACGGCAGAGCGTCCGGCAGCTTTGAAAGAGACCTTCGGCATTCTTCTGGCCTTTGGGGACGCTCCATGAGGAACAAGCTCCTCAGCAGCGTGCGTCTTTAGATCTTTCATGGCAGAACCTCTGTGGGCGACCTCATTCCTCCCCCCCACGTGAGAGACACACACAACCTGCCATTAGGGGGTGGAAGGCTTTCGAGTCCAGAAGCGAGGCTGGCGCTCCCACTCAGCATTCCTGCACGGAACTGAGCCCGGGTGCGTGAGACCGTGAGAGGGGGCAAAGACAGGCGTACCAGCGAGCTGTTCACGGTGCACGCTGACGCATCACCCTTCAAGCTCACGTTCATTTCATGGAGAGAACACGAGGCCTTGATGCGCTTTCCTGTGGTACGTAAACTTTGGTCGCATCCCCTGGTGGGCACATCGGCTCAGGACTGCCCTGTCCCAAAGGCTCCAGGTGTGGAGCCCGACTCTTGGAGCTCAGCCTCACGTGGCTCTTTCACGGACGAGACCGGCTCGCAATGGGACCGTTCACGAGCTGGGGACCGTGCTGGCTGTTAGGAGTCGGCACACCAAGAGCCCTCCGAGGGAGAGGAGCTGCTGACGTTTGCCAGCACAGTCTCCAATTCCGAACTGCAACCATTCCCTGTAAGAGGCTCCCGAAAGCTTCGACGCAGTTTCTCAGTTAGCTATAAATGGAGGCCAGTCACTTGGCAGACTCCCCCAACGCCCGGCCTCCCAGGCTGCGATACAGACACGCCGACTGCTTCAGCCAACAGGGACAGCTTGGAGTAAAAGGGAGACTCCTACGTGTCAAAGTACTTGCCTGACGCTGGCCAGAAGCTCAAACATTTAGGGCAGGTCATCAGGGCACTTCGCCGCACGCGGAGCAAGTTTGTTCTCATCTTGCCTCTGAATGCCAAGTTTAACCAGCTAGGAAGCAAACTTCGGGAAAGGTACTCAGGGTGCCGCCCATTGAAAATTCTCTCACCAGACAGCCCAAATCGTGTACGCCTCTTTGTATTTTCCATGGGCAGGACAAAATGGTGTCAACCCGCACGCCTCCAGCTGGGGGTGGGTTGGAGTGGGGTGGGGTGGGGTGGGGTGGGGTGGGAGTGGGGGTTGGGTGACGTACACTTTCCCCATGGGAAACAGGCCCACGCCTTCAGTGTGAAAGGCCTCTACGCCTCTCTGCTTTCGCAGCCCAGGCGTAGCCTCAGCTCTGAAAAGCTTCCAGAGCAGGAAGGTCAGAAAACCTTTGAACCACCCAGCAGGTGCAGCACAGAACAAGGGCTTCTCTCTTGGCCTGAGAACACCCACTGCCCAGCGCTCCTTTGTGTACACACGTGGTGGAGGAAGGGTGCTGGTTTGGGCTCCGTGAGAACTTCTCCGGGCCACGTAGTGTGAACGCAAGTAGATGAGCCCTACATCTCATGCCAGTCTCCTGTGCGAGTTGGACAAGGCGAACTCCCTGCTTGAATCCCTGGGTGGGTTAAGTACCCTGCGGGGAAGGATCGTTGCTTGGGAGCCCGGGGCTGGTATCGAGGTGACTGTTGTGTGCATCCACTTCGCAGCTGTTCTCTCTCCGCGGGTTCTCTCCGCCTGCTGCAGCCAAAAGGGACAGCTTAGGGTAAAGATAAAAACCCAGTGTGTAAACGTTCTTGCCTAGCCCTTGCCCCAAGCACAAGCACATATGCCTCTGGTCAAAGGCTTTCGCCACAAGCTGAACACGTTTGGTCTCATCTAAGCCTCTGAAGCCCGAGTTTACCCAGCTACGAATCAAACTTCAGGAAAGGTGCTCAGGGTGATGCGGACTGCCGAGCGTTTCACCAGGCAGCCCAGATCGAGTACAAACACTTGTGTTTGAAACGGGCAGAGGAAATGGTGTCAAGAGCGCGCCTCCATCTCCCGGGCGACGTACACATTTTCTCCATGAGATGCAAGCCTTTCCTCCAGTGTGAAAGGCCTTTACACTCTACACCTCTTGCGCTCGCAGCACGCAGGTGCCACCCGCTCTGAGCATCTTCAAAAGGCACAGGGTCATGCAACGTGTGAACCACCAGGCGCGGGTGCAGCACACACCTAGGTCTTCGCTGTCGGCCTGAGAACACCCACGGCACAGGGCTTCTTTGGTGCACACACGTGGTAGCGGTCGGTGATGCATTCTGCTCCGTGAAACCTTCTCGGGGACACAGAGCGTGAGCGCACGTAGATTAGCCCTACACCTCATCCCTCTTTCTTGAGTGAGTTGTACTGCTATAAGGCAAAACTCCCTGCTGGAATCTCGGTGTGGCTTAAGTATCCTCCGGGAAGCGATCGCTGCTAGAGACAGTGTGCTGCTCTCCAGGACAATGGTCTGTGCCTCCACTGCGCTGCTGTTGTCTCCAAGTCGCTTGCGAAGTCCTTTTCGAAGAGGTTGCTCACAGTGTCGTTTCTTTAGAGTAACCCACAGGCATACGAGGATGCCGGTTCTGTGAAGGAAAATGCTCCCTGCCTCAGCCACTTGGGCGCCGTTTTGTACAGGAAAGGACACTCCGCCTTGAAGGTTCTTCCTTCCGGATTGCCACTCGCACTGGCGATGTCTCCTGAATCTCGCGGGGTTACAGTGCCGTCACAAGGTCCTTATCTCAGGCCTAGAACGGCAGAGCGTCCGGCAGCTTTGAAAGAGACCTTCGGCATTCTTCTGGTCTTCGGGGACGCTCCATGAGGAACAAGCTCCTCAGCAGCGTGCGTCTTTAGATCTTTCATGGCAGAACCTCTGTGGGCGACCTCATTCCTCCCCCCACGTGAGAGACACACACAACCTGTCATTAGGGGGTGGAAGGCTTTCGAGTCCAGAAGCGAGGCTGGCGCTCCCACTCAGCATTCCTGCACGGAACTGAGCCCGGGTGCGTGAGACCGTGAGAGGGGGCAAAGACAGACGTACGAGCGAGCTGTTCACGGTGCACGCTGACGCATCACCCTTCAAGCTCACGTTCATTTCATGGAGAGAACACGAGGCCTTGATGCGCTTTCCTGTGGTACGTAAACTTTGGTCGCGTCCCCTGGTGGGCACATCGGCTCAGGACTGCCCTGTCCCAAAGTCTCCAGGTGTGGAGCCCCACTCTTGGAGCTCAGCCTCACGTGGCTCTTTCACGGACGAGAACGGCTCGCAATGGGACGGTTCACGAGCTGGGGACCATGCTGGCTGTTAGGAGTCGGCACACCAAGAGCCCTCCGAGGGAGAGGAGCTGCTGACGTTTGCCAGCACAGTCTCCAATTCCGAACTGCAACCATTCCCTGTAAGAGGCTCCCGAAAGCTTCGACGCAGTTTCTCAGTTAGCTATAAATGGAGGCCAGTCACTTGGCAGACTCCCCCAATGCCCGGCCTCCCAGGCTGCGATACAGACATGCCGACTACTACAGCCAACAGGGACAGCTTGGAGTAAAAGTGAGACTCCTACGTGTCAAAGTACTTGCGTGACGCTGGACAGAAGCTCAAATATTTAGGGCAGGGCATCAGGGCACTTCGCCGCACGCGGAGCAAGTTTGTTCTCATCTCGCCTCTGAATGCCGAGTTTAACCAGCTAGGAAGCAAACTTCGGGAAAGGTACTCAAGGTGCCGCCGATTCAAAATTCTCTCACCAGACAGCCCAAATCGTGTACGCCTCTTTGTATTTTCCATGGGCAGGACAAAATGGTGTCAACCCGCACGCCTCCAGCTGGGGGTGGGTTGGAGTGGGGTGGGGTGGTGTGGGGTGGGGTGGGAGTGGGGGTTGGGCGACGTACACTTTCCCCATGGGAAACAGGCCCACGCCTTCAGTGTGAAAGGCCTCTACGCCTCTCTGCTTTCGTAGCCCAGGCGTAGCCTCAGCTCTGAAAAGCTTCCAGAGCAGGAAGGTCAGAAAACCTTTGAACCACCCAGCAGGTGCAGCACAGAACAAGGGCTTCTCTCTTGGCCTGAGAACACCCACTGCCCAGCGCTCCTTTGTGTACACACGTGGTGGAGGAAGGGTGCTGGATTCGGCTCCGTGAGAACTTCTCCGGGCCACGTAGTGTGAACGCAAGTAGATGAGCCCTACATCTCATGCCAGTCTCCTGTGCGAGTTGGACAAGGTGAACTCCCTGCTTGAATCCCTGGGTGGGTTAAGTACACTGCGGGGAAGGATCGTTGCTTGGGAGCCCGGGGCTGGTATCGAGGTGACTGTTCTGTGCATCCACTTCGCAGCTGTTCTCTCTCCGCACATTCTCTCTGCCTGCTGCAGCCAAAAGGGACAACTTAGGGTAAAGATAAAAACCCAGGGTGTAAACGTTCTTGCCTAGCCCTCGCACCAAGCACAAGCACATATGCCTCTGGTCAAAGGCTTTCGCCACAAGCTGAACACGTTTGGTCTCATCTAAGCCTCTGAAGCCCGAGTTTACCCAGCTACGAATCAAACTTCAGGAAAGGTGCTCACGGTGATGCGGACTGCCGAGCGTTTCACCAGGCAGCCCAGATCGAGTACAAACACTTGTGTTTGAAACGGGCAGAGGAAATGGTGTCAAGAGCGTGCCTCCATCTCCCGGGCGACGTACACATTTTCTCCATGAGATGCAAGCCTTTCCTCCAGTGTGAAAGGCCTTTACACTCTACACCTCTTGCGCTCGCAGCACGCAGGTGCCACCCGCTCTGAGCATCTTCAAAAGGCACAGGGTCACGCAACGTGTGAACCACCGGGCGCGGGTGCAGCACACACCTAGGTCTTCGCTGTCGGCCTGAGAACACCCACGGCACAGGGCTTCTTTGGTGCACACAAGTGGTAGCGGTCGGTGATGCATTCTGCTCCGTGAAACCTTCTCGGGGACACAGAGCGTGAGCGCACGTAGATTAGCCCTACACCTCATCCCTCTTTCTTGAGTGAGTTGTACTGCTATAAGGCAAAACTCCCTGCTGGAATCTCGGTGTGGCTTAAGTATCCTCCGGGAAGCGATCGCTGCTAGAGACACTGTGCTGCTCTCTAGGACAATGGTCTGTGCCTCCACTGCGCTGCTGTTGTCTCCAAGTCGCTTGCGAAGGCCTTTTCGAAGAGGTTGCTCACAGTGTCGTTTCTTTAGAGTAACCCACAGGCATACGAGGATGCCGGTTCTGTGAAGGAAAATGCTCCCTGCCTCAGCCACTTGGGCGCCGTTTTGTACAGGAAAGGACACTCCGCCTTGAAGGTTCTTCCTTCCGGATTGCCACTCGCACTGGCGATGTCTCCTGAATCTCGCGGGGTTACAGTGCCGTCACAAGGTCCTTATCTCAGGCCTAGAACGGCAGAGCGTCCGGCAGCTTTGAAAGAGACCTTCGGCATTCTTCTGGCCTTCGGGGACGCTCCATGAGGAACAAGCTCCTCAGCAGCGTGCGTCTTTAGATCTTTCATGGCAGAACCTCTGTGGGCGACCTCATTCCTCCCCCCACGTGAGAGACACACACAACCTGCCATTAGGGGGTGGAAGGCTTTCGAGTCCAGAAGCGAGGCTGGCGCTCCCACTCAGCATTCCTGCACGGAACTGAGCCCGGGTGCGTGAGACCGTGAGAGGGGGCAAAGACAGGCGTACCAGCGAGCTGTTCACGGTGCACGCTGACGCATCACCCTTCAAGCTCACGTTCATTTCATGGAGAGAACACGAGGCCTTGATGCGCTTTCCTGTGGTACGTAAACTTTGGTCGCGTCCCCTGGTGGGCACATCGGCTCAGGACTGCCCTGTCCCAAAGGCTCCAGGTGTGGAGCCCGACTCTTGGAGCTCAGCCTCACGTGGCTCTTTCACGGACGAGACCGGCTCGCAATGGGACCGTTCACGAGCTGGGGACCGTGCTGGCTGTTAGGAGTCGGCACACCAAGAGCCCTCCGAGGGAGAGGAGCTGCTGACGTTTGCCAGCACAGTCTCCAATTCCGAACTGCAACCATTCCCTGTAAGAGGCTCCCGAAAGCTTCGACGCAGTTTCTCAGTTAGCTATAAATGGAGGCCAGTCACTTGGCAGACTCCCCCAACGCCCGGCCTCCCAGGCTGCGATACAGACACGCCGACTGCTTCAGCCAACAGGGACAGCTTGGAGTAAAAGGGAGACTCCTACGTGTCAAAGTACTTGCCTGACGCTGGCCAGAAGCTCAAACATTTAGGGCAGGGCATCAGGGCACTTCGCCGCACGCGGAGCAAGTTTGTTCTCATCTCGCCTCTGAATGCCGAGTTTAACCAGCTAGGAAGCAAACTTCGGGAAAGGTACTCAGGGTGCCGCCGATTCAAAATTCTCTCACCAGACAGCCCAAATCGTGTACGCCTCTTTGTATTTTCCATGGGCAGGACAAAATGGTGTCAACCCGCACGCCTCCAGCTGGGGGTGGGTTGGAGTGGGGTGGGGTGGGGTGGGGTGGGAGTGGGGGTTGGGTGACGTACACTTTCCCCATGGGAAACAGGCCCACGCCTTCAGTGTGAAAGGCCTCTACGCCTCTCTGCTTTCGCAGCCCAGGCGTAGCCTCAGCTCTGAAAATCTTCCAGAGCAGGAAGGTCAGAAAGCCTTTGAACCACCCAGCAGGTGCAGCACAGAAAAAGGGCTTCTCTCTTGGCCTGAGAACACCCACTGCCCACGCTCCTTTGTGTACACACGTGGTGGAGGAAGGGTGCTGGATTCGGCTCCGTGAGAACTTCTCTGGGCCACGTAGTGTGAACGCAAGTAGATGAGCCCTACATCTCATGCCAGTCTCCTGTGCGAGTTGGACAAGGCGAACTCCCTGCTTGAATCCCTGGGTGGGTTAAGTACCCTGCGGGGAAGGATCGTTGCTTGGGAGCCCGGGGCTGGTATCGAGGTGACTGTTGTGTGCATCCACTTCGCAGCTGTTCTCTCTCCGCGGGTTCTCTCCGCCTGCTGCAGCCAAAAGGGACAGCTTAGGGTAAAGATAAAAACCCAGTGTGTAAACATTCTTGCCTAGCCCTTGCCCCAAGCACAAGCACATATGCCTCTGGTCAAAGGCTTTCGCCACAAGCTGAACACGTTTGGTCTCATCTAAGCCTCTGAAGCCCGAGTTTACCCAGCTACGAATCAAACTTCAGGAAAGGTGCTCAGGGTGATGCGGACTGCCGAGCGTTTCACCAGGCAGCCCAGATCGAGTACAAACACTTGTGTTTGAAACGGGCAGAGGAAATGGTGTCAAGAGCGCGCCTCCATCTCCCGGGCGAAGTACACATTTTCTCCATGAGATGCAAGCCTTTCCTCCAGTGTGAAAGGCCTTTACACTCTACACCTCTTGCGCTCGCAGCACGCAGGTGCCACCCGCTCTGAGCATCTTCAAAAGGCACAGGGTCACGCAACGTGTGAACCACCGGGCGCGGGTGCAGCACACACCTAGGTCTTCGCTGTCGGCCTGAGAACACCCACGGCACAGGGCTTCTTTGGTGCACACACGTGGTAGCGGTCGGTGATGCATTCTGCTCCGTGAAACCTTCTCGGGGACACAGAGCGTGAGCGCACGTAGATTAGCCCTACACCTCATCCCTCTTTCTTGAGTGAGTTGTACTGCTATAAGGCAAAACTCCCTGCTGGAATCTCGGTGTGGCTTAAGTATCCTCCGGGAAGCGATCGCTGCTAGAGACACTGTGCTGCTCTCTAGGACAATGGTCTGTGCCTCCACTGCGCTGCTGTTGTCTCCAAGTCGCTTGCGAAGGCCTTTTCGAAGAGGTTGCTCACAGTGTCGTTTCTTTAGAGTAACCCACAGGCATACGAGGATGCCGGTTCTGTGAAGGAAAATGCTCCCTGCCTCAGCCACTTGGGCGCCGTTTTGTACAGGAAAGGACACTCCGCCTTGAAGGTTCTTCCTTCCGGATTGCCACTCGCACTGGCGATGTCTCCTGAATCTCGCGGGGTTACAGTGCCGTCACAAGGTCCTTATCTCAGGCCTAGAACGGCAGAGCGTCCGGCAGCTTTGAAAGAGACCTTCGGCATTCTTCTGGCCTTCAGGGACGCTCCATGAGGAACAAGCTCCTCAGCAGCGTGCGTCTTTAGATCTTTCATGGCAGAACCTCTGTGGGCGACCTCATTCCTCCCCCCACGTGAGAGACACACACAACCTGCCATTAGGGGGTGGAAGGCTTTTGAGTCCAGAAGCGAGGCTGGCGCTCCCACTCAGCATTCCTGCATGGAACTGAGCCCGGGTGCGTGAGACCGTGAGAGGGGGCAAAGACAGGCGTACCAGCGAGCTGTTCACGGTGCACGCTGACGCATCACCCTTCAAGCTCACGTTCATTTCATGGAGAGAACACGAGGCCTTGATGCGCTTTCCTGTGGTACGTAAACTTTGGTCGCGTCCCCTGGTGGGCACATCGGCTCAGGACTGCCCTGTCCCAAAGGCTCCAGGTGTGGAGCCCGACTCTTGGAGCTCAGCTTCACGTGGCTCTTTCACGGACGAGACCGGCTTGCAATGGGACCGTTCACGAGCTGGGGACCGTGCTGGCTGTTAGGAGTCGGCACACCAAGAGCCCTCCGAGGGAGAGGAGCTGCTGACGTTTGCCAGCACAGTCTCCAATTCCGAACTGCAACCATTCCCTGTAAGAGGCTCCCGAAAGCTTCGACGCAGTTTCTCAGTTAGCTATAAATGGAGGCCAGTCACTTGGCAGACTCCCCCAACGCCCGGCCTCCCAGGCTGCGATACAGACACGCCGACTGCTTCAGCCAACAGGGACAGCTTGGAGTAAAAGTGAGACTCCTACGTGTCAAAGTACTTGCCTGACGCTGGCCAGAAGCTCAAACATTTAGGGCAGGGCATCAGGGCACTTCGCCGCATGCGGAGCAAGTTTGTTCTCATCTCGCCTCTGAATGCCGAGTTTAACCAGCTAGGAAGCAAACTTCGGGAAAGGTACTCAGGGTGCCGCCGATTCAAAATTCTCTCACCAGACAGCCCAAATCGTGTACGCCTCTTTGTATTTTCCATGGGCAGGACAAAATGGTGTCAACCCGCACGCCTCCAGATGGGGGTGGGTTGGAGTGGGGTGGGGTGGGGTGGGGTGGGGTGGGAGTGGGGGTTGGGCGACGTACACTTTCCCCATGGGAAACAGGCCCACGCCTTCAGTGTGAAAGGCCTCTACGCCTCTCTGCTTTCGCAGCCCAGGCGTAGCCTCAGCTCTGAAAAGCTTCCAGAGCAGGAAGGTCAGAAAACCTTTGAACCACCCAGCAGGTGCAGCACAGAACAAGGGCTTCTCTCTTGGCCTGAGAACACCCACTGCCCAGCGCTCCTTTGTGTACACACGTGGTGGAGGAAGGGTGCTGGATTCGGCTCCGTGAGAACTTCTCCGGGCCACGTAGTGTGAACGCAAGTAGATGAGCCCTACATCTCATGCCAGTCTCCTGTGCGAGTTGGACAAGGCGAACTCCCTGCTTGAATCCCTGGGTGGGTTAAGTACCCTGCGGGGAAGGATCGTTGCTTGGGAGCCCGGGCCTGGTATCGAGGTGACTGTTGTGTGCATCCACTTCGCAGCTGTTCTCTCTCCGCGGGTTCTCTCCGCCTGCTGCAGCCAAAAGGGACAGCTTAGGGTAAAGATAAAAACCCAGTGTGTAAACGTTCTTGCCTAGCCCTCGCCCCAAGCACAAGCACATATGCCTCTGGTCAAAGGCTTTCGCCACAAGCTGAACACGTTTGGTCTCATCTAAGCCTCTGAAGCCCGAGTTTACCCAGCTACGAATCAAACTTCAGGAAAGGTGCTCAGGGTGATGCGGACTGCCAAGCGTTTCACCAGGCAGCCCAGATCGAGTACAAACACTTGTGTTTGAAACGGGCAGAGGAAATGGTGTCAAGAGCGTGCCTCCATCTCCCGGGTGACGTACACATTTTCTCCATGAGATGCAAGCCTTTCCTCCAGTGTGAAAGGCCTTTACACTCTACACCTCTTGCGCTCGCAGCACGCAGGTGCCACCCGCTCTGAGCATCTTCAAAAGGCACAGGGTCACGCAACGTGTGAACCACCGGGCGCGGGTGCAGCACACACCTAGGTCTTCGCTGTCGGCCTGAGAACACCCACGGCACAGGGCTTCTTTGGTGCCCACACGTGGTAGCGGTCGGTGATGCATTCTGCTCCGTGAAACCTTCTCGGGGACACAGAGCGTGAGCGCACGTAGATTAGCCCTACACCTCATCCCTCTTTCTTGAGTGAGTTGTACTGCTATAAGGCAAAACTCCCTGCTGGAATCTCGGTGTGGCTTAAGTATCCTCTGGGAAGCGATCGCTGCTAGAGACACTGTGCTGCTCTCTAGGACAATGGTCTGTGCCTCCACTGCGCTGCTGTTGTCTCCAAGTCGCTTGCGAAGGCCTTTTCGAAGAGGTTGCTCACAGTGTCGTTTCTTTAGAGTAACCCACAGGCATACGAGGATGCCGGTTCTGTGAAGGAAAATGCTCCCTGCCTCAGCCACTTGGGCGCCGTTTTGTACAGGAAAGGACACTCCGCCTTGAAGGTTCTTCCTTCTGGATTGCCACTCGCACTGGCGATGTCTCCTGAATCTCGCGGGGTTACAGTGCCGTCACAAGGTCCTTATCTCAGGCCTAGAACGGCAGAGCGTCCGGCAGCTTTGATAGAGACCTTCGGCATTCTTCTGGCCTTCGGGGACGCTCCATGAGGAACAAGCTCCTCAGCAGCGTGCGTCTTTAGATCTTTCATGGCAGAACCTCTGTGGGCGACCTCATTCCTCCCCCCACGTGAGAGACACACACAACCTGCCATTAGGGGGTGGAAGGCTTTCGAGTCCAGAAGCGAGGCTGGCGCTCCCACTCAGCATTCCTGCACGGAACTGAGCCCGGGTGCGTGAGACCGTGAGAGGGGGCAAAGACAGGCGTACCAGCGAGCTGTTCACGGTGCACGCTGACGCATCACCCTTCAAGCTCACGTTCATTTCATGGAGAGAACACGAGGCCTTGATGCGCTTTCCTGTGGTACGTAAACTTTGGTCGCGTCCCCTGGTGGGCACATCGGCTCAGGACTGCCCTGTCCCAAAGGCTCCAGGTGTGGAGCCCGACTCTTGGAGCTCAGCCTCACGTGGCTCTTTCACGGACGAGACCGGCTCGCAATGGGACCGTTCACGAGCTGGGGACCGTGCTGGCTGTTAGGAGTCGGCACACCAAGAGCCCTCCGAGGGAGAGGAGCTGCTGACGTTTGCCAGCACAGTCTCCAATTCCGAACTGCAACCATTCCCTGTAAGAGGCTCCCGAAAGCTTCGACGCAGTTTCTCAGTTAGCTATAAATGGAGGCCAGTCACTTGGCAGACTCCCCCAACGCCCGGCCTCCCAGGCTGCGATACAGACACGCCGACTGCTTCAGCCAACAGGGACAGCTTGGAGTAAAAGTGAGACTCCTACGTGTCAAAGTACTTGCCTGACGCTGGCCAGAAGCTCAAATATTTAGGGCAGGGCATCAGGGCACTTCGCGGCACGCGGAGCAAGTTTGTTCTCATCTCGCCTCTGAATGCCGAGTTTAACCAGCTAGGAAGCAAACTTCGGGAAAGTTACTCAGGGTGCCGCCGATTCAAAATTCTCTCACCAGACAGCCCAAATCGTGTACGCCTCTTTGTATTTTCCATGGGCAGGACAAAATGGTGTCAACCCGCATGCCTCCAGCTGGGGGTGGGTTGGAGTGGGGTGGGGTGGGGTGGGGTGGGGTGGGAGTGGGGTTTGGGCGACGTACACTTTCCCCATGGGAAACAGGCCCACGCCTTCAGTGTGAAAGGCCTCTACGCCTCTCTGCTTTCGCAGCCCAGGCGTAGCCTCAGCTCTGAAAAGCTTCCAGAGCAGGAAGGTCAGAAAACCTTTGAACCACCCAGCAGGTGCAGCACAGAACAAGGGCTTCTCTCTTGGCCTGAGAACACCCACTGCCCAGCGCTCCTTTGTGTACACACGTGGTGGAGGAAGGGCGCTGGATTCGGCTCCGTGAGAACTTCTCCGGGCCACGTAGTGTGAACACAAGGAGATGAGCCCTACATCTCATGCCAGTCTCCTGTGCGAGTTGGACAAGGCGAACTCCCTGCTTGAATCCCTGGGTGGGTTAAGTACCCTGCGGGGAAGGATCGTTGCTTGGGAGCCCGGGGCTGGTATCGAGGTGACTGTTGTGTGCATCCACTTCGCAGCTGTTCTCTCTCCGCGGGTTCTCTCCGCCTGCTGCAGCCAAAAGGGACAGCTTAGGGTAAAGATAAAAACCCAGTGTGTAAACGTTCTTGCCTAGCCCTCGCCCCAAGCACAAGCACATATGCCTCTGGTCAAAGGCTTTCACCACAAGCTGAACACGTTTGGTCTCATCTAAGCCTCTGAAGCCCGAGTTTACCCAGCTACGAATCAAACTTCAGGAAAGGTGCTCAGGGTGATGCGGACTGCCGAGCGTTTCACCAGGCAGCCCAGATCGAGTACAAACACTTGTGTTTGAAACGGGCAGAGGAAATGGTGTCAAGAGCGCGCCTCCATCTCCCGGGCGACGTACACATTTTCTCCATGAGATGCAAGCCTTTCCTCCAGTGTGAAAGGCCTTTACACCCTACACCTCTTGCACTCGCAGCACGCAGGTGCCACCCGCTCTGAGCATCTTCAAAAGGCACAGGGTCACCCAACGTGTGAAGCACCGGGCGCGGGTGCAGCACACACCTAGGTCTTCGCTGTCGGCCTGAGAACACCCACGGCACAGGGCTTCTTTGGTGCACAAACGTGGTAGCGGTCGGTGATGCATTCTGCTCCGTGAAACCTTCTCGGGGACACAGAGCGTGAGCGCACGTAGATTAGCCCTACACCTCATCCCTCTTTCTTGAGTGAGTTGTACTGCTATAAGGGAAAACTCCCTGCTGGAATCTCGGTGTGGCTTAAGTATCCTCCGGGAAGCGATCGCTGCTAGAGACACTGTGCTGCTCTCTAGGACAATGGTCTGTGCCTCCTCTGCGCTGCTGTTGTCTCCAAGTTGCTTGCGAAGGCCTTTTCGAAGAGGTTGCTCACAGTGTCGTTTCTTTAGAGTAACCCACAGGCATACGAGGATGCCGGTTCTGTGAAGGAAAATGCTCCCTGCCTCAGCCACTTGGGCGCCGTTTTGTACAGGAAAGGACACTCCGCCTTGAAGGTTCTTCCTTCTGGATTGCCACTCGCACTGGCGATGTCTCCTGAATCTCGCGGGGTTACAGTGCCGTCACAATGTCCTTATCTCAGGCCTAGAACGGCAGAGCGTCCGGCAGCTTTGAAAGAGACGTTCGGCATGCTTCTGGCCTTCGGTGACGCTCCATGAGGAACAAGCTCCTCAGCAGCGTGCGTCTTTAGATCTTTCATGGCAGAACCTCTGTGGGCGACCTCATTCCTCCCCCCACGTGAGAGACACACACAACCTGCCATTAGGGGGTGGAAGGCTTTCGAGTCCAGAAGCGAGGCTGGCGCTCCCACTCAGCATTCCTGCACGGAACTGAGCCCGGGTGCGTGAGACCGTGAGAGGGGGCAAAGACAGGCGTACCAGCGAGCTGTTCACGGTGCACGCTGACGCATCACCCTTCAAGCTCACGTTCATTTCATGGAGAGAACACGAGGCCTTGATGCGCTTTCCTGTGGTACGTAAACTTTGGTCGCGTCCCCTGGTGGGCACATCGGCTCAGGACTGCCCTGTCCCAAAGGCTCCAGGTGTGGAGCCCGACTCTTGGAGCTCAGCCTCACGTGGCTCTTTCACGGACGAGACCGGCTCGCAATGGGACCGTTCACGAGCTGGGGACCATGCTGGCTGTTAGGAGTCGGCACACCAAGAGCCCTCCGAGGGAGAGGAGCTGCTGACGTTTGCCAGCACAGTCTCCAATTCCGAACTGCAACCATTCCCTGTAAGAGGCTCCCGAAAGCTTCGACGCAGTTTCTCAGTTAGCTATAAATGGAGGCCAGTCACTTGGCAGACTCCCCCAACGCCCGGCCTCCCAGGCTGCGATACAGACACGCCGACTGCTTCAGCCAACAGGGACAGCTTGGAGTAAAAGGGAGACTCCTACGTGTCAAAGTACTTGCCTGACGCTGGCCAGAAGCTCAAACATTTAGGGCAGGGCATCAGGGCACTTCGCCGCACGCGGAGCAAGTTTGTTCTCATCTCGCCTCTGAATGCCGAGTTTAACCAGCTAGGAAGCAAACTTCGGGAAAGGTACTCAGGGTGCCGCCGATTCAAAATTCTTTCACCAGACAGCCCAAATCGTGTACGCCTCTTTGTATTTTCCATGGGCAGGACAAAATGGTGTCAACCCGCACGCCTCCAGCTGGGGGTGGGTTGGAGTGGGGTGGGGTGGTGTGGGGTGGGGTGGGAGTGGGGGTTGGGCGACGTACACTTTCCCCATGGGAAACAGGCCCACGCCTTCAGTGTGAAAGGCCTCTACGCCTCTCTGATTTCGCAGCCCAGGCGTAGCCTCAGCTCTGAAAAGCTTCCAGAGCAGGAAGGTCAGAAAACCTTTGAACCACCCAGCAGGTGCAGCACAGAACAAGGGCTTCTCTCTTGGCCTGAGAACACCCACTGCCCAGCACTCCTTTGTGTACACACGTGGTGGAGGAAAGGCGCTGGATTCGGCTCCGTGAGAACTTCTCCGGGCCACGTAGTGTGAACGCAAGTAGATGAGCCCTACATCTCATGCCAGTCTCCTGTGCGAGTTGGACAAGGCGAACTCCCTGCTTGAATCCCTGGGTGGGTTAAGTACCCTGCGGGGAAGGATCGTTGCTTGGGAGCCCGGGGCTGGTATCGAGGTGACTGTTGTGTGCATCCACTTCGCAGCTGTTCTCTCTCCGCGGGTTCTCTCCGCCTGCTGCAGCCAAAAGGGACAGCTTAGGGTAAAGATAAAAACCCAGTGTGTAAACGTTCTTGCCTAGCCCTCGCCCCAAGCACAAGCTTATATGCCTCTGGTCAAAGGCTTTCGCCACAAGCTGAACACGTTTGGTCTCATCTAAGCCTCTGAAGCCCGAGTTTACCCAGCTACGAATCAAACTTCAGGAAAGGTGCTCAGGGTGATGCGGACTGCCAAGCGTTTCACCAGGCAGCCCAGATCGAGTACAAACACTTGTATTTGAAACGGGCAGAGGAAATGGTGTCAAGAGCGCGCCTCCATCTCCCGGGCGACATACACATTTTCTCCATGAGATGCAAGCCTTTCCTCCAGTGTGAAAGGCCTTTACACTCTACACCTCTTGCGCTCGCAGCACGCAGGTGCCACCCGCTCTGAGCGTCTTCAAAAGGCACAGGGTCACGCAACGTGTGAACCACCGGGCGCGGGTGCAGCACACACCTAGGTCTTCGCTGTCGGCCTGAGAACACCCACGGCACAGGGCTTCTTTGGTGCACACACGTGGTAGCGGTCGGTGATGCATTCTGCTCCGTGAAACCTTCTCGGGGACACAGAGCGTGAGCGCACGTAGATTAGCCCTACACCTCATCCCTCTTTCTTGAGTGAGTTGTACTGCTATAAGGCAAAACTCCCTGCTGGAATCTCGGTGTGGCTTAAGTATCCTCCGGGAAGCGATCGCTGCTAGAGACACTGTGCTGCTCTCTAGGACAATGGTCTGTGCCTCCACTGCGCTGCTGTTGTCTCCAAGTCGCTTGCGAAGGCCTTTTCGAAGAGGTTGCTCACAGTGTCGTTTCTTTAGAGTAACCCACAGGCATACGAGGATGCCGGTTCTGTGAAGGAAAATGCTCCCTGCCTCAGCCACTTGGGCGCCGTTTTGTACAGGAAAGGACACTCCGCCTTGAAGGTTCTTCCTTCCGGATTGCCACTCGCACTGGCGATGTCTCCTGAATCTCGCGGGGTTACAGTGCCGTCACAAGATCCTTATCTCAGGCCTAGAACGGCAGAGCATCCGGCACCTTTGAAAGAGACCTTCGGCATTCTTCTGGCCTTCGGGGACGCTCCATGAGGAACAAGCTCCTCAGCAGCGTGCGTCTTTAGATCTTTCATGGCAGAACCTCTGTGGGCGACCTCATTCCTCCCCCCACGTGAGAGACACACACAACCTGCCATTAGGGGGTGGAAGGCTTTCGAGTCCAGAAGCGAGGCTGGCGCTCCCACTCAGCATTCCTGCACGGAACTGAGCCCGGGTGCGTGAGACCGTGAGAGTGGGCAAAGACAGGCGTACCAGCGAGCTGTTCACGGTGCACGCTGACGCATCACCCTTCAAGCTCACGTTCATTTCATGGAGAGAACACGAGGCCTTGATGCGCTTTCCTGTGGTACGTAAACTTTGGTCGCGTCCCCTGGTGGGCACATTGGCTCAGGACTGCCCTGTCCCAAAGGCTCCAGGTGTGGAGCCCGACTCTTGGAGCTCAGCCTCACGTGGCTCTTTCACGGACGAGACCGGCTCGCAATGGGACCGTTCACGAGCTGGGGACCGTGCTGGCTGTTAGGAGTCGGCACACCAAGAGCCCTCCGAGGGAGAGGAGCTGCTGACGTTTGCCAGCACAGTCTCCAATTCCGAACTGCAACCATTCCCTGTAAGAGGCTCCCGAAAGCTTCGACGCAGTTTCTCAGTTAGCTATAAATGGAGGCCAGTCACTTGGCAGACTCCCCCAACGCCCGGCCTCCCAGGCTGCGATACAGACACGCCAACTGCTTCAGCCAACAGGGACAGCTTGGAGTAAAAGGGAGACTCCTACGTGTCAAAGTACTTGCCTGACGCTGGCCAGAAGCTCAAATATTTAGGGCAGGGCATCAGGGCACTTCGCGGCACGCGGAGCAAGTTTGTTCTCATCTCGCCTCTGAATGCCGAGTTTAACCAGCTAGGAAGCAAACTTCGGGAAAGTTACTCAGGGTGCCGCCGATTCAAAATTCTCTCACCAGACAGCCCAAATCGTGTACGCCTCTTTGTATTTTCCATGGGCAGGACAAAATGGTGTCAACCCGCATGCCTCCAGCTGGGGGTGGGTTGGAGTGGGGTGGGGTGGGGTGGGGTGGGGTGGGAGTGGGGTTTGGGCGACGTACACTTTCCCCATGGGAAACAGGCCCACGCCTTCAGTGTGAAAGGCCTCTACGCCTCTCTGCTTTCGCAGCCCAGGCGTAGCCTCAGCTCTGAAAAGCTTCCAGAGCAGGAAGGTCAGAAAACCTTTGAACCACCCAGCAGGTGCAGCACAGAACAAGGGCTTCTCTCTTGGCCTGAGAACACCCACTGCCCAGCGCTCCTTTGTGTACACACGTGGTGGAGGAAGGGCGCTGGATTCGGCTCCGTGAGAACTTCTCCGGGCCACGTAGTGTGAACGCAAGGAGATGAGCCCTACATCTCATGCCAGTCTCCTGTGCGAGTTGGACAAGGCGAACTCCCTGCTTGAATCCCTGGGTGGGTTAAGTACCCTGCGGGGAAGGATCGTTGCTTGGGAGCCCGGGGCTGGTATCGAGGTGACTGTTGTGTGCATCCACTTCGCAGCTGTTCTCTCTCCGCGGGTTCTCTCCGCCTGCTGCAGCCAAAAGGGACAGCTTAGGGTAAAGATAAAAACCCAGTGTGTAAACGTTCTTGCCTAGCCCTCGCCCCAAGCACAAGCACATATGCCTCTGGTCAAAGGCTTTCACCACAAGCTGAACACGTTTGGTCTCATCTAAGCCTCTGAAGCCCGAGTTTACCCAGCTACGAATCAAACTTCAGGAAAGGTGCTCAGGGTGATGCGGACTGCCGAGCGTTTCACCAGGCAGCCCAGATCGAGTACAAACACTTGTGTTTGAAACGGGCAGAGGAAATGGTGTCAAGAGGGCGCCTCCATCTCCCGGGCGACGTACACATTTTCTCCATGAGATGCAAGCCTTTCCTCCAGTGTGAAAGGCCTTTACACCCTACACCTCTTGCACTCGCAGCACGCAGGTGCCACCCGCTCTGAGCATCTTCAAAAGGCACAGGGTCACCCAACGTGTGAACCACCGGGCGCGGGTGCAGCACACACCTAGGTCTTCGCTGTCGGCCTGAGAACACCCACGGCACAGGGCTTCTTTGGTGCACAAACGTGGTAGCGGTCGGTGATGCATTCTGCTCCGTGAAACCTTCTCGGGGACACAGAGCGTGAGCGCACGTAGATTAGCCCTACACCTCATCCCTCTTTCTTGAGTGAGTTGTACTGCTATAAGGGAAAACTCCCTGCTGGAATCTCGGTGTGGCTTAAGTATCCTCCGGGAAGCGATCGCTGCTAGAGACACTGTGCTGCTCTCTAGGACAATGGTCTGTGCCTCCACTGCGCTGCTATTGTCTCCAAGTTGCTTGCGAAGGCCTTTTCGAAGAGGTTGCTCACAGTGTCGTTTCTTTAGAGTAACCCACAGGCATACGAGGATGCCGGTTCTGTGAAGGAAAATGCTCCCTGCCTCAGCCACTTGGGCGCCGTTTTGTACAGGAAAGGACACTCCGCCTTGAAGGTTCTTCCTTCTGGATTGCCAATCGCACTGGCGATGTCTCCTGAATCTCGCGGGGTTACAGTGCCGTCACAATGTCCTTATCTCAGGCCTAGAACGGCAGAGCGTCCGGCAGCTTTGAAAGAGACCTTCGGCATGCTTCTGGCCTTCGGTGACGCTCCATGAGGAACAAGCTCCTCAGCAGCGTGCGTCTTTAGATCTTTCATGGCAGAACCTCTGTGGGCGACCTCATTCCTCCCCCCACGTGAGAGACACACACAACCTGCCATTAGGGGGTGGAAGGCTTTCGAGTCCAGAAGCGAGGCTGGCGCTCCCACTCAGCATTCCTGCACGGAACTGAGCCCGGGTGCGTGAGACCGTGAGAGGGGGCAAAGACAGGCGTACCAGCGAGCTGTTCACGGTGCACGCTGACGCATCACCCTTCAAGCTCACGTTCATTTCATGGAGAGAACACGAGGCCTTGATGCGCTTTCCTGTGGTACGTAAACTTTGGTCGCGTCCCCTGGTGGGCACATCGGCTCAGGACTGCCCTGTCCCAAAGGCTCCAGGTGTGGAGCCCGACTCTTGGAGCTCAGCCTCACGTGGCTCTTTCACGGACGAGACCGGCTCGCAATGGGACCGTTCACGAGCTGGGGACCATGCTGGCTGTTAGGAGTCAGCACACCAAGAGCCCTCCGAGGGAGAGGAGCTGCTGACGTTTGCCAGCACAGTCTCCAATTCCGAACTGCAACCATTCCCTGTAAGAGGCTCCCGAAAGCTTCGACGCAGTTTCTCAGTTAGCTATAAATGTAGGCCAGTCACTTGGCAGACTCCCCCAACGCCCGGCCTCCCAGGCTGCGATACAGACACGCCGACTGCTTCAGCCAACAGGGACAGCTTGGAGTAAAAGGGAGACTCCTACGTGTCAAAGTACTTGCCTGACGCTGGCCAGAAGCTCAAACATTTAGGGCAGGGCATCAGGGCACTTCGCCGCACGCGGAGCAAGTTTGTTCTCATCTCGCCTCTGAATGCCGAGTTTAACCAGCTAGGAAGCAAACTTCGGGAAAGGTACTCAGGGTGCCGCCGATTCAAAATTCTTTCACCAGACAGCCCAAATCGTGTACGCCTCTTTGTATTTTCCATGGGCAGGACAAAATGGTGTCAACCCGCACGCCTCCAGCTGGGGGTGGGTTGGAGTGGGGTGGGGTGGTGTGGGGTGGGGTGGGAGTGGGGGTTGGGCGACGTACACTTTCCCCATGGGAAACAGGCCCACGCCTTCAGTGTGAAAGGCCTCTACGCCTCTCTGATTTCGCAGCCCAGGCGTAGCCTCAGCTCTGAAAAGCTTCCAGAGCAGGAAGGTCAGAAAACCTTTGAACCACCCAGCAGGTGCAGCACAGAACAAGGGCTTCTCTCTTGGCCTGAGAACACCCACTGCCCAGCGCTCCTTTGTGTACACACGTGGTGGAGGAAAGGCGCTGGATTCGGCTCCGTGAGAACTTCTCCGGGCCACGTAGTGTGAACGCAAGTAGATGAGCCCTACATCTCATGCCAGTCTCCTGTGCGAGTTGGACAAGGCGAACTCCCTGCTTGAATCCCTGGGTGGGTTAAGTACCCTGCGGGGAAGGATCGTTGCTTGGGAGCCCGGGGCTGGTATCGAGGTGACTGTTGTGTGCATCCACTTCGCAGCTGTTCTCTCTCCGCGGGTTCTCTCCGCCTGCTGCAGCCAAAAGGGACAGCTTAGGGTAAAGATAAAAACCCAGTGTGTAAACGTTCTTGCCTAGCCCTCGCCCCAAGCACAAGCTTATATGCCTCTGGTCAAAGGCTTTCGCCACAAGCTGAACACGTTTGGTCTCATCTAAGCCTCTGAAGCCCGAGTTTACCCAGCTACGAATCAAACTTCAGGAAAGGTGCTCAGGGTGATGCGGACTGCCAAGCGTTTCACCAGGCAGCCCAGATCGAGTACAAACACTTGTATTTGAAACGGGCAGAGGAAATGGTGTCAAGAGCGCGCCTCCATCTCCCGGGCGACATACACATTTTCTCCATGAGATGCAAGCCTTTCCTCCAGTGTGAAAGGCCTTTACACTCTACACCTCTTGCGCTCGCAGCACGCAGGTGCCACCCGCTCTGAGCGTCTTCAAAAGGCACAGGGTCACGCAACGTGTGAACCACCGGGCGCGGGTGCAGCACACACCTAGGTCTTCGCTGTCGGCCTGAGAACACCCACGGCACAGGGCTTCTTTGGTGCACACACGTGGTAGCGGTCGGTGATGCATTCTGCTCCGTGAAACCTTCTCGGGGACACAGAGCGTGAGCGCACGTAGATTAGCCCTACACCTCATCCCTCTTTCTTCAGTGAGTTGTACTGCTATAAGGCAAAACTCCCTGCTGGAATCTCGGTGTGGCTTAAGTATCCTCCGGGAAGCGATCGCTGCTAGAGACACTGTGCTGCTCTCTAGGACAATGGTCTGTGCCTCCACTGCGCTGCTGTTGTCTCCAAGTCGCTTGCGAAGGCCTTTTCGAAGAGGTTGCTCACAGTGTCGTTTCTTTAGAGTAACCCACAGGCATACGAGGATGCCGGTTCTGTGAAGGAAAATGCTCCCTGCCTCAGCCACTTGGGCGCCGTTTTGTACAGGAAAGGACACTCCGCCTTGAAGGTTCTTCCTTCTGGATTGCCACTCGCACTGGCGATGTCTCCTGAATCTCGCGGGGTTACAGTGCCGTCACAAGGTCCTTATCTCAGGCCTAGAACGGCAGAGCGTCCGGCAGCTTTGAAAGAGACCTTCGGCATTCTTCTGGCCTTCGGGGACGCTCCATGAGGAACAAGCTCCTCAGCAGCGTGCGTCTTTAGATCTTTCATGGCAGAACCTCTGTGGGCGACCTCATTCCTCCCCCCACGTGAGAGACACACACAACCTGCCATTAGGGGGTGGAAGGCTTTCGAGTCCAGAAGCGAGGCTGGCGCTCCCACTCAGCATTCCTGCACGGAACTGAGCCCGGGTGCGTGAGACCGTGAGAGGGGGCAAAGACAGGCGTACCAGCGAGCTGTTCACGGTGCACGCTGACGCATCACCCTTCAAGCTCACGTTCATTTCATGGAGAGAACACGAGGCCTTGATGCGCTTTCCTGTGGTACGTAAACTTTGGTCGCATCCCCTGGTGGGCACATCGGCTCAGGACTGCCCTGTCCCAAAGGCTCCAGGTGTGGAGCCCGACTCTTGGAGCTCAGCCTCACGTGGCTCTTTCACGGACGAGACCGGCTCGCAATGGGACCGTTCACGAGCTGGGGACCGTGCTGGCTGTTAGGAGTCGGCACACCAAGAGCCCTCCGAGGGAGAGGAGCTGCTGACGTTTGCCAGCACAGTCTCCAATTCCCAACTGCAACCATTCCCTGTAAGAGGCTCCCGAAAGCTTCGACGCAGTTTCTCAGTTAGCTATAAATGGAGGCCAGTCACTTGGCAGACTCCCGCAACGCCCGGCCTCCCAGGCTGCGATACAGACACGCCGACTGCTTCAGCCAACAGGGACATCTTGGAGTAAAAGTGAGACTCCTACGTGTCAAAGTACTTGCCTGACGCTGGCCAGAAGCTCAAACATTTAGGGCAGGTCATCAGGGCACTTCGCCGCACGCGGAGCAAGTTTGTTCTCATCTCGCCTCTGAATGCCAAGTTTAACCAGCTAGGAAGCAAACTTCGGGAAAGGTACTCAGGGTGCCGCCGATTGAAAATTCTCTCACCAGACAGCCCAAATCGTGTACGCCTCTTTGTATTTTCCATGGGCAGGACAAAATGGTGTCAACCCGCACGCCTCCAGCTGGGGGTGGGTTGGAGTGGGGTGGGGTGGGGTGGGGTGGGGTGGGAGTGGGGGTTGGGTGACGTACACTTTCCCCATGGGAAACAGGCCCACGCCTTCAGTGTGAAAGGCCTCTACGCCTCTCTGCTTTCGCAGCCCAGGCGTAGCCTCAGCTCTGAAAAGCTTCCAGAGCAGGAAGGTCAGAAAACCTTTGAACCACCCAGCAGGTGCAGCACAGAACAAGGGCTTCTCTCTTGGCCTGAGAACACCCACTGCCCAGCGCTCCTTTGTGTACACACGTGGTGGAGGAAGGGTGCTGGATTCGGCTCCGTGAGAACTTCTCCGGGCCACGTAGTGTGAACGCAAGTAGATGAGCCCTACATCTCATGCCAGTCTCCTGTGCGAGTTGGACAAGGCGAACTCCCTGCTTGAATCCCTGGGTGGGTTAAGTACCCTGCGGGGAAGGATCGTTGCTTGGGAGCCCGGGGCTGGTATCGAGGTGACTGTTGTGTGCATCCACTTCGCAGCTGTTCTCTCTCCGCGGGTTCTCTCCGCCTGCTGCAGCCAAAAGGGACAGCTTAGGGTAAAGATAAAAACCCAGTGTGTAAACGTTCTTGCCTAGCCCTTGCCCCAAGCACAAGCACATATGCCTCTGGTCAAAGGCTTTCGCCACAAGCTGAACACGTTTGGTCTCATCTAAGCCTCTGAAGCCCGAGTTTACCCAGCTACGAATCAAACTTCAGGAAAGGTGCTCAGGGTGATGCGGACTGCCGAGCGTTTCACCAGGCAGCCCAGATCGAGTACAAACACTTGTGTTTGAAACGGGCAGAGGAAATGGTGTCAAGAGCGCGCCTCCATCTCCCGGGCGACGTACACATTTTCTCCATGAGATGCAAGCCTTTCCTCCAGTGTGAAAGGCCTTTACACTCTACACCTCTTGCGCTCGCAGCACGCAGGTGCCACCCGCTCTGAGCATCTTCAAAAGGCACAGGGTCACGCAACGTGTGAACCACCGGGTGCGGGTGCAGCACACACCTAGGTCTTCGCTGTCAGCCTGAGAACACCCACGGCACAGGGCTTCTTTGGTGCACACACGTGGTAGCGGTCGGTGATGCATTCTGCTCCGTGAAACCTTCTCGGGGACAAAGAGCGTGAGCGCACGTAGATTCGCCCTACACCTCATCCCTCTTTCTTGAGTGAGTTGTACTGCTATAAGGCAAAACTCCCTGCTGGAATCTCGGTGTGGCTTAAGTATCCTCCGGGAAGCGATCGCTGCTAGAGACACTGTGCTGCTCTCCAGGACAATGGTCTGTGCCTCCACTGCGCTGCTGTTGTCTCCAAGTCGCTTGCGAAGGCCTTTTCGAAGAGGTTGCTCACAGTGTCGTTTCTTTAGAGTAACCCACAGGCATACGAGGATGCCGGTTCTGTGAAGGAAAATGCTCCCTGCCTCAGCCACTTGGGCGCCGTTTTGTACAGGAAAGGACACTCCGCCTTGAAGGTTCTTCCTTCCGGATTGCCACTCGCACTGGCGATGTCTCCTGAATCTCGCGGGGTTACAGTGCCGTCACAAGGTCCTTATCTCAGGCCTAGAACGGCAGAGCGTCCGGCAGCTTTGAAAGAGACCTTCGGCATTCTTCTGGCCTTCGGGGACGCTCCATGAGGAACAAGCTCCTCAGCAGCGTGCGTCTTTAGATCTTTCATGGCAGAACCTCTGTGGGCGACCTCATTCCTCCCCCCACGTGAGAGACACACACAACCTGCCATTAGGGGGTGGAAGGCTTTCGAGTCCAGAAGCGAGGCTGGCGCTCCCACTCAGCATTCCTGCACGGAACTGAGCCCGGGTGCGTGAGACCGTGAGAGGGGGCAAAGACAGGCGTACCAGCGAGCTGTTCACGGTGCACGCTGACGCATCACCCTTCAAGCTCACGTTCATTTCATGGAGAGAACACGAGGCCTTGATGCGCTTTCCTGTGGTACGTAAACTTTGGTCGCGTCCCCTGGTGGGCACATCGGCTCAGGACTGCCCTGTCCCAAAGGCTCCAGGTGTGGAGCCCGACTCTTGGAGCTCAGCCTCACGTGGCTCTTTCACGGACGAGACCGGCTCGCAATGGGACCGTTCACGAGCTGGGGACCGTGCTGGCTGTTAGGAGTCGGCACACCAAGAGCCCTCCGAGGGAGAGGAGCTGCTGACGTTTGCCAGCACAGTCTCCAATTCCCAACTGCAACCATTCCCTGTAAGAGGCTCCCGAAAGCTTCGACGCAGTTTCTCAGTTAGCTATAAATGGAGGCCAGTCACTTGGCAGACTCCCCCAACGCCCGGCCTCCCAGGCTGCGATACAGACACGCCGACTGCTTCAGCCAACAGGGACAGCTTGGAGTAAAAGGGAGACTCCTACGTGTCAAAGTACTTGCCTGACGCTGGCCAGAAGCTCAAACATTTAGGGCAGGGCATCAGGGCACTTCGCCGCATGCGGAGCAAGTTTGTTCTCATCTCGCCTCTGAATGCCGAGTTTAACCAGCTAGGAAGCAAACTTCGGGAAAGGTACTCAGGGTGCCGCCGATTCAAAATTCTCTCACCAGACAGCCCAAATCGTGTACGCCTCTTTGTATTTTCCATGGGCAGGACAAAATGGTGTCAACCCGCACGCCTCCAGATGGGGGTGGGTTGGAGTGGGGTGGGGTGGGGTGGGGTGGGGTGGGAGTGGGGGTTGGGCGACGTACACTTTCCCCATGGGAAACAGGCCCACGCCTTCAGTGTGAAAGGCCTCTACGCCTCTCTGCTCTCGCAGCCCAGGCGTAGCCTCAGCTCTGAAAAGCTTCCAGAGCAGGAAGGTCAGAAAACCTTTGAACCACCCAGCAGGTGCAGCACAGAACAAGGGCTTCTCTCTTGGCCTGAGAACACCCACTGCCCAGCGCTCCTTTGTGTACACACGTGGTGGAGGAAGGGTGCTGGATTCGGCTCCGTGAGAACTTCTCCGGGCCACGTAGTGTGAACGCAAGTAGATGAGCCCTACATCTCATGCCAGTCTCCTGTGCGAGTTGGACAAGGCGAACTCCCTGCTTGAATCCCTGGGTGGGTTAAGTACCCTGCGGGGAAGGATCGTTGCTTGGGAGCCCGGGCCTGGTATCGAGGTGACTGTTGTGTGCATCCACTTCGCAGCTGTTCTCTCTCCGCGGGTTCTCTCCGCCTGCTGCAGCCAAAAGGGACAGCTTAGGGTAAAGATAAAAACCCAGTGTGTAAACGTTCTTGCCTAGCCCTCGCCCCAAGCACAAGCACATATGCCTCTGGTCAAAGGCTTTCGCCACAAGCTGAACACGTTTGGTCTCATCTAAGCCTCTGAAGCCCGAGTTTACCCAGCTACGAATCAAACTTCAGGAAAGGTGCTCAGGGTGATGCGGACTGCCAAGCGTTTCACCAGGCAGCCCAGATCGAGTACAAACACTTGTGTTTGAAACGGGCAGAGGAAATGGTGTCAAGAGCGTGCCTCCATCTCCCGGGTGACGTACACATTTTCTCCATGAGATGCAAGCCTTTCCTCCAGTGTGAAAGGCCTTTACACTCTACACCTCTTGCGCTCGCAGCACGCAGGTGCCACCCGCTCTGAGCATCTTCAAAAGGCACAGGGTCACGCAACGTGTGAACCACCGGGCGCGGGTGCAGCACACACCTAGGTCTTCGCTGTCGGCCTGAGAACACCCACGGCACAGGGCTTCTTTGGTGCACACACGTGGTAGCGGTCGGTGATGCATTCTGCTCCGTGAAACCTTCTCGGGGACACAGAGCGTGAGCGCACGTTGATTAGCCCTACACCTCATCCCTCTTTCTTGAGTGAGTTGTACTGCTATAAGGCAAAACTCCCTGCTGGAATCTCGGTGTGGCTTAAGTATCCTCCGGGAAGCGATCGCTGCTAGAGACACTGTGCTGCTCTCTAGGACAATGGTCTGTGCCTCCACTGCGCTGCTGTTGTCTCCAAGTCGCTTGCGAAGGCCTTTTCGAAGAGGTTGCTCACAGTGTCGTTTCTTTAGAGTAACCCACAGGCATACGAGGATGCCGGTTCTGTGAAGGAAAATGCTCCCTGCCTCAGCCACTTGGGCGCCGTTTTGTACAGGAAAGGACACTCCGCCTTGAAGGTTCTTCCTTCTGGATTGCCACTCGCACTGGCGATGTCTCCTGAATCTCGCGGGGTTACAGTGCCGTCACAAGGTCCTTATCTCAGGCCTAGAACGGCAGAGCGTCCGGCAGCTTTGAAAGAGACCTTCGGCATTCTTCTGGCCTTCGGGGACGCTCCATGAGGAACAAGCTCCTCAGCAGCGTGCGTCTTTAGATCTTTCATGGCAGAACCTCTGTGGGCGACCTCATTCCTCCCCCCACGTGAGAGACACACACAACCTGCCATTAGGGGGTGGAAGGCTTTCGAGTCCAGAAGCGAGGCTGGCGCTCCCACTCAGCATTCCTGCACGGAACTGAGCCCGGGTGCGTGAGACCGTGAGAGGGGGCAAAGACAGGCGTACCAGCGAGCTGTTCACGGTGCACGCTGACGCATCACCCTTCAAGCTCACGTTCATTTCATGGAGAGAACACGAGGCCTTGATGCGCTTTCCTGTGGTACGTAAACTTTGGTCGCGTCCCCTGGTGGGCACATCGGCTCAGGACTGCCCTGTCCCAAAGGCTCCAGGTGTGGAGCCCGACTCTTGGAGCTCAGCCTCACGTGGCTCTTTCACGGACGAGACTGGCTCGCAATGGGACCGTTCACGAGCTGGGGACCGTGCTGGCTATTAGGAGTCGGCACACCAAGAGCCCTCCGAGGGAGAGGAGCTGCTGACGTTTGCCAGCACAGTCTCCAATTCCGAACTGCAACCATTCCCTGTAAGAGGCTCCCGAAAGCTTCGACGCAGTTTCTCAGTTAGCTATAAATGGAGGCCAGTCACTTGGCAGACTCCCCCAACGCCCGGCCTCCCAGGCTGCGATACAGACACGCCGACTGCTTCAGCCAACAGGGACAGCTTGGAGTAAAAGTGAGACTCCTACGTGTCAAAGTACTTGCCTGACGCTGGCCAGAAGCTCAAATATTTAGGGCAGGGCATCAGGGCACTTCGCGGCACGCGGAGCAAGTTTGTTCTCATCTCGCCTCTGAATGCCGAGTTTAACCAGCTAGGAAGCAAACTTCGGGAAAGTTACTCAGGGTGCCGCCGATTCAAAATTCTCTCACCAGACAGCCCAAATCGTGTACGCCTCTTTGTATTTTCCATGGGCAGGACAAAATGGTGTCAACCCGCATGCCTCCAGCTGGGGGTGGGTTGGAGTGGGGTGGGGTGGGGTGGGGTGGGGTGGGAGTGGGGGTTGGGCGACGTACACTTTCCCCATGGGAAACAGGCCCACGCCTTCAGTGTGAAAGGCCTCTACGCCTCTCTGCTTTCGCAGCCCAGGCGTAGCCTCAGCTCTGAAAAGCTTCCAGAGCAGGAAGGTCAGAAAACCTTTGAACCACCCAGCAGGTGCAGCACAGAACAAGGGCTTCTCTCTTGGCCTGAGAACACCCACTGCCCAGCGCTCCTTTGTGTACACACGTGGTGGAGGAAGGGCGCTGGATTCGGCTCCGTGAGAACTTCTCTGGGCCACGTAGTGTGAACGCAAGGAGATGAGCCCTACATCTCATGCCAGTCTCCTGTGCGAGTTGGACAAGGCGAACTCCCTGCTTGAATCCCTGGGTGGGTTAAGTACCCTGCGGGGAAGGATCGTTGCTTGGGAGCCCGGGGCTGGTATCGAGGTGACTGTTGTGTGCATCCACTTCGCAGCTGTTCTCTCTCCGCGGGTTCTCTCCGCCTGCTGCAGCCAAAAGGGACAGCTTAGGGTAAAGATAAAAACCCAGTGTGTAAACGTTCTTGCCTAGCCCTCGCCCCAAGCACAAGCACATATGCCTCTGGTCAAAGGCTTTCACCACAAGCTGAACACTTTTGGTCTCATCTAAGCCTCTGAAGCCCGAGTTTACCCAGCTACGAATCAAACTTCAGGAAAGGTGCTCAGGGTGATGCGGACTGCCGAGCGTTTCACCAGGCAGCCCAGATCGAGTACAAACACTTGTGTTTGAAACGGGCAGAGGAAATGGTGTCAAGAGCGCGCCTCCATCTCCCGGGCGACGTACACATTTTCTCCATGAGATGCAAGCCTTTCCTCCAGTGTGAAAGGCCTTTACACTCTACACCTCTTGCACTCGCAGCACGCAGGTGCCACCCGCTCTGAGCATCTTCAAAAGGCACAGGGTCACCCAACGTGTGAACCACCGGGCGCGGGTGCAGCACACACCTAAGTCTTCGCTGTCGGCCTGAGAACACCCACGGCACAGGGCTTCTTTGGTGCACAAACGTGGTAGCGGTCGGTGATGCATTCTGCTCCGTGAAACCTTCTCGGGGACACAGAGCGTGAGCGCACGTAGATTAGCCCTACACCTCATCCCTCTTTCTTGAGTGAGTTGTACTGCTATAAGGCAAAACTCCCTGCTGGAATCTCGGTGTGGCTTAAGTATCCTCCGGGAAGCGATCGCTGCTAGAGACACTGTGCTGCTCTCTAGGACAATGGTCTGTGCCTCCACTGCGCTGCTGTTGTCTCCAAGTCGCTTGCGAAGGCCTTTTCGAAGAGGTTGCTCACAGTGTCGTTTCTTTAGAGTAACCCACAGGCATACGAGGATGCCGGTTCTGTGAAGGAAAATGCTCCCTGCCTCAGCCACTTGGGCGCCGTTTTGTACAGGAAAGGACACTCCGCCTTGAAGGTTCTTCCTTCTGGATTGCCACTCGCACTGGCGATGTCTCCTGAATCTCGCGGGGTTACAGTGCCGTCACAAGGTCCTTATCTCAGGCCTAGAACGGCAGAGCGTCCGGCAGCTTTGAAAGAGACCTTCGGCATTCTTCTGGCCTTCGGGGACGCTCCATGAGGAACAAGCTCCTCAGCAGCGTGCGTCTTTAGATCTTTCATGGCAGAACCTCTGTGGGCGACCTCATTCCTCCCCCCACGTGAGAGACACACACAACCTGCCATTAGGTGGTGGAAGGCTTTCGAGTCCAGAAGCGAGGCTGGCGCTCCCACTCAGCATTCCTGCACGGAACTGAGCCCGGGTGCGTGAGACCGTGAGAGGGGGCAAAGACAGGCGTACCAGCGAGCTGTTCACGGTGCACGCTGACGCATCACCCTTCAAGCTCACGTTCATTTCATGGAGAGAACACGAGGCCTTGATGCGCTTTCCTGTGGTACGTAAACTTTGGTCGCGTCCCCTGGTGGGCACATCGGCTCAGGACTGCCCTGTCCCAAAGGCTCCAGGTGTGGAGCCCGACTCTTGGAGCTCAGCCTCACGTGGCTCTTTCACGGACGAGACCGGCTCGCAATGGGACCGTTCACGAGCTAGGGACCGTGCTGGCTGTTAGGAGTCGGCACACCAAGAGCCCTCCGAGGGAGAGGAGCTGCTGACGTTTGCCAGCACAGTCTCCAATTCCGAACTGCAACCATTCCCTGTAAGAGGCTCCCGAAAGCTTCGACGCAGTTTCTCAGTTAGCTATAAATGGAGGCCAGTCACTTGGCAGACTCCCCCAACGCCCGGCCTCCCAGGCTGCGATACAGACACGCCGACTGCTTCAGCCAACAGGGACAGCTTGGAGTAAAAGTGAGACTCCTACGTGTCAAAGTACTTGCCTGACGCTGGCCAGAAGCTCAAATATTTAGGGCAGGGCATCAGGGCACTTCGCGGCACGCGGAGCAAGTTTGTTCTCATCTCGCCTCTGAATGCCGAGTTTAACCAGCTAGGAAGCAAACTTCGGGAAAGTTACTCAGGGTGCCGCCGATTCAAAATTCTCTCACCAGACAGCCCAAATCGTGTACGCCTCTTTGTATTTTCCATGGGCAGGACAAAATGGTGTCAACCCGCATGCCTCCAGCTGGGGGTGGGTTGGAGTGGGGTGGGGTGGGGTGGGGTGGGGTGGGAGTGGGGTTTGGGCGACGTACACTTTCCCCATGGGAAACAGGCCCACGCCTTCAGTGTGAAAGGCCTCTACGCCTCTCTGCTTTCGCAGCCCAGGCGTAGCCTCAGCTCTGAAAAGCTTCCAGAGCAGGAAGGTCAGAAAACCTTTGAACCACCCAGCAGGTGCAGCACAGAACAAGGGCTTCTCTCTTGGCCTGAGAACACCCACTGCCCAGCGCTCCTTTGTGTACACACGTGGTGGAGGAAGGGCGCTGGATTCGGCTCCGTGAGAACTTCTCCGGGCCACGTAGTGTGAACGCAAGTAGATGAGCCCTACATCTCATGCCAGTCTCCTGTGCGAGTTGGACAAGGCGAACTCCCTGCTTGAATCCCTGGGTGGGTTAAGTACCCTGTGGGGAAGGATCGTTGCTTGGGAGCCCGGGGCTGGTATCGAGGTGACTGTTGTGTGCATCCACTTCGCAGCTGTTCTCTCTCCGCGGGTTCTCTCCGCCTGCTGCAGCCAAAAGGGACAGCTTAGGGTAAAGATAAAAACCCAGTGTGTAAACGTTCTTGCCTAGCCCTCGCCCCAAGCACAAGCACATATGCCTCTGGTCAAAGGCTTTCACCACAAGCTGAACACGTTTGGTCTCATCTAAGCCTCTGAAGCCCGAGTTTACCCAGCTACGAATCAAACTTCAGGAAAGGTGCTCAGGGTGATGCGGACTGCCGAGCGTTTCACCAGGCAGCCCAGATCGAGTACAAACACTTGTGTTTGAAACGGGCAGAGGAAATGGTGTCAAGAGCGCGCCTCCATCTCCCGGGCGACGTACACATTTTCTCCATGAGATGCAAGCCTTTCCTCCAGTGTGAAAGGCCTTTACACCCTACACCTCTTGCACTCGCAGCACGCAGGTGCCACCCGCTCTGAGCATCTTCAAAAGGCACAGGGTCACCCAACGTGTGAACCACCGGGCGCGGGTGCAGCACACACCTAGGTCTTCGCTGTCGGCCTGAGAACACCCACGGCACAGGGCTTCTTTGGTGCACAAACGTGGTAGCGGTCGGTGATGCATTCTGCTCCGTGAAACCTTCTCGGGGACACAGAGCGTGAGCGCACGTAGATTAGCCCTACACCTCATCCCTCTTTCTTGAGTGAGTTGTACTGCTATAAGGGAAAACTCCCTGCTGGAATCTCGGTGTGGCTTAAGTATCCTCCGGGAAGCGATCGCTGCTAGAGACACTGTGCTGCTCTCTAGGACAATGGTCTGTGCCTCCACTGCGCTGCTGTTGTCTCCAAGTTGCTTGCGAAGGCCTTTTCGAAGAGGTTGCTCACAGTGTCGTTTCTTTAGAGTAACCCACAGGCATACGAGGATGCCGGTTCTGTGAAGGAAAATGCTCCCTGCCTCAGCCACTTGGGCGCCGTTTTGTACAGGAAAGGACACTCCGCCTTGAAGGTTCTTCCTTCTGGATTGCCACTCACACTGGCGATGTCTCCTGAATCTCGCGGGGTTACAGTGCCGTCACAAGGTCCTTATCTCAGGCCTAGAACGGCAGAGCGTCCGGCAGCTTTGAAAGAGACCTTCGGCATGCTTCTGGCCTTCGGGGACGCTCCATGAGGAACAAGCTCCTCAGCAGCGTGCGTCTTTAGATCTTTCATGGCAGAACCTCTGTGGGCGACCTCATTCCTCCCCCCACGTGAGAGACACACACAACCTGCCATTAGGGGTTGGAAGGCTTTCGAGTCCAGAAGCGAGGCTGGCGCTCCCACTCAGCATTCCTGCACGGAACTGAGCCCGGGTGCGTGAGACCGTGAGAGGGGGCAAAGACAGGCGTACCAGCGAGCTGTTCACGGTGCACGCTGACGCATCACCCTTCAAGCTCACGTTCATTTCATGGAGAGAACACGAGGCCTTGATGCGCTTTCCTGTGGTACATAAACTTTGGTCGCGTCCCCTGGTGGGCACATCGGCTCAGGACTGCCCTGTCCCAAAGGCTCCAGGTGTGGAGCCCGACTCTTGGAGCTCAGCCTCACGTGGCTCTTTCACGGACGAGACCGGCTCGCAATGGGACCGTTCACGAGCTGGGGACCGTGCTGGCTATTAGGAGTCGGCACACCAAGAGCCCTCCGAGGGAGAGGAGCTGCTGACGTTTGCCAGCACAGTCTCCAATTCCGAACTGCAACCATTCCCTGTAAGAGGCTCCCGAAAGCTTCGACGCAGTTTCTCAGTTAGCTATAAATGGAGGCCAGTCACTTGGCAGACTCCCCCAACGCCCGGCCTCCCAGGCTGCGATACAGACACGCCGACTGCTTCAGCCAACAGGGACAGCTTGGAGTAAAAGTGAGACTCCTACGTGTCAAAGTACTTGCCTGACGCTGGCCAGAAGCTCAAATATTTAGGGCAGGGCATCAGGGCACTTCGCGGCACGCGGAGCAAGTTTGTTCTCATCTCGCCTCTGAATGCCGAGTTTAACCAGCTAGGAAGCAAACTTCGGGAAAGTTACTCAGGGTGCCGCCGATTCAAAATTCTCTCACCAGACAGCCCAAATCGTGTACGCCTCTTTGTATTTTCCATGGGCAGGACAAAATGGTGTCAACCCGCATGCCTCCAGCTGGGGGTGGGTTGGAGTGGGGTGGGGTGGGGTGGGGTGGGGTGGGAGTGGGGGTTGGGCGACGTACACTTTCCCCATGGGAAACAGGCCCACGCCTTCAGTGTGAAAGGCCTCTACGCCTCTCTGCTTTCGCAGCCCAGGCGTAGCCTCAGCTCTGAAAAGCTTCCAGAGCAGGAAGGTCAGAAAACCTTTGAACCACCCAGCAGGTGCAGCACAGAACAAGGGCTTCTCTCTTGGCCTGAGAACACCCACTGCCCAGCGCTCCTTTGTGTACACACGTGGTGGAGGAAAGGCGCTGGATTCGGCTCCGTGAGAACTTCTCCGGGCCACGTAGTGTGAACGCAAGTAGATGAGCCCTACATCTCATGCCAGTCTCCTGTGCGAGTTGGACAAGGCGAACTCCCTGCTTGAATCCCTGGGTGGGTTAAGTACCCTGCGGGGAAGGATCGTTGCTTGGGAGCCCGGGGCTGGTATCGAGGTGACTGTTGTGTGCATCCACTTCGCAGCTGTTCTCTCTCCGCGGGTTCTCTCCGCCTGCTGCAGCCAAAAGGGACAGCTTAGGGTAAAGATAAAAACCCAGTGTGTAAACGTTCTTGCCTAGCCCTCGCCCCAAGCACAAGCTTATATGCCTCTGGTCAAAGGCTTTCGCCACAAGCTGAACACGTTTGGTCTCATCTAAGCCTCTGAAGCCCGAGTTTACCCAGCTACGAATCAAACTTCAGGAAAGGTGCTCAGGGTGATGCGGACTGCCAAGCGTTTCACCAGGCAGCCCAGATCGAGTACAAACACTTGTATTTGAAACGGGCAGAGGAAATGGTGTCAAGAGCGCGCCTCCATCTCCCGGGCGACATACACATTTTCTCCATGAGATGCAAGCCTTTCCTCCAGTGTGAAAGGCCTTTACACTCTACACCTCTTGCGCTCGCAGCACGCAGGTGCCACCCGCTCTGAGCGTCTTCAAAAGGCACAGGGTCACGCAACGTGTGAACCACCGGGCGCGGGTGCAGCACACACCTAGGTCTTCGCTGTCGGCCTGAGAACACCCACGGCACAGGGCTTCTTTGGTGCACACACGTGGTAGCGGTCGGTGATGCATTCTGCTCCGTGAAACCTTCTCGGGGACACAGAGCGTGAGCGCACGTAGATTAGCCCTACACCTCATCCCTCTTTCTTGAGTGAGTTGTACTGCTATAAGGCAAAACTCCCTGCTGGAATCTCGGTGTGGCTTAAGTATCCTCCGGGAAGCGATCGCTGCTAGAGACACTGTGCTGCTCTCTAGGACAATGGTCTGTGCCTCCACTGCGCTGCTGTTGTCTCCAAGTCGCTTGCGAAGGCCTTTTCGAAGAGGTTGCTCACAGTGTCGTTTCTTTAGAGTAACCCACAGGCATACGAGGATGCCGGTTCTGTGAAGGAAAATGCTCCCTGCCTCAGCCACTTGGGCGCCGTTTTGTACAGGAAAGGACACTCCGCCTTGAAGGTTCTTCCTTCCGGATTGCCACTCGCACTGGCGATGTCTCCTGAATCTCACGGGGTTACAGTGCCGTCACAAGGTCCTTATCTCAGGCCTAGAATGGCAGAGCGTCCGGCAGCTTTGAAAGAGACCTTCGGCATGCTTCTGGCCTTCGGGGACGCTCCATGAGGAACAAGCTCCTCAGCAGCGTGCGTCTTTAGATCTTTCATGGCAGAACCTCTGTGGGCGACCTCATTCCTCCCCCCACGTGAGAGACACACACAACCTGCCATTAGGGGGTGGAAGGCTTTCGAGTCCAGAAGCGAGGCTGGCGCTCCCACTCAGCATTCCTGCACGGAACTGAGCCCGGGTGCGTGAGACCGTGAGAGGGGGCAAAGACAGGCGTACCAGCGAGCTGTTCACGGTGCACGCTGACGCATCACCCTTCAAGCTCACGTTCATTTCATGGAGAGAACACGAGGCCTTGATGCGCTTTCCTGTGGTACGTAAACTTTGGTCGCGTCCCCTGGTGGGCACATCGGCTCAGGACTGCCCTGTCCCAAAGGCTCCTGGTGTGGAGCCCGACTCTTGGAGCTCAGCCTCACGTGGCTCTTTCACGGACGAGACCGGCTCGCAATGGGACCGTTCACGAGCTGGGGACCGTGCTGGCTGTTAGGAGTCGGCACACCAAGAGCCCTCCGAGGGAGAGGAGCTGCTGACGTTTGCCAGCACAGTCTCCAATTCCGAACTGCAACCATTCCCTGTAAGAGGCTCCCGAAAGCTTCGACGCAGTTTCTCAGTTAGCTATAAATGGAGGCCAGTCACTTGGCAGACTCCCCCAACGCCCGGCCTCCCAGGCTGCGATACAGACACGCCAACTGCTTCAGCCAACAGGGACAGCTTGGAGTAAAAGGGAGACTCCTACGTGTCAAAGTACTTGCCTGACGCTGGCCAGAAGCTCAAACATTTAGGGCAGGGCATCAGGGCACTTCGCCGCACGCGGAGCAAGGTTGTTCTCATCTCGCCTCTGAATGCCGAGTTTAACCAGCTAGGAAGCAAACTTCGGGAAAGGTACTCAGGGTGCCGCCGATTCAACATTCTCTCACCAGACAGCCCAAATCGTGTACGCCTCTTTGTATTTTCCATGGGCAGGACAAAATGGTGTCAACCCGCACGCCTCCAGCTGGGGGTGGGTTGGAGTGGGTTGGGGTGGGGTGGGGTGTGGTGGGAGTGGGGGTTGGGCGACGTACACTTTCCCCATGGGAAACAGGCCCACGCCTTCAGTGTGAAAGGCCTCTACGCCTCTCTGCTTTCGCAGCCCAGGCGTAGCCTCAGCTCTGAAAAGCTTCCAGAGCAGGAAGGTCAGAAAACCTTTGAACCACCCAGCAGGTGCAGCACAGAACAAGGGATTCTCTCTTGGCCTGAGAACACCCACTGCCCAGCGCTCCTTTGTGTACACACGTGGTGGAGGAAGGGCGCTGGATTCGGCTCCGTTAGAACTTCTCCGGGCCACGTAGTGTGAACGCAAGTAGATGAGCCCTACATCTCATGCCAGTCTCCTGTTCGAGTTGGTCAAGGCGAACTCCCTGCTTGAATCCCTGGGTGGGTTAAGTACCCTGCGGGGAAGGATCGTTGCTTGGGAGCCCGGGGCTGGTATCGAGGTGACTGTTCTGTGCATCCACTTCGCAGCTGTTCTCTCTCCGCGGGTTCCCTCCGCCTGCTGCAGCCAAAAGGGACAGCTTAGGGTAAAGATAAAAACCCAGTGTGTAAACGTTCTTGCCTAGCCCTCGCCCCAAGCACAAGCTTATATGCCTCTGGTCAAAGGCTTTCGCCACAAGCTGAACACGTTTGGTCTCATCTAAGCCTCTGAAGCCCGAGTTTACCCAGCTACGAATCAAACTTCAGGAAAGGTGCTCAGGGTGATGCGGACTGCCAAGCGTTTCACCAGGCAGCCCAGATCGAGTACAAACACTTGTGTTTGAAACGGGCAGAGGAAATGGTGTCAAGAGCGTGCCTCCATCTCCCGGGCGACGTACACATTTTCTCCATGAGATGCAAGCCTTTCCTCCAGTGTGAAAGGCCTTTACACTCTACACCTCTTGCGCTCGCAGCACGCAGGTGCCACCCGCTCTGAGCGTCTTCAAAAGGCACAGGGTCACGCAACGTGTGAACCACCGGGCGCGGGTGCAGCACACACCTAGGTCTTCGCTGTCGGCCTGAGAACACCCACGGCACAGGGCTTCTTTGGTGCACACACGTGGTAGCGGTCGGTGATGCATTCTGCTCCGTGAAACCTTCTCGGGGACACAGAGCGTGAGCGCACGTAGATTAGCCCTACACCTCATCCCTCTTTCTTGAGTGAGTTGTACTGCTATAAGGCAAAACTCCCTGCTGGAATCTCGGTGTGGCTTAAGTATCCTCCGGGAAGCGATCGCTGCTAGAGACACTGTGCTGCTCTCTAGGACAATGGTCTGTGCCTCCACTGCGCTGCTGTTGTCTCCAAGTCGCTTGCGAAGGCCTTTTCGAAGAGGTTGCTCACAGTGTCGTTTCTTTAGAGTAACCCACAGGCATACGAGGATGCCGGTTCTGTGAAGGAAAATGCTCCCTGCCTCAGCCACTTGGGCGCCGTTTTGTACAGGAAAGGACACTCCGCCTTGAAGGTTCTTCCTTCCGGATTGCCACTCGCACTGGCGATGTCTCCTGAATCTCGCGGGGTTACAGTGCCGTCACAAGATCCTTATCTCAGGCCTAGAACGGCAGAGCATCCGGCACCTTTGAAAGAGACCTTCGGCATTCTTCTGGCCTTCGGGGACGCTCCATGAGGAACAAGCTCCTCAGCAGCGTGCGTCTTTAGATCTTTCATGGCAGAACCTCTGTGGGCGACCTCATTCCTCCCCCCACGTGAGAGACACACACAACCTGCCATTAGGGGGTGGAAGGCTTTCGAGTCCAGAAGCGAGGCTGGCGCTCCCACTCAGCATTCCTGCACGGAACTGAGCCCGGGTGCGTGAGACCGTGAGAGTGGGCAAAGACAGGCGTACCAGCGAGCTGTTCACGGTGCACGCTGACGCATCACCCTTCAAGCTCACGTTCATTTCATGGAGAGAACACGAGGCCTTGATGCGCTTTCCTGTGGTACGTAAACTTTGGTCGCGTCCCCTGGTGGGCACATCGGCTCAGGACTGCCCTGTCCCAAAGGCTCCAGGTGTGGAGCCCCACTCTTGGAGCTCAGCCTCACGTGGCTCTTTCACGGACGAGACCGGCTCGCAATGGGACCGTTCACGAGCTGGGGACCGTGCTGGCTGTTAGGAGTCGGCACACCAAGAGCCCTCCGAGGGAGAGGAGCTGCTGACGTTTGCCAGCACAGTCTCCAATTCCGAACTGCAACCATTCCCTGTAAGAGGCTCCCGAAAGCTTCGACGCAGTTTCTCAGTTAGCTATAAATGGAGGCCAGTCACTTGGCAGACTCCCCCAACGCCCGGCCTCCCAGGCTGCGATACAGACACGCCGACTGCTTCAGCCAACAGGGACAGCTTGGAGTAAAAGGGAGACTCCTACGTGTCAAAGTACTTGCCTGACGCTGGCCAGAAGCTCAAACATTTAGGGCAGGTCATCAGGGCACTTCGCCGCACGCGGAGCAAGTTTGTTCTCATCTCGCCTCTGAATGCCGAGTTTAACCAGCTAGGAAGCAAACTTCGGGAAAGGTACTCAGGGTGCCGCCGATTGAAAATTCTCTCACCAGACAGCCCAAATCGTGTACGCCTCTTTGTATTTTCCATGGGCAGGACAAAATGGTGTCAACCCGCACGCCTCCAGCTGGGGGTGGGTTGGAGTGGGGTGGGGTGGTGTGGGGTGGGGTGGGAGTGGGGGTTGGGTGACGTACACGTTCCCCATGGGAAACAGGCCCACGCCTTCAGTGTGAAAGGCCTCTACGCCTCTCTGCTTTCGCAGCCCAGGCGTAGCCTCAGCTCTGAAAAGCTTCCAGAGCAGGAAGGTCAGAAAACCTTTGAACCACCCAGCAGGTGCAGCACAGAACAAGGGCTTCTCTCTTGGCCTGAGAACACCCACTGCCCAGCGCTCCTTTGTGTACACACGTGGTGGAGGAAGGGTGCTGGATTCAGCTCCGTGAGAACTTCTCCGGGCCACGTAGTGTGAACGCAAGTAGATGAGCCCTAAATCTCATGCCAGTCTCCTTTGCAAGTTGGACAAGGCGAACTCCCTGCTTGAATCCCGGGGTGTGTTAAGTACCCTGCGGGGAAGGATCGTTGCTTGGGAGCCCGGGGCTGGTATCGACGTGACTGTTGTGTGCATCCACTTCGCAGCTGTTCTCTCTCCGCGGGTTCTCTCCGCCTGCTGCAGCCAAAAGGGACAGCTTAGGGTAAAGATAAAAACCCAGTGTGTAAACGTTCTTGCCTAGCCCTCGCCCCAAGCACAAGCACATATGCCTCTGGTCAAAGGCTTTCGCCACAAGCTGAACACGTTTGGTCTCATCTAAGCCTCTGAAGCCCGAGTTTACCCAGCTACGAATCAAACTTCAGGAAAGGTGCTCAGGGTGATGCGGACTGCCAAGCGTTTCACCAGGCAGCCCAGATCGAGTACAAACACTTGTGTTTGAAACAGGCAGAGGAAATGGTGTCAAGAGCGCGCCTCCATCTCCCGGGCGACGTACACATTTTCTCCATGAGATGCAAGCCTTTCCTCCAGTGTGAAAGGCCTTTACACTCTACACCTCTTGCGCTCGCAGCACGCAGGTGCCACCCGCTCTGAGCATCTTCAAAAGGCACAGGGTCATGCAACGTGTGAACCACCGGGCGCGGGTGCAGCACACACCTAGGTCTTCGCTGTCGGCCTGAGAACACCCACGGCACAGGGCTTCTTTGGTGCACACACGTGGTAGCGGTCGGTGATGCATTCTGCTCCGTGAAACCTTCTCGGGGACACAGAGCGTGAGCGCACGTTGATTAGCCCTACACCTCATCCCTCTTTCTTGAGTGAGTTGTACTGCTATAAGGCAAAACTCCCTGCTGGAATCTCGGTGTGGCTTAAGTATCCTCCGGGAAGCGATCGCTGCTAGAGACACTGTGCTGCTCTCTAGGACAATGGTCTGTGCCTCCACTGCGCTGCTGTTGTCTCCAAGTCGCTTGCAAAGGCCTTTTCGAAGAGGTTGCTCACAGTGTCGTTTCTTTAGAGTAACCCACAGGCATACGAGGATGCCGGTTCTGTGAAGGAAAATGCTCCCTGCCTCAGCCACTTGGGCGCCATTTTGTACAGGAAAGGACACTCCGCCTTGAAGGTTCTTCCTTCCGGATTGCCACTCGCACTGGCGATGTCTCCTGAATCTCGCGGGGTTACAGTGCCGTCACAAGGTCCTTATCTCAGGCCTAGAACGGCAGAGCGTCCGGCAGCTTTGAAAGAGACCTTCGGCATTCTTCTGGCCTTCGGGGACGCTCCATGAGGAACAAGCTCCTCTGCAGCGTGCGTCTTTAGATCTTTCATGGCAGAACCTCTGTGGGCGACCTCATTCCTCCCCCCACGTGAGAGACACACACAACCTGCCATTAGGGGGTGGAAGGCTTTCGAGTCCAGAAGCGAGGCTGGCGCTCCCACTCAGCATTCCTGCACGGAACTGAGCCCGGGTGCGTGAGACCGTGAGAGGGGGCAAAGACAGGCGTACCAGCGAGCTGTTCACGGTGCACGCTGACGCATCACCCTTCAAGCTCACGTTCATTTCATGGAGAGAACACGAGGCCTTGATGCGCTTTCCTGTGGTACGTAAACTTTGGTCGCATCCCCTGGTGGGCACATCGGCTCAGGACTGCCCTGTCCCAAAGGCTCCAGGTGTGGAGCCCGACTCTTGGAGCTCAGCCTCACGTGGCTCTTTCACGGACGAGACCGGCTCGCAATGGGACCGTTCACGAGCTGTGGACCGTGCTGGCTGTTAGGAGTCGGCACACCAAGAGCCCTCCGAGGGAGAGGAGCTGCTGACGTTTGCCAGCACAGTCTCCAATTCCGAACTGCAACCATTCCCTGTAAGAGGCTCCCGAAAGCTTCGACGCAGTTTCTCAGTTAGCTATAAATGGAGGCCAGTCACTTGGCAGACTCCCCCAACGCCCGGCCTCCCAGGCTGCGATACAGACACGCCGACTGCTTCAGCCAACAGGGACAGCTTGGAGTAAAAGTGAGACTCCTACGTGTCAAAGTACTTGCCTGACGCTGGCCAGAAGCTCAAACATTTAGGGCAGGGCATCAGGGCACTTCGCCGCACGCGGAGCAAGTTTGTTCTCATCTCGCCTCTGAATGCCGAGTTTAACCAGCTAGGAAGCAAACTTCGGGAAAGGTACTCAGGGTGCCGCCGATTCAAAATTCTCTCACCAGACAGCCCAAATCGTGTACGCCTCTTTGTATTTTCCATGGGCAGGACAAAATGGTGTCAACCCGCACGCCTCCAGCTGGGGGTGGGTTGGAGTGGGGTGGGGTGGGGTGGGATGGGGTGGGAGTGGGGGTTGGGCGACGTACACTTTCCCCATGGGAAACAGGCCCACGCCTTCAGTGTGAAAGGCCTCTACGCCTCTCTGCTTTCGCAGCCCAGGCGTACCCTCAGCTCTGAAAAGCTTCCAGAGAAGGAAGGTCAGAAAACCTTTGAACCACCCAGCAGGTGCAGCACAGAACAAGGGCTTCTCTCTTGGCCTGAGAACACCCACTGCCCAGCGCTCCTTTGTGTACACACGTGGTGGAGGAAGGGTGCTGGATTCGGCTCCGTGAGAACTTCTCCGGGCCACGTAGTGTGAACGCAAGTAGATGAGCCCTACATCTCATGCCAGTCTCCTGTGCGAGTTGGACAAGGCGAACTCCCTGCTTGAATCCCTGGGTGGGTTAAGTACCCTGCGGGGAAGGATCGTTGCTTGGGAGCCCGGGGCTGGTATCGAGGTGACTGTTGTGTGCATCCACTTCGCAGCTGTTCTCTCTCCGCGGGTTCTCTCCGCCTGCTGCAGCCAAAAGGGACAGCTTAGGGTAAAGATAAAAACCCAGTGTGTAAACATTCTTGCCTAGCCCTTGCCCCAAGCACAAGCACATATGCCTCTGGTCAAAGGCTTTCGCCACAAGCTGAACACGTTTGGTCTCATCTAAGCCTCTGAAGCCCGAGTTTACCCAGCTATGAATCAAACTTCAGGAAAGGTGCTCAGGGTGATGCGGACTGCCGAGCGTTTCACCAGGCAGCCCAGATCGAGTACAAACACTTGTGTTTGAAACGGGCAGAGGAAATGGTGTCAAGAGCGCGCCTCCATCTCCCGGGCGACGTACACCTTTTCTCCATGAGATGCAAGCCTTTCCTCCAGTGTGAAAGGCCTTTACACTCTACACCTCTTGCGCTCGCAGCACGCAGGTGCCACCCGCTCTGAGCATCTTCAAAAGGCACAGGGTCACGCAACGTGTGAACCACCGGGCGCGGGTGCAGCACACACCTAGGTCTTCGCTGTCGGCCTGAGAACACCCACGGCACAGGGCTTCTTTGGTGCACACACGTGGTAGCGGTCGGTGATGCATTCTGCTCCGTGAAACCTTCTCGGGGACACAGAGCGTGAGCGCACGTAGATTAGCCCTACACCTCATCCCTCTTTCTTGAGTGAGTTGTACTGCTATAAGGCAAAACTCCCTGCTGGAATCTCGGTGTGGCTTAAGTATCCTCCGGGAAGCGATCGCTGCTAGAGACACTGTGCTGCTCTCTAGGACAATGGTCTGTGCCTCCACTGCGCTGCTGTTGTCTCCAAGTCGCTTGCGAAGGCCTTTTCGAAGAGGTTGCTCACAGTGTCGTTTCTTTAGAGTAACCCACAGGCATACGAGGATGCCGGTTCTGTGAAGGAAAATGCTCCCTGCCTCAGCCACTTGGGCGCCATTTTGTACAGGAAAGGACACTCCGCCTTGAAGGTTCTTCCTTCCGGATTGCCACTCGCACTGGCGATGTCTCCTGAATCTCGCGGGGTTACAGTGCCGTCACAAGGTCCTTATCTCAGGCCTAGAACGGCAGAGCGTCCGGCAGCTTTGAAAGAGACCTTCGGCATTCTTCTGGCCTTCGGGGACGCTCCATGAGGAACAAGCTCCTCAGCAGCGTGCGTCTTTAGATCTTTCATGGCAGAACCTCTGTGGGCGACCTCATTCCTCCCCCCACGTGAGAGACACACACAACCTGCCATTAGGGGGTGGAAGGCTTTCGAGTCCAGAAGCGAGGCTGGCGCTCCCACTCAGCATTCCTGCACGGAACTGAGCCCGGGTGCGTGAGACCGTGAGAGGGGGCAAAGACAGGCGTACCAGCGAGCTGTTCACGGTGCACGCTGACGCATCAGCCTTCAAGCTCACGTTCATTTCATGGAGAGAACACGAGGCCTTGATGCGCTTTCCTGTGGTACGTAAACTTTGGTCGTGTCCCCTGGTGGGCACATCGGCTCAGGACTGCCCTGTCCCAAAGGCTCCAGGTGTGGAGCCCGACTCTTGGAGCTCAGCCTCACGTGGCTCTTTCACGGACGAGACTGGCTCGCAATGGGACCGTTCACGAGCTGGGGACCGTGCTGGCTGTTAGGAGTCGGCACACCAAGAGCCCTCCGAGGGAGAGGAGCTGCTGACGTTTGCCAGCACAGTCTCCAATTCCGAACTGCAACCATTCCCTGTAAGAGGCTCCCGAAAACTTCGACGCAGTTTCTCAGTTAGCTATAAATGGAGGCCAGTCACTTGGCAGACTCCCCCAACGCCCGGCCTCCCAGGCTGCGATACAGACACGCCGACTGCTTCAGCCAACAGGGACATCTTGGAGTAAAAGTGAGACTCCTACGTGTCAAAGTACTTGCCTGACGCTGGCCAGAAGCTCAAATATTTAGGGCAGGTCATCAGGGCACTTCGCCGCACGCGGAGCAAGTTAGTTCTCATCTCGCCTCTGAATGCCAAGTTTAACCAGCTAGGAAGCAAACTTCGGGAAAGGTACTCCGGGTGCCGCCGATTCAAAATTCTCTCACCAGACAGCCCAAATCGTGTACGCCTCTTTGTATTTTCCATGGGCAGGACAAAATGGTGTCAACCCGCACGCCTCCAGCTGGGGGTGGGTTGGAGTGGGGTGGGGTGGGGTGGGGTGGGGTGGGAGTGGGGGTTGGGTGACGTACACTTTCCCCATGGGAAACAGGCCCATGCCTTCAGTGTGAATGGCCTCTACGCCTCTCTGCTTTCGCAGCCCAGGCGTAGCCTCAGCTCTGAAAATCTTCCAGAGCAGGAAGGTCAGAAAGCCTTTGAACCACCCAGCAGGTGCAGCACAGAACAAGGGCTTCTCTCTTGGCCTGAGAACACCCACTGCCCAGCGCTCCTTTGTGTACACACGTGGTGGAGGAAGGGTGCTGGATTCGGCTCCGTGAGAACTTCTCCGGGCCACGTAGTGTGAACGCAAGTAGATGAGCCCTACATCTCATGCCAGTCTCCTGTGCGAGTTGGACAAGGCGAACTCCCTGCTTGAATCCCTGGGTGGGTTAAGTACCCTGCGGGGAAGGATCGTTGCTTGGGAGCCCGGGGCTGGTATCGAGGTGACTGTTGTGTGCATCCACTTCGCAGCTGTTCTCTCTCCGCGGGTTCTCTCCGCCTGCTGCAGCCAAAAGGGACAGCTTAGGGTAAAGATAAAAACCCAGTGTGTAAACATTCTTGCCTAGCCCTTGCCCCAAGCACAAGCACATATGCCTCTGGTCAAAGGCTTTCGCCACAAGCTGAACACGTTTGGTCTCATCTAAGCCTCTGAAGCCCGAGTTTACCCAGCTACGAATCAAACTTCAGGAAAGGTGCTCAGGGTGATGCGGACTGCCGAGCGTTTCACCAGGCAGCCCAGATCGAGTACAAACACTTGTGTTTGAAACGGGCAGAGGAAATGGTGTCAAGAGCGCGCCTCCATCTCCCGGGCGACGTACACATTTTCTCCATGAGATGCAAGCCTTTCCTCCAGTGTGAAAGGCCTTTACACTCTACACCTCTTGCGCTCGCAGCACGCAGGTGCCACCCGCTCTGAGCATCTTCAAAAGGCACAGGGTCACGCAACGTGTGAACCACCGGGCGCGGGTGCAGCACACACCTAGGTCTTCGCTGTCGGCCTGAGAACACCCACGGCACAGGGCTTCTTTGGTGCACACACGTGGTAGCGGTCGGTGATGCATTCTGCTCCGTGAAACCTTCTCGGGGACACAGAGCGTGAGCGCACGTAGATTAGCCCTACACCTCATCCCTCTTTCTTGAGTGAGTTGTACTGCTATAAGGCAAAACTCCCTGCTGGAATCTCGGTGTGGCTTAAGTATCCTCCGGGAAGCGATCGCTGCTAGAGACACTGTGCTGCTCTCTAGGACAATGGTCTGTGCCTCCACTGCGCTGCTGTTGTCTCCAAGTCGCTTGCGAAGGCCTTTTCGAAGAGGTTGCTCACAGTGTCGTTTCTTTAGAGTAACCCACAGGCATACGAGGATGCCGGTTCTGTGAAGGAAAATGCTCCCTGCCTCAGCCACTTGGGCGCCATTTTGTACAGGAAAGGACACTCCGCCTTGAAGGTTCTTCCTTCCGGATTGCCACTCGCACTGGCGATGTCTCCTGAATCTCGCGGGGTTACAGTGCCGTCACAAGGTCCTTATCTCAGGCCTAGAACGGCAGAGCGTCCGGCAGCTTTGAAAGAGACCTTCGGCATTCTTCTGGCCTTCGGGGACACTCCATGAGGAACAAGCTCCTCAGCAGCGTGCGTCTTTAGATCTTTCATGGCAGAACCTCTGTGGGCGACCTCATTCCTCCCCCCACGTGAGAGACACACACAACCTGCCATTAGGGGGTGGAAGGCTTTCGAGTCCAGAAGCGAGGCTGGCGCTCCCACTCAGCATTCCTGCACGGAACTGAGCCCGGGTGCGTGAGACCGTGAGAGGGGGCAAAGACAGGCGTACCAGCGAGCTGTTCACGGTGCACGCTGACGCATCAGCCTTCAAGCTCACGTTCATTTCATGGAGAGAACACGAGGCCTTGATGCGCTTTCCTGTGGTACGTAAACTTTGGTCGTGTCCCCTGGTGGGCACATCGGCTCAGGACTGCCCTGTCCCAAAGGCTCCAGGTGTGGAGCCCGACTCTTGGAGCTCAGCCTCACGTGGCTCTTTCACGGACGAGACCGGCTCGCAATGGGACCGTTCACGAGCTGTGGACCGTGCTGGCTGTTAGGAGTCGGCACACCAAGAGCCCTCCGAGGGAGAGGAGCTGCTGACGTTTGCCAGCACAGTCTCCAATTCCGAACTGCAACCATTCCCTGTAAGAGGCTCCCGAAAGCTTCGACGCAGTTTCTCAGTTAGCTATAAATGGAGGCCAGTCACTTGGCAGACTCCCCCAACGCCCGGCCTCCCAGGCTGCGATACAGACACGCCGACTGCTTCAGCCAACAGGGACAGCTTGGAGTAAAAGTGAGACTCCTACGTGTCAAAGTACTTGCCTGACGCTGGCCAGAAGCTCAAACATTTAGGGCAGGGCATCAGGGCACTTCGCCGCACGCGGAGCAAGTTTGTTCTCATCTCGCCTCTGAATGCCGAGTTTAACCAGCTAGGAAGCAAACTTCGGGAAAGGTACTCAGGGTGCCGCCGATTCAAAATTCTCTCACCAGACAGCCCAAATCGTGTACGCCTCTTTGTATTTTCCATGGGCAGGACAAAATGGTGTCAACCCACACGCCTCCAGCTGGGGGTGGGTTGGATTGGGGTGGGGTGGGGTGGGGTGGGGTGGGAGTGGGGGTTGGGCGACGTACACTTTCCCCATGGGAAACAGGCCCACGCCTTCAGTGTGAAAGGCCTCTACGCCTCTCTGCTTTCGCAGCCCAGGCGTACCCTCAGCTCTGAAAAGCTTCCAGAGCAGGAAGGTCAGAAAACCTTTGAACCACCCAGCAGGTGCAGCACAGAACAAGGGCTTCTCTCTTGGCCTGAGAACACACACTGCCCAGCGCTCCTTTGTGTACACACGTGGTGGAGGAAGGGTGCTGGATTCAGCTCCGTGAGAACTTCTCCGGGCCACGTAGTGTGAACGCAAGTAGATGAGCCCTAAATCTCATGCCAGTCTCCTGTGCGAGTTGGACAAGGCGAACTCCCTGCTTGAATCCCGGGGTGTGTTAAGTACCCTGCGGGGAAGGATCGTTGCTTGGGAGCCCGGGGCTGGTATCGAGGTGACTGTTGTGTGCATCCACTTCGCAGCTGTTCTCTCTCCGCGGGTTCTCTCCGCCTGCTGCAGCCAAAAGGGACAGCTTAGGGTAAAGATAAAAACCCAGTGTGTAAACGTTCTTCCCTAGCCCTCGCCCCAAGCACAAGCACATATGCCTCTGGTCAAAGGCTTTCGCCACAAGCTGAACACGTTTGGTCTCATCTAAGCCTCTGAAGCCCGAGTTTACCCAGCTACGAATCAAACTTCAGGAAAGGTGCTCAGGGTGATACGGACTGCCAAGCGTTTCACCAGGCAGCCCAGATCGAGTACAAACACTTGTGTTTGAAACAGGCAGAGGAAATGGTGTCAAGAGCGCGCCTCCATCTCCCGGGCGACGTACACATTTTCTCCATGAGATGCAAGCCTTTCCTCCAGTGTGAAAGGCCTTTACACTCTACACCTCTTGCGCTCGCAGCACGCAGGTGCCACCCGCTCTGAGCATCTTCAAAAGGCACAGGGTCATGCAACGTGTGAACCACCGGGCGCGGGTGCAGCACACACCTAGGTCTTCGCTGTCGGCCTGAGAACACCCACGGCACAGGGCTTCTTTGGTGCACACACGTGGTAGCGGTCGGTGATGCATTCTGCTCCGTGAAACCTTCTCGGGGACACAGAGCGTGAGCGCACGTAGATTAGCCCTACACCTCATCCCTCTTTCTTGAGTGAGTTGTACTGCTATAAGGCAAAACTCCCTGCTGGAATCTCGGTGTGGCTTAAGTATCCTCCGGGAAGCGATCGCTGCTGGAGACACTGTGCTGCTCTCTAGGACAATGGTCTGTGCCTCCACTGCGCTGCTGTTGTCTCCAAGTCGCTTGCGAAGGCCTTTTCGAAGAGGTTGCTCACAGTGTCGTTTCTTTAGAGTAACCCACAGGCATACGAGGATGCCGGTTCTGTGAAGGAAAATGCTCCCTGCCTCAGCCACTTGGGCGCCATTTTGTACAGGAAAGGACACTCCGCCTTGAAGGTTCTTCCTTCCGGATTGCCACTTGCACTGGCGATGTCTCCTGAATCTCGCGGGGTTACAGCGCCGTCACAAGGTCCTTATCTCAGGCCTAGAACGGCAGAGCGTCCGGCAGCTTTGAAAGAGACCTTCGGCATTCTTCTGGCCTTCGGGGACGCTCCATGAGGAACAAGCTCCTCAGCAGCGTGCGTCTTTAGATCTTTCATGGCAGAACCTCTGTGGGCGACCTCATTCCTCCCCCCACGTGAGAGACACACACAACCTGCCATTAGGGGGTGGAAGGCTTTCGAGTCCAGAAGCGAGGCTGGCACTCCCACTCAGCATTCCTGCACGGAACTGAGCCCGGGTGCGTGAGACCGTGAGAGGGGGCAAAGACAGGCGTACCAGCGAGCTGTTCACGGTGCACGCTGACGCATCACCCTTCAAGCTCACGTTCATTTCATGGAGAGAACACGAGGCCTTGATGCGCTTTCCTGTGGTACGTAAACTTTGGTCGCATCCCCTGGTGGGCACATCGGCTCAGGACTGCCCTGTCCCAAAGGCTCCAGGTGTGGAGCCCGACTCTTGGAGCTCAGCCTCACGTGGCTCTTTCACGGACGAGACCGGCTCGCAATGGGACCGTTCACGAGCTGTGGACCGTGCTGGCTGTTAGGAGTCGGCACACCAAGAGCCCTCCGAGGGAGAGGAGCTGCTGACGTTTGCCAGCACAGTCTCCAATTCCGAACTGCAACCATTCCCTGTAAGAGGCTCCCGAAAGCTTCGACGCAGTTTCTCAGTTAGCTATAAATGGAGGCCAGTCACTTGGCAGACTCCCCCAACGCCCGGCCTCCCAGGCTGCGATACAGACACGCCGACTGCTTCAGCCAACAGGGACAGCTTGGAGTAAAAGTGAGACTCCTACGTGTCAAAGTACTTGCCTGACGCTGGCCAGAAGCTCAAACATTTAGGGCAGGGCATCAGGGCACTTCGCCGCACGCGGAGCAAGTTTGTTCTCATCTCGCCTCTGAATGCCGAGTTTAACCAGCTAGGAAGCAAACTTCGGGAAAGGTACTCAGGGTGCCGCCGATTCAAAATTCTCTCACCAGACAGCCCAAATCGTGTACGCCTCTTTGTATTTTCCATGGGCAGGACAAAATGGTGTCAACCCGCACGCCTCCAGCTGGGGGTGGGTTGGAGTGGGGTGGGGTGGGGTGGGGTGGGGTGGGAGTGGGGGTTGGGTGACGTACACTTTCCCCATGGGAAACAGGCCCATGCCTTCAGTGTGAATGGCCTCTACGGCTCTCTGCTTTCGCAGCCCAGGCGTAGCCTCAGCTCTGAAAATCTTCCAGAGCAGGAAGGTCAGAAAGCCTTTGAACCACCCAGCAGGTGCAGCACAGAACAAGGGCTTCTCTCTTGGCCTGAGAACACCCACTGCCCAGCGCTCCTTTGTGTACACACGTGGTGGAGGAAGGGTGCTGGATTCGGCTCCGTGAGAACTTCTCCGGGCCACGTAGTGTGAACGCAAGTAGATGAGCCCTACATCTCATGCCAGTCTCCTGTGCGAGTTGGACAAGGCGAACTCCCTGCTTGAATCCCTGGGTGGGTTAAGTACCCTGCGGGGAAGGATCGTTGCTTGGGAGCCCGGGGCTGGTATCGAGGTGACTGTTGTGTGCATCCACTTCGCAGCTGTTCTCTCTCCGCGGGTTCTCTCCGCCTGCTGCAGCCAAAAGGGACAGCTTAGGGTAAAGATAAAAACCCAGTGTGTAAACGTTCTTCCCTAGCCCTCGCCCCAAGCACAAGCACATATGCCTCTGGTCAAAGGCTTTCGCCACAAGCTGAACACGTTTGGTCTCATCTAAGCCTCTGAAGCCCGAGTTTACCCAGCTACGAATCAAACTTCAGGAAAGGTGCTCAGGGTGATACGGACTGCCAAGCGTTTCACCAGGCAGCCCAGATCGAGTACAAACACTTGTGTTTGAAACAGGCAGAGGAAATGGTGTCAAGAGCGCGCCTCCATCTCCCGGGCGACGTACACATTTTCTCCATGAGATGCAAGCCTTTCCTCCAGTGTGAAAGGCCTTTACACTCTACACCTCTTGCGCTCGCAGCACGCAGGTGCCACCCGCTCTGAGCATCTTCAAAAGGCACAGGGTCATGCAACGTGTGAACCACCGGGCGCGGGTGCAGCACACACCTAGGTCTTCGCTGTCGGCCTGAGAACACCCACGGCACAGGGCTTCTTTGGTGCACACACGTGGTAGCGGTCGGTGATGCATTCTGCTCCGTGAAACCTTCTCGGGGACACAGAGCGTGAGCGCACGTAGATTAGCCCTACACCTCATCCCTCTTTCTTGAGTGAGTTGTACTGCTATAAGGCAAAACTCCCTGCTGGAATCTCGGTGTGGCTTAAGTATCCTCCGGGAAGCGATCGCTGCTGGAGACACTGTGCTGCTCTCTAGGACAATGGTCTGTGCCTCCACTGCGCTGCTGTTGTCTCCAAGTCGCTTGCGAAGGCCTTTTCGAAGAGGTTGCTCACAGTGTCGTTTCTTTAGAGTAACCCACAGGCATACGAGGATGCCGGTTCTGTGAAGGAAAATGCTCCCTGCCTCAGCCACTTGGGCGCCATTTTGTACAGGAAAGGACACTCCGCCTTGAAGGTTCTTCCTTCCGGATTGCCACTTGCACTGGCGATGTCTCCTGAATCTCGCGGGGTTACAGTGCCGTCACAAGGTCCTTATCTCAGGCCTAGAACGGCAGAGCGTCCGGCAGCTTTGAAAGAGACCTTCGGCATTCTTCTGGCCTTCGGGGACGCTCCATGAGGAACAAGCTCCTCAGCAGCGTGCGTCTTTAGATCTTTCATGGCAGAACCTCTGTGGGCGACCTCATTCCTCCCCCCACGTGAGAGACACACACAACCTGCCATTAGGGGGTGGAAGGCTTTCGAGTCCAGAAGCGAGGCTGGCGCTCCCACTCAGCATTCCTGCACGGAACTGAGCCCGGGTGCGTGAGACCGTGAGAGGGGGCAAAGACAGGCGTACCAGCGAGCTGTTCACGGTGCACGCTGACGCATCACCCTTCAAGCTCACGTTCATTTCATGGAGAGAACACGAGGCCTTGATGCGCTTTCCTGTGGTACGTAAACTTTGGTCGCATCCCCTGGTGGGCACATCGGCTCAGGACTGCCCTGTCCCAAAGGCTCCAGGTGTGGAGCCCGACTCTTGGAGCTCAGCCTCACGTGGCTCTTTCACGGACGAGACCGGCTCGCAATGGGACCGTTCACGAGCTGTGGACCGTGCTGGCTGTTAGGAGTCGGCACACCAAGAGCCCTCCGAGGGAGAGGAGCTGCTGACGTTTGCCAGCACAGTCTCCAATTCCGAACTGCAACCATTCCCTGTAAGAGGCTCCCGAAAGCTTCGACGCAGTTTCTCAGTTAGCTATAAATGGAGGCCAGTCACTTGGCAGACTCCCCCAACGCCCGGCCTCCCAGGCTGCGATACAGACACGCCGACTGCTTCAGCCAACAGGGACAGCTTGGAGTAAAAGTGAGACTCCTACGTGTCAAAGTACTTGCCTGACGCTGGCCAGAAGCTCAAACATTTAGGGCAGGGCATCAGGGCACTTCGCCGCACGCGGAGCAAGTTTGTTCTCATCTCGCCTCTGAATGCCGAGTTTAACCAGCTAGGAAGCAAACTTCGGGAAAGGTACTCAGGGTGCCGCCGATTCAAAATTCTCTCACCAGACAGCCCAAATCGTGTACGCCTCTTTGTATTTTCCATGGGCAGGACAAAATGGTGTCAACCCGCACGCCTCCAGCTGGGGGTGGGTTGGAGTGGGGTGGGGTGGGGTGGGGTGGGGTGGGAGTGGTGGTTGGGTGACGTACACTTTCCCCATGGGAAACAGGCCCATGCCTTCAGTGTGAATGGCCTCTACGCCTCTCTGCTTTCGCAGCCCAGGCGTAGCCTCAGCTCTGAAAATCTTCCAGAGCAGGAAGGTCAGAAAGCCTTTGAACCACCCAGCAGGTGCAGCACAGAACAAGGGCTTCTCTCTTGGCCTGAGAACACCCACTGCCCAGCGCTCCTTTGTGTACACACGTGGTGGAGGAAGGGTGCTGGATTCGGCTCCGTGAGAACTTCTCCGGGCCACGTAGTGTGAACGCAAGTAGATGAGCCCTACATCTCATGCCAGTCTCCTGTGCGAGTTGGACAAGGCGAACTCCCTGCTTGAATCCCTGGGTGGGTTAAGTACCCTGCGGGGAAGGATCGTTGCTTGGGAGCCCGGGGCTGGTATCGAGGTGACTGTTGTGTGCATCCACTTCGCAGCTGTTCTCTCTCCGCGGGTTCTCTCCGCCTGCTGCAGCCAAAAGGGACAGCTTAGGGTAAAGATAAAAACCCAGTGTGTAAACATTCTTGCCTAGCCCTTGCCCCAAGCACAAGCACATATGCCTCTGGTCAAAGGCTTTCGCCACAAGCTGAACACGTTTGGTCTCATCTAAGCCTCTGAAGCCCGAGTTTACCCAGCTACGAATCAAACTTCAGGAAAGGTGCTCAGGGTGATGCGGACTGCCGAGCCTTTCACCAGGCAGCCCAGATCGAGTACAAACACTTGTGTTTGAAACGGGCAGAGGAAATGGTGTCAAGAGCGCGCCTCCATCTCCCGGGCGACGTACACATTTTCTCCATGAGATGCAAGCCTTTCCTCCAGTGTGAAAGGCCTTTACACTCTACACCTCTTGCGCTCGCAGCACGCAGGTGCCACCCGCTCTGAGCATCTCCAAAAGGCACAGGGTCACGCAACGTGTGAACCACCGGGCGCGGGTGCAGCACACACCTAGGTCTTCGCTGTCGGCCTGAGAACACCCATGGCACAGGGCTTCTTTGGTGCACACACGTGGTAGCGGTCGGTGATGCATTCTGCTCCGTGAAACCTTCTCGGGGACACAGAGCGTGAGCGCACGTAGATTAGCCCTACACCTCATCCCTCTTTCTTGAGTGAGTTGTACTGCTATAAGGCAAAACTCCCTGCTGGAATCTCGGTGTGGCTTAAGTATCCTCCGGGAAGCGATCGCTGCTAGAGACACTGTGCTGCTCTCTAGGACAATGGTCTGTGCCTCCACTGCGCTGCTGTTGTCTCCAAGTCGCTTGCGAAGGCCTTTTCGAAGAGGTTGCTCACAGTGTCGTTTCTTTAGAGTAACCCACAGGCATACGAGGATGCCGGTTCTGTGAAGGAAAATGCTCCCTGCCTCAGCCACTTGGGCGCCGTTTTGTACAGGAAAGGACACTCCGCCTTGAAGGTTCTTCCTTCCGGATTGCCACTCGCACTGGCGATGTCTCCTGAATCTCGCGGGGTTACAGTGCCGTCACAAGGTCCTTATCTCAGGCCTAGAACGGCAGAGCGTCCGGCAGCTTTGAAAGAGACCTTCGGCATTCTTCTGGCCTTCAGGGACGCTCCATGAGGAACAAGCTCCTCAGCAGCGTGCGTCTTTAGATCTTTCATGGCAGAACCTCTGTGGGCAACCTCATTCCTCCCCCCACGTGAGAGACACACACAACCTGCCATTAGGGGGTGGAAGGCTTTCGAGTCCAGAAGCGAGGCTGGCGCTCCCACTCAGCATTCCTGCACGGAACTGAGCCCGGGTGCGTGAGACCGTGAGAGGGGGCAAAGACAGGCGTACCAGCGAGCTGTTCACGGTGCACGCTGACGCATCACCCTTCAATCTCACGTTCATTTCATGGAGAGAACACGAGGCCTTGATGCGCTTTCCTGTGGTACGTAAACTTTGGTCGTGTCCCCTGGTGGGCACATCGGCTCAGGACTGCCCTGTCCCAAAGGCTCCAGGTGTGGAGCCCGACTCTTGGAGCTCAGCCTCACGTGGCTCTTTCACGGATGAGACTGGCTCGCAATGGGACCGTTCACGAGCTGGGGACCGTGCTGGCTGTTAGGAGTCGGCACACCAAGAGCCCTCCAAGGGAGAGGAGCTGCTGACGTTTGCCAGCACAGTCTCCAATTCCGAACTGCAACCATTCCCTGTAAGAGGCTCCCGAAAACTTCGACGCAGTTTCTCAGTTAGCTATAAATGGAGGCCAGTCACTTGGCAGACTACCCCAACGCCCGGCCTCCCAGGCTGCGATACAGACACGCCGACTGCTTCAGCCAACAGGGACATCTTGGAGTAAAAGTGAGACTCCTACGTGTCAAAGTACTTGCCTGACGCTGGCCAGAAGCTCAAATATTTAGGGCAGGTCATCAGGGCACTTCGCCGCACGCGGAGCAAGTTTGTTCTCATCTCGCCTCTGAATGCCAAGTTTAACCAGCTAGGAAGCAAACTTCGGGAAAGGTACTCAGGGTGCCGCCGATTCAAAATTCTCTCACCAGACAGCCCAAATCGTGTACGCCTCTTTGTATTTTCCATGGGCAGGACAAAATGGTGTCAACCCGCACGCCTCCAGCTGGGGGTGGGTTGGAGTGGGGTGGGGTGGGGTGGGGTGGGGTGGGAGTGGGGGTTGGGTGACGTACACTTTCCCCATGGGAAACAGGCCCATGCCTTCAGTGTGAATGGCCTCTACGCCTCTCTGCTTTCGCAGCCCAGGCGTAGCCTCAGCTCTGAAAATCTTCCAGAGCAGGAAGGTCAGAAAGCCTTTGAACCACCCAGCAGGTGCAGCACAGAACAAGGGCTTCTCTCTTGGCCTGAGAACACCCACTGCCCAGCGCTCCTTTGTGTACACACGTGGTGGAGGAAGGGTGCTGGATTCGGCTCCGTGAGAACTTCTCCGGGCCACGTAGTGTGAACGCAAGTAGATGAGCCCTACATCTCATGCCAGTCTCCTGTGCGAGTTGGACAAGGCGAACTCCCTGCTTGAATCCCTGGGTGGGTTAAGTACCCTGCGGGGAAGGATCGTTGCTTGGGAGCCCGGGGCTGGTATCGAGGTGACTGTTGTGTGCATCCACTTCGCAGCTGTTCTCTCTCCGCGGGTTCTCTCCGCCTGCTGCAGCCAAAAGGGACAGCTTAGGGTAAAGATAAAAACCCAGTGTGTAAACATTCTTGCCTAGCCCTTGCCCCAAGCACAAGCACATATGCCTCTGGTCAAAGGCTTTCGCCACAAGCTGAACACGTTTGGTCTCATCTAAGCCTCTGAAGCCCGAGTTTACCCAGCTACGAATCAAACTTCAGGAAAGGTGCTCAGGGTGATGCGGACTGCCGAGCCTTTCACCAGGCAGCCCAGATCGAGTACAAACACTTGTGTTTGAAACGGGCAGAGGAAATGGTGTCAAGAGCGCGCCTCCATCTCCCGGGCGACGTACACATTTTCTCCATGAGATGCAAGCCCTTCCTCCAGTGTGAAAGGCCTTTACACTCTACACCTCTTGCGCTCGCAGCACGCAGGTGCCACCCGCTCTGAGCATCTTCAAAAGGCACAGGGTCACGCAACGTGTGAACCACCGGGCGCGGGTGCAGCACACACCTAGGTCTTCGCTGTCGGCCTGAGAACACCCACGGCACAGGGCTTCTTTGGTGCACACACGTGGTAGCGGTCGGTGATGCATTCTGCTCCGTGAAACCTTCTCGGGGACACAGAGCGTGAGCGCACGTAGATTAGCCCTACACCTCATCCCTCTTTCTTGAGTGAGTTGTACTGCTATAAGGCAAAACTCCCTGCTGGAATCTCGGTGTGGCTTAAGTATCCTCCGGGAAGCGATCGCTGCTAGAGACACTGTGCTGCTCTCTAGGACAATGGTCTGTGCCTCCACTGCGCTGCTGTTGTCTCCAAGTTGCTTGCGAAGGCCTTTTCGAAGAGGTTGCTCACAGTGTCGTTTCTTTAGAGTAACCCACAGGCATACGAGGATGCCGGTTCTGTGAAGGAAAATGCTCCCTGCCTCAGCCACTTGGGCGCCGTTTTGTACAGGAAAGGACACTCCGCCTTGAAGGTTCTTCCTTCCGGATTGCCACTCGCACTGGCGATGTCTCCTGAATCTCGCGGGGTTACAGTGCCGTCACAAGGTCCTTATCTCAGGCCTAGAACGGCAGAGCGTCCGGCAGCTTTGAAAGAGACCTTCGGCATTCTTCTGGCCTTCAGGGACGCTCCATGAGGAACAAGCTCCTCAGCAGCGTGCGTCTTTAGATCTTTCATGGCAGAACCTCTGTGGGCGACCTCATTCCTCCCTCCACGTGAGAGACACACACAACCTGCCATTAGGGGGTGGAAGGCTTTCGAGTCCAGAAGCGAGGCTGGCGCTCCCACTCAGCATTCCTGCACGGAACTGAGCCCGGGTGCGTGAGACCGTGAGAGGGGGCAAAGACAGGCGTACCAGCGAGCTGTTCACGGTGCACGCTGACGCATCACCCTTCAAGCTCACGTTCATTTCATGGAGAGAACACGAGGCCTTGATGCGCTTTCCTGTGGTACGTAAACTTTGGTCGCGTCCCCTGGTGGGCACATCGGCTCAGGACTGCCCTGTCCCAAAGGCTCCAGGTGTGGAGCCCGACTCTTGGAGCTCAGCCTCACGTGGCTCTTTCACGGACGAAACCGGCTTGCAATGGGACCGTTCACGAGCTGGGGACCGTGCTGGCTGTTAGGAGTCGGCACACCAAGAGCCCTCTGAGGGAGAGGAGCTGCTGACGTTTGCCAGCACAGTCTCCAATTCCGAACTGCAACCATTCCCTGTAAGAGGCTCCCGAAAGCTTCGATGCAGTTTCTCAGTTAGCTATAAATGGAGGCCAGTCACTTGGCAGACTCCCCCAACGCCCGGCCTCCCAGGCTGCGATACAGACACGCCGACTGCTTCAGCCAACAGGGACAGCTTGGAGTAAAAGTGAGACTCCTACGTGTCAAAGTACTTGCCTGACGCTGGCCAGAAGCTCAAACATTTAGGCCAGGGCATCAGGGCACTTCGCCGCACGCGGAGCAAGTTTGTTCTCATCTCGCCTCTGAATGCCGAGTTTAACCAGCTAGGAAGCAAACTTCGGGAAAGGTACTCAGGGTGCCGCCGATTCAAAATTCTCTCACCAGACAGCCCAAATCGTGTACGCCTCTTTGTATTTTCCATGGGCAGGACAAAATGGTGTCAACCCGCACGCCTCCAGCTGGGGGTGGGTTGGATTGGGGTGGGGTGGGGTGGGGTGGGGTGGGAGTGGGGGTTGGGCGATGTACACTTTCCCCATGGGAAACAGGCCCACGCCTTCAGTGTGAAAGGCCTCTACGCCTCTCTGCTTTCGCATCCCAGGCGTACCCTCAGCTCTGAAAAGCTTCCAGAGCAGGAAGGTCAGAAAACCTTTGAACCACCCAGCAGGTGCAGCACAGAACAAGGGCTTCTCTCTTGGCCTGAGAACACCCACTGCCCAGCGCTCCTTTGTGTACACACGTGGTGGAGGAAGGGTGCTGGATTCGGCTCCGTGAGAACTTCTCCGGGCCACGTAGTGTGAACGCAAGTAGATGAGCCCTACATCTCATGCCAGTCTCCTGTGCGAGTTGGACAAGGCGAACTCCCTGCTTGAATCCCTGGGTGGGTTAAGTACCCTGCGGGGAAGGATCGTTGCTTGGGAGCCCGGGCCTGGTATCGAGGTGACTGTTGTGTGCATCCACTTCGCAGCTGTTCTCTCTCCGCGGGTTCTCTCCGCCTGCTGCAGCCAAAAGGGACAGCTTAGGGTAAAGATAAAAACCCAGTGTGTAAACGTTCTTGCCTAGCCCTCGCCCCAAGCACAAGCACATATGCCTCTGGTCAAAGGCTTTCGCCACAAGCTGAACACGTTTGGTCTCATCTAAGCCTCTGAAGCCCGAGTTTACCCAGCTACGAATCAAACTTCAGGAAAGGTGCTCAGGGTGATGCGGACTGCCGAGCTTTTCACCAGGCAGCCCAGATCGAGTACAAACACTTGTGTTTGAAACGGGCAGAGGAAATGGTGTCAAGAGCGTGCCTCCATCTCCCGGGTGACGTACACATTTTCTCCATGAGATGCAAGCCTTTCCTCCAGTGTGAAAGGCCTTTACACTCTACACCTCTTGCGCTCGCAGCACGCAGGTGCCACCCGCTCTGAGCATCTTCAAAAGGCACAGGGTCACGCAACGTGTGAACCACCGGGCGCGGGTGCAGCACACACCTAGGTCTTCGCTGTCGGCCTGAGAACACCCACGGCACAGGGCTTCTTTGGTGCACACACGTGGTAGCGGTCGGTGATGCATTCTGCTCCGTGAAACCTTCTCGGGGACACAGAGCGTGAGCGCACGTAGATTAGCCCTACACCTCATCCCTCTTTCTTGAGTGAGTTGTACTGCTATAAGGCAAAACTCCCTGCTGGAATCTCGGTGTGGCTTAAGTATCCTCCGGGAAGCGATCGCTGCTAGAGACACTGTGCTGCTCTCTAGGACAATGGTCTGTGCCTCCACTGCGCTGCTCTTGTCTCCAAGTCGCTTGCGAAGGCCTTTTCGAAGAGGTTGCTCACAGTGTCGTTTCTTTAGAGTAACCCACAGGCATAGGAGGATGCCGGTTCTGTGAAGGAAAATGCTCCCTGCCTCAGCCACTTGGGCGCCGTTTTGTACAGGAAAGGACACTCCGCCTTGAAGGTTCTTCCTTCTGGATTGCCACTCGCACTGGCGATGTCTCCTGAATCTCGCGGGGTTACAGTGCCGTCACAAGGTCCTTATCTCAGGCCTAGAACGGCAGAGCGTCCGGCAGCTTTGAAAGAGACCTTCGGCATTCTTCTGGCCTTCGGGGACTCTCCATGAGGAACAAGCTCCTCAGCAGCGTGCGTCTTTAGATCTTTCATGGCAGAACCTCTGTGGGCGACCTCATTCCTCCCCCCACGTGAGAGACACACACAACCTGCCATTAGGGGGTGGAAGGCTTTCGAGTCCAGAAGCGAGGCTGGCGCTCCCACTCAGCATTCCTGCACGGAACTGAGCCCGGGTGCGTGAGACCGTGAGAGGGGGCAAAGACAGGCGTACCAGCGAGCTGTTCACGGTGCACGCTGACGCATCACCCTTCAAGCTCACGTTCATTTCATGGAGAGAACACGAGGCCTTGATGCGCTTTCCTGTGGTACGTAAACTTTGGTCGCATCCCCTGGTGGGCACATCGGCTCAGGACTGCCCTGTCCCAAAGGCTCCAGGTGTGGAGCCCGACTCTTGGAGCTCAGCCTCACGTGGCTCTTTCACGGACGAGACCGGCTCGCAATGGGACCGTTCACGAGCTGGGGACCGAGCTGGCTGTTAGGAGTCGGCACACCAAGAGCCCTCCGAGGGAGAGGAGCTGCTGACGTTTGCCAGCACAGTCTCCAATTCCGAACTGCAACCATTCCCTGTAAGAGGCTCCCGAAAGCTTCGACGCAGTTTCTCAGTTAGCTATAAATGGAGGCCAGTCACTTGGCAGACTCCCCCAACGCCCGGCCTCCCAGGCTGCGATACAGACACGACGACTGCTTCAGCCAACAGGGACAGCTTGGAGTAAAAGGGAGACTCCTACGTGTCAAAGTACTTGCCTGACGCTGGCCAGAAGCTCAAATATTTAGGGCAGGGCATCAGGGCACTTCGCGGCACGCGGAGCAAGTTTGTTCTCATCACGCCTCTGAATGCCGAGTTTAACCAGCTAGGAAGCAAACTTCGGGAAAGGTACTCAGGGTGCCGCCGATTCAAAATTCTCTCACCAGACAGCCCAAATCGTGTACGCCTCTTTGTATTTTCCATGGGCAAGACAAAATGGTGTCAACCCGCATGCCTCCAGCTGGGGGTGGGTTGGAGTGGGGTGGGGTGGGGTGGGGTGGGGTGGGAGTGGGGTTTGGGCGACGTACACTTTCCCCATGGGAAACAGGCCCACGCCTTCAGTGTGAAAGGCCTCTACGCCTCTCTGCTTTCGCAGCCCAGGCGTAGCCTCAGCTCTGAAAAGCTTCCAGAGCAGGAAGGTCAGAAAACCTTTGAACCACCCAGCAGGTGCAGCACAGAACAAGGGCTTCTCTCTTGGCCTGAGAACACCCACTGCCCAGCGCTCCTTTGTGTACACACGTGGTGGAGGAAGGGCGCTGGATTCGGCTCCGTGAGAACTTCTCCGGGCCACGTAGTGTGAACGCAAGGAGATGAGCCCTACATCTCATGCCAGTCTCCTGTGCGAGTTGGACAAGGCGAACTCCCTGCTTGAATCCCTGGGTGGGTTAAGTACCCTGCGGGGAAGGATCGTTGCTTGGGAGCCCGGGGCTGGTATCGAGGTGACTGTTGTGTGCATCCACTTCGCAGCTGTTCTCTCTCCGCGGGTTCCCTCCGCCTGCTGCAGCCAAAAGGGACAGCTTAGGGTAAAGATAAAAACCCAGTGTGTAAACGTTCTTGCCTAGCCCTCGCCCCAAGCACAAGCACATATGCCTCTGGTCAAAGGCTTTCACCACAAGCTGAACACGTTTGGTCTCATCTAAGCCTCTGAAGCCCGAGTTTACCCAGCTACGAATCAAACTTCAGGAAAGGTGCTCAGGGTGATGCGGACTGCCAAGCGTTTCACCAGGCAGCCCAGATCGAGTACAAACACTTGTGTTTGAAACGGGCAGAGGAAATGGTGTCAAGAGCGCGCCTCCATCTCCCGGGCGACGTACACATTTTCTCCATGAGATGCAAGCCTTTCCTCCAGTGTGAAAGGCCTTTACACTCTACACCTCTTGCGCTCGCAGCACGCAGGTGCCACCCGCTCTGAGCATCTTCAAAAGGCACAGGGTCACGCAACGTGTGAACCACCGGGCGCGGGTGCAGCACACACCTAGGTCTTCGCTGTCGGCCTGAGAACACCCACGGCACAGGGCTTCTTTGGTGCACACACGTGGTAGCGGTCGGTGATGCATTCTGCTCCGTGAAACCTTCTCGGGGACACAGAGCGTGAGCGCACGTAGATTAGCCCTACACCTCATCCCTCTTTCTTGAGTGAGTTGTACTGCTATAAGGCAAAACTCCCTGCTGGAATCTCGGTGTGGCTTAAGTATCCTCCGGGAAGCGATCGCTGCTAGAGACACTGTGCTGCTCTCTAGGACAATGGTCTGTGCCTCCACTGCGCTGCTCTTGTCTCCAAGTCGCTTGCGAAGGCCTTTTCGAAGAGGTTGCTCACGGTGTCGTTTCTTTAGAGTAACCCACAGGCATACGAGGATGCCGGTTCTGTGAAGGAAAATGCTCCCTGCCTCAGCCACTTGGGCGCCGTTTTGTACAGGAAAGGACACTCCGCCTTGAAGGTTCTTCCTTCCGGATTGCCACTCGCACTGGCGATGTCTCCTGAATCTCGCGGGGTTACAGTGCCGTCACAAGGTCCTTATCTCAGGCCTAGAACGGCAGAGCATCCGGCAGCTTTGAAAGAGACCTTCGGCATTCTTCTGGCCTTCGGGGACGCTCCATGAGGAACAAGCTCCTCAGCAGCGTGCGTCTTTAGATCTTTCATGGCAGTACCTCTGTGGGCGACCTCATTCCTCCCCCCACGTGAGAGACACACACAACCTGCCATTAGGGGGTGGAAGGCTTTCGAGTCCAGAAGCGAGGCTGGCGCTCCCACTCAGCATTCCTGCACGGAACTGAGCCCGGGTGCGTGAGACCGTGAGAGGGGGCAAAGACAGGCGTACCAGCGAGCTGTTCACGGTGCACGCTGACGCATCACCCTTCAAGCTCACGTTCATTTCATGGAGAGAACACGAGGCCTTGATGCGCTTTCCTGTGGTACGTAAACTTTGGTCGCGTCCCCTGGTGGGCACATCGGCTCAGGACTGCCCTGTCCCAAAGGCTCCAGGTGTGGAGCCCGACTGTTGGAGCTCAGCCTCACGTGGCTCTTTCACGGACGAGACCGGCTCGCAATGGGACCGTTCACGAGCTGGGGACCGAGCTGGCTGTTAGGAGTCGGCACACCAAGAGCCCTCCGAGGGAGAGGAGCTGCTGACGTTTGCCAGCACAGTCTCCAATTCCGAACTGCAACCATTCCCTGTAAGAGGCTCCCGAAAGCTTCGACGCAGTTTCTCAGTTAGCTATAAATGGAGGCCAGTCACTTGGCAGACTCCCCCAACGCCCGGCCTCCCAGGCTGCGATACAGACACGACGACTGCTTCAGCCAACAGGGACAGCTTGGAGTAAAAGTGAGACTCCTACGTGTCAAAGTACTTGCCTGACGCTGGCCAGAAGCTCAAATATTTAGGGCAGAGCATCAGGGCACTTCGCGGCACGCGGAGCAAGTTTGTTCTCATCTCGCCTCTGAATGCCGAGTTTAACCAGCTAGGAAGCAAACTTCGGGAAAGGTACTCAGGGTGCCGCCGATTCAAAATTCTCTCACCAGACAGCCCAAATCGTGTACGCCTCTTTGTATTTTCCATGGGCAGGACAAAATGGTGTCAACCCGCATGCCTCCAGCTGGGGGTGGGTTGGAGTGGGGTGGGGTGGGGTGGGGTGGGGTGGGAGTGGGGTTTGGGCGACGTACACTTTCCCCATGGGAAACAGGCCCACGCCTTCAGTGTGAAAGGCCTCTACGCCTCTCTGCTTTCGCAGCCCAGGCGTAGCCTCAGCTCTGAAAAGCTTCCAGAGCAGGAAGGTCAGAAAACCTTTGAACCACCCAGCAGGTGCAGCACAGAACAAGGGCTTCTCTCTTGGCCTGAGAACACCCACTGCCCAGCGCTCCTTTGTGTACACACGTGGTGGAGGAAGGGTGCTGGATTCGGCTCCGTGAGAACTTCTCCGGGCCACGTAGTGTGAACGCAAGGAGATGAGCCCTACATCTCATGCCAGTCTCCTGTGCGAGTTGGACAAGGCGAACTCCCTGCTTGAATCCCTGGGTGGGTTAAGTACCCTGCGGGGAAGGATCGTTGCTTGGGAGCCCGGGGCTGGTATCGAGGTGACTGTTGTGTGCATCCACTTCGCAGCTGTTCTCTCTCCGCGGGTTCCCTCCGCCTGCTGCAGCCAAAAGGGACAGCTTAGGGTAAAGATAAAAACCCAGTGTGTAAACGTTCTTGCCTAGCCCTCGCCCCAAGCACAAGCACATATGCCTCTGGTCAAAGGCTTTCACCACAAGCTGAACACGTTTGGTCTCATCTAAGCCTCTGAAGCCCGAGTTTACCCAGCTACGAATCAAACTTCAGGAAAGGTGCTCAGGGTGATGCGGACTGCCAAGCGTTTCACCAGGCAGCCCAGATCGAGTACAAACACTTGTGTTTTAAACGGGCAGAGGAAATGGTGTCAAGAGCGCGCCTCCATCTCCCGGGCGACGTACACATTTTCTCCATGAGATGCAAGCCTTTCCTCCAGTGTGAAAGGCCTTTACACCCTACACCTCTTGCACTCGCAGCACGCAGGTGCCACCCGCTCTGAGCATCTTCAAAAGGCACAGGGTCACCCAACGTGTGAACCACCAGGTGCGGGTGCAGCACACACCTAGGTCTTCGCTGTCGGCCTGAGAACACCCACGGCACAGGGCTTCTTTGGTGCACACACGTGGTAGCGGTCGGTGATGCATTCTGCTCCGTGAAACCTTCTCGGGGACACAGAGCGTGAGCGCACGTAGATTAGCCCTACACCTCATCCCTCTTTCTTGAGTGAGTTGTACTGCTATAAGGCAAAACTCCCTGCTGGAATCTCGGTGTGGCTTAAGTATCCTCCGGGAAGCGATCGCTGCTAGAGACACTGTGCTGCTCTCTAGGACAATGGTCTGTGCCTCCACTGCGCTGCTGTTGTCTCCAAGTCGCTTGCGAAGGCCTTTTCGAAGAGGTTGCTCACAGTGTCGTTTCTTTAGAGTAACCCACAGGCATACGAGGATGCCGGTTCTGTGAAGGAAAATGCTCCCTGCCTCAGCCACTTGGGCGCCGTTTTGTACAGGAAAGGACACTCCGCCTTGAAGGTTCTTCCTTCCAGATTGCCACTCGCACTGGCGATGTCTCCTGAATCTCGCGGGGTTACAGTGCCGTCACAAGGTCCTTATCTCAGGCCTAGAACGGCAGAGCGTCCGGCAGCTTTGAAAGAGACCTTCGGCATGCTTCTGGCCTTCGGGGACGCTCCATGAGGAACAAGCTCCTCAGCAGCGTGCGTCTTTAGATCTTTCATGGCAGAACCTCTGTGGGCGACCTCATTCCTCCCCCCACGTGAGAGACACACACAACCTGCCATTAGGGGGTGGAAGGCTTTCGAGTCCAGAAGCGAGGCTGGCGCTCCCACTCAGCATTCCTGCACGGAACTGAGCCCGGGTGCGTGAGACCGTGAGAGGGGGCAAAGACAGGCGTACCAGCGAGCTGTTCACGGTGCACGCTGACGCATCACCCTTCAAGCTCACGTTCATTTCATGGAGAGAACACGAGGCCTTGATGCACTTTCCTGTGGTACGTAAACTTTGGTCGCGTCCCCTGGTGGGCACATCGGCTCAGAACTGCCCTGTCCCAAAGGCTCCAGGTGTGGAGCCCGACTGTTGGAGCTCAGCCTCACGTGGCTCTTTCACGGACGAGACCGGCTCGCAATGGGACCGTTCACGAGCTGGGGACCGTGCTGGCTGTTAGGAGTCGGCACACCAAGAGCCCTCCGAGGGAGAGGAGCTGCTGACGTTTGCCAGCACAGTCTCCAATTCCGAACTGCAACCATTCCCTGTAAGAGGCTCCCGAAAGCTTCGACGCAGTTTCTCAGTTAGCTATAAATGGAGGCCAGTCACTTGGCAGACTCCCCCAACGCCCGGCCTCCCAGGCTGCGATACAGACACGCCGACTGCTTCAGCCAACAGGGACAGCTTGGAGTAAAAGGGAGACTCCTACGTGTCAAAGTACTTGCCTGACGCTGGCCAGAAGCTCAAACATTTAGGGCAGGGCATCAGGGCACTTCGCCGCACGCGGAGCAAGGTTGTTCTCATCTCGCCTCTGAATGCCGAGTTTAACCAGCTAGGAAGCAAACTTCGGGAAAGGTACTCAGGGTGCCGCCGATTCAACATTCTCTCACCAGACAGCCCAAATCGTGTACGCCTCTTTGTATTTTCCATGGGCAGGACAAAATGGTGTCAACCCGCACGCCTCCAGCTGGGGGTGGGTTGGAGTGGGGTGGGGTGGGGTGGGGTGGGGTGGGAGTGGGGGTTGGGCGACGTACACTTTCCCCATGGGAAACAGGCCCACGCCTTCAGTGTGAAAGGCCTCTACGCCTCTCTGCTTTCGCAGCCCAGGCGTAGCCTCAGCTCTGAAAAGCTTCCAGAGCAGGAAGGTCAGAAAACCTTTGAACCACACAGCAGGTGCAGCACAGAACAAGGGATTCTCTCTTGGCCTGAGAACACCCACTGCCCAGCGCTCCTTTGTGTACACACGTGGTGGAGGAAGGGCGCTGGATTCGGCTCCGTGAGAACTTCTCCGGGCCACGTAGTGTGAACGCAAGTAGATGAGCCCTACATCTCATGCCAGTCTCCTGTTCGAGTTGGTCAAGGCGAACTCCCTGCTTGAATCCCTGGGTGGGTTAAGTACCCTGTGGGGAAGGATCGTTGCTTGGGAGCCCGGGGCTGGTATCGAGGTGACTGTTCTGTGCATCCACTTCGCAGCTGTTCTCTCTCCGCGGGTTCCCTCCGCCTGCTGCAGCCAAAAGGGACAGCTTAGGGTAAAGATAAAAATCCAGTGTGTAAACGTTCTTGCCTAGCCCTCGCCCCAAGCACAAGCTTATATGCCTCTGGTCAAAGGCTTTCGCCACAAGCTGAACACGTTTGGTCTCATCTAAGCCTCTGAAGCCCGAGTTTACCCAGCTACGAATCAAACTTCAGGAAAGGTGCTCAGGGTGATGCGGACTGCCAAGCGTTTCACCAGGCAGCCCAGATCGAGTACAAACACTTGTGTTTGAAACGGGCAGAGGAAATGGTGTCAAGAGCGCGCCTCCATCTCCCGGGCGACGTACACATTTTCTCCATGAGATGCAAGCCTTTCCTCCAGTGTGAAAGGCCTTTACACTCTACACCTCTTGCGCTCGCAGCACGCAGGTGCCACCCGCTCTGAGCATCTTCAAAAGGCACAGGGTCACGCAACGTGTGAACCACCGGGCGCGGGTGCAGCACACACCTAGGTCTTCGCTGTCGGCCTGAGAACACCCACGGCACAGGGCTTCTTTGGTGCACACACGTGGTAGCGGTCGGTGATGCATTCTGCTCCGTGAAACCTTCTCGGGGACACAGAGCGTGAGCGCACGTAGATTAGCCCTACACCTCATCCCTCTTTCTTGAGTGAGTTGTACTGCTATAAGGCAAAACTCCCTGCTGGAATCTCGGTGTGGCTTAAGTATCCTCCGGGAAGCGATCGCTGCTAGAGACACTGTGCTGCTCTCTAGGACAATGGTCTGTGCCTCCACTGCGCTGCTCTTGTCTCCAAGTCGCTTGCGAAGGCCTTTTCGAAGAGGTTGCTCACGGTGTCGTTTCTTTAGAGTAACCCACAGGCATACGAGGATGCCGGTTCTGTGAAGGAAAATGCTCCCTGCCTCAGCCACTTGGGCGCCGTTTTGTACAGGAAAGGACACTCCGCCTTGAAGGTTCTTCCTTCCGGATTGCCACTCGCACTGGCGATGTCTCCTGAATCTCGCGGGGTTACAGTGCCGTCACAAGGTCCTTATCTCAGGCCTAGAACGGCAGAGCGTCCGGCAGCTTTGAAAGAGACCTTCGGCATTCTTCTGGCCTTCGGGGACGCTCCATGAGGAACAAGCTCCTCAGCATCGTGCGTCTTTAGATCTTTCATGGCAGAACCTCTGTGGGCGACCTCATTCCTCCCCCCACGTGAGAGACACACACAACCTGCCATTAGGGGGTGGAAGGCTTTTGAGTCCAGAAGCGAGGCTGGCGCTCCCACTCAGCATTCCTGCACGGAACTGAGCCCGGGTGCGTGAGACCGTGAGAGGGGGCAAAGACAGGCGTACCAGCGAGTTGTTCACGGTGCACGCTGACGCATCACCCTTCAAGCTCACGTTCATTTCATGGAGAGAACACGAGGCCTTGATGCGCTTTCCTGTGGTACGTAAACTTTGGTCGCGTCCCCTGGTGGGCACATCGGCTCAGGACTGCCCTGTCCCAAAGGCTCCAGGTGTGGAGCCCCACTCTTGGAGCTCAGCCTCACGTGGCTCTTTCACGGACGAGACCGGCTCGCAATGGGACCGTTCACGAGCTGGGGACCGTGCTGGCTGTTAGGAGTCGGCACACCAAGAGCCCTCCGAGGGAGAGGAGCTGCTGACGTTTGCCAGCACAGTCTCCAATTCCGAACTGCAACCATTCCCTGTAAGAGGCTCCCGAAAGCTTCGACGCAGTTTCTCAGTTAGCTATAAATGGAGGCCAGTCACTTGGCAGACTCCCCCAACGCCCGGCCTCCAAGGCTGCGATACAGACACGCCGACTGCTTCAGCCAACAGGGACAGCTTGGAGTAAATGGGAGACTCCTACGTGTCAAAGTACTTGCCTGACGCTGGCCAGAAGCTCAAACATTTAGGGCAGGGCATCAGGGCACTTCGCCGCACGCGGAGCAAGTTTGTTCTCATCTCGCCTCTGAATGCCGAGTTTAACCAGCTAGGAAGCAAACTTCGGGAAAGGTACTCAGGGTGCCGCCGATTCAAAATTCTTTCACCAGACAGCCCAAATCGTGTACGCCTCTTTGTATTTTCCATGGGCAGGACAAAATGGTGTCAACCCGCATGCCTCCAGCTGGGGGTGGGTTGGAGTGGGGTGGGGTGGGGTGGGGTGGGGTGGGAGTGGGGGTTGGGTGACGTACACTTTCCCCATGGGAAACAGGTCTACGCCTTCAGTGTGAAAGGCCTCTACACCTCTCTGCTTTCGCAGCCCAGGCGTAGCCTCAGCTCTGAAAAGCTTCCAGAGCAGGAAGGTCAGAAAACCTTTGAACCACCCAGCAGGTGCAGCACAGAACAAGGGCTTCTCTCTTGGCCTGAGAACACCCACTGCCCAGCGCTCCTTTGTGTACACACGTGGTGGAGGAAGGGTGCTGGATTCGGCTCCGTGAGAACTTCTCCGGGCCACGTAGTGTGAACGCAAGTAGATGAGCCCTACATCTCATGCCAGTCTCCTGTGCGAGTTGGACAAGGCGAACTCCCTGCTTGAATCCCTGGGTGGGTTAAGTACCGTGCGGGGAAGGATCGTTGCTTGGGAGCCCGGGGCTGGTATCGAGGTGACTGTTGTGTGCATCCACTTCGCAGCTGTTCTCTCTCCGCGGGTTCTCTCCGCCTGCTGCAGCCAAAAGGGACAGCTTAGGGTAAAGATAAAAACCCAGTGTGTAAACGTTCTTGCCTAGCCCTCGCCCCAAGCACAAGCTTATATGCCTCTGGTCAAAGGCTTTCGCCACAAGCTGAACACGTTTGGTCTCATCTAAGCCTCTGAAGCCCGAGTTTACCCAGCTACGAATCAAACTTCAGGAAAGGTGCTCAGGGTGATGCGGACTGCCAAGCGTTTCACCAGGCAGCCCAGATCGAGTACAAACACTTGTGTTTGAAACGGGCAGAGGAAATGGTGTCAAGAGCGCGCCTCCATCTCCCGGGCGACGTACACATTTTCTCCATGAGATGCAAGCCTTTCCTCCAGTGTGAAAGGCCTTTACACTCTACACCTCTTGCGCTCGCAGCACGCAGGTGCCACCCGCTCTGAGCATCTTCAAAAGGCACAGGGTCACGCAACGTGTGAACCACCGGGCGCGGGTGCAGCACACACCTAGGTCTTCGCTGTCGGCCTGAGAACACCCACGGCACAGGGCTTCTTTGGTGCACACACGTGGTAGCGGTCGGTGATGCATTCTGCTCCGTGAAACCTTCTCGGGGACACAGAGCGTGAGCGCACGTAGATTAGCCCTACACATCATCCCTCTTTCTTGAGTGAGTTGTACTGCTATAAGGCAAAACTCCCTGCTGGAATCTCGGTGTGGCTTAAGTATCCTCCGGGAAGCGATCGCTGCTAGAGACACTGTGCTGCTCTCTAGGACAATGGTCTGTGCCTCCACTGCGCTGCTCTTGTCTCCAAGTCGCTTGCGAAGGCCTTTTCGAAGAGGTTGCTCACGGTGTCGTTTCTTTAGAGTAACCCACAGGCATACGAGGATGCCGGTTCTGTGAAGGAAAATGCTCCCTGCCTCAGCCACTTGGGCGCCGTTTTGTACAGGAAAGGACACTCCGCCTTGAAGGTTCTTCCTTCCGGATTGCCTCTCGCACTGGTGATGTCTCCTGAATCTCGCGGGGTTACAGTGCCATCACAAGGTCCTTATCTCAGGCCTAGAACGGCAGAGCGTCCGGCAGCTTTGAAAGAGACCTTCGGCATGCTTCTGGCCTTCGGGGACGCTCCATGAGGAACAAGCTCCTCAGCATCGTGCGTCTTTAGATCTTTCATGGCAGAACCTCTGTGGGCGACCTCATTCCTCCCCCCACGTGAGAGACACACACAACCTGCCATTAGGGGGTGGAAGGCTTTTGAGTCCAGAAGCGAGGCTGGCGCTCCCACTCAGCATTCCTGCACGGAACTGAGCCCGGGTGCGTGAGACCGTGAGAGGGGGCAAAGACAGGCGTACCAGCGAGCTGTTCACGGTGCACGCTGACGCATCACCCTTCAAGCTCACGTTCATTTCATGGAGAGAACACGAGGCCTTGATGCGCTTTCCTGTGGTACGTAAACTTTGGTCGCGTCCCCTGGTGGGCACATCGGCTCAGGACTGCCCTGTCCCAAAGGCTCCAGGTGTGGAGCCCCACTCTTGGAGCTCAGCCTCACGTGGCTCTTTCACGGACGAGACCGGCTCGCAATGGGACCGTTCACGAGCTGGGGACCGTGCTGGCTGTTAGGAGTCGGCACACCAAGAACCCTCCGAGGGAGAGGAGCTGCTGACGTTTGCCAGCACAGTCTCCAATTCCGAACTGCAACCATTCCCTGTAAGAGGCTCCCGAAAGCTTCGACGCAGTTTCTCAGTTAGCTATAAATGGAGGCCAGTCACTTGGCAGACTCCCCCAACGCCCGGCCTCCCAGGCTGCGATACAGACACGCCGACTGCTTCAGCCAACAGGGACAGCTTGGAGTAAAAGTGAGACTCCTACGTGACAAAGTACTTGCCTGACGCTGGCCAGAAGCTCAAACATTTAGGGCAGGGCATCAGGGCACTTCGCCGCACGCGGAGCAAGTTTGTTCTCATCTCGCCTCTGAATGCCGAGTTTAACCAGCTAGGAAGCAAACTTCGGGAAAGGTACTCAGGGTGCCGCCGATTCAAAATTCTTTCACCAGACAGCCCAAATCGTGTACGCCTCTTTGTATTTTCCATGGGCAGGACAAAATGGTGTCAACCCGCACGCCTCCAGCTGGGGGTGGGTTGGAGTGGGGTGGGGTGGGGTGGGGTGGGGTGGGAGTGGGGGTTGGGCGACGTACACTTTCCCCATGGGAAACAGGCCCACGCCTTCAGTGTGAAAGGCCTCTACGCCTCTCTGCTTTCGCAGCCCAGGCGTAGCCTCAGCTCTGAAAAGCTTCCAGAGCAGGAAGGTCAGAAAACCTTTGAACCACCCAGCAGGTGCAGCACAGAACAAGGGCTTCTCTCTTGGCCTGAGAACACCCACTGCCCAGCGCTCCTTTGTGTACACACGTGGTGGAGGAAGGGCGCTGGATTCGGCTCCGTGAGAACTTCTCCGGGCCACGTAGTGTGAACGCAAGTAGATGAGCCCTACATCTCATGCCAGTCTCCTGTGCGAGTTGGACAAGGCGAACTCCCTGCTTGAATCCCTGGGTGGGTTAAGTACCCTGCGGGGAAGGATCGTTGCTTGGGAGCCCGGGGCTGGTATCGAGGTGACTGTTGTGTGCATCCACTTCGCAGCTGTTCTCTCTCCGCGGGTTCTCTCCGCCTGCTGCAGCCAAAAGGGACAGCTTAGGGTAAAGATAAAAACCCAGTGTGTAAACGTTCTTGCCTAGCCCTCGGCCCAAGCACAAGCTTATATGCCTCTGGTCAAAGGCTTTCGCCACAAGCTGAACACGTTTGGTCTCATCTAAGCCTCTGAAGCCCGAGTTTACCCAGCTACGAATCAAACTTCAGGAAAGGTGCTCAGGGTGATGCGGACTGCCAAGCGTTTCACCAGGCAGCCCAGATCGAGTACAAACACTTGTGTTTGAAACGGGCAGAGGAAATGGTGTCAAGAGCGCGCCTCCATCTCCCGGGCGACGTACACATTTTCTCCATGAGATGCAAGCCTTTCCTCCAGTGTGAAAGGCCTTTACACTCTACACCTCTTGCGCTCGCAGCACGCAGGTGCCACCCGCTCTGAGCATCTTCAAAAGGCACAGGGTCACGCAACGTGTGAACCACCGGGCGCGGGTGCAGCACACACCTAGGTCTTCGCTGTCGGCCTGAGAACACCCACGGCACAGGGCTTCTTTGGTGCACACACGTGGTAGCGGTCGGTGATGCATTCTGCTCTGTGAAACCTTCTCGGGGACACAGAGCGTGAGCGCACGTAGATTAGCCCTACACCTCATCCCTCTTTCTTGAGTGAGTTGTACTGCTATAAGGCAAAACTCCCTGCTGGAATCTCGGTGTGGCTTAAGTATCCTCCGGGAAGCGATCGCTGCTAGAGACACTGTGCTGCTCTCTAGGACAATGGTCTGTGCCTCCACTGCGCTGCTCTTGTCTCCAAGTTGCTTGCGAAGGCCTTTTCGAAGAGGTTGCTCACAGTGTCGTTTCTTTAGAGTAACCCACTGGCATACGAGGATGCCGGTTCTGTGAAGGAAAATGCTCCCTGCCTCAGCCACTTGGGCGCCGTTTTGTACAGGAAAGGACACTCCGCCTTGAAGGTTCTTCCTTCCGGATTGCCACTCGCACTGGCGATGTCTCCTGAATCTCGCGGGGTTACAGTGCCGTCACAAGGTCCTTATCTCAGGCCTAGAATGGCAGAGCGTCCGGCAGCTTTGAAAGAGACCTTCGGCATGCTTCTGGCCTTCGGGGACGCTCCATGAGGAACAAGCTCCTCAGCAGTGTGCGTCTTTAGATCTTTCATGGCAGAACCTCTGTGGGCGACCTCATTCCTCCCCCCACGTGAGAGACACACACAACCTGCCATTAGGGGGTGGAAGGCTTTCGAGTCCAGAAGCGAGGCTGGCGCTCCCACTCAGCATTCCTGCACGGAACTGAGCCCGGGTGCGTGAGACCGTGAGAGGGGGCAAAGACAGGCGTACCAGCGAGCTGTTCACGGTGCACGCTGACGTATCACCCTTCAAGCTCACGTTCATTTCATGGAGAGAACACGAGGCCTTGATGCGCTTTCCTGTGGTACGTAAACTTTGGTCGCGTCCCCTGGTGGGCACATCGGCTCAGGACTGCCCTGTCCCAAAGGCTCCAGGTGTGGAGCCCCACTCTTGGAGCTCAGCCTCACGTGGCTCTTTCACGGACGAGACCGGCTCGCAATGGGACCGTTCACGAGCTGGGGACCGTGCTGGCTGTTAGGAGTCGGCACACCAAGAGCCCTCCGAGGGAGAGGAGCTGCTGACGTTTGCCAGCACAGTCTCCAATTCCGAACTGCAACCATTCCCTGTAAGAGGCTCCCGAAAGCTTCGACGCAGTTTCTCAGTTAGCTATAAATGGAGGCCAGTCACTTGGCAGACTCCCCCAACGCCCGGCCTCCCAGGCTGCGATACACACACGCCGACTGCTTCAGCCAACAGGGACAGCTTGGAGTAAAAGGGAGACTCCTACGTGTCAAAGTACTTGCCTGACGCTGGCCAGAAGCTCAAACATTTAGGGCAGGGCATCAGGGCACTTCGCCGCACGCGGAGCAAGTTTGTTCTCATCTCGCCTCTGAATGCCGAGTTTAACCAGCTAGGAAGCAAACTTCGGGAAAGGTACTCAGGGTGCCGCCGATTCAAAATTCTTTCACCAGACAGCCCAAATCGTGTACGCCTCTTTGTATTTTCCATGGGCAGGACAAAATGGTGTCAACCCGCACGCCTCCAGCTGGGGGTGGGTTGGAGTGGGGTGGGGTGGGGTGGGGTGGGGTGGGAGTGGGGGTTGGGCGACGTACACTTTCCCCATGGGAAACAGGCCCACGCCTTCAGTGTGAAAGGCCTCTACGCCTCTCTGCTTTCGCAGCCCAGGCGTAGCCTCAGCTCTGAAAAGCTTCCAGAGCAGGAAGGTCAGAAAACCTTTGAACCACCCAGCAGGTGCAGCACAGAACAAGGGCTTCTCTCTTGGCCTGAGAACACCCACTGCCCAGCGCTCCTTTGTGTACACACGTGGTGGAGGAAGGGTGCTGGATTCGGCTCCGTGAGAACTTCTCCAGGCCACGTAGTGTGAACGCAAGTAGATGAGCCCTACATCTCATGCCAGTCTCTTGTGCGAGTTGGACAAGGCGAACTCCCTGCTTGAATCCCTGGGTGGGTTAAGTACCCTGCGGAGAAGGATCGTTGCTTGGGAGCCCGGGGCTGGTATCGAGGTGACTGTTGTGTGCATCCACTTCGCAGCTGTTCTCTCTCCGCGGGTTCTCTCCGCCTGCTGCAGCCAAAAGGGACAGCTTAGGGTAAAGATAAAAACCCAGTGTGTAAACGTTCTTGCCTAGCCCTCGCCCCAAGCACAAGCTCATATGCCTCTGGTCAAAGGCTTTCGCCACAAGCTGAACACGTTTGGTCTCATCTAAGCCTCTGAAGCCCGAGTTTACCCAGCTACGAATCAAACTTCAGGAAAGGTGCTCAGGGTGATGCGGACTGCCAAGCGTTTCACCAGGCAGCCCAGATCGAGTACAAACACTTGTGTTTGAAACGGGCAGAGGAAATGGTGTCAAGAGCGCGCCTCCATCTCCCGGGCGACGTACACATTTTCTCCATGAGATGCAAGCCTTTCCTCCAGTGTGAAAGGTCTTTACACTCTACACCTCTTGCGCTCGCAGCACGCAGGTGCCACCAGCTCTGAGCATCTTCTAAAGGCACAGGGTCACGCAACGTGTGAACCACCGGGCGCGGGTGCAGCACACACCTAGGTCTTCGCTGTCGGCCTGAGAACACCCACGGCACAGGGCTTCTTTGGTGCACACACGTGGTAGCGGTCGGTGATGCATTCTGCTCTGTGAAACCTTCTCGGGGACACAGAGCGTGAGCGCACGTAGATTAGCCCTACACCTCATCCCTCTTTCTTGAGTGAGTTGTACTGCTATAAGGCAAAACTCCCTGCTGGAATCTCGGTGTGGCTTAAGTATCCTCCGGGAAGCGATCGCTGCTAGAGACACTGTGCTGCTCTCTAGGACAATGGTCTGTGCCTCCACTGCGCTACTGTTGTCTCCAAGTCGCTTGCGAAGGCCTTTTCGAAGAGGTTGCTCACAGTGTCATTTCTTTAGAGTAACCCACAGGCATACGAGGATGCCGGTTCTGTGAAGGAAAATGCTCCCTGCCTCAGCCACTTGGGCGCCGTTTTGTACAGGAAAGGACACTCCACCTTGAAGGTTCTTCCTTCCGGATTGCCACTCGCACTGGTGATGTCTCCTGAATCTCGCGGGGTTACAGTGCCGTCACAAGGTCCTTATCTCAGGCCTAGAACGGCAGAGCGTCCGGCAGCTTTGAAAGAGACCTTCGGCATGCTTCTGGCCTTCGGGGACGCTCCATGAGGAACAAGCTCCTCAGCAGCGTGCGTCTTTAGATCTTTCATGGCAGAACCTCTGTGGGCGACCTCATTCCTCCCCCCACGTGAGAGACACACACAACCTGCCATTAGGGGGTGGAAGGCTTTCGAGTCCAGAAGCGAGGCTGGCGCTCCCACTCATCATTCCTGCACGGAACTGAGCCCGGGTGCGTGAGACCGTGAGAGGGGGCAAAGACAGGCGTACCAGCGAGCTGTTCACGGTGCACGCTGACGCATCACCCTTCAAGCTCACGTTCATTTCATGGAGAGAACACGAGGCCTTGATGCGCTTTCCTGTGGTACGTAAACTTCGGTTGCGTCCCCTGGTGGGCACATCGACTCAGGACTGCCCTGTCCCAAAGGCTCCAGGTGTGGAGCCCCACTCTTGGAGATCAGCCTCACGTGGCTCTTTCACGGATGAGACCGGCTCGCAATGGGACCGTTCACGAGCTGGGGACCGTGCCAGCTGTTAGGAGTCGGCACACCAAGAGCCCTCCGAGGGAGAGGAGCTGCTGACGTTTGCCAGCACAGTCTCCAATTCCGAACTGCAACCATTCCCTGTAAGAGGCTCCCGAAAGCTTCGACGCAGTTTCTCAGTTAGCTATAAATGGAGGCCAGTCACTTGGCAGACTCCCCCAACGCCCGGCCTCCCAGGCTGCGATACAGACACGCCGACTGCTTCAGCCAACAGGGACAGCTTGGAGTAAAAGGGAGACTCCTACGTGTCAAAGTACTTGCCTGACGCTGGCCAGAAGCTCAAACATTTAGGGCAGGGCATCAGGGCACTTCGCCGCACGCGGAGCAAGTTTGTTCTCATCTCGCCTCTGAATGCCGAGTTTAACCAGCTAGGAAGCAAACTTCGGGAAAGGTACTCAGGGTGCCGCCGATTCAAAATTCTCTCACCAGACAGCCCAAATCGTGTACGCCTCTTTGTATTTTCCATGGGCAGGACAAAATGGTGTCAACCCGCACGCCTCCAGCTGGGGGTGGGTTGGAGTGGGGTGGGGTGGGGTGGGGTGGGAGTGGGGGTTGGGCGACGTACACTTTCCCCATGGGAAACAGGCCCACGCCTTCAGTGTGAAAGGCCTCTACGCCTCTCTGCTTTCGCAGCCCAGGCGTAGCCTCAGCTCTGAAAAGCTTCCAGAGCAGGAAGGTCAGAAAACCTTTGAACCACCCAGCAGGTGCAGCACAGAACAAGGGCTTCTCTCTTGGCCTGAGAACACCCACTGCCCAGCACTCCTTTGTGTACACACGTGGTGGAGGAAGGGCGCTAGATTCGGCTCCGTGAGAACTTCTCCGGGCCACGTAGTGTGAACGCAAGTAGATGAGCCCTACATCTCATGCCAGTCTCCTGTGCGAGTTGGACAAGTCGAACTCCCTGCTTGAATCCCTGGGTGGGTTAAGTACCCTGCGGGGAAGGATCGTTGCTTGGGAGCCCGGGGCTGGTATCGAGGTGACTGTTGTGTGCATCCATTTCGCAGCTGTTCTCTCTCCGCGGGTTCTCTCCGCCTGCTGCAGCCAAAAGGGACAGCTTAGGGTAAAGATAAAAACCCAGTGTGTAAACGTTCTTGCCTAGCCCTCGCCCCAAGCACAAGCACATATGCCTCTGGTCAAAGGCTTTCGCCACAAGCTGAACACGTTTGGTCTCATCTAAGCCTCTGAAGCCCGAGTTTACCCAGCTACGAATCAAACTTCAGGAAAGGTGCTCAGGGTGATGCGGACTGCCAAGCGTTTCACCAGGCAGCCCAGATCGAGTACAAACACTTGTGTTTGAAACGGGCAGAGGAAATGGTGTCAAGAGCGCGCCTCCATCTCCCGGGCGACGTACACATTTTCTCCATGAGATGCAAGCCTTTCCTCCAGTGTGAAAGGTCTTTACACTCTACACCTCTTGCGCTCGCAGCACGCAGGTGCCACCCGCTCTGAGCATCTTCTAAAGGCACAGGGTCACGCAACGTGTGAACCACCGGGCGCGGGTGCAGCACACACCTAGGTCTTCGCTGTCGGCCTGAGAACACCCACGGCACAGGGCTTCTTTGGTGCACACACGTGGTAGCGGTCGGTGATGCATTCTGCTCTGTGAAACCTTCTCGGGGACACAGAGCGTGAGCGCACGTAGATTAGCCCTACACCTCATCCCTCTTTCTTGAGTGAGTTGTACTGCTATAAGGCAAAACTCCCTGCTGGAATCTCGGTGTGGCTTAAGTATCCTCCGGGAAGCGATCGCTGCTAGAGACACTGTGCTGCTCTCTAGGACAATGGTCTGTGCCTCCACTGCGCTGCTCTTGTCTCCAAGTCGCTTGCGAAGGCCTTTTCGAAGAGGTTGCTCACGGTGTCGTTTCTTTAGAGTAACCCACTGGCATACGAGGATGCCGGTTCTGTGAAGGAAAATTCTCCCTGCCTCAGCCACTTGGGCGCCGTTTTGTACAGGAAAGGACACTCCGCCTTGAAGGTTCTTCCTTCCGGATTGCCACTCGCACTGGCGATGTCTCCTGAATCTCGCGGGGTTACAGTGCCGTCACAAGGTCCTTATCTCAGGCCTAGAATGGCAGAGCGTCCGGCAGCTTTGAAAGAGACCTTCGGCATGCTTCTGGCCTTCGGGGACGCTCCATGAGGAACAAGCTCCTCAGCAGTGTGCGTCTTTAGATCTTTCATGGCAGAACCTCTGTGGGCGACCTCATTCCTCCCCCCACGTGAGAGACACACACAACCTACCATTAGGGGGTGGAAGGCTTTCGAGTCCAGAAGCGAGGCTGGCGCTCCCACTCAGCATTCCTGCACGGAACTGAGCCCGGGTGCGTGAGACCGTGAGAGGGGGCAAAGACAGGCGTACCAGCGAGCTGTTCACGGTGCACGCTGACGTATCACCCTTCAAGCTCACGTTCATTTCATGGAGAGAACACGAGGCCTTGATGCGCTTTCCTGTGGTACGTAAACTTTGGTCGCGTCCCCTGGTGGGCACATCGGCTCAGGACTGCCCTGTCCCAAAGGCTCCAGGTGTGGAGCCCCACTCTTGGAGCTCAGCCTCACGTGGCTCTTTCACGGACGAGACCGGCTCGCAATGGGACCGTTCACGAGCTGGGGACCGTGCTGGCTGTTAGGAGTCGGCACACCAAGAGCCCTCCGAGGGAGAGGAGCTGCTGACGTTTGCCAGCACAGTCTCCAATTCCGAACTGCAACCATTCCCTGTAAGAGGCTCCCGAAAGCTTCGACGCAGTTTCTCAGTTAGCTATAAATGGAGGCCAGTCACTTGGCAGACTCCCCCAACGCCCGGCCTCCCAGGCTGCGATACAGACACGCCGACTGCTTCAGCCAACAGGGACAGCTTGGAGTAAAAGGGAGACTCCTACGTGTCAAAGTACTTGCCTGACGCTGGCCAGAAGCTCAAACATTTAGGGCAGGGCATCAGGGCACTTCGCCGCACGCGGAGCAAGTTTGTTCTCATCTCGCCTCTGAATGCCGAGTTTAACCAGCTAGGAAGCAAACTTCGGGAAAGGTACTCAGGGTGCCGCCGATTCAAAATTCTTTCACCAGACAGCCCAAATCGTGTACGCCTCTTTGTATTTTCCATGGGCAGGACAAAATGGTGTCAACCCGCACGCCTCCAGCTGGGGGTGGGTTGGAGTGGGGTGGGGTGGGGTGGGGTGGGGTGGGAGTGGGGGTTGGGCGACGTACACTTTCCCCATGGGAAACAGGCCCACGCCTTCAGTGTGAAAGGCCTCTACGCCTCTCTGCTTTCGCAGCCCAGGCGTAGCCTCAGCTCTGAAAAGCTTCCAGAGCAGGAAGGTCAGAAAACCTTTGAACCACCCAGCAGGTGCAGCACAGAACAAGGGCTTCTCTCTTGGCCTGAGAACACCCACTGCCCAGCGCTCCTTTGTGTACACACGTGGTGGAGGAAGGGTGCTGGATTCGGCTCCGTGAGAACTTCTCCAGGCCACGTAGTGTGAACGCAAGTAGATGAGCCCTACATCTCATGCCAGTCTCTTGTGCGAGTTGGACAAGGCGAACTCCCTGCTTGAATCCCTGGGTGGGTTAAGTACCCTGCGGAGAAGGATCGTTGCTTGGGAGCCCGGGGCTGGTATCGAGGTGACTGTTGTGTGCATCCACTTCGCAGCTGTTCTCTCTCCGCGGGTTCTCTCCGCCTGCTGCAGCCAAAAGGGACAGCTTAGGGTAAAGATAAAAACCCAGTGTGTAAACGTTCTTGCCTAGCCCTCGCCCCAAGCACAAGCTCATATGCCTCTGGTCAAAGGCTTTCGCCACAAGCTGAACACGTTTGGTCTCATCTAAGCCTCTGAAGCCCGAGTTTACCCAGCTACGAATCAAACTTCAGGAAAGGTGCTCAGGGTGATGCGGACTGCCAAGCGTTTCACCAGGCAGCCCAGATCGAGTACAAACACTTGTGTTTGAAACGGGCAGAGGAAATGGTGTCAAGAGCGCGCCTCCATCTCCCGGGCGACGTACACATTTTCTCCATGAGATGCAAGCCTTTCCTCCAGTGTGAAAGGTCTTTACACTCTACACCTCTTGCGCTCGCAGCACGCAGGTGCCACCAGCTCTGAGCATCTTCTAAAGGCACAGGGTCACGCAACGTGTGAACCACCGGGCGCGGGTGCAGCACACACCTAGGTCTTCGCTGTCGGCCTGAGAACACCCACGGCACAGGGCTTCTTTGGTGCACACACGTGGTAGCGGTCGGTGATGCATTCTGCTCTGTGAAACCTTCTCGGGGACACAGAGCGTGAGCGCACGTAGATTAGCCCTACACCTCATCCCTCTTTCTTGAGTGAGTTGTACTGCTATAAGGCAAAACTCCCTGCTGGAATCTCGGTGTGGCTTAAGTATCCTCCGGGAAGCGATCGCTGCTAGAGACACTGTGCTGCTCTCTAGGACAATGGTCTGTGCCTCCACTGCGCTACTGTTGTCTCCAAGTCGCTTGCGAAGGCCTTTTCGAAGAGGTTGCTCACAGTGTCATTTCTTTAGAGTAACCCACAGGCATACGAGGATGCCGGTTCTGTGAAGGAAAATGCTCCCTGCCTCAGCCACTTGGGTGCCGTTTTGTACAGGAAAGGACACTCCACCTTGAAGGTTCTTCCTTCCGGATTGCCACTCGCACTGGTGATGTCTCCTGAATCTCGCGGGGTTACAGTGCCGTCACAAGGTCCTTATCTCAGGCCTAGAACGGCAGAGCGTCCGGCAGCTTTGAAAGAGACCTTCGGCATGCTTCTGGCCTTCGGGGACGCTCCATGAGGAACAAGCTCCTCAGCAGCGTGCGTCTTTAGATCTTTCATGGCAGAACCTCTGTGGGCGACCTCATTCCTCCCCCCACGTGAGAGACACACACAACCTGCCATTAGGGGGTGGAAGGCTTTCGAGTCCAGAAGCGAGGCTGGCGCTCCCACTCATCATTCCTGCATGGAACTGAGCCCGGGTGCGTGAGACCGTGAGAGGGGGCAAAGACAGGCGTACCAGCGAGCTGTTCACGGTGCACGCTGACGCATCACCCTTCAAGCTCACGTTCATTTCATGGAGAGAACACGAGGCCTTGATGCGCTTTCCTGTGGTACGTAAACTTCGGTTGCGTCCCCTGGTGGGCACATCGGCTCAGGACTGCCCTGTCCCAAAGGCTCCAGGTGTGGAGCCCCACTCTTGGAGATCAGCCTCACGTGGCTCTTTCACGGACGAGACCGGCTCGCAATGGGACCGTTCACGAGCTGGGGACCGTGCCGGCTGTTAGGAGTCGGCACACCAAGAGCCCTCCGAGGGAGAGGAGCTGCTGACGTTTGCCAGCACAGTCTCCAATTCCGAACTGCAACCATTCCCTGTAAGAGGCTCCCGAAAGCTTCGACGCAGTTTCTCAGTTAGCTATAAATGGAGGCCAGTCACTTGGCAGACTCCCCCAACGCCCGGCCTCCCAGGCTGCGATACAGACACGCCGACTGCTTCAGCCAACAGGGACAGCTTGGAGTAAAAGGGAGACTCCTACGTGTCAAAGTACTTGCCTGACGCTGGCCAGAAGCTCAAACATTTAGGGCAGGGCATCAGGGCACTTCGCCGCACGCGGAGCAAGTTTGTTCTCATCTCGCCTCTGAATGCCGAGTTTAACCAGCTAGGAAGCAAACTTCGGGAAAGGTACTCAGGGTGCCGCCGATTCAAAATTCTCTCACCAGACAGCCCAAATCGTGTACGCCTCTTTGTATTTTCCATGGGCAGGACAAAATGGTGTCAACCCGCACGCCTCCAGCTGGGGGTGGGTTGGAGTGGGGTGGGGTGGGGTGGGGTGGGAGTGGGGGTTGGGCGACGTACACTTTCCCCATGGGAAACAGGCCCACGCCTTCAGTGTGAAAGGCCTCTACGCCTCTCTGCTTTCGCAGCCCAGGCGTAGCCTCAGCTCTGAAAAGCTTCCAGAGCAGGAAGGTCAGAAAACCTTTGAACCACCCAGCAGGTGCAGCACAGAACAAGGGCTTCTCTCTTGGCCTGAGAACACCCACTGCCCAGCACTCCTTTGTGTACACACGTGGTGGAGGAAGGGCGCTGGATTCGGCTCCATGAGAACTTCTCCGGGCCACGTAGTGTGAACGCAAGTAGATGAGCCCTACATCTCATGCCAGTCTCCTGTGCGAGTTGGACAAGGCGAACTCCCTGCTTGAATCCCTGGGTGGGTTAAGTACCCTGCGGGGAAGGATCGTTGCTTGGGAGCCCGGGGCTGGTATTGAGGTGACTGTTGTGTGCATCCATTTCGCAGCTGTTCTCTCTCCGCGGGTTCTCTCCGCCTGCTGCAGCCAAAAGGGACAGCTTAGGGTAAAGATAAAAACCCAGTGTGTAAACGTTCTTGCCTAGCCCTCGCCCCAAGCACAAGCACATATGCCTCTGGTCAAAGGCTTTCACCACAAGCTGAACACGTTTGGTCTCATCTAAGCCTCTGAAGCCCGAGTTTACCCAGCTACGAATCAAACTTCAGGAAAGGTGCTCAGGGTGATGCGGACTGCCAAGCGTTTCACCAGGCAGCCCAGATCGAGTACAAACACTTGTGTTTGAAACGGGCAGAGGAAATGGTGTCAAGAGCGCGCCTCCATCTCCCAGGCGACGTACACATTTTCTCCATGAGATGCAAGCCTTTCCTCCAGTGTGAAAGGTCTTTACACTCTACACCTCTTGCGCTCGCAGCACGCAGGTGCCACCCGCTCTGAGCATCTTCAAAAGGCACAGGGTCACGCAACGTGTGAACCATCGGGCGCGGGTGCAGCACACACCTGGGTCTTCGCTGTCAGCCTGAGAACACCCACGGCACAGGGCTTCTTTGGTGCACACACGTGGTAGCGGTCGGTGATGCATTCTGCTCTGTGAAACCTTCTCGGGGACACAGAGCGTGAGCGCACGTAGATTAGCCCTACACCTCATCCCTCTTTCTTGAGTGAGTTGTACTGCTATAAGGCAAAACTCCCTGCTGGAATCTCGGTGTGGCTTAAGTATCCTCCGGGAAGCGATCGCTGCTAGAGACACTGTGCTGCTCTCTAGGACAATGGTCTGTGCCTCCACTGCGCTGCTCTTGTCTCCAAGTCGCTTGCGAAGGCCTTTTCGAAGAGGTTGCTCACGGTGTCGTTTCTTTAGAGTAACCCACTGGCATACGAGGATGCCGGTTCTGTGAAGGAAAATGCTCCCTGCCTCAGCCACTTGGGCGCCGTTTTGTACAGGAAAGGACACTCCGCCTTGAAGGTTCTTCCTTCCGGATTGCCACTCGCACTGGCGATGTCTCCTGAATCTCGCGGGGTTACAGTGCCGTCACAAGGTCCTTATCTCAGGCCTAGAATGGCAGAGCGTCCGGCAGCTTTGAAAGAGACCTTCGGCATGCTTCTGGCCTTCGGGGACGCTCCATGAGGAACAAGCTCCTCAGCAGTGTGCGTCTTTAGATCTTTCATGGCAGAACCTCTGTGGGCGACCTCATTCCTCCCCCCACGTGAGAGACACACACAACCTACCATTAGGGGGTGGAAGGCTTTCGAGTCCAGAAGCGAGGCTGGCGCTCCCACTCAGCATTCCTGCACGGAACTGAGCCCGGGTGCGTGAGACCGTGAGAGGGGGCAAAGACAGGCGTACCAGCGAGCTGTTCACGGTGCACGCTGACGTATCACCCTTCAAGCTCACGTTCATTTCATGGAGAGAACACGAGGCCTTGATGCGCTTTCCTGTGGTACGTAAACTTTGGTCGCGTCCCCTGGTGGGCACATCGGCTCAGGACTGCCCTGTCCCAAAGGCTCCAGGTGTGGAGCCCCACTCTTGGAGCTCAGCCTCACGTGGCTCTTTCACGGACGAGACCGGCTCGCAATGGGACCGTTCACGAGCTGGGGACCGTGCTGGCTGTTAGGAGTCGGCACACCAAGAGCCCTCCGAGGGAGAGGAGCTGCTGACGTTTGCCAGCACAGTCTCCAATTCCGAACTGCAACCATTCCCTGTAAGAGGCTCCCGAAAGCTTCGACGCAGTTTCTCAGTTAGCTATAAATGGAGGCCAGTCACTTGGCAGACTCCCCCAACGCCCGGCCTCCCAGGCTGCGATACAGACACGCCGACTGCTTCAGCCAACAGGGACAGCTTGGAGTAAAAGGGAGACTCCTACGTGTCAAAGTACTTGCCTGACGCTGGCCAGAAGCTCAAACATTTAGGGCAGGGCATCAGGGCACTTCGCCGCACGAGGAGCAAGTTTGTTCTCATCTCGCCTCTGAATGCCGAGTTTAACCAGCTAGGAAGCAAACTTCGGGAAAGGTACTCAGGGTGCCGCCGATTCAAAATTCTTTCACCAGACAGCCCAAATCGTGTACGCCTCTTTGTATTTTCCATGGGCAGGACAAAATGGTGTCAACCCGCACGCCTCCAGCTGGGGGTGGGTTGGAGTGGGGTGGGGTGGGGTGGGGTGGGGTGGGAGTGGGGGTTGGGCGACGTACACTTTCCCCATGGGAAACAGGCCCACGCCTTCAGTGTGAAAGGCCTCTACGCCTCTCTGCTTTCGCAGCCCAGGCGTAGCCTCAGCTCTGAAAAGCTTCCAGAGCAGGAAGGTCAGAAAACCTTTGAACCACCCAGCAGGTGCAGCACAGAACAAGGGCTTCTCTCTTGGCCTGAGAACACCCACTGCCCAGCGCTCCTTTGTGTACACACGTGGTGGAGGAAGGGTGCTGGATTCGGCTCCGTGAGAACTTCTCCAGGCCACGTAGTGTGAACGCAAGTAGATGACCCCTACATCTCATGCCAGTCTCTTGTGCGAGTTGGACAAGGCGAACTCCCTGCTTGAATCCCTGGGTGGGTTAAGTACCCTGCGGAGAAGGATCGTTGCTTGGGAGCCCGGGGCTGGTATCGAGGTGACTGTTGTGTGCATCCACTTCGCAGCTGTTCTCTCTCCGCGGGTTCTCTCCGCCTGCTGCAGCCAAAAGGGACAGCTTAGGGTAAAGATAAAAACCCAGTGTGTAAACGTTCTTGCCTAGCCCTCGCCCCAAGCACAAGCTCATATGCCTCTGGTCAAAGGCTTTCGCCACAAGCTGAACACGTTTGGTCTCATCTAAGCCTCTGAAGCCCGAGTTTACCCAGCTACGAATCAAACTTCAGGAAAGGTGCTCAGGGTGATGCGGACTGCCAAGCGTTTCACCAGGCAGCCCAGATCGAGTACAAACACTTGTGTTTGAAACGGGCAGAGGAAATGGTGTCAAGAGCGCGCCTCCATCTCCCGGGCGACGTACACATTTTCTCCATGAGATGCAAGCCTTTCCTCCAGTGTGAAAGGTCTTTACACTCTACACCTCTTGCGCTCGCAGCACGCAGGTGCCACCCGCTCTGAGCATCTTCTAAAGGCACAGGGTCACGCAACGTGTGAACCACCGGGCGCGGGTGCAGCACACACCTAGGTCTTCGCTGTCGGCCTGAGAACACCCACGGCACAGGGCTTCTTTGGTGCACACACGTGGTAGCGGTCGGTGATGCATTCTGCTCTGTGAAACCTTCTCGGGGACACAGAGCGTGAGCGCACGTAGATTAGCCCTACACCTCATCCCTCTTTCTTGAGTGAGTTGTACTGCTATAAGGCAAAACTCCCTGCTGGAATCTCGGTGTGGCTTAAGTATCCTCCGGGAAGCGATCGCTGCTAGAGACACTGTGCTGCTCTCTAGGACAATGGTCTGTGCCTCCACTGCGCTACTGTTGTCTCCAAGTCGCTTGCGAAGGCCTTTTCGAAGAGGTTGCTCACAGTGTCATTTCTTTAGAGTAACCCACAGGCATACGAGGATGCCGGTTCTGTGAAGGAAAATGCTCCCTGCCTCAGCCACTTGGGTGCCGTTTTGTACAGGAAAGGACACTCCACCTTGAAGGTTCTTCCTTCCGGATTGCCACTCGCACTGGCGATGTCTCCTGAATCTCGCGGGGTTACAGTGCCGTCACAAGGTCCTTATCTCAGGCCTAGAACGGCAGAGCGTCCGGCAGCTTTGAAAGAGACCTTCGGCATGCTTCTGGCCTTCGGGGATGCTCCATGAGGAACAAGCTCCCCAGCAGCGTGCGTCTTTAGATCTTTCATGGCAGAACCTCTGTGGGCAACCTCATTCCTCTCCCCACGTGAGAGACACACACAACCTGCCATTAGGGGGTGGAAGGCTTTCGAGTCCAGAAGCGAGGCTGGCGCTCCCACTCAGCATTCCTGCACGGAACTGAGCCCGGGTGCGTGAGACCGTGAGAGGGGGCAAAGACAGGCGTACCAGCGAGCTGTTCACGGTGCACGCTGACGTATCACCCTTCAAGCTCACGTTCATTTCATGGAGAGAACACGAGGCCTTGATGCGCTTTCCTGTGGTACGTAAACTTTGGTCGCGTCCCCTGGTGGGCACATCGGCTCAGGACTGCCCTGTCCCAAAGGCTCCAGATGTGGAGCCCCACTCTTGGAGATCAGCCTCACGTGGCTCTTTCACGGACGAGACCGGCTCGCAATGGGACCGTTCACGAGCTGGGGACCGTGCTGGCTGTTAGGAGTCGGCACACCAAGAGCCCTCCGAGGGAGAGGAGCTGCTGACGTTTGCCAGCACAGTCTCCAATTCCGAACTGCAACCATTCCCTGTAAGAGGCTCCCGAAAGCTTCGACGCAGTTTCTCAGTTAGCTATAAATGGAGGCCAGTCACTTGGCAGACTCCCCCAACGCCTGGCCTCCCAGGCTGCGATACAGACACGCCGACTGCTTCAGCCAACAGGGACTGCTTGGAGTAAAAGGGAGACTCCTACGTGTCAAAGTACTTGCCTGACGCTGGCCAGAAGCTCAAACATTTAGGGCAGGGCATCAGGGCACTTCGCCGCACGCGGAGCAAGTTTGTTCTCATCTCGCCTCTGAATGCCGAGTTTAACCAGCTAGGAAGCAAACTTCGGGAAAGGTACTCAGGGTGCCGCCGATTCAAAATTCTTTCACCAGACAGCCCAAATCGTGTACGCCTCTTTGTATTTTCCATGGGCAGGACAAAATGGTGTCAACCCGCACGCCTCCAGCTGGGGGTGGGTTGGAGTGGGGTGGGGTGGGGTGGGGTGGGGTGGGAGTGGGGGTTGGGCGACGTACACTTTCCCCATGGGAAACAGGCCCACGCCTTCAGTGTGAAAGGCCTCTACGCCTCTCTGCTTTCGCAGCCCAGGCGTAGCCTCAGCTCTGAAAAGCTTCCAGAGCAGGAAGGTCAGAAAACCTTTGAACCACCCAGCAGGTGCAGCACAGAACAAGGGCTTCTCTCTTGGCCTGAGAACACCCACTGCCCAGCGCTCCTTTGTGTACACACGTGGTGGAGGAAGGGTGCTGGATTCGGCTCCGTGAGAACTTCTCCGGGCCACGTAGTGTGAACGCAAGTAGATGAGCCCTACATCTCATGCCAGTCTCCTGTGCGAGTTGGACAAGGCGAACTCCCTGCTTGAATCCCTGGGTGGGTTAAGTACCCTGCGGGGAAGGATCGTTGCTTGGGAGCCCGGGGCTGGTATCGAGGTGACTGTTGTGTGCATCCACTTCGCAGCTGTTCTCTCTCCGCGGGTTCTCTCCGCCTGCTGCAGCCAAAAGGGACAGCTTAGGGTAAAGATAAAAACCCAGTGTGTAAACGTTCTTGCCTAGCCCTCGCCCCAAGCACAAGCTTATATGCCTCTGGTCAAAGGCTTTCGCCACAAGCTGAACACGTTTGGTCTCATCTAAGCCTCTGAAGCCCGAGTTTACCCAGCTACGAATCAAACTTCAGGAAAGGTGCTCAGGGTGATGCGGACTGCCAAGCGTTTCACCAGGCAGCCCAGATCGAGTACAAACACTTGTGTTTGAAACGGGCAGAGGAAATGGTGTCAAGAGCGCGCCTCCATCTCCCGGGCGACGTACACATTTTCTCCATGAGATGCAAGCCTTTCCTCCAGTGTGAAAGGCCTTTACACTCTACACCTCTTGCGCTCGCAGCACGCAGGTGCCACCCGCTCTGAGCATCTTCAAAAGGCACAGGGTCACGCAACGTGTGAACCACCGGGCGCGGGTGCAGCACACACCTAGGTCGTCGCTGTCGGCCTGAGAACACCCACGACACAGGGCTTCTTTGGTGCACACACGTGGTAGCGGTCGGTGATGCATTCTGCTCCGTGAAACCTTCTCGGGGACACAGAGCGTGAGCGCACGTAGATTAGCCCTACACCTCATCCCTCTTTCTTGAGTGAGTTGTACTGCTATAAGGCAAAACTCCCTGCTGGAATCTCGGTGTGGCTTAAGTATCCTCCGGGAAGCGATCGCTGCTAGAGACACTGTGCTGCTCTCTAGGACAATGGTCTGTGCCTCCACTGCGCTGCTCTTGTCTCCAAGTCGCTTGCGAAGGCCTTTTCGAAGAGGTTGCTCACAGTGTCGTTTCTTTAGAGTAACCCACTGGCATATGAGGATGCCGGTTCTGTGAAGGAAAATGCTCCCTGCCTCAGCCACTTGGGCGCCGTTTTGTACAGGAAAGGACACTCCGCCTTGAAGGTTCTTCCTTCCGGATTGCCACTCGCACTGGCGATGTCTCCTGAATCTCGCGGGGTTACAGTGCCGTCACAAGATCCTTATCTCAGGCCTAGAATGGCAGAGCGTCCAGCAGCTTTGAAAGAGACCTTCGGCATGCTTCTGGCCTTCGGGGACGCTCCATGAGGAACAAGCTCCTCAGCAGCGTGCGTCTTTAGATCTTTCATGGCAGAACCTCTGTGGGCGACCTCATTCCTCCCCCCACGTGAGAGACACACACAACCTGCCATTAGGGGGTGGAAGGCTTTCGAGTCCAGAAGCGAGGCTGGCGCTCCCACTCAGCATTCCTGCACGGAACTGAGCCCGGGTGCGTGAGACCGTGAGAGGGGGCAAAGACAGGCGTGCCAGCGACCTGTTCACGGTGCACGCTGACGCATCACCCTTCAAGCTCACGTTCATTTCATGGAGAGAACACGAGGCCTTGATGCGCTTTCCTGTGGTACGTAAACTTTGGTCGCGTCCCCTGGTGGGCACATCGGCTCAGGACTGCCCTGTCCCAAAGGCTCCAGGTGTGGAGCCCGACTCTTGGAGCTCAGCCTCACGTGGCTCTTTCACGGACGAGACCGGCTCGCAATGGGACCGTTCACGAGCTGGGGACCGTGCTGGCTGTTAGGAGTCGGCACACCAAGAGCCCTCCGAGGGAGAGGAGCTGCTGACGTTTGCCAGCACAGTCTCCAATTCCGAACTGCAACCATTCCCTGTAAGAGGCTCCCGAAAGCTTCGACGCAGTTTCTCAGTTAGCTATAAATGGAGGCCAGTCACTTGGCAGACTCCCCCAACGCCCGGCCTCCCAGGCTGCGATACAGACACGCCGACTGCTTCAGCCAACAGGGACAGCTTGGAGTAAAAGGGAGACTCCTACGTGTCAAAGTACTTGCCTGACGCTGGCCAGAAGCTCAAACATTTAGGGCAGGGCATCAAGGCACTTCGCCGCACGCGGAGCAAGTTTGTTCTCATCTCGCCTCTGAATGCCGAGTTTAACCAGCTAGGAAGCAAACTTCGGGAAAGGTACTCAGGGTGCCGCCGATACAAAATTCTTTCACCAGACAGCCCAAATCGTGTACGCCTCTTTGTATTTTCCATGGGCAGGACAAAATGGTGTCAACCCGCACGCCTCCAGCTGGGGGTGGGTTGGAGTGGGGTGGGGTGGGGTGGGGTGGGGTGGGAGTGGGGGTTGGGCGACGTACACTTTCCCCATGGGAAACAGGCCCACGCCTTCAGTGTGAAAGGCCTCTATGCCTCTCTGCTTTCGCAGCCCAGGCGTAGCCTCAGCTCTGAAAAGCTTCCAGAGCAGGAAGGTCAGAAAACCTTTGAACCACCCAGCAGGTGCAGCACAGAACAAGGGCTTCTCTCTTGGCCTGAGAACACCCACTGCCCAGCGCTCCTTTGTGTACACACGTGGTGGAGGAAGGGTGCTGGATTCGGCTCCGTGAGAACTTCTCCGGGCCACGTAGTGTGAACGCAAGTAGATGAGCCCTACATCTCATGCCAGTCTCCTGTGCGAGTTGGACAAGGCGAACTCCCTGCTTGAATCCCTGGGTGGGTTAAGTACCCTGCGGGGAAGGATCATTGCTTGGGAGCCCGGGGCTGGTATCGAGGTGACTGTTGTGTGCATCCACTTCGCAGCTGTTCTCTCTCCGCGGGTTCCCTCCGCCTGCTGCAGCCAAAAGGGACAGCTTAGGGTAAAGATAAAAACCCAGTGTGTAAACGTTCTTGCCTAGCCCTCGCCCCAAGCACAAGCTTATATGCCTCTGGTCAAAGGCTTTCGCCACAAGCTGAACACGTTTGGTCTCATCTAAGCCTCTGAAGCCCGAGTTTACCCAGCTACGAATCAAACTTCAGGAAAGGTGCTCAGGGTGATGCGGACTGCCAAGCGTTTCACCAGGCAGCCCAGATCGAGTACAAACACTTGTGTTTGAAACGGGCAGAGGAAATGGTGTCAAGAGCGCGCCTCCATCTCCCGGGCGACGTACACATTTTCTCCATGAGATGCAAGCCTTTCCTCCAGTGTGAAAGGCCTTTACACTCTACACCTCTTGCGCTCGCAGCACGCAGGTGCCACCCGCTCTGAGCATCTTCAAAAGGCACAGGGTCACGCAACGTGTGAACCACCGGGCGCGGTTGCAGCACACACCTAGGTCTTCGCTGTCGGCCTGAGAACACCCACGGCACAGGGCTTCTTTGGTGCACACACGTGGTAGCGGTCGGTGATGCATTCTGCTCCGTGAAACCTTCTCGGGGACACAGAGCGTGAGCGCACGTAGATTAGCCCTACACCTCATCCCTCTTTCTTGAGTGAGTTGTACTGCTATAAGGCAAAACTCCCTGCTGGAATCTCGGTGTGGCTTAAGTATCCTCCGGGAAGCGATCGCTGCTAGAGACACTGTGCTGCTCTCTAGGACAATGGTCTGTGCCTCCACTGCGCTGCTGTTGTCTCCAAGTCGCTTGCGAAGGCCTTTTCGAAGAGGTTGCTCACAGTGTCGTTTCTTTAGAGTAACCCACAGGCATACGAGGATGCCGGTTCTGTGAAGGAAAATGCTCCCTGCCTCAGCCACTTGGGCGCCGTTTTGTACAGGAAAAGACACTCCGCCTTGAAGGTTCTTCCTTCCGGATTGCCACTCGCACTGGCGATGTCTCCTGAATCTCGCGGGGTTACAGTGCCGTCACAAGGTCCTTATCTCAGGCCTAGAACGGCAGAGCGTCCGGCAGCTTTGAAAGAGACCTTCGGCATGCTTCTGGCCTTCGGGGACGCTCCATGAGGAACAAGCTCCTCAGCAGCGTGCGTCTTTAGATCTTTCATGGCAGAACCTCTGTGGGCGACCTCATTCCTCCCCCCACGTGAGAGACACACACAACCTGCCATTAGGGGGTGGAAGGCTTTCGAGTCCAGAAGCGAGGCTGGCGCTCCCACTCAGCATTCCTGCACGGAACTGAGCCCGGGTGCGTGAGACCGTGAGAGGGGGCAAAGACAGGCGTACCAGCGAGCTGTTCACGGTGCACGCTGACGCATCACCCTTCAAGCTCACGTTCATTTCATGGAGAGAACACGAGGCCTTGATGCGCTTTCCTGTGGTACGTAAACTTTGGTCACGTCCCCTGGTGGGCACATCGGCTCAGGACTGCCCTGTCCCAAAGGCTCCAGGTGTGGAGCCCGACTCTTGGAGCTCAGCCTCACGTGGCTCTTTCACGGACGAGACCGGCTCGCAATGGGACCGTTCACGAGCTGGGGACCGTGCTGGCTGTTAGGAGTCGGCACACCAAGAGCCCTCCGAGGGAGAGGAGCTGCTGACGTTTGCCAGCACAGTCTCCAATTCCCAACTGCAACCATTCCCTGTAAGAGGCTCCCGAAAGCTTCGACGCAGTTTCTCAGTTAGCTATAAATGGAGGCCAGTCACTTGGCAGACTCCCCCAACGCCCGGCCTCCCAGGCTGCGATACAGACACGCCGACTGCTTCAGCCAACAGGGACAGCTTGGAGTAAAAGGGAGACACCTACGTGTCAAAGTACTTGCCTGACGCTGACCAGAAGCTCAAACATTTAGGGCAGGGCATCAAGGCACTTCGCCGCACGCGGAGCAAGTTTGTTCTCATCTCGCCTCTGAATGCCGAGTTTAACCAGCTAGGAAGCAAACTTCGGGAAAGGTACTCAGGGTGCCGCCGATTCAAAATTCTTTCACCAGACAGCCCAAATCGTGTACGCCTCTTTGTATTTTCCACGGGAAGGACAAAATGGTGTCAACCCGCACGCCTCCAGCTGGGGGTGGGTTGGAGTGGGGTGGGGTGGGGTGGGGTGGGGTGGGAGTGGGGGTTGGGCGACGTACACTTTCCCCATGGGAAACAGGCCCACGCCTTCAGTGTGAAAGGCCTCTACGCCTCTCTGCTTTCGCAGCCCAGGCGTAGCCTCAGCTCTGAAAAGCTTCCAGAGCAGGAAGGTCAGAAAACCTTTGAACCACCCAGCAGTTGCAGCACAGAACAAGGGCTTCTCTCTTGGCCTGAGAACACCCACTGCCCAGCGCTCCTTTGTGTACACACGTGGTGGAGGAAGGGTGCTGGATTCGGCTCCGTGAGAACTTCTCCGGGCCACGTAGTGTGAACGCAAGTAGATGAGCCCTACATCTCATGCCAGTCTCCTGTGCGAGTTGGACAAGGCGAACTCCCTGCTTGAATCCCTGGGTGGGTTAAGTACCCTGCGGGGAAGGATCGTTGCTTGGGAGCCCGGGGCTGGTATCGAGGTGACTGTTGTGTGCATCCACTTCGCAGCTGTTCTCTCTCCGCGGGTTCCCTCCGCCTGCTGCAGCCAAAAGGGACAGCTTAGGGTAAAGATAAAAACCCAGTGTGTAAACGTTCTTGCCTAGCCCTCGCCCCAAGCACAAGCTTATATGCTTCTGGTCAAAGGCTTTCGCCACAAGCTGAACACGTTTGGTCTCATCTAAGCCTCTGAAGCCCGAGTTTACCCAGCTACGAATCAAACTTCAGGAAAGGTGCTCAGGGTGATGCGGACTGCCAAGCGTTTCACCAGGCAGCCCAGATCGAGTACAAACACTTGTGTTTGAAACGGGCAGAGGAAATGGTGTCAAGAGCGCGCCTCCATCTCCCGGGCGACGTACACATTTTCTCCATGAGATGCAAGCCTTTCCTCCAGTGTGAAAAGCCTTTACACTCTACACCTCTTGCGCTCGCAGCACGCAGGTGCCACCCGCTCTGAGCATCTTCAAAAGGCACAGGGTCACGCAACGTGTGAACCACCGGGCGCGGGTGCAGCACACACCTAGGTCTTCGCTGTCAGCCTGAGAACACCCACGGCACAGGGCTTCTTTGGTGCACACACGTGGTAGCGGTCGGTGATGCATTCTGCTCCGTGAAACCTTCTCGGGGACACAGAGCGTGAGCGCACGTAGATTAGCCCTACACCTCATCCCTCTTTCTTGAGTGAGTTGTACTGCTATAAGGCAAAACTCCCTGCTGGAATCTCGGTGTGGCTTAAGTATCCTCCGGGAAGCGATCGCTGCTAGAGACACTGTGCTGCTCTCTAGGACAATGGTCTGTGCCTCCACTGCGCTGCTGTTGTCTCCAAGTCACTTGCGAAGGCCTTTTCGAAGAGGTTGCTCACAGTGTCGTTTCTTTAGAGTAACCCACAGGCATACGAGGATGCCGGTTCTGTGAAGGAAAATGCTCCCTGCCTCAGCCACTTGGGCGCCGTTTTGTACAGGAAAGGACACTCCGCCTTGAAGGTTCTTCCTTCCGGATTGCAACTCGCACTGGCGATGTTTCCTGAATCTCGCGGGGTTACAGTGCCGTCACAAGGTCCTTATCTCAGGCCTAGAACGGCAGAGCGTCCGGCAGCTTTGAAAGAGACCTTCGGCATGCTTCTGGCCTTCGGGGACGCTCCATGAGGAACAAGCTCCTCAGCAGCGTGCGTCTTTAGATCTTTCATGGCAGAACCTCTGTGGGCGACCTCATTCCTCCCCCCACGTGAGAGACACACACAACCTGCCATTAGGGGGTGGAAGGCTTTCGAGTCCAGAAGCGAGGCTGGCGCTCCCACTCAGCATTCCTGCACGGAACTGAGCCCGGGTGCGTGAGACCGTGAGAGGGGGCAAAGACAGGCGTACCAGCGAGCTGTTCACGGTGCACGCTGACGCATCACCCTTCAAGCTCACGTTCATTTCATGGAGAGAACACGAGGCCTTGATGCGCTTTCCTGTGGTACGTAAAGTTTGGTCGCGTCCCCTGGTGGGCACATCGGCTCAGGACTGCCCTGTCCCAAAGGCTCCAGGTGTGGAGCCCGACTCTTGGAGCTCAGCCTCACGTGGCTCTTTCACGGACGAGACCGGCTCGCAATGGGACCGTTCACGAGCTGGGGACCGTGCTGGCTGTTAGGAGTCGGCACACCAAGAGCCCTCCGAGGGAGAGGAGCTGCTGACGTTTGCCAGCACAGTCTCCAATTCCGAACTGCAACCATTCCCTGTAAGAGGCTCCCGAAAGCTTCGACGCAGTTTCTCAGTTAGCTATAAATGGAGGCCAGTCACTTGGCAGACTCCCCCAACGCCCGGCCTCCCAGGCTGCGATACAGACACGCCGACTGCTTCAGCCAACAGGGACAGCTTGGAGTAAAAGGGAGACTCCTACGTGTCAAAGTACTTGCCTGACGCTGGCCAGAAGCTCAAACATTTAGGGCAGGGCATCAAGGCACTTCGCCGCACGCGGAGCAAGTTTGTTCTCATCTCGCCTCTGAATGCCGAGTTTAAACAGCTAGGAAGCAAACTTCGGGAAAGGTACTCAGGGTGCCGCCGATTCAAAATTCTTTCACCAGACAGCCCAAATCGTGTACGCCTCTTTGTATTTTCCACGGGAAGGACAAAATGGTGTCAACCCGCACGCCTCCACCTGGGGGTGGGTTGGAGTGGGGTGGGGTGGGGTGGGGTGGGGTGGGAGTGGGGGTTGGGTGACGTACACTTTCCCCATGGGAAACAGGCCCACGCCTTCAGTGTGAAAGTCCTCTACGCCTCTCTGCTTTCGCAGCCCAGGCGTAGCCTCAGCTCTGAAAAGCTTCCAGAGCAGGAAGGTCAGAAAACCTTTGAACCACCCAGCAGGTGCAGCACAGAACAAGGGCTTCTCTCTTGGCCTGAGAACACCCACTGCCCAGCGCTCCTTTGTGTACACACGTGGTGGAGGAAGGGTGCTGGATTCGGCTCCGTGAGAACTTCTCCGGGCCACGTAGTGTGAACGCAAGTAGATGAGCCCTACATCTCATGCCAGTCTCCTGTGCGAGTTGGACAAGGCGAACTCCCTGCTTGAATCCCTGGGTGGGTTAAGTACCCTGCGGGGAAGGATCGTTGCTTGGGAGCCCGGGGCTGGTATCGAGGTGACTGTTGTGTGCATCCACTTCGCAGCTGTTCTCTCTCCGCGGTTTCCCTCCGCCTGCTGCAGCCAAAAGGGACAGCTTAGGGTAAAGATAAAAACCCAGTGTGTAAACGTTCTTGCCTAGCCCTCGCCCCAAGCACAAGCTTATATGCCTCTGGTCAAAGGCTTTTGCCACAAGCTGAACACGTTTGGTCTCATCTAAGCCTCTGAAGCCCGAGTTTACCCAGCTACGAATCAAACTTCAGGAAAGGTGCTCAGGGTGATGCGGACTGCCAAGCGTTTCACCAGGCAGCCCAGATCGAGTACAAACACTTGTGTTTGAAACGGGCAGAGGAAATGGTGTCAAGAGCGCGCCTCCATCTCCCGGGCGACGTACACATTTTCTCCATGAGATGCAAGCCTTTCCTCCAGTGTGAAAGGCCTTTACACTCTACACCTCTTGCGCTCGCAGCACGCAGGTGCCACCCGCTCTGAGCATCTTCAAAAGGCACAGGGTCACGCAACGTGTGAACCACCGGGCGCGGGTGCAGCACACACCTAGGTCTTTGCTGTCGGCCTGAGAACACCCACGGCACAGGGCTTCTTTGTTGCACACATGTGGTAGCGGTCGGTGATGCATTCTGCTCCGTGAAACCTTCTTGGGGACACAGAGCGTGAGCGCACGTAGATTAGCCCTACACCTCATCCCTCTTTCTTGAGTGAGTTGTACTGCTATAAGGCAAAACTCCCTGCTGGAATCTCGGTGTGGCTTAAGTATCCTCCGGGAAGCGATCGCTGCTAGAGACACTGTGCTGCTCTCTAGGACAATGGTCTGTGCCTCCACTGCGCTGCTGTTGTCTCCAAGTCGCTTGCGAAGGCCTTTTCGAAGAGGTTGCTCACAGTGTCGTTTCTTTAGAGTAACCCACAGGCATACGAGGATGCCGGTTCTGTGAAGGAAAATGCTCCCTGCCTCAGCCACTTGGGCGCCGTTTTGTACAGGAAAGGACACTCCGCCTTGAAGGTTCTTCCTTCCGGATTGCCACTCGCACTGGCGATGTCTCCTGAATCTCGCGGGGTTACAGTGCCGTCACAAGGTCCTTATCTCAGGCCTAGAACGGCAGAGCGTCCGGCAGCTTTGAAAGAGACCTTCGGCATTCTTCTGGCCTTCAGGGACGCTCCATGAGGAACAAGCTCCTCAGCAGCGTGCGTCTTTAGATCTTTCATGGCAGAACCTCTGTGGGCGACCTCATTCCTCCCCCCACGTGAGAGACACACACAACCTGCCATTAGGGGGTGGAAGGCTTTCGAGTCCAGAAGCGAGGCTGGCGCTCCCACTCAGCATTCCTGCACGGAACTGAGCCCGGGTGCGTGAGACCGTGAGAGGGGGCAAAGACAGGCGTACCAGCGAGCTGTTCACGGTGCACGCTGACGCATCACCCTTCAAGCTCACGTTCATTTCATGGAGAGAACACGAGGCCTTGATGCGCTTTCCTGTGGTACGTAAACTTTGGTCGCGTCCCCTGGTGGGCACATCGGCTCAGGACTGCCCTGTCCCAAAGGCTCCAGGTGTGGAGCCCGAATCTTGGAGCTCAGCCTCACGTGGCTCTTTCACGGACGAGACCGGCTCACAATGGGACCGTTCACGAGCTGGGGACCGTGCTGGCTGTTAGGAGTCGGCACACCAAGAGCCCTCCGAGGGAGAGGAGCTGCTGACGTTTGCCAGCACAGTCTCCAATTCCGAACTGCAACCATTCCCTGTAAGAGGCTCCCGAAAGCTTCGACGCAGTTTCTCAGTTAGCTATAAATGGAGGCCAGTCACTTGGCAGACTCCCCCAACGCCCAGCCTCCCAGGCTGCGATACAGTCACGCCGACTGCTTCAGCCAACAGGGACAGCTTGGAGTAAAAGTGAGACTCCTACGTGTCAAAGTACTTGCCTGATGCTGCCCAGAAGCTCAAACATTTAGGGCAGGGCATCAAGGCACTTCGCCGCACGCGGAGCAAGTTTGTTCTCATCTCGCCTCTGAATACCGAGTTTAACCAGCTAGGAAGCAAACTTCGGGAAAGGTACTCAGGGTGCCGCCGATTCAAAATTCTTTCACCAGACAGCCCAAATCGTGTACGCCTCTTTGTATTTTCCATGGGCAGGACAAAATGGTGTCAACCCGCACGCCTCCAGCTGGGGGTGGGTTGGAGTCGGGTGGGGTGGGGTGGGGTGGGGTGGGAGTGGGGGTTGGGCGACGTACACTTTCCCCATGGGAAACAGGCCCACGCCTTCAGTGTGAAAGGCCTCTACGCCTCTCTGCTTTCGCAGCCCAGGCGTAGCCTCAGCTCTGAAAAGCTTCCAGAGCAGGAAGGTCAGAAAACCTTTGAACCACCCAGCAGGTGCAGCACAGAACAAGGGCTTCTCTCTTGGCCTGAGAACACCCACTGCCCAGCGCTCCTTTGTGTACACACGTGGTGGAGGAAGGGTGCTGGATTCGGCTCCGTGAGAACTTCTCCGGGCCACGTAGTGTGAACGCAAGTAGATGAGCCCTACATCTCATGCCAGTCTCCTGTGCGAGTTGGACAAGGCGAACTCCCTGCTTGAATCCCTGGGTGGGTTAAGTACCCTGCGGGGAAGGATCGTTGCTTGGGAGCCCGGGGCTGGTATCGAGGTGACTGTTGTGTGCATCCACTTCGCAGCTGTTCTCTCTCCGCGGGTTCCCTCCGCCTGCTGCAGCCAAAAGGGACAGCTTAGGGTAAAGATAAAAACCCAGTGTGTAAACGTTCTTGCCTAGCCCTCACCCCAAGCACAAGCACATATGCCTCTGGTCAAAGGCTTTCGCCACAAGCTGAACACGTTTGGTCTCATCTAAGCCTCTGAAGCCCGAGTTTACCCAGCTACGAATCAAACTTCAGGAAAGGTGCTCAGGGTGATGCGGACTGCCAAGCGTTTCACCAGGCAGCCCAGATCGAGTACAAACACTTGTGTTTGAAACGGGCAGAGGAAATGGTGTCAAGAGCGCGCCTCCATCTCCCGGGCGACGTACACATTTTCTCCATGAGATGCAAGCCTTTCCTCCAGTGTGAAAGGCCTTTACACTCTACACCTCTTGCGCTCGCAGCACGCAGGTGCCACCCGCTCTGAGCATCTTCAAAAGGCACAGGGTCACGCAACGTGTGAACCACCGGGCGCGGGTGCAGCACACACCTAGGTCTTCGCTGTCAGCCTAAGAACACCCACGGCACAGGGCTTCTTTGGTGCACACACGTGGTAGCGGTCGGTGATGCATTCTGCTCCGTGAAACCTTCTCGGGGACACAGAGCGTGAGCGCACGTAGATTAGCCCTACACCTCATCCCTCTTTCTTGAGTGAGTTGTACTGCTATAAGGCAAAACTCCCTGCTGGAATCTCGGTGTGGCTTAAGTATCCTCCGGGAAGCGATCGCTGCTAGAGACACTGTGCTGCTCTCTAGGACAATGGTCTGTGCCTCCACTGCGCTGCTGTTGTCTCCAAGTCGCTTGCGAAGGCCTTTTCGAAGAGGTTGCTCACAGTGTCGTTTCTTTAGAGTAACCCACAGGCATACGAGGATGCCGGTTCTGTGAAGGAAAATGCTCCCTGCCTCAGCCACTTGGGTGCCGTTTTGTACAGGAAAGGACACTCCGCCTTGAAGGTTCTTCCTTCCGGATTGCCACTCGCACTGGCGATGTCTCCTGAATCTCGCAGGGTTACAGTGCCGTCACAAGGTCCTTATCTCAGGCCTAGAACGGCAGAGCGTCCGGCAGCTTTGAAAGAGACCTTCGGCATTCTTCTGGCCTTCGGGGACGCTCCATGAGGAACAAGCTCCTCAGCAGCGTGCGTCTTTAGATCTTTCATGGCAGAACCACTGTGGGCGACCTCATTCCTCCCCCCACGTGAGAGACACACACAACCTGCCATTAGGGGGTGGAAGGCTTTCGAGTCCAGAAGCGAGGCTGGCGCTCCCACTCAGCATTCCTGCACGGAACTGAGCCCGGGTGCGTGAGACCGTGAGAGGGGGCAAAGACAGGCGTACCAGCGAGCTGTTCACGGTGCACGCTGACGCATCACCCTTCAAGCTCACGTTCATTTCATGGAGAGAACACGAGGCCTTGATGCGCTTTCTTGTGGTACGTAAACTTTGGTCGCGTCCCCTGGTGGGCACATAGGCTCAGGACTGCCCTGTCCCAAAGGCTCCAGGTGTGGAGCCCCACTCTTGGAGCTCAGCCTCACGTGGCTCTTTCACGGACGAGACCGGCTCGCAATGGGACCGTTCACGAGCTGGGGACCGTGCTGGCTGTTAGGAGTCGGCACACCAAGAGCCCTCCGAGGGAGAGGAGCTGCTGACGTTTGCCAGCACAGTCTCCAATTCCCAACTGCAACCATTCCCTGTAAGAGGCTCCCAAAAGCTTCGACGCAGTTTCTCAGTTAGCTATAAATGGAGGCCAGTCACTTGGCAGACTCCCCCAACGCCCGGCCTCCCAGGCTGCGATACAGACACGCCGACTGCTTCAGCCAACAGGGACAGCTTGGAGTAAAAGGGAGACTCCTACGTGTCAAAGTACTTGCCTGACGCTGGCCAGAAGCTCAAACATTTAGGGCAGGGCATCAGGGCACTTCGCCGCACGCGGAGCAAGTTTGTTCTCATCTCGCCTCTGAATGCCGAGTTTAACCAGCTAGGAAGCAAACTTCGGGAAAGGTACTCAGGGTGCCGCCGATTCAAAATTCTTTCACCAGACAGCCCAAATCGTGTACGCCTCTTTGTATTTTCCATGGGCAGGACAAAATGGTGTCAACCCGCACGCCTCCAGCTGGGGGTGGGTTGGAGTGGGGTGGGGTGGGGTGGGGTGGGGTGGGAGTGGGGGTTGGGCGACGTACACTTTCCCCATGGGAAACAGGCCCACGCCTTCAGTGTGAAAGGCCTCTACGCCTCTCTGCTTTCGCAGCCCAGGCGTAGCCTCAGCTCTGAAAAGCTTCCAGAGCAGGAAGGTCAGAAAACCTTTGAACCACCCAGCAGGTGCAGCACAGAACAAGGGCTTCTCTCTTGGCCTGAGAACACCCACTGCCCAGCGCTCCTTTGTGTACACACGTGGTGGAGGAAGGGTGCTGGATTCGGCTCCGTGAGAACTTCTCCGGGCCACGTAGTGTGAACGCAAGTAGATGAGCCCTACATCTCATGCCAGTCTCCTGTGCGAGTTGGACAAGGCGAACTCCCTGCTTGAATCCGTGGGTGGGTTTAGTACCCTGCGGGGAAGGATCGTTGCTTGGGAGCCCGGGGCTGGTATCGAGGTGACTGTTGTGTGCATCCACTTCGCAGCTGTTCTCTCTCCGCGGGTTCTCTCCGCCTGCTGCAGCCAAAAGGGACAGCTTAGGGTAAAGATAAAAACCCAGTGTGTAAACGTTCTTGCCTAGCCCTCGCCCCAAGCACAAGCTTATATGCCTCTGGTCAAAGGCTTTCGCCACAAGCTGAACACGTTTGGTCTCATCTAAGCCTCTGAAGCCCGAGTTTACCCAGCTACGAATCAAACTTCAGGAAAGGTGCTCAGGGTGATGCGGACTGCCAAGCGTTTCACCAGGCAGCCCAGATCGAGTACAAACACTTGTGTTTGAAACGGGCAGAGGAAATGGTGTCAAGAGCGCGCCTCCATCTCCCGGGCGACGTACACATTTTCTCCATGAGATGCAAGCCTTTCCTCCAGTGTGAAAGGCCTTTACACTCTACACCTCTTGCGCTCGCAGCACGCAGGTGCCACCCGCTCTGAGCATCTTCAAAAGGCACAGGGTCACGCAACGTGTGAACCACCGGGCGCGGGTGCAGCACACACCTAGGTCTTCGCTGTCGGCCTGAGAACACCCACGGCACAGGGCTTCTTTGGTGCACACACGTGGTAGCGGTCGGTGATGCATTCTGCTCCGTGAAACCTTCTCGGGGACACAGAGCGTGAGCGCACGTAGATTAGCCCTACACCTCATCCCTCTTTCTTGAGTGAGTTGTACTGCTATAAGGCAAAACTCCCTGCTGGAATCTCGGTGTGGCTTAAGTATCCTCCGGGAAGCGATCGCTGCTAGAGACACTGTGCTGCTCTCTAGGACAATGGTCTGTGCCTCCACTGTGCTGCTGTTGTCTCCAAGTCGCTTGCGAAGGTATTTTTGAAGAGGTTGCTCACAGTGTCGTTTCTTTAGAGTAACCCACAGGCATACGAGGATGCTGGTTCTGTGAAGGAAAATGCTCCCTGCCTCAGCCACTTGGGCACCGTTTTGTACAGGAAAGGACACTCCGCCTTGAAGGTTCTTCCTTCCGGATTGCCACTCGCACTGGCGATGTCTCCTGAATCTCGCAGGGTTACAGTGCCGTCACAAGGTCCTTATCTCAGGCCTAGAACGGCAGAGCGTCCGGCAGCTTTGAAAGAGACCTTCGGCATGCTTCTGGCCTTCGGGGACGCTCCATGAGGAACAAGCTCCTCAGCAGCGTGCGTCTTTAGATCTTTCATGGCAGAACCTCTGTGGGCGACCTCATTCCTCCCCCCACGTGAGAGACACACACAACCTGCCATTAGGGGGTGGAAGGCTTTCGAGTCCAGAAGCGAGGCTGGCGCTCCCACTCAGCATTCCTGCACGGAACTGAGCCCGGGTGCGTGAGACCGTGAGAGGGGGCAAAGACAGGCGTACCAGCGAGCTGTTCACGGTGCACGCTGATGCATCACCCTTCAAGCTCACGTTCATTTCATGGAGAGAACACGAGGCCTTGATGCGCTTTCCTGTGGTACGTAAAGTTTGGTCGCGTCCCCTGGTGGGCACATCGGCTCAGGACTGCCCTGTCCCAAAGGCTCCAGGTGTGGAGCCCGACTCTTGGAGCTCAGCCTCACGTGGCTCTTTCACGGACGAGACCGGCTCGCAATGGGACCGTTCACGAGCTGGGGACCGTGCTGGCTGTTAGGAGTCGGCACACCAAGAGCCCTCCGAGGGAGAGGAGCTGCTGACGTTTGCCAGCACAGTCTCCAATTCCGAACTGCAACCATTCCCTGTAAGAGGCTCCCGAAAGCTTCGACGCAGTTTCTCAGTTAGCTATAAATGGAGGCCAGTCACTTGGCAGACTCCCCCAACGCCCGGCCTCCCAGGCTGCGATACAGACACGCCGACTGCTTCAGCCAACAGGGACAGCTTGGAGTAAAAGGGAGACTCCTACGTGTCAAAGTACTTGCCTGACGCTGGCCAGAAGCTCAAACATTTAGGGCAGGGCATCAAGGTACTTCGCCGCACGCGGAGCAAGTTTGTTCTCATCTCGCCTCTGAATGCCGAGTTTAACCAGCTAGGAAGCAAACTTCGGGAAAGGTACTCAGGGTGCCGCCGATTCAAAATTCTTTCACCAGACAGCCCAAATCGTGTACGCCTCTTTGTATTTTCCATGGGCAGGACAAAATGGTGTCAACCCGCACGCCTCCAGCTGGGGGTGGGTTGGAGTGGGGTGGGGTGGGGTGGGGTGGGGTGGGAGTGGGGGTTGGGTGACGTACACTTTCCCCATGGGAAACAGGCCCACGCCTTCAGTGTGAAAGGCCTCTACGCCTCTCTGCTTTCGCAGCCCAGGCGTAGCCTCAGCTGTGAAAAGCTTCCAGAGCAGGAAGGTCAGAAAACCTTTGAACCACCCAGCAGGTGCAGCACAGAACAAGGGCTTCTCTCTTGGCCTGAGAACACCCACTGCCCAGCGCTCCTTTGTGTACACACGTGGTGGAGGAAGGGTGCTGGATTCGGCTCCGTGAGAACTTCTCCGGGCCACGTAGTGTGAACGCAAGTAGATGAGCCCTACATCTCATGCCAGTCTCCTGTGCGAGTTGGACAAGGCGAACTCCCTGCTTGAATCCCTGGGTGGGTTAAGTACCCTGCGGGGAAGGATCGTTGCTTGGGAGCCCGGGGCTGGTATCAAGGTGACTGTTGTGTGCATCCACTTCGCAGCTGTTCTCTCTCCGCGGGTTCCCTCCGCCTGCTGCAGCCAAAAGGGACAGCTTAGGGTAAAGATAAAAACCCAGTGTGTAAACGTTCTTGCCTAGCCCTCGCCCCAAGCACAAGCTTATATGCCTCTGGTCAAAGGCTTTCGCCACAAGCTGAACACGTTTGGTCTCATCTAAGCCTCTGAAGCCCGAGTTTACCCAGCTACGAATCAAACTTCAGGAAAGGTGCTCAGGGTGATGCGGACTGCCAAGCGTTTCACCAGGCAGCCCAGATCGAGTACAAACACTTGTGTTTGAAACGGGCAGAGGAAATGGTGTCAAGAGCGCGCCTCCATCTCCCGGGCGACGTACACATTTTCTCCATGAGATGCAAGCCTTTCCTCCAGTGTGAAAGGCCTTTGCACTCTACACCTCTTGCGCTCGCAGCACGCAGGTGCCACCCGCTCTGAGCATCTTCAAAAGGCACAGGGTCACGCAACGTGTGAACCACCGGGCGCGGTTGCAGCACACACCTAGGTCTTCGCTGTCGGCCTGAGAACACCCACGGCACAGGGCTTCTTTGGTGCACACACGTGGTAGCGGTCGGTGATGCATTCTGCTCCGTGAAACCTTCTCGGGGACACAGAGCGTGAGCACACGTAGATTAGCCTTACACCTCATCCCTCTTTCTTGAGTGAGTTGTACTGCTATAAGGCAAAACTCCCTGCTGGAATCTCGGTGTGGCTTAAGTATCCTCCGGGAAGCGATCGCTGCTAGAGACACTGTGCTGCTCTCTAGGACAATGGTCTGTGCCTCCACTGCGCTGCTGTTGTCTCCAAGTCACTTGCGAAGGCCTTTTTGAAGAGGTTGCTCACAGTGTCGTTTCTTTAGAGTAACCCACAGGCATACGAGGATGCCGGTTCTGTGAAGGAAAATGCTCCCTGCCTCAGCCACTTGGGCGCCGTTTTGTACAGGAAAGGACACTCCGCCTTGAAGGTTCTTCCTTCCGGATTGCCACTCGCACTGGCGATGTCTCCTGAATCTCGCGGGGTTACAGTGCCGTCACAAGGTCCTTATCTCAGGCCTAGAACGGCAGAGCGTCCGGCAGCTTTGAAAGGGACCTTCGGCATTCTTCTGGCCTTCGGGGACGCTCCATGAGGAACAAGCTCCTCAGCAGCGTGCGTCTTTAGATCTTTCATGGCAGAACCTCTGTGGGCGACCTCATTCCTCCCCCCACGTGAGAGACACACACAACCTGCCATTAAGGGGTGGAAGGCTTTCGAGTCCAGAAGCGAGGCTGGCGCTCCCACTCAGCATTCCTGCACGGAACTGAGCCCGGGTGCGTGAGACCGTGAGAGGGGGCAAAGACAGGCTTACCAGCGAGCTGTTCACGGTGCACGCTGATGCATCACCCTTCAAGCTCACGTTCATTTCATGGAGAGAACACGAGGCCTTGATGCGCTTTCCTGTGGTACGTAAACTTTGGTCGCGTCCCCTGGTGGGCACATCGGCTCAGGACTGCCCTGTCCCAAAGGCTCCAGGTGTGGAGCCCGACTCTTGGAGCTCAGCCTCACGTGGCTCTTTCACGGACGAGACCGGCTCGCAATGGGACCGTTCACGAGCTGGGGACCGTGCTGGCTGTTAGGAGTCGGCACACCAAGAGCCCTCCGAGGGAGAGGAGCTGCTGACGTTTGCCAGCACAGTCTCCAAATCCCAACTGCAACCATTCCCTGTAAGAGGCTCCCGAAAGCTTCGACGCAGTTTCTCAGTTAGCTATAAATGGAGGCCAGTCACTTGGCAGACTCCCCCAACGCCCGGCCTCCCAGGCTGCGATACAGACACGCCGACTGCTTCAGCCAACAGGGACAGCTTGGAGTAAAAGGGAGACTCCTACGTGTCAAAGTACTTGCCTGACGCTGGCCAGAAGCTCAAACATTTAGGGCAGGGCATCAAGGCACTTCGCCGCACGCGGAGCAAGTTTGTTCTCATCTCGCCTCTGAATGCCGAGTTTAACCAGCTAGGAAGCAAACTTCGGGAAAGGTACTCAGGGTGCCGCCGATTCAAAATTCTTTCACCAGACAGCCCAAATCGTGTACGCCTCTTTGTATTTTCCATGGGCAGGACAAAATGGTGTCAACCCGCACGCCTCCAGCTGGGGGTGGGTTGGAGTGGGGTGGGGTGGGGTGGGGTGGGGTGGGAGTGGGGGTTGGGCGACGTACACTTTCCCCATGGGAAACAGGCCCACGCCTTCAGTGTGAAAGGCCTCTACGCCTCTCTGCTTTCGCAGCCCAGGCGTAGCCTCAGCTCTGAAAAGCTTCCAGAGCAGGAAGGTCAGAAAACCTTTGAACCACCCAGCAGGTGCAGCACAGAACAAGGGCTTCTCTCTTGGCCTGAGAACACCCACTGCCCAGCGCTCCTTTGTGTACACACGTGGTGGAGGAAGGGTGCTGGATTCGGCTCCGTGAGAACTTCTCCGGGCCACGTAGTGTGAACGCAAGTAGATGAGCCCTACATCTCATGCCAGTCTCCTGTGCGAGTTGGACAAGGCGAACTCCCTGCTTGAATCCCTGGGTGGGTTAAGTACCCTGCGGGGAAGGATCGTTGCTTGGGAGCCCGGGGCTGGTATCGAGGTGACTGTTGTGTGCATCCACTTCGCAGCTGTTCTCTCTCCGCGGGTTCCCTCCGCCTGCTGCAGCCAAAAGGGACAGCTTAGGGTAAAGATAAAAACCCAGTGTGTAAACGTTCTTGCCTAGCCCTCACCCCAAGCACAAGCACATATGCCTCTGGTCAAAGGCTTTCGCCACAAGCTGAACACGTTTGGTCTCATCTAAGCCTCTGAAGCCCGAGTTTACCCAGCTACGAATCAAACTTCAGGAAAGGTGCTCAGGGTGATGCGGACTGCCAAGCGTTTCACCAGGCAGCCCAGATCGAGTACAAACACTTGTGTTTGAAACGGGCAGAGGAAATGGTGTCAAGAGCGCGCCTCCATCTCCCGGGCGACGTACACATTTTCTCCATGAGATGCAAGCCTTTCCTCCAGTGTGAAAGGCCTTTACACTCTACACCTCTTGCGCTCGCAGCACGCAGGTGCCACCCGCTCTGAGCATCTTCAAAAGGCACAGGGTCACGCAACGTGTGAACCACCGGGCGCGGGTGCAGCACACACCTAGGTCTTCGCTGTCAGCCTAAGAACACCCACGGCACAGGGCTTCTTTGGTGCACACACGTGGTAGCGGTCGGTGATGCATTCTGCTCCGTGAAACCTTCTCGGGGACACAGAGCGTGAGCGCACGTAGATTAGCCCTACACCTCATCCCTCTTTCTTGAGTGAGTTGTACTGCTATAAGGCAAAACTCCCTGCTGGAATCTCGGTGTGGCTTAAGTATCCTCCGGGAAGCGATCGCTGCTAGAGACACTGTGCTGCTCTCTAGGACAATGGTCTGTGCCTCCACTGCGCTGCTGTTGTCTCCAAGTCGCTTGCGAAGGCCTTTTCGAAGAGGTTGCTCACAGTGTCGTTTCTTTAGAGTAACCCACAGGCATACGAGGATGCCGGTTCTGTGAAGGAAAATGCTCCCTGCCTCAGCCACTTGGGTGCCGTTTTGTACAGGAAAGGACACTCCGCCTTGAAGGTTCTTCCTTCCGGATTGCCACTCGCACTGGCGATGTCTCCTGAATCTCGCAGGGTTACAGTGCCGTCACAAGGTCCTTATCTCAGGCCTAGAACGGCAGAGCGTCCGGCAGCTTTGAAAGAGACCTTCGGCATTCTTCTGGCCTTCGGGGACGCTCCATGAGGAACAAGCTCCTCAGCAGCGTGCGTCTTTAGATCTTTCATGGCAGAACCACTGTGGGCGACCTCATTCCTCCCCCCACGTGAGAGACACACACAACCTGCCATTAGGGGGTGGAAGGCTTTCGAGTCCAGAAGCGAGGCTGGCGCTCCCACTCAGCATTCCTGCACGGAACTGAGCCCGGGTGCGTGAGACCGTGAGAGGGGGCAAAGACAGGCGTACCAGCGAGCTGTTCACGGTGCACGCTGACGCATCACCCTTCAAGCTCACGTTCATTTCATGGAGAGAACACGAGGCCTTGATGCGCTTTCTTGTGGTACGTAAACTTTGGTCGCGTCCCCTGGTGGGCACATAGGCTCAGGACTGCCCTGTCCCAAAGGCTCCAGGTGTGGAGCCCCACTCTTGGAGCTCAGCCTCACGTGGCTCTTTCACGGACGAGACCGGCTCGCAATGGGACCGTTCACGAGCTGGGGACCGTGCTGGCTGTTAGGAGTCGGCACACCAAGAGCCCTCCGAGGGAGAGGAGCTGCTGACGTTTGCCAGCACAGTCTCCAATTCCCAACTGCAACCATTCCCTGTAAGAGGCTCCCGAAAGCTTCGACGCAGTTTCTCAGTTAGCTATAAATGGAGGCCAGTCACTTGGCAGACTCCCCCAACGCCCGGCCTCCCAGGCTGCGATACAGACACGCCGACTGCTTCAGCCAACAGGGACAGCTTGGAGTAAAAGGGAGACTCCTACGTGTCAAAGTACTTGCCTGACGCTGGCCAGAAGCTCAAACATTTAGGGCAGGGCATCAGGGCACTTCGCCGCACGCGGAGCAAGTTTGTTCTCATCTCGCCTCTGAATGCCGAGTTTAACCAGCTAGGAAGCAAACTTCGGGAAAGGTACTCAGGGTGCCGCCGATTCAAAATTCTTTCACCAGACAGCCCAAATCGTGTACGCCTCTTTGTATTTTCCATGGGCAGGACAAAATGGTGTCAACCCGCACGCCTCCAGCTGGGGGTGGGTTGGAGTGGGGTGGGGTGGGGTGGGGTGGGGTGGGAGTGGGGGTTGGGCGACGTACACTTTCCCCATGGGAAACAGGCCCACGCCTTCAGTGTGAAAGGCCTCTACGCCTCTCTGCTTTCGCAGCCCAGGCGTAGCCTCAGCTCTGAAAAGCTTCCAGAGCAGGAAGGTCAGAAAACCTTTGAACCACCCAGCAGGTGCAGCACAGAACAAGGGCTTCTCTCTTGGCCTGAGAACACCCACTGCCCAGCGCTCCTTTGTGTACACACGTGGTGGAGGAAGGGTGCTGGATTCGGCTCCGTGAGAACTTCTCCGGGCCACGTAGTGTGAACGCAAGTAGATGAGCCCTACATCTCATGCCAGTCTCCTGTGCGAGTTGGACAAGGCGAACTCCCTGCTTGAATCCGTGGGTGGGTTAAGTACCCTGCGGGGAAGGATCGTTGCTTGGGAGCCCGGGGCTGGTATCGAGGTGACTGTTGTGTGCATCCACTTCGCAGCTGTTCTCTCTCCGCGGGTTCTCTCCGCCTGCTGCAGCCAAAAGGGACAGCTTAGGGTAAAGATAAAAACCCAGTGTGTAAACGTTCTTGCCTAGCCCTCGCCCCAAGCACAAGCTTATATGCCTCTGGTCAAAGGCTTTCGCCACAAGCTGAACACGTTTGGTCTCATCTAAGCCTCTGAAGCCCGAGTTTACCCAGCTACGAATCAAACTTCAGGAAAGGTGCTCAGGGTGATGCGGACTGCCAAGCGTTTCACCAGGCAGCCCAGATCGAGTACAAACACTTGTGTTTGAAACGGGCAGAGGAAATGGTGTCAAGAGCGCGCCTCCATCTCCCGGGCGACGTACACATTTTCTCCATGAGATGCAAGCCTTTCCTCCAGTGTGAAAGGCCTTTACACTCTACACCTCTTGCGCTCGCAGCACGCAGGTGCCACCCGCTCTGAGCATCTTCAAAAGGCACAGGGTCACGCAACGTGTGAACCACCGGGCGCGGGTGCAGCACACACCTAGGTCTTCGCTGTCGGCCTGAGAACACCCACGGCACAGGGCTTCTTTGGTGCACACACGTGGTAGCGGTCGGTGATGCATTCTGCTCTGTGAAACCTTCTCGGGGACACAGAGCGTGAGCGCACGTAGATTAGCCCTACACCTCATCCCTCTTTCTTGAGTGAGTTGTACTGCTATAAGGCAAAACTCCCTGCTGGAATCTCGGTGTGGCTTAAGTATCCTCCGGGAAGCGATCGCTGCTAGAGACACTGTGCTGCTCTCTAGGACAATGGTCTGTGCCTCCACTGTGCTGCTGTTGTCTCCAAGTCGCTTGCGAAGGTATTTTTGAAGAGGTTGCTCACAGTGTCGTTTCTTTAGAGTAACCCACAGGCATACGAGGATGCTGGTTCTGTGAAGGAAAATGCTCCCTGCCTCAGCCACTTGGGCACCGTTTTGTACAGGAAAGGACACTCCGCCTTGAAGGTTCTTCCTTCCGGATTGCCACTCGCACTGGCGATGTCTCCTGAATCTCGCAGGGTTACAGTGCCGTCACAAGGTCCTTATCTCAGGCCTAGAACGGCAGAGCGTCCGGCAGCTTTGAAAGAGACCTTCGGCATGCTTCTGGCCTTCGGGGACGCTCCATGAGGAACAAGCTCCTCAGCAGCGTGCGTCTTTAGATCTTTCATGGCAGAACCTCTGTGGGCGACCTCATTCCTCCCCCCACGTGAGAGACACACACAACCTGCCATTAGGGGGTGGAAGGCTTTCGAGTCCAGAAGCGAGGCTGGCGCTCCCACTCAGCATTCCTGCACGGAACTGAGCCCGGGTGCGTGAGACCGTGAGAGGGGGCAAAGACAGGCGTACCAGCGAGCTGTTCACGGTGCACGCTGATGCATCACCCTTCAAGCTCACGTTCATTTCATGGAGAGAACACGAGGCCTTGATGCGCTTTCCTGTGGTACGTAAAGTTTGGTCGCGTCCCCTGGTGGGCACATCGGCTCAGGACTGCCCTGTCCCAAAGGCTCCAGGTGTGGAGCCCGACTCTTGGAGCTCAGCCTCACGTGGCTCTTTCACGGACGAGACCGGCTCGCAATGGGACCGTTCACGAGCTGGGGACCGTGCTGGCTGTTAGGAGTCGGCACACCAAGAGCCCTCCGAGGGAGAGGAGCTGCTGACGTTTGCCAGCACAGTCTCCAATTCCGAACTGCAACCATTCCCTGTAAGAGGCTCCCGAAAGCTTCGACGCAGTTTCTCAGTTAGCTATAAATGGAGGCCAGTCACTTGGCAGACTCCCCCAACGCCCGGCCTCCCAGGCTGCGATACAGACACGCCGACTGCTTCAGCCAACAGGGACAGCTTGGAGTAAAAGGGAGACTCCTACGTGTCAAAGTACTTGCCTGACGCTGGCCAGAAGCTCAAACATTTAGGGCAGGGCATCAAGGTACTTCGCCGCACGCGGAGCAAGTTTGTTCTCATCTCGCCTCTGAATGCCGAGTTTAACCAGCTAGGAAGCAAACTTCGGGAAAGGTACTCAGGGTGCCGCCGATTCAAAATTCTTTCACCAGACAGCCCAAATCGTGTACGCCTCTTTGTATTTTCCATGGGCAGGACAAAATGGTGTCAACCCGCACGCCTCCAGCTGGGGGTGGGTTGGAGTGGGGTGGGGTGGGGTGGGGTGGGGTGGGAGTGGGGGTTGGGTGACGTACACTTTCCCCATGGGAAACAGGCCCACGCCTTCAGTGTGAAAGGCCTCTACGCCTCTCTGCTTTCGCAGCCCAGGCGTAGCCTCAGCTGTGAAAAGCTTCCAGAGCAGGAAGGTCAGAAAACCTTTGAACCACCCAGCAGGTGCAGCACAGAACAAGGGCTTCTCTCTTGGCCTGAGAACACCCACTGCCCAGCGCTCCTTTGTGTACACACGTGGTGGAGGAAGGGTGCTGGATTCGGCTCCGTGAGAACTTCTCCGGGCCACGTAGTGTGAACGCAAGTAGATGAGCCCTACATCTCATGCCAGTCTCCTGTGCGAGTTGGACAAGGCGAACTCCCTGCTTGAATCCCTGGGTGGGTTAAGTACCCTGCGGGGAAGGATCGTTGCTTGGGAGCCCGGGGCTGGTATCAAGGTGACTGTTGTGTGCATCCACTTCGCAGCTGTTCTCTCTCCGCGGGTTCCCTCCGCCTGCTGCAGCCAAAAGGGACAGCTTAGGGTAAAGATAAAAACCCAGTGTGTAAACGTTCTTGCCTAGCCCTCGCCCCAAGCACAAGCTTATATGCCTCTGGTCAAAGGCTTTCGCCACAAGCTGAACACGTTTGGTCTCATCTAAGCCTCTGAAGCCCGAGTTTACCCAGCTACGAATCAAACTTCAGGAAAGGTGCTCAGGGTGATGCGGACTGCCAAGCGTTTCACCAGGCAGCCCAGATCGAGTACAAACACTTGTGTTTGAAACGGGCAGAGGAAATGGTGTCAAGAGCGCGCCTCCATCTCCCGGGCGACGTACACATTTTCTCCATGAGATGCAAGCCTTTCCTCCAGTGTGAAAGGCCTTTGCACTCTACACCTCTTGCGCTCGCAGCACGCAGGTGCCACCCGCTCTGAGCATCTTCAAAAGGCACAGGGTCACGCAACGTGTGAACCACCGGGCGCGGTTGCAGCACACACCTAGGTCTTCGCTGTCGGCCTGAGAACACCCACGGCACAGGGCTTCTTTGGTGCACACACGTGGTAGCGGTCGGTGATGCATTCTGCTCCGTGAAACCTTCTCGGGGACACAGAGCGTGAGCACACGTAGATTAGCCTTACACCTCATCCCTCTTTCTTGAGTGAGTTGTACTGCTATAAGGCAAAACTCCCTGCTGGAATCTCGGTGTGGCTTAAGTATCCTCCGGGAAGCGATCGCTGCTAGAGACACTGTGCTGCTCTCTAGGACAATGGTCTGTGCCTCCACTGCGCTGCTGTTGTCTCCAAGTCACTTGCGAAGGCCTTTTTGAAGAGGTTGCTCACAGTGTCGTTTCTTTAGAGTAACCCACAGGCATACGAGGATGCCGGTTCTGTGAAGGAAAATGCTCCCTGCCTCAGCCACTTGGGCGCCGTTTTGTACAGGAAAGGACACTCCGCCTTGAAGGTTCTTCCTTCCGGATTGCCACTCGCACTGGCGATGTCTCCTGAATCTCGCGGGGTTACAGTGCCGTCACAAGGTCCTTATCTCAGGCCTAGAACGGCAGAGCGTCCGGCAGCTTTGAAAGGGACCTTCGGCATTCTTCTGGCCTTCGGGGACGCTCCATGAGGAACAAGCTCCTCAGCAGCGTGCGTCTTTAGATCTTTCATGGCAGAACCTCTGTGGGCGACCTCATTCCTCCCCCCACGTGAGAGACACACACAACCTGCCATTAAGGGGTGGAAGGCTTTCGAGTCCAGAAGCGAGGCTGGCGCTCCCACTCAGCATTCCTGCACGGAACTGAGCCCGGGTGCGTGAGACCGTGAGAGGGGGCAAAGACAGGCTTACCAGCGAGCTGTTCACGGTGCACGCTGACGCATCAACCTTCAAGCTCACGTTCATTTCATGGAGAGAACACGAGGCCTTGATGCGCTTTCCTGTGGTACGTAAACTTTGGTCGCGTCCCCTGGTGGGCACATCGGCTCAGGACTGCCCTGTCCCAAAGGCTCCAGGTGTGGAGCCCGACTCTTGGAGCTCAGCCTCACGTGGCTCTTTCACGGACGAGACCGGCTCGCAATGGGACCGTTCACGAGCTGGGGACCGTGCTGGCTGTTAGGAGTCGGCACACCAAGAGCCCTCCGAGGGAGAGGAGCTGCTGACGTTTGCCAGCACAGTCTCCAAATCCCAACTGCAACCATTCCCTGTAAGAGGCTCCCGAAAGCTTCGACGCAGTTTCTCAGTTAGCTATAAATGGAGGCCAGTCACTTGGCAGACTCCCCCAACGCCCGGCCTCCCAGGCTGCGATACAGACACGCCGACTGCTTCAGCCAACAGGGACAGCTTGGAGTAAAAGGGAGACTCCTACGTGTCAAAGTACTTGCCTGACGCTGGCCAGAAGCTCAAACATTTAGGGCAGGGCATCAAGGCACTTCGCCGCACGCGGAGCAAGTTTGTTCTCATCTCGCCTCTGAATGCCGAGTTTAACCAGCTAGGAAGCAAACTTCGGGAAAGGTACTCAGGGTGCCGCCGATTCAAAATTCTTTCACCAGACAGCCCAAATCGTGTACGCCTCTTTGTATTTTCCATGGGCAGGACAAAATGGTGTCAACCCGCACGCCTCCAGCTGGGGGTGGGTTGGAGTGGGGTGGGGTGGGGTGGGGTGGGGTGGGAGTGGGGGTTGGGCGACGTACACTTTCCCCATGGGAAACAGGCCCACGCCTTCAGTGTGAAAGGCCTCTACGCCTCTCTGCTTTCGCAGCCCAGGCGTAGCCTCAGCTCTGAAAAGCTTCCAGAACAGGAAGGTCAGAAAACCTTTGAACCACCCAGCAGGTGCAGCACAGAACAAGGGCTTCTCTCTTGGCCTGAGAACACCCACTGCCCAGCGCTCCTTTGTGTACACACGTGGTGGAGGAAGGGTGCTGGATTCGGCTCCGTGAGAACTTCTCCGGGCCACGTAGTGTGAACGCAAGTAGATGAGCCCTACATCTCATGCCAGTCTCCTGTGCGAGTTGGACAAGGCGAACTCCCTGCTTGAATCCCTGGGTGGGTTAAGTACCCTGCGGGGAAGGATCGTTGCTTGGGAGCCCGGGGCTGGTATCGAGGTGACTGTTGTGTGCATCCACTTCGCAGCTGTTCTCTCTCCGCGGGTTCCCTCCGCCTGCTGCAGCCAAAAGGGACAGCTTAGGGTAAAGATAAAAACCCAGTGTGTAAACGTTCTTGCCTAGCCCTCACCCCAAGCACAAGCACATATGCCTCTGGTCAAAGGCTTTCGCCACAAGCTGAACACGTTTGGTCTCATCTAAGCCTCTGAAGCCCGAGTTTACCCAGCTACGAATCAAACTTCAGGAAAGGTGCGCAGGGTGATGCGGACTGCCAAGCGTTTCACCAGGCAGCCCAGATCGAGTACAAACACTTTTGTTTTAAACGGGCAGAGGAAATGGTGTCAAGAGCGCGCCTCCATCTCCCGGGCGACGTACACATTTTCTCCATGAGATGCAAGCCTTTCCTCCAGTGTGAAAGGCCTTTACACTCTACACCTCTTGCGCTCGCAGCACGCAGGTGCCACCCGCTCTGAGCATCTTCAAAAGGCACAGGGTCACGCAACGTGTGAACCACCGGGCGCGGGTGCAGCACACACCTAGGTCTTCGCTGTCAGCCTGAGAACACCCACGGCACAGGGCTTCTTTGGTGCACACACGTGGTAGCGGTCGGTGATGCATTCTGCTCCGTGAAACCTTCTCGGGGACACAGAGCATGAGCGCATGTAGATTAGCCCTACACCTCATCCCTCTTTCTTGAGTGAGTTGTACTGCTATAAGCCAAAACTCCCTGCTGGAATCTCGGTGTGGCTTAAGTATCCTCCGGGAAGCGATCGCTGCTAGAGACACTGTGCTGCTCTCTAGGACAATGGTCTGTGCCTCCACTGCGCTGCTGTTGTCTCCAAGTCGCTTGCGAAGGCCTTTTCGAAGAGGTTGCTCACAGTGTCGTTTCTTTAGAGTAACCCACAGGCATACGAGGATGCCGGTTCTGTGAAGGAAAATGCTCCCTGCCTCAGCCACTTGGGCGTCGTTTTGTACAGGAAAGGACACTCCGCCTTGAAGGTTCTTCCTTCCGGATTGCCACTCGCACTGGCGATGTCTCCTGAATCTTGCGGGGTTACAGTGCCATCACAAGGTCCTTATCTCAGGCCTAGAACGGCAGAGCGTCCGGCAGCTTTGAAAGAGACCTTCGGCATGCTTCTGGCCTTCGGGGACGCTCCATGAGGAACAAGCTCCTCAGCAGCGTGCGTCTTTAGATCTTTCATGGCAGAACCTCTGTGGGCGACCTCATTCCTCCCCCCACGTGAGAGACACACACAACCTGCCATTAGGGGGTGGAAGGCTTTCGAGTCCAGAAGCGAGGCTGGCGCTCCCACTCAGCATTCCTGCAAGGAACTGAGCCCGGGTGCGTGAGACCGTGAGAGGGGGCAAAGACAGGCGTACCAGCGAGCTGTTCACGGTGCACGCTGACGCATCACCCTTCAAGCTCACGTTCATTTCATGGAGAGAACACGAGGCCTTGATGCGCTTTCCTGTGGTACGTAAAGTTTGGTCGCGTCCCCTGGTGGGCACATCGGCTCAGGACTGCCCTGTCCCAAAGGCTCCAGGTGTGGAGCCCGACTCTTGGAGCTCAGCCTCACGTGGCTCTTTCACGGACGAGACCGGCTCGCAATGGGACCGTTCACGAGCTGGGGACCGTGCTGGCTGTTAGGAGTCGGCACACCAAGAGCCCTCCGAGGGAGAGGAGCTGCTGACGTTTGCCAGCACAGTCTCCAATTCCGAACTGCAACCATTCCCTGTAAGAGGCTCCCGAAAGCTTCAACGCAGTTTCTCAGTTAGCTATAAATGGAGGCCAGTCACTTGGCAGACTCCCCCAACGCCCGGCCTCCCAGGCTGCGATACAGACACGCCGACTGCTTCAGCCAACAGGGACAGCTTGGAGTAAAAGGGAGACTCCTACGTGTCAAAGTACTTGCCTGACGCTGGCCAGAAGCTCATACATTTAGGGCAGGGCATCAAGGTACTTCGCCGCACGCGGAGCAAGTTTGTTCTCATCTCGCCTCTGAATGCCGAGTTTAACCAGCTAGGAAGCAAACTTCGGGAAAGGTACTCAGGGTGCCGCCGATTCAAAATTCTTTCACCAGACAGCCCAAATCGTGTACGCCTCTTTGTATTTTCCATGGGCAGGACAAAATGGTGTCAACCCGCACGCCTCCAGCTGGGGGTGGGTTGGAGTGGGGTGGGGTGGGGTGGGGTGGGGTGGGAGTGGGGGTTGGGTGACGTACACTTTCCCCATGGGAAACAGGCCCACGCCTTCAGTGTGAAAGGCCTCTACGCCTCTCTGCTTTCGCAGCCCAGGCGTAGCCTCAGCTGTGAAAAGCTTCCAGAGCAGGAAGGTCAGAAAACCTTTGAACCACCCAGCAGGTGCAGCACAGAACAAGGGCTTCTCTCTTGGCCTGAGAACACCCACTGCCCAGCGCTCCTTTGTGTACACACGTGGTGGAGGAAGGGTGCTGGATTCGGCTCCGTGAGAACTTCTCCGGGCCACGTAGTGTGAACGCAAGTAGATGAGCCCTACATCTCATGCCAGTCTCCTGTGCGAGTTGGACAAGGCGAACTCCCTGCTTGAATCCCTGGGTGGGTTAAGTACCCTGCGGGGAAGGATCGTTGCTTGGGAGCCCGGGGCTGGTATCAAGGTGACTGTTGTGTGCATCCACTTCGCAGCTGTTCTCTCTCCGCGGGTTCCCTCCGCCTGCTGCAGCCAAAAGGGACAGCTTAGGGTAAAGATAAAAACCCAGTGTGTAAACGTTCTTGCCTAGCCCTCGCCCCAAGCACAAGCTTATATGCCTCTGGTCAAAGGCTTTCGCCACAAGCTGAACACGTTTGGTCTCATCTAAGCCTCTGAAGCCCGAGTTTACCCAGCTACGAATCAAACTTCAGGAAAGGTGCTCAGGGTGATGCGGACTGCCAAGCGTTTCACCAGGCAGCCCAGATCGAGTACAAACACTTGTGTTTGAAACGGGCAGAGGAAATGGTGTCAAGAGCGCGCCTCCATCTCCCGGGCGACGTACACATTTTCTCCATGAGATGCAAGCCTTTCCTCCAGTGTGAAAGGCCTTTACACTCTACACCTCTTGCGCTCGCAGCACGCAGGTGCCACCCGCTCTGAGCATCTTCAAAAGGCACAGGGTCACGCAACGTGTGAACCACCGGGCGCGGTTGCAGCACACACCTAGGTCTTCGCTGTCGGCCTGAGAACACCCACGGCACAGGGCTTCTTTGGTGCACACACGTGGTAGCGGTCGGTGATGCATTCTGCTCCGTGAAACCTTCTCGGGGACACAGAGCGTGAGCACACGTAGATTAGCCTTACACCTCATCCCTCTTTCTTGAGTGAGTTGTACTGCTATAAGGCAAAACTCCCTGCTGGAATCTCGGTGTGGCTTAAGTATCCTCCGGGAAGCGATCGCTGCTAGAGACACTGTGCTGCTCTCTAGGACAATGGTCTGTGCCTCCACTGCGCTGCTGTTGTCTCCAAGTCACTTGCGAAGGCCTTTTTGAAGAGGTTGCTCACAGTGTCGTTTCTTTAGAGTAACCCACAGGCATACGAGGATGCCGGTTCTGTGAAGGAAAATGCTCCCTGCCTCAGCCACTTGGGCGCCGTTTTGTACAGGAAAGGACACTCCGCCTTGAAGGTTCTTCCTTCCGGATTGCCACTCGCACTGGCGATGTCTCCTGAATCTCGCGGGGTTACAGTGCCGTCACAAGGTCCTTATCTCAGGCCTAGAACGGCAGAGCGTCCGGCAGCTTTGAAAGGGACCTTCGGCATTCTTCTGGCCTTCGGGGACGCTCCATGAGGAACAAGCTCCTCAGCAGCGTGCGTCTTTAGATCTTTCATGGCAGAACCTCTGTGGGCGACCTCATTCCTCCCCCCACGTGAGAGACACACACAACCTGCCATTAAGGGGTGGAAGGCTTTCGAGTCCAGAAGCGAGGCTGGCGCTCCCACTCAGCATTCCTGCACGGAACTGAGCCCGGGTGCGTGAGACCGTGAGAGGGGGCAAAGACAGGCTTACCAGCGAGCTGTTCACGGTGCACGCTGACGCATCAACCTTCAAGCTCACGTTCATTTCATGGAGAGAACACGAGGCCTTGATGCGCTTTCCTGTGGTACGTAAACTTTGGTCGCGTCCCCTGGTGGGCACATCGGCTCAGGACTGCCCTGTCCCAAAGGCTCCAGGTGTGGAGCCCGACTCTTGGAGCTCAGCCTCACGTGGCTCTTTCACGGACGAGACCGGCTCGCAATGGGACCGTTCACGAGCTGGGGACCGTGCTGGCTGTTAGGAGTCGGCACACCAAGAGCCCTCCGAGGGAGAGGAGCTGCTGACGTTTGCCAGCACAGTCTCCAAATCCCAACTGCAACCATTCCCTGTAAGAGGCTCCCGAAAGCTTCGACGCAGTTTCTCAGTTAGCTATAAATGGAGGCCAGTCACTTGGCAGACTCCCCCAACGCCCGGCCTCCCAGGCTGCGATACAGACACGCCGACTGCTTCAGCCAACAGGGACAGCTTGGAGTAAAAGGGAGACTCCTACGTGTCAAAGTACTTGCCTGACGCTGGCCAGAAGCTCAAACATTTAGGGCAGGGCATCAAGGCACTTCGCCGCACGCGGAGCAAGTTTGTTCTCATCTCGCCTCTGAATGCCGAGTTTAACCAGCTAGGAAGCAAACTTCGGGAAAGGTACTCAGGGTGCCGCCGATTCAAAATTCTTTCACCAGACAGCCCAAATCGTGTACGCCTCTTTGTATTTTCCATGGGCAGGACAAAATGGTGTCAACCCGCACGCCTCCAGCTGGGGGTGGGTTGGAGTGGGGTGGGGTGGGGTGGGGTGGGGTGGGAGTGGGGGTTGGGCGACGTACACTTTCCCCATGGGAAACAGGCCCACGCCTTCAGTGTGAAAGGCCTCTACGCCTCTCTGCTTTCGCAGCCCAGGCGTAGCCTCAGCTCTGAAAAGCTTCCAGAGCAGGAAGGTCAGAAAACCTTTGAACCACCCAGCAGGTGCAGCACAGAACAAGGGCTTCTCTCTTGGCCTGAGAACACCCACTGCCCAGCGCTCCTTTGTGTACACACGTGGTGGAGGAAGGGTGCTGGATTCGGCTCCGTGAGAACTTCTCCGGGCCACGTAGTGTGAACGCAAGTAGATGAGCCCTACATCTCATGCCAGTCTCCTGTGCGAGTTGGACAAGGCGAACTCCCTGCTTGAATCCCTGGGTGGGTTAAGTACCCTGCGGGGAAGGATCGTTGCTTGGGAGCCCGGGGCTGGTATCGAGGTGACTGTTGTGTGCATCCACTTCGCAGCTGTTCTCTCTCCGCGGGTTCCCTCCGCCTGCTGCAGCCAAAAGGGACAGCTTAGGGTAAAGATAAAAACCCAGTGTGTAAACGTTCTTGCCTAGCCCTCACCCCAAGCACAAGCACATATGCCTCTGGTCAAAGGCTTTCGCCACAAGCTGAACACGTTTGGTCTCATCTAAGCCTCTGAAGCCCGAGTTTACCCAGCTACGAATCAAACTTCAGGAAAGGTGCGCAGGGTGATGCGGACTGCCAAGCGTTTCACCAGGCAGCCCAGATCGAGTACAAACACTTTTGTTTTAAACGGGCAGAGGAAATGGTGTCAAGAGCGCGCCTCCATCTCCCGGGCGACGTACACATTTTCTCCATGAGATGCAAGCCTTTCCTCCAGTGTGAAAGGCCTTTACACTCTACACCTCTTGCGCTCGCAGCACGCAGGTGCCACCCGCTCTGAGCATCTTCAAAAGGCACAGGGTCACGCAACGTGTGAACCACCGGGCGCGGGTGCAGCACACACCTAGGTCTTCGCTGTCAGCCTGAGAACACCCACGGCACAGGGCTTCTTTGGTGCACACACGTGGTAGCGGTCGGTGATGCATTCTGCTCCGTGAAACCTTCTCGGGGACACAGAGCATGAGCGCATGTAGATTAGCCCTACACCTCATCCCTCTTTCTTGAGTGAGTTGTACTGCTATAAGCCAAAACTCCCTGCTGGAATCTCGGTGTGGCTTAAGTATCCTCCGGGAAGCGATCGCTGCTAGAGACACTGTGCTGCTCTCTAGGACAATGGTCTGTGCCTCCACTGCGCTGCTGTTGTCTCCAAGTCGCTTGCGAAGGCCTTTTCGAAGAGGTTGCTCACAGTGTCGTTTCTTTAGAGTAACCCACAGGCATACGAGGATGCCGGTTCTGTGAAGGAAAATGCTCCCTGCCTCAGCCACTTGGGCGTCGTTTTGTACAGGAAAGGACACTCCGCCTTGAAGGTTCTTCCTTCCGGATTGCCACTCGCACTGGCGATGTCTCCTGAATCTCGCGGGGTTACAGTGCCATCACAAGGTCCTTATCTCAGGCCTAGAATGGCAGAGCGTCCGGCAGCTTTGAAAGAGACCTTCGGCATGCTTCTGGCCTTCGGGGACGCTCCATGAGGAACAAGCTCCTCAGCAGCGTGCGTCTTTAGATCTTTCATGGCAGAACCTCTGTGGGCGACCTCATTCCTCCCCCCACGTGAGAGACACACACAACCTGCCATTAGGGGGTGGAAGGCTTTCGAGTCCAGAAGCGAGGCTGGCGCTCCCACTCAGCATTCCTGCAAGGAACTGAGCCCGGGTGCGTGAGACCGTGAGAGGGGGCAAAGACAGGCGTACCAGCGAGCTGTTCACGGTGCACGCTGACGCATCACCCTTCAAGCTCACGTTCATTTCATGGAGAGAACACGAGGCCTTGATGCGCTTTCCTGTGGTACGTAAACTTTGGTCGCGTCCCCTGGTGGGCACATCGGCTCAGGACTGCCCTGTCCCAAAGGCTCCAGGTGTGGAGCCCGACTCTTGGAGCTCAGCCTCACGTGGCTCTTTCACGGACGAGACCGGCTCGCAATGGGACCGTTCACGAGCTGGGGACCATGCTGGCTGTTAGGAGTCGGCACACCAAGAGCCCTCCGAGGGAGAGGAGCTGCTGACGTTTGCCAGCACAGTCTCCAATTCCGAACTGCAACCATTCCCTGTAAGAGGCTCCCGAAAGCTTCGACGCAGTTTCTCAGTTAGCTATAAATGGAGGCCAGTCACTTGGCAGACTCCCCCAACGCCCGGCCTCCCAGGCTGCGATACAGACACGCCGACTGCTTCAGCCAACAGGGACAGCTTGGAGTAAAAGTGAGACTCCTACGTGTCAAAGTACTTGCCTGACGCTGGCCAGAAGCTCAAACATTTAGGGCAGGGCATCAGGGCACTTCGCCGCACGCGGAGCAAGTTTGTTCTCATCTCGCCTCTGAATGCCGAGTTTAACCAGCTAGGAAGCAAACTTCGGGAAAGGTACTCAGGGTGCCGCCGATTCAAAATTCTTTCACCAGACAGCCCAAATCGTGTACGCCTCTTTGTATTTTCCATGGGCAGGACAAAATGGTGTCAACCCGCACGCCTCCAGCTGGGGGTGGTTTGGAGTGGGGTGGGGTGGGGTGGGGTGGGGTGGGAGTGGGGGTTGGGTGACGTACACTTTCCCCATGGGAAACAGGCCCACGCCTTCAGTGTGAAAGGCCTCTACGCCTCTCTGCTTTCGCAGCCCAGGCGTAGCCTCAGCTCTGAAAAGCTTCCAGAGCAGGAAGGTCAGAAAACCTTTGAACCACCCAGCAGGTGCAGCACAGAACAAGGGCTTCTCTCTTGGCCTGAGAACACCCACTGCCCAGCGCTCCTTTGTGTACACACGTGGTGGAGGAAGGGCGCTGGATGCGGCTCCGTGAGAACTTCTCCGGGCCACGTAGTGTGAACGCAAGTAGATGAGCCCTACATCTCATGCCAGTCTCCTGTGCGAGTTGGACAAGGCGAACTCCCTGCTTGAATCCCTGGGTGGGTTAAGTACCCTGCGGGGAAGGATCGTTGCTTGGGAGCCCGGGGCTTGTATCGAGGTGACTGTTGTGTGCATCCACTTCGCAGCTGTTCTCTCTCCGCGGGTTCTCTCCGCCTGCTGCAGCCAAAAGGGACAGCTTAGGGTAAAGATAAAAACCCAGTGTGTAAACGTTCTTGCCTAGCCCTCGCCCCAAGCACAAGCTTATATGCCTCTGGTCAAAGGCTTTCACCACAAGCTGAACACGTTTGGTCTCATCTAAGCCTCTGAAGCCCGAGTTTACCCAGCTACGAATCAAACTTCAGGAAAGGTGCTCAGGGTGATGCGGACTGCCAAGCGTTTCACCAGGCAGCCCAGATCGAGTACAAACACTTGTGTTTGAAACGGGCAGAGGAAATGGTGTCAACAGCGCGCCTCCATCTCCCGGACGACGTACACATTTTCTCCATGAGATGCAAGCCTTTCCTCCAGTGTGAAAGGCCTTTACACTCTACACCTCTTGCGCTCGCAGCACGCAGGTGCCACCCGCTCTGAGCGTCTTCAAAAGGCACAGGGTCACGCAACGTGTGAACCACCGGGCACGGGTGCAGCACACACCTAGGTCTTCGCTGTCGGCCTGAGAACACCCACGGCACAGGGCTTCTTTGGTGCACACACGTGGTAGCGGTCGGTGATGCATTCTGCTCCGTGAAACCTTCTCGGGGACACATAGCGTGAGCGCACGTAGATTAGCCCAACACCTCATCCCTCTTTCTTGAGTGAGTTGTACTGCTATAAGGCAAAACTCCCTGCTGGAATCTCGGTGTGGCTTAAGTATCCTCCGGGAAGCGATCGCTGCTAGAGACACTGTGCTGCTCTCTAGGACAATGGTCTGTGCCTCCACTGCACTGCTGTTGTCTCCAAGTCGCTTGCGTAGGCCTTTTTGAAGAGGTTGCTCACAGTGTCGTTTCTTTAGAGTAACCCACAGGCATACGAGGATGCCGGTTCTGTGAAGGAAAATGCTCCCTGCCTCAGCCACTTGGGCGCCGTTTTGTACAGGAAAGGACACTCCGCCTTGAAGGTTCTTCCTTCCGGATTGCCACTCGCACTGGCGATGTCTCCTGAATCTCGCGGGGTTACAGTGCCGTCACAAGGTCCTTATCTCAGGCCTAGAACGGCAGAGCGTCCGGCAGCTTTGAAAGAGACCTTCGGCATGCTTCTGGCCTTCGGGGACGCTCCATGAGGAACAAGCTCCTCAGCAGCGTGCGTCTTTAGATCTTTCATGGCAGAACCTCTGTGGGCGACCTCATTCCTCCCCCCACGTGAGAGACACACACAACCTGCCATTAGGGGGTGGAAGGCTTTCGAGTCCATAAGCGAGGCTGGCGCTCCCACTCAGCATTCCTGCACGGAACTGAGCCCGGGTGCGTGAGACCGTGAGAGGGGGCAAAGACAGGCGTACCAGCGAGCTGTTCACGGTGCACGCTGACGCATCACCCTTCAAGCTCACGTTCATTTCATGGAGAGAACACGAGGCCTTGATGCGCTTTCCTGTGGTACGTAAACTTTGGTCGCGTCCCCTGGTGGGCACATCGGCTCAGGACTGCCCTGTCCCAAAGGCTCCTGGTGTGGAGCCCGACTCTTGAAGCTGAGCCTCACGTGGCTCTTTCACGGACGAGACCGGCTCGCAATGGGACCGTTCACGAGCTGGGGACCGTGCTGGCTGTTAGGAGTCCGCACACCAAGAGCCCTCCGAGGGAGAGGAGCTGCTGACGTTTGCCAGCACAGTCTCCAATTCCGAACTGCAACCATTCCCCGTAAGAGGTTCCCGAAAGCTTCGACGCAGTTTCTCAGTTAGCTATAAATGGAGGCCAGTCACTTGGCAGACTCCCCCAATGCCCGGCCTCCCAGGCTGCGATACAGACACGCCGACTGCTTCAGCCAACAGGGACAGCTTGGAGTAAAAGTGAGAATCCTACGTGTCAAAGTACTTGCCTGACGCTGGCCAGAAGCTCAAATATTTAGGGCAGGGTATCAGGGCACTTCGCCGCACGCGGAGCAAGTTTGTTCTCATCTCGCCTCTGAATGCCGAGTTTAACCAGCTAGGAAGCAAACTTCGGGAAAGGTACTCAGGGTGCCGCCGATTCAAAATTCTTTCACCAGACAGCCCAAATCGTGTACGCCTCTTTGTATTTTCCATGGGCAGGACAAAATGGTGTCAACCCGCACGCCTCCAGCTGGGGGTGGGTTGGAGTGGTGTGGGGTGGGGTGGGGTGGGGTGGGAGTGGGGGTTGGGCGACGTACACTTTCCCCATGGGAAACAGGCCCACACCTTCAGTGTGAAAGGCCTCTACGCCTCTCTGCTTTCGCAGCCCAGGTGTAGCCTCAGCTCTGAAAAGCTTCCAGAGCAGGAAGGTCAGAAAACCTTTGAACCACCCAGCAGGTGCAGCACAGAACAAGGGCTTCTCTCTTGGCCTGAGAACACCCACTGCCCAGCGCTCCTTTGTGTACACACGTGGTGGAGGAAGGGTGCTGGATTCGGCTCCGTGAGAACTTCTCCGGGCCACGTAGTGTGAACGCAAGTAGATGAGCCCTACATCTCATGCCAGTCTCCTGTGCGAGTTGGACAAGGCGAACTCCCTGCTTGAATCCCTGGGTGGGTTAAGTACCCTGCGGGGAAGGATCGTTGCTTGGGAGCCCAGGGCTGGTATCGAGGTGACTGTTCTGTGCATCCATTTCTCAGCTGTTCTCTCTCCGCGGGATCTCTCCGCCTGCTGCAGCCAAAAGGGACAGCTTAGGGTAAAGATAAAAACCCAGTGTGTAAACGTTCTTGCCTAGCCCTCGCCCCAAGCACAAGCTTATATGCCTCTGGTCAAAGGCTTTCGCCACAAGCTGAACACGTTTGGTCTCATCTAAGCCTCTGAAGCCCGAGTTTACCCAGCTACGAATCAAACTTCAGGAAAGGTGCTCAGGGTGATGCGGACTGCCAAGCGTTTCACCAGGCAGCCCAGATCGAGTACAAACACTTGTGTTTGAAACGGGCAGAGGAAATGGTGTCAAGAGCGCGCCTCCATCTCCCGGGCGACGTACACATTTTCTCCATGAGATGCAAGCCTTTCCTCCAGTGTGAAAGGCCTTTACACTCTACACCTCTTGCGCTCCCAGCACGCAGGTGCCACCCGCTCTGAGCATCTTCAAAAGGCACAGGGTCACGCAACGTGTGAACCACCGGGCGCGGGTGCAGCACACACCTAGGTCTTCGCTGTCGGCCTGAGAACACCCACGGCACAGGGCTTCTTTGGTGCACACACGTGGTAGCGGTCGGTGATGCATTCTGCTCCGTGAAACCTTCTCGGGGACACAGAGCGTGAGCGCACGTAGATTAGCCCTACACCTCATCCCTCTTTCTTGAGTGAGTTGTACTGCTATAAGGCAAAACTCCCTGCTGGAATCTCGGTGTGGCTTAAGTATCCTCCGGGAAGCGATCGCTGCTAGAGACACTGTGCTGCTCTCTAGGACAATGGTCTGTGCCTCCACTGCGCTGCTGTTGTCTCCAAGTCGCTTGCGAAGGCCTTTTCGAAGAGGTTGCTCACAGTGTCGTTTCTTTAGAGTAACCCACAGGCATACGAGGATGCCGGTTCTGTGAAGGAAAATGCTCCCTGCCTCAGCCACTTGGGCGCCGTTTTGTACAGGAAAGGACACTCCGCCTTGAAGGTTCTTCCTTCCAGATTGCCACTCGCACTGGCGATGACTCCTGAATCTCGCGGGGTTACAGTGCCGTCACAAGGTCCTTATCTCAGGCCTAGAACGGCAGAGCGTCCGGCAGCTTTGAAAGAGACCTTCGGCATTCTTCTGGCCTTCGGGGACGCTCCATGAGGAACAAGCTCCTCAGCAGCGTGCGTCTTTAGATCTTTCATGGCAGAACCTCTGTGGGCGACCTCATTCCTCCCCCCACGTGAGAGACACACACAACCTGCCATTAGGGGGTGGAAGGCTTTCGAGTCCAGAAGCGAGGCTGGCGCTCCCACTCAGCATTCCTGCACGGAACTGAGCCCGGGTGCGTGAGACCGTGAGAGGGGGCAAAGACAGGCGTACCAGCGAGCTGTTCACGGTGCACGCTGACGCATCAACCTTCAAGCTCACGTTCATTTCATGGAGAGAACACGAGGCCTTGATGCGCTTTCCTGTGGTACGTAAACTTTGGTCGCGTCCCCTGGTGGGCACATCGGCTCAGGACTGCCCTGTCCCAAAGGCTCCAGGTGTGGAGCCCGACTCTTGGAGCTCAGCCTCACGTGGCTCTTTCACGGACGAGACCGGCTCGCAATGGGACCGTTCACGAGCTGGGGACCGTGCTGGCTGTTAGGAGTCCGCACACCAAGAGCCCTCCGAGGGAGAGGAGCTGCTGACGTTTGCCAGCACAGTCTCCAATTCCCAACTGCAACCATTCCCTGTAAGAGGCTCCCGAAAGCTTCGACACAGTTTCTCAGTTAGCTATAAATGGAGGCCAGTCACTTGGCAGACTCCCCCAACGCCCGGCCTCCCAGGCTGCGATACAGACACGCCGACTGCTTCAGCCAACAGGGACAGCTTGGAGTAAAAGTGAGACTCCTACGTGTCAAAGTACTTGCCTGACGCTGGCCAGAAGCTCAAACATTTAGGGCAGGGCATCAGGGCACTTCGCTGCACGCGGAGCAAGTTTGTTCTCATCTCGCCTCTGAATGCCGAGTTTAACCAGCTAGGAAGCAAACTTCGGGAAAGGTACTCAGGGTGCCGCCGATTCAAAATTCTCTCACCAGACAGCCCAAATCGTGTACGCCTCTTTGTATTTTCCATGGGCAGGACAAAATGGTGTCAACCCGCACGCCTCCAGCTGGGGGTGGGTTGGAGTGGGGTGGGGTGGGGTGGGGTGGGGTGGGAGTGGGGGTTGGGCGACGTACACTTTCCCCATGGGAAACAGGCCCACGCCTTCAGTGTGAAAGGCCTCTACGCCTCTCTGCTTTCGCAGCCCAGGCGTAGCCTCAGCTCTGAAAAGCTTCCAGAGCAGGAAGGTCAGAAAACCTTTGAACCACCCAGCAGGTGCAGCACAGAACAAGGGCTTCTCTCTTGGCCTGAGAACACCCACTGCCCAGCGCTCCTTTGTGTACACACGTGGTGGAGGAAGGGTGCTGGATTCGGCTCCGTGAGAACTTCTCCGGGCCACGTAGTGTGAACGCAAGTAGATGAGCCCTACATCTCATGCCAGTCTCCTGTGCGAGTTGGACAAGGCGAACTCCCTGCTTGAATCCCTGGGTGGGTTAAGTACCCTGCGGGGAAGGATCGTTGCTTGGGAGCCCGGGGCTGGTATCGAGGTGACTGTTGTGTGCATCCACTTCGCAGCTGTTCTCTCTCCGCGGGTTCTCTCCGCCTGCTGCAGCCAAAAGGGACAGCTTAGGGTAAAGATAAAAACCCAGTGTGTAAACGTTCTTGCCTAGCCCTCGCCCCAAGCACAAGCTTATATGCCTCTGGTCAAAGGCTTTCGCCACAAGCTGAACACGTTTGGTCTCATCTAAGCCTCTGAAGCCCGAGTTTACCCAGCTACGAATCAAACTTCAGGAAAGGTGCTCAGGGTGATGCGGACTGCCAAGCGTTTCACCAGGCAGCCCAGATCGAGTACAAACACTTGTGTTTGAAACGGGCAGAGGAAATGGTGTCAAGAGCGCGCCTCCATCTTCCGGGCGACGTACACATTTTCTCCATGAGATGCAAGCCTTTCCTCCAGTGTGAAAGGCCTTTACACTCTACACCTCTTGCGCTCGCAGCACGCAGGTGCCACCCGCTCTGAGCATCTTCAAAAGGCACAGGGTCACGCAACGTGTGAACCACCGGGCGCGGGTGCAGCACACACCTAGGTCTTCGCTGTCGGCCTGAGAACACCCACGGCACAGGGCTTCTTTGGTGCACACACGTGGTAGCGGTCGGTGATGCATTCTGCTCCGTGAAACCTTCTCGGGGACACAGAGCGTGAGCGCACGTAGATTAGCCCTACACCTCATCCCTCTTTCTTGAGTGAGTTGTACTGCTATAAGGCAAAACTCCCTGCTGGAATCTCGGTGTGGCTTAAGTATCCTCCGGGAAGCGATCACTGCTAGAGACACTGTGCTGCTCTCTAGGACAATGGTCTGTGCCTCCACTGCGCTGCTGTTGTCTCCAAGTCGCTTGCGAAGGCCTTTTCGAAGAGGTTGCTCACAGTGTCGTTTCTTTAGAGTAACCCACAGGCATACGAGGATGCCGGTTCTGTGAAGGAAAATGCTCCCTGCCTCAGCCACTTGGGCGCCGTTTTGTACAGGAAAGGACACTCCGCCTTGAAGGTTCTTCCTTCCGGATTGCCACTCGCACTGGCGATGTCTCCTGAATCTCGCGGGGTTATAGTGCCGTCACAAGGTCCTTATCTCAGGCCTAGAATGGCAGAGCGTCCGGCAGCTTTGAAAGAGACCTTCGGCATGCTTCTGGCCTTCGGGGACGCTCCATGAGGAACAAGCTCCTCAGCAGCGTGCGTCTTTAGATCTTTCATGGCAGAACCTCTGTGGGTGACCTCATTCCTCCCCCCACGTGAGAGACACACACAACCTGCCATTAGGGGGTGGAAGGCTTTCGAGTCCAGAAGCGAGGCTGGCGCTCCCACTCAGCATTCCTGCACGGAACTGAGCCCGGGTGCGTGAGACCGTGAGAGGGGGCAAAGACAGGCGTACCAGCGAGCTGTTCACGGTGCACGCTGACGCATCACCCTTCAAGCTCACGTTCATTTCATGGAGAGAACACGAGGCCTTGATGCGCTTTCCTGTGGTACGTAAACTTTGGTCGCGTCCCCTGGTGGGCACATCGGCTCAGGACTGCCCTGTCCCAAAGGCTCCAGGTGTGGAGCCCGACTCTTGGAGCTCAGCCTCACGTGGCTCTTTCACGGACGAGACCGGCTCACTATGGGACCGTTCACGAGCTGGGGACCGTGCTGGCTGTTAGGAGTCGGCACACCAAGAGCCCTCCGAGGGAGAGGAGCTGCTGACGTTTGCCAGCACAGTCTCCAATTCCGAACTGCAACCATTCCCTGTAAGAGGCTCCCGAAAGCTTCGACGCAGTTTTTCAGTTAGCTATAAATGGAGGCCAGTCACTTGGCAGACTCCCCCAACGCCCGGCCTCCCAGGCTGCGATACAGACACGCCGACTGCTTCAGCCAACAGGGACAGCTTGGAGTAAAAGTGAGACTCCTACGTGTCAAAGTACTTGCCTGACGCTGGCCAGAAGCTCAAATATTTAGGGCAGGGCATCAAGGCACTTCGCCGCACGAGGAGCAAGTTTGTTCTCATCTCGCCTCTGAATGCCGAGTTTAACCAGCTAGGAAGCAAACTTCGGGAAAGGTACTCAGGGTGCCGCCGATTCAAAATTCTTTCACCAGACAGCCCAAATCGTGTACGCCTCTTTGTATTTTCCATGGGCAGGACAAAATGGTGTCAACCCGCACGCCTCCAGCTGGGGGTGGGTTGGAGTGGGGTGGGGTGGGGTGGGGTGGGGTGGGAGTGGGGGTTGGGTGACGTACACTTTCCCCATGGGAAACAGGCCCACGCCTTCAGTGTGAAAGGCCTCTACGCCTCTCTGCTTTCGCAGCCCCGGCATAGCCTCAGCTCTGAAAATCTTCCAGAGCAGGAAGGTCAGAAAACCTTTGAACCACCCAGCAGGTGCAGCACAGAACAAGGGCTTCTCTCTTGGCCTGAGAACACCCACTGCCCAGCGCTCCTTTGTGTACACACGTGGTGGAGGAAGGGTGCTGGATTCGGCTCCGTGAGAACTTCTCCGGGCCACGTAGTGTGAACGCAAGTAGATGAGCCCTACATCTCATGCCAGTCTCCTGTGCGAGTTGGACAAGGCGAACTCCCTGCTTGAATCCCTGGGTGGGTTAAGTACCCTGCGGGGAAGGATCGTTGCTTGGGAGCCCAGGGCTGGTATCGAGGTGACTGTTCTGTGCATCCATTTCTCAGCTGTTCTCTCTCCGCGGGATCTCTCCGCCTGCTGCAGCCAAAAGGGACAGCTTAGGGTAAAGATAAAAACCCAGTGTGTAAACGTTCTTGCCTAGCCCTCGCCCCAAGCACAAGCTTATATGCCTCTGGTCAAAGGCTTTCGCCACAAGCTGAACACGTTTGGTCTCATCTAAGCCTCTGAAGCCCGAGTTTACCCAGCTACGAATCAAACTTCAGGAAAGGTGCTCAGGGTGATGCGGACTGCCAAGCGTTTCACCAGGCAGCCCAGATCGAGTACAAACACTTGTGTTTGAAACGGGCAGAGGAAATGGTGTCAAGAGCGCGCCTCCATCTCCCGGGCGACGTACACATTTTCTCCATGAGATGCAAGCCTTTCCTCCAGTGTGAAAGGCCTTTACACTCTACACCTCTTGCGCTCGCAGCACGCAGGTGCCACCCGCTCTGAGCGTCTTCAAAAGGCACAGGGTCACGCAACGTGTGAACCACCGGGCGCGGGTGCAGCACACACCTAGGTCTTCGCTGTCGGCCTGAGAACACCCACGGCACAGGGCTTCTTTGGTGCCCACACGTGGTAGCGGTCGGTGATGCATTCTGCTCCGTGAAACCTTCTCGGGGACACAGAGCATGAGCGCACATAGATTAGCCCTACACCTCATCCCTCTTTCTTGAGTGAGTTGTACTGCTATAAGGCAAAACTCCCTGCTGGAATCTCGGTGTGGCTTAAGTATCCTCCGGGAAGCGATCGCTGCTAGAGACACTGTGCTGCTCTCTAGGACAATGGTCTGTGCCTCCACTGCGCTGCTGTTGTCTCCAAGTCGCTTGCGAAGGCCTTTTCGAAGAGGTTGCTCACAGTGTCGTTTCTTTAGAGTAACCCACAGGCATACGAGGATGCCGGTTCTGTGAAGGAAAATGCTCCCTGCCTCAGCCACTTGGGTGCCGTTTTGTACAGGAAAGGACACTCCGCCTTGAAGGTTCTTCCTTCTGGATTGCCACTCGCACTGGCGATGTCTCCTGAATCTCGCGGGGTTACAGTGCCGTCACAAGGTCCTTATCTCAGGCCTAGAACGGCAGAGCGTCCGGCAGCTTTGAAAGAGACCTTCGGCATGCTTCTGGCCCTCGGGGACGCTCCATGAGGAACAAGCTCCTCAGCAGCGTGCGTCTTTAGATCTTTCATGGCAGAACCTCTGTGGGCGACCTCATTCCTCCCCCCACGTGAGAGACACACACAACCTGCCATTAGGGGGTGGAAGGCTTTCGAGTCCAGAAGCGAGGCTGGCGCTCCCACTCAGCATTCCTGCACGGAACTGAGCCCGGGTGCGTGAGACCGTGAGAGGGGGCAAAGACAGGCGTACCAGCGAGCTGTTCACGGTGCACGCTGACGCATCACCCTTCAAGCTCACGTTCATTTCATGGAGAGAACACGAGGCCTTGATGCGCTTTCCTGTGGTACGTAAACTTTGGTCGCGTCCCCTGGTGGGCACATCGGCTCAGGACTGCCCTGTCCCAAAGGCTCCAGGTGTGGAGCCCGACTCTTGGAGCTCAGCCTCACGTGGCTCTTTCACGGACGAGACCGGCTCGCAATGGGACCGTTCACGAGCTGGGGACCGTGCTGGCTGTTAGGAGTCGGCACACCAAGAGCCCTCCGAGGGAGAGGAGCTGCTGACGTTTGCCAGCACAGTCTCCAATTCCGAACTGCAACCATTCCCTGTAAGAGGCTCCCGAAAGCTTCGACACAGTTTCTCAGTTAGCTATAAATGGAGTCCAGTCACTTGGCAGACTCCCCCAACGCCCGGCCTCCCAGGCTGCGATACAGACACGCCGACTGCTTCAGCCAACAGGGACAGCTTGGAGTAAAAGTGAGACTCCTACGTGTCAAAGTACTTGCCTGACGCTGGCCAGAAGCTCAAACATTTAGGGCAGGGCATCAGGGCACTTCGCCGCACGCGGAGCAAGTTTGTTCTCATCTCGCCTCTGAATGCCGAGTTTAACCAGCTAGGAAGCAAACTTCGGGAAAGGTACTCAGGGTGCCGCCGATTCAAAATTCTCTCACCAGACAGCCCAAATCATGTACGCCTCTTTGTATTTTCCATGGGCAGGACAAAATGGTGTCAACCCGCACGCCTCCAGCTGGGGGTGGGTTGGAGTGGGGTGGGGTGGGGTGGGGTGGGGTGGGAGTGGGGGTTGGGCGACGTACACTTTCCCCATGGGAAACAGGCCCACGCCTTCAGTGTGAAAGGCCTCTACGCCTCTCTGCTTTCGCAGCCCAGGCGTAGCCTAAGCTCTGAAAATCTTCCAGAGCAGGAAGGTCAGAAAACCTTTGAACCACCCAGCAGGTGCAGCACAGAACAAGGGCTTCTCTCTTGGCCTGAGAACACCCACTGCCCAGCGCTCCTTTGTGTACACACGTGGTGGAGGAAGGGTGCTGGATTCGGCTCCGTGAGAACTTCTCCGGGCCACGTAGTGTGAACGCAAGTAGATGAGCCCTACATCTCATGCCAGTCTCCTGTGCGAGTTGGACAAGGCGAACTCCCTGCTTGAATCCCTGGGTGGGTTAAGTACCCTGCGGGGAAGGATCGTTGCTTGGGAGCCCGGGGCTGGTATCGAGGTGACTGTTCTGTGCATCCACTTCGCAGCTGTTCTCTCTCCGCGGGCTCCCTCCGCCTGCTGCAGCCAAAAGGTACAGCTTAGGGTAAAGATAAAAACCCAGTGTGTAAACGTTCTTGCCTAGCCCTCGCCCCAAGCACAAGCTTATATGCCTCTGGTCAAAGGCTTTCGCCACAAGCTGAACACGTTTGGTCTCCTCTAAGCCTCTGAAGCCCGAGTTTACCCAGCTACGAATCAAACTTCAGGAAAGGTGCTCAGGGTGATGCGGACTGCCAAGCGTTTCACCAGGCAGCCCAGATCGAGTACAAACACTTGTGTTTGAACGGGCAGAGGAAATGGTGTCAAGAGCGCGCCTCCATCTCCCGGGCGACGTACACATTTTCTCCATGAGATGCAAGCCTTTCCTCCAGTGTGAAAGGCCTTTACACTCTACACCTCTTGCGCTCGCAGCACGCAGGTGCCACCCACTCTGAGCGTCTTCAAAAGGCACAGGGTCACACAACGTGTGAACCACCGGGCGCAGGTGCAGCACACACCTAGGTCTTCGCTGTCGGCCTGAGAACACCCACGGCACAGGGCTTCTTTGGTGCACACACGTGGTAGCGGTCGGTGATGCATTCTGCTCTGTGAAACCTTCTCGGGGACACAGAGCGTGAGCGCACGTAGATTAGCCCTACACCTCATCCCTCTTTCTTGAGTGAGTTGTACTGCTATAAGGCAAAACTCCCTGCTGGAATCTCGGTGTGGCTTAAGTATCCTCCGGGAAGCGATCACTGCTAGAGACACTGTGCTGCTCTCTAGGACAATGGTCTGTGCCTCCACTGCGCTGCTGTTGTCTCCAAGTCGCTTGCGAAGGCCTTTTCGAAGAGGTTGCTCACAGTGTCGTTTCTTTAGAGTAACCCACAGGCATACGAGGATGCCGGTTCTGTGAAGGAAAATGCTCCCTGCCTCAGCCACTTGGGTGCCGTTTTGTACAGGAAAGGACACTCCGCCTTGAAGGTTCTTCCTTCCGGATTGCCACTCGCACTGGCGATGTCTCCTGAATCTCGCGGGGTTACAGTGCCGTCACAAGGTCCTTATCTCAGGCCTAGAACGGCAGAGCGTCCGGCAGCTTTGAAAGAGACATTCGGCATTCTTCTGGCCTTCGGGGACACTCCATGAGGAACAAGCTCCCCAGCAGCGTGCGTCTTTAGATCTTTCATGGCAGAACCTCTGTGGGCGACCTCATTCCTCCCCCCACGTGAGAGACACACACAACCTGCCATTAGGGGGTGGAAGGCTTTCGAGTCCAGAAGCGAGGCTGGCGCTCCCACTCAGCATTCCTGCACGGAACTGAGCCCGGGTGCGTGAGACCGTGAGAGGGGGCAAAGACAGGCGTACCAGCAAGCTGTTCACGGTACACGCTGCCGCATCACCCTTCAAGCTCACGTTCATTTCATGGAGAGAACACGAGGCCTTGATGCGCTTTCCTGTGGTACGTAAACTTTGGTCGCGTCCCCTGGTGGGCACATCGGCTCAGGACTGCCCTGTCCCAAAGGCTCCAGGTGTGGAGCCCCACTCTTGGAGATCAGCCTCACGTGGCTCTTTCACGGACGAGACCGGCTCGCAATGGGACCGTTCACGAGCTGGGGACCATGCTGGCTGTTAGGAGTCGGCACACCAAGAGCCCTCCGAGGGAGAGGAGCTGCTGACGTTTGCCAGCACAGTCTCCAATTCCGAACTGCAACCATTCCCTGTAAGAGGCTCCCGAAAGCTTCGACGCAGTTTCTCAGTTAGCTATAAATGGAGGCCAGTCACTTGGCAGACTCCCCCAACGCCCGGCCTCCCAGGCTGCGATACAGACACGCCGACTGCTTCAGCCAACAGGGACAGCTTGGAGTAAAAGTGAGACTCCTACGTGTCAAAGTACTTGCCTGACGCTGGCCAGAAGCTCAAACATTTAGGGCAGGGCATCAAGGCACTTCGCCGCACGTGGAGCAAGTTTGTTCTCATCTCGCCTCTGAATGCCGAGTTTAACCAGCTAGGAAGCAAACTTCGGGAAAGGTACTCAGGGTGCCGCCGATTCAAAATTCTCTCACCAGACAGCCCAAATCGTGTACGCCTCTTTGTATTTTCCATGGGCAGGACAAAATGGTGTCAACCCGCACGCCTCCAGCTGGGGGTGGGTTGGAGTGGGGTGGGGTGGGGTGGGGTGGGGTGGGAGTGGGGGTTGGGCGACGTACACTTTCCCCATGGGAAACAGGCCCACGCCTTCAGTGTGAAAGGCCTCTACGCCTCTCTGCTTTCGCAGCCCAGGCGTAGCCTCAGCTCTGAAAAGCTTCCAGAGCAGGAAGGTCAGAAAACCTTTGAACCACCCAGCAGGTGCAGCACAGAACAAGGGCTTCTCTCTTGGCCTGAGAACACCCACTGCCCAGCGCTCCTTTGTGTACACACGTGGTGGAGGAAGGGTGCTGCATTCGGCTCCGTGAGAACTTCTCCGGGCCACGTAGTGTGAACGCAAGTAGATGAGCCCTACATCTCATGCCAGTCTCCTGTGCGAGTTGGACAAGGCGAACTCCCTGCTTGAATCCCTGGGTGGGTTAAGTACCCTGCGGGGAAGGATCGTTGCTTGGGAGCCCGGGGCTGGTATCGAGGTGACTGTTGTGTGCATCCACTTCGCAGCTGTTCTCTCTCCGCGGGTTCTCTCCGCCTGCTGCAGCCAAAAGGGACAGCTTAGGGTAAAGATAAAAACCCAGTGTGTAAACGTTCTTGCCTAGCCCTCGCCCCAAGCACAACCTTATATGCCTCTGGTCAAAGGCTTTTGCCACAAGCTGAACACGTTTGGTCTCATCTAAGCCTCTGAAGCCCGAGTTTACCCAGCTACGAATCAAACTTCAGGAAAGGTGCTCAGGGTGATGCGGACTGCCAAGCGTTTCACCAGGCAGCCCAGATCGAGTACAAACACTTGTGTTTTAAACGGGCAGAGGAAATGGTGTCAAGAGCGCGCCTCCATCTCCCGGGCGACGTACACATTTTCTCCATGAGATGCAAGCCCTTCCTCCAGTGTGAAAGGCCTTTACACTCTACACCTCTTGCACTCGCAGCACGCAGGTGCCACCCGCTCTGAGCATCTTCAAAAGGCACAGGGTCACGCAATGTGTGAACCACCGGGCGCGGGTGCAGCACACACCTAGGTCTTCGCTGTCGGCCTGAGAACACCCACGGCACAGGGCTTCTTTGGTGCACACACGTGGTAGCGGTCGGTGATGCATTCTGCTCCGTGAAACCTTCTCGGGGACACAGAGCGTGAGCGCACGTAGATTAGCCCTACACCTCATCCCTCTTTCTTGAGTGAGTTGTACTGCTATAAGGCAAAACTCCCTGCTGGAATCTCGGTGTGGCTTAAGTATCCTCCGGGAAGCGATCGCTGCTAGAGACACTGTGCTGCTCTCTAGGACAATGGTCTGTGCCTCCACTGTGCTGCTGTTGTCTCCAAGTCGCTTGCGAAGGCCTTTTCGAAGAGGTTGCTCACAGTGTCGTTTCTTTAGAGTAACCCACAGGCATACGAGGATGCCGGTTCTGTGAAGGAAAATGCTCCCTGCCTCAGCCACTTGGGCGCCGTTTTGTACAGGAAAGGACACTCCGCCTTGAAGGTTCTTCCTTCCGGATTGCCACTCGCACTGGCGATGTCTCCTGAATCTCGCGGGGTTACAGTGCCGTCACAAGGTCCTTATCTCAGGCCTAGAACGGCAGAGCGTCCAGCAGCTTTGAAAGAGACCTTTGGCATTCTTCTGGCCTTCGGGGACGCTCCATGAGGAACAAGCTCCTCAGCAGCGTGCGTCTTTAGATCTTTCATGGCAGAACCTCTGTGGGCGACCTCATTCCTCCCCCCACGTGAGAGACACACACAACCTGCCATTAGGGGGTGGAAGGCTTTCGAGTCCAGAAGCGAGGCTGGCGCTCCCACTCAGCATTCCTGCACGGAACTGAGCCCGGGTGCGTGAGACCGTGAGAGGGTGCAAAGACAGGCGTACCAGCGAGCTGTTCACGGTGCACGCTGACGCATCACCCTTCAAGCTCACGTTCATTTCATGGAGAGAACACGAGGCCTTGATGCGCTTTCCTGTGGTACGTAAACTTTGGTCGCGTCCCCTGGTGGGCACATCGGCTCAGGACTGCCCTGTCCCAAAGGCTCCAGGTGTGGAGCCCGACTCTTGGAGCTCAGCCTCACGTGGCTCTTTCACGGACGAGACCGGCTCGCAATGGGACCGTTCATGAGCTGGGGACCGTGCTGGCTGTTAGGAGTCGGCACACCAAGAGCCCTCCGAGGGAGAGGAGCTGCTGACGTTTGCCAGCACAGTCTCCAATTCCCAACTGCAACCATTCCCTGTAAGAGGCTCCCGAAAGCTTCGACGCAGTTTCTCAGTTAGCTATAAATGGAGGCCAGTCACTTGGCAGACTGCCCCAACGCCCGGCCTCCCAGGCTGCGATACAGACACGCCGACTGCTTCAGCCAACAGGGACAGCTTGGAGTAAAAGTGAGACTCCTACGTGTCAAAGTACTTGCCTGACGCTGGCCAGAAGCTCAAACATTTAGGGCAGGGCATCAAGGCACTTCGCCGCACGCGGAGCAAGTTTGTTCTCATCTCGCCTCTGAATGCCGAGTTTAACCAGCTAGGAAGCAAACTTCGGGAAAGGTACTCAGGGTGCCGCCGATTCAAAATTCTTTCACCAGACAGCCCAAATCGTGTACGCCTCTTTGTATTTTCCATGGGCAGGACAAAATGGTGTCAACCCGCACGCCTCCAGCTGGGGGTGGGTTGGAGTGGGGTGGGGTGGGGTGGGGTGTGGTGGGAGTGGGGCTTGGGCGACGTACACTTTCCCCATGGGAAACAGGCCCACGCCTTCAGTGTGAAAGGCCTCTACGCCTCTGTGCTTTCGCAGCCCAGGCGTAGCCTCAGCTCTGAAAAGCTTCCAGAGCAGGAAGGTCAGAAAACCTTTGAACCACCCAGCAGGTGCAGCACAGAACAAGGGCTTCTCTCTTGGCCTGAGAACACCCACTGCCCAGCGCTCCTTTGTGTACACACGTGGTGGAGGAAGGGTGCTGGATTCGGCTCCGTGAGAACTTCTCCGGGCCACGTAGTGTGAACGCAAGTAGATGAGCCCTACATCTCATGCCAGTCTCCTGTGCGAGTTGGACAAGGCGAACTCCCTGCTTGAATCCCTGGGTGGGTTAAGTACCCTGCGGGGAAGGATCATTGCTTGGGAGCCCGGGGCTGGTATCGAGGTGACTGTTGTGTGCATCCACTTCGCAGCTGTTCTCTCTCCGCGGGTTCCCTCCGCCTGCTGCAGCCAAAAGGGACAGCTTAGGGTAAAGATAAAAACCCAGTGTGTAAATGTTCTTGCCTAGCCCTCGCCCCAAGAACAAGCTTATATGCCTCTGGTCAAAGGCTTTCGCCACAAGCTGAACACGTTTGGTCTCATCTAAGCCTCTGAAGCCCGAGTTTACCCAGCTACGAATCAAATTCAGGAAAGGTGCTCAGGGTGATGCGGACTGCCAAGCGTTTCACCAGGCAGCCCAGATCGAGTACAAACACTTGTGTTTGAAACGGGCAGAGGAAATGGTGTCAAGAGCGCGCCTCCATCTCCCGGGCGACGTACACATTTTCTCCATGAGATGCAAGCCCTTCCTCCAGTGTGAAAGGCCTTTACACTCTACACCTCTTGCGCTCGCAGCACGCAGGTGCCACCCGCTCTGAGCATCTTCAAAAGGCACAGGGTCACGCAACGTGTGAACCACTGGGCGCGGGTGCAGCACACACCTAGGTCTTCGCTGTCGGCCTGAGAACACCCACGGCACAGGGCTTCTTTGGTGCACACACGTGGTAGCGGTCGGTGATGCATTCTGCTCCGTGAAACCTTCTCGGGGACACAGAGCGTGAGCGCACGTAGATTAGCCCTACACCTCATCCCTCTTTCTTGAGTGAGTTGTACTGCTATAAGGCAAAACTCCCTGCTGGAATCTCGGTGTGGCTTAAGTATCCTCTGGGAAGCGATCGCTGCTAGAGACACTGTGCTGCTCTGTAGGACAATGGTCTGTGCCTCCACTGCGCTGCTGTTGTCTCCAAGTCGCTTGCGAATGCCTTTTCGAAGAGGTTGCTCACAGTGTCGTTTCTTTAGAGTAACCCACAGGCATACGAGGATGCCGGTTCTGTGAAGGAAAATGCTCCCTGCCTCAGCCACTTGGGCGCCGTTTTGTACAGGAAAGGACACTCCGCCTTGAAGGTTCTTCCTTCCGGATTGCCACTCGCACTGGCGATATCTCCTGAATCTTGCGTGGTTACAGTGCCGTCACAAGGTCCTTATCTCAGGCCTAGAACGGCAGAGCGTCCGGCAGCTTTGAAAGAGACCTTCGGCATTCTTCTGGCCTTCGGGGACGCTCCATGAGGAACAAGCTCCTCAGCAGCGTGCGTCTTTAGATCTTTCATGGCAGAACCTCTGTGGGCGACCTCATTCCTCCCCCCACGTGAGAGACACACACAACCTGCCATTAGGGTGTGGAAGGCTTTCGAGTCCAGAAGCGAGGCTGGCGCTCCCACTCAGCATTCCTGCACGGAACTGAGCCCGGGTGCGTGAGACCGTGAGAGGGGGCAAAGACAGGCGTACCAGCGAGCTGTTCACGGTGCACGCTGACGCATCACCCTTCAAGCTCACGTTCATTTCATGGAGAGAACACGAGGCCTTGATGCGCTTTCCTGTGGTACGTAAACTTTGGTCGCGTCCCCTGGTGGGCACATCGGCTCAGGACTGCCCTGTCCCAAAGGCTCCAGGTGTGGAGCCCGACTCTTGGAGCTCAGCCTCACGTGGCTCTTTCATGGACGAGACCGGCTTGCAATGGGACCCTTCACGAGCTGGGGACCGTGCTGGCTGTTAGGAGTCGGCACACCAAGAGCCCTCTGAGGGAGAGGAGCTGCTGACGTTTGCCAGCACAGTCTCCAATTCGCAACTGCAACCATTCCCTGTAAGAGGCTCCCGAAAGCTTCGACGCAGTTTCTCAGTTAGCTATAAATGGAGGCCAGTCACTTGGCAGACTCCCCCAACGCCCGGCATCCCAGGCTGCGATACAGACACGCCGACTGCTTCAGCCAACAGGGACAGCTTGGAGTAAAAGTGAGACTCCTACGTGTCAAAGTACTTGCCTGACGCTGGCCAGAAGCTCAAACATTTAGGGCAGGGCATCAAGGCACTTCGCCGCACGAGGAGCAAGTTTGTTCTCATCTCGCCTCTGAATGCCGAGTTTAACCAGCTAGGAAGCAAACTTCGGGAAAGGTACTCAGGGTGCCGCCGATTCAAAATTCTCTCACCAGACAGCCCAAATCGTGTACGCCTCTTTGTATTTTCCATGGGCAGGACAAAATGGTGTCAACCCGCACGCCTCCAGCTGGGGGTGGGTTGGAGTGGGGTGGGGTGGGGTGGGGTGGGGTGGGAGTGGGGGTTGGGCGACGTACACTTTCCCCATGGGAAACAGGCCCACGCCTTCAGTGTGAAAGGCCTCTACGCCTCTCTGCTTTCGCAGCCCAGGCGTAGCCTCAGCTCTGAAAAGCTTCCAGAGCAGGAAGGTCAGAAAACCTTTGAACCACCCAGCAGGTGCAGCACAGAACAAGGGCTTCTCTCTTGGCCTGAGAACACCCACTGCCCAGCGCTCCTTTGTGTACACACGTGGTGGAGGAAGGGTGCTGGATTCGGCTCCATGAGAACTTCTCCGGGCCACGTAGTGTGAACGCAAGTAGATGAGCCCTACATCTCATGCCAGTCTCCTGTGCGAGTTGGACAAGGCGAACTCCCTGCTTGAATCCCTGGGTGGGTTAAGTACCCTGCGGGGAAGGATCGTTGCTTGGGAGCCCGGGGCTGGTATCGAGGTGACTGTTGTGTGCATCCACTTCGCAGCTGTTCTCTCTCCGCGGGTTCTCTCCGCCTGCTGCAGCCAAAAGGGACAGCTTAGGGTAAAGATAAAAACCCAGTGTGTAAACGTTCTTGCCTAGCCCTCGCCCCAAGCACAAGCACATATGCCTCTGGTCAAAGGCTTTCGCCACAAGCTGAACACGTTTGGTCTCATCTAAGCCTCTGAAGCCCGAGTTTACCCAGCTACGAATCAAACTTCAGGAAAGGTGCTCAGGGTGATGCGGACTGCCAAGCGTTTCACCAGGCAGCCCAGATCGAGTACAAACACTTGTGTTTGAAACGGGCAGAGGAAATGGTGTCAAGAGCGCGCCTCCATCTCCCGGGCGACGTACACATTTTCTCCATGAGATGCAAGCCTTTCCTCCAGTGTGAAAGGCCTTTACACTCTACACCTCTTGCGCTCGCAGCACGCAGGTGCCACCCGCTCTGAGCGTCTTCAAAAGGCACAGGGTCATGCAACGTGTGAACCACCGGGCGCGGGTGCAGCACACACCTAGGTCTTCGCTGTCGGCCTGAGAACACCCACGGCACAGGGCTTCTTTGGTGCACACACGTGGTAGCGGTCGGTGATGCATTCTGCTCCGTGAAACCTTCTCGGGGACACAGAGCGTGAGCGCACGTAGATTAGCCCTACACCTCATCCCTCTTTCTTGAGTGAGTTGTACTGCTATAAGGCAAAACTCCCTGCTGGAATCTCGGTGTGGCTTAAGTATCCTCCGGGAAGCGATCGCTGCTAGAGACACTGTGCTGCTCTCTAGGACAATGGTCTGTGCCTCCACTGCGCTGCTGTTGTCTCCAAGTCGCTTGCGAAGGCCTTTTCGAAGAGGTTGCTCACAGTGTCATTTCTTTAGAGTAACCCACAGGCATACGAGGATGCCGGTTCTGTGAAGGAAAATGCTCCCTGCCTCAGCCACTTGGGCGCCGTTTTGTACAGGAAAGGACACTCCACCTTGAAGGTTCTTCCTTCCGGATTGCCACTCGCACTGGTGATGTCTCCTGAATCTCGCGGGGTTACAGTGCCGTCACAAGGTCCTTATCTCAGGCCTAGAACGGCAGAGCGTCCGGCAGCTTTGAAAGAGAACTTCGGCATTCTTCTGGCCTTCGGGGACGCTCCATGAGGAACAAGCTCCTCAGCAGCGTGCGTCTTTAGATCTTTCATGGCAGAACCTCTGTGGGCGACCTCATTCCTCCCCCCACGTGAGAGACACACACAACCTGCCATTAGGGGGTGGAAGGCTTTCGAGTCCAGAAGCGAGGCTGGCGCTCCCACTCAGCATTCCTGCACGGAACTGAGCCCGGGTGCGTGAGACCGTGAGAGGGGGCAAAGACAGGGGTACCAGCGAGCTGTTCACGGTGCACGCTGACGCATCACCCTTCAAGCTCACGTTCATTTCATGGAGAGAACACGAGGCCTTGATGCGCTTTCCTGTGGTACGTAAACTTTGGTCGCGTCCCCTGGTGGGCACATCGGCTCAGGACTGCCCTGTCCCAAAGGCTCCAGGTGTGGAGCCCGACTCTTGGAGCTCAGCCTCACGTGGCTCTTTCACGGACGAGACCGGCTCGCAATGGGACCGTTCACGAGCTGGGGACCGTGCTGGCTGTTAGGAGTCGGCACACCAAGAGCCCTCCGAGGGAGAGGAGCTGCTGATGTTTGCCAGCACAGTCTCCAATTCCGAACTGCAACCATTCCCTGTAAGAGGCTCCCGAAAGCTTCGATGCAGTTTCTCAGTTATCTATAAATGGAGGACATTCACTTGGCAGACTCCCCCAACGCCCGGCCTCCCAGGCTGCGATACAGACACGCCGACTGCTTCAGCCAACAGGGACAGCTTGGAGTAAAAGTGAGACTCCTACGTGTCAAAGTACTTGCCTGACGCTGGCCAGAAGCTCAAACATTTAGGGCAGGGCATCAGGGCAGTTCGCCGCACGCGGAGCAAGTTTGTTCTCATCTCGCCTCTGAATGCCGAGTTTAACCAGCTAGGAAGCAAACTTCGGGAAAGGTACTCAGGGTGCCGCCGATTCAAAATTCTCTCACCAGACAGCCCAAATCGTGTACGCGTCTTTGTATTTTCCACGGGCAGGACAAAATGGTGTCAACCCGCACGCCTCCAGCTGGGGGTGGGTTGGAGTGGGGTGGGGTGGGGTGGGGTGGGGTGGGAGTGGGGGTTAGGCGACGTACACTTTCCCCATGGGAAACAGGCCCACGCCTTCAGTGTGAAAGACCTCTACGCCTCTCTGCTTTCGCAGCCCAGGCGTAGCCTCAGCTCTGAAAAGCTTCCAGAGCAGGAAGGTCAGAAAGCCTTTGAACCACCCAGCAGGTGCAGCACAGAACAAGGGCTTCTCTCTTGGCCTGAGAACACCCACTGCCCAGCGCTCCTTTGTGTACACACGTGGTGGAGGAAGGGTGCTGGATTCGGCTCCGTGAGAACTTCTCCGGGCCACGTAGTGTGAACGCAAGTAGATGAGCCCTACATCTCATGCCAGTCTCCTGTGCGAGTTGGACAAGGCGAACTCCCTGCTTGAATCCCTGGGTGGGTTAAGTACCCTGCGGGGAAGGATCGTTGCTTGGGAGCCCGGGGCTGGTATCGAGGTGACTGTTGTGTGCATCCACTTCGCAGCTGTTCTCTCTCCGTGGGTTCTCTCCGCCTGCTGCAGCCAAAAGGGACAGCTTAGGGTAAAGATAAAAACCCAGTGTGTAAACGTTCTTGCCTAGCCCTCGCCCCAAGCACAAGCTTATATGCCTCTGGTCAAAGGCTTTCGCCACAAGCTGAACACGTTTGGTCTCATCTAAGCCTCTGAAGCCCGAGTTTACCCAGCTACGAATCAAACTTCAGGAAAGGTGCTCAGGGTGATGCGGACTGCCAAGCGTTTCACCAGGCAGCCCAGATCGAGTACAAACACTTGTGTTTGAAACGGGCAGAGGAAATGGTGTCAAGAGCGCGCCTCCATCTCCCGGGCGACGTACACATTTTCTCCATGAGATGCAAGCCCTTCCTCCAGTGTGAAAGGCCTTTACACTCTACACCTCTTGCGCTCGCAGCACGCAGGTGCCACCCGCTCTGAGCATCTTCAAAAGGCACAGGGTCACGCAACGTGTGAACCACCGGGCGCGGGTGCAGCACACACCTAGGCCTTCGCTGTCGGCCTGAGAACACCCACGGCACAGGGCTTCTTTGGTGCACACACGTGGTAGCGGTCGGTGATGCATTCTGCTCCGTGAAACCTTCTCGGGGACACAGAGCGTGAGCGCACGTAGATTAGCCCTACACCTCATCCCTCTTTCTTGAGTGAGTTGTACTGCTATAAGGCAAAACTCCCTGCTGGAATCTCGGTGTGGCTTAAGTATCCTCCGGGAATCGATCGCTGCTAGAGACACTGTGCTGCTCTCTAGGACAATGGTCTGTGCCTCCACTGCGCTGCTGTTGTCTCCAGGTCGCTTGCGAAGGCCTTTTCGAAGAGGTTGCTCACAGTGTCGTTTCTTTAGAGTAACCCACAGGCATACGAGGATGCCGGTCCTGTGAAGGAAAATGCTCCCTGCCTCAGCCACTTGGGCGCCGTTTTGTACAGGAAAGGACACTCCGCCTTGAAGGTTCTTCCTTCCGGATTGCCACTCGCACTGGCGATGTCTCCTGAATCTCGCGGGGTTACAGTGCCGTCACAAGGTCCTTATCTCAGGCCTAGAACGGCAGAGCATCCGGCAGCTTTGAAAGAGACCTTCGGCATTCTTCTGGCCTTCGGGGACGCTCCATGAGGAACAAGCTCCTCAGCAGCGTGCGTCTTTAGATCTTTCATGGCAGAACCTCTGTGGGCGACCTCATTCCTCCCCCCACGTGAGAGACACACACAACCTGCCATTAGGGGGTGGAAGGCTTTCGAGTCCAGAAGCGAGGCTGGCGCTCCCACTCAGCATTCCTGCATGGAACTGAGCCCGGGTGCGTGAGACCGTGAGAGGGGGCAAAGACAGGCGTACCAGCGAGCTGTTCACGGTGCACGCTGACGCATCACCCTTCAAGCTCACGTTCATTTCATGGAGAGAACACGAGGCCTTGATGCGCTTTCCTGTGGTACGTAAACTTTGGTCGCGTCCCCTGGTGGGCACATCGGCTCAGGACTGCCCTGTCCCAAAGGCTCCAGGTGTGGAGCCCCACTCTTGGAGCTCAGCCTCACGTGGCTCTTTCACGGACGAGACCGGCTCGCAATGGGACCGTTCACGAGCTGGGGACCGTGCTGGCTGTTAGGAGTCCGCACACCAAGAGCCCTCCGAGGGAGAGGAGCTGCTGACGTTTGCCAGCACAGTCTCCAATTCCGAACTGCAACCATTCCCTGTAAGAGGCTCCCGAAAGCTTCGACGCAGTTTCTCAGTTAGCTATAAATGGAGGCCAGTCACTTGGCAGACTCCCCCAACGCCCGGCCTCCCAGGCTGCAATACAGACACGCCGACTGCTTCAGCCAACAGGGACAGCTTGGAGTAAAAGTGAGACTCCTACGTGTCAAAGTACTTGCCTGACGCTGGCCAGAAGCTCAAACATTTAGGGCAGGGCATCAGGGCACTTCGCCGCACGCGGAGCAAGTTTGTTCTCATCTCGCCTCTGAATGCCGAGTTTAACCAGCTAGGAAGCAAACTTCGGGAAAGGTACTCAGGGTGCCGCCGATTCAAAATTCTCTCACCAGACAGCCCAAATCGTGTACGCCTCTTTGTATTTTCCATGGGCAGGACAAAATGGTGTCAACCCGCACGCCTCCAGCTGGGGGTGGGTTGGAGTGGGGTGGGGTGGGGTGGGGTGGGGTGGGAGTGGGGGTTGGGCGACGTACACTTTCCCCATGGGAAACAGGCCCACGCCTTCAGTGTGAAAGGCCTCTACGCCTCTCTGCTTTCGCAGCCCAGGCGTAGCCTCAGCTCTGAAAAGCTTCCAGAGCAGGAAGGTCAGAAAACCTTTGAACCACCCAGCAGGTGCAGCACAGAACAAGGGCTTCTCTCTTGGCCTGAGAACACCCACTGCCCAGCGCTCCTTTGTGTACACACGTGGTGGAGGAAGGGTGCTGCATTCGGCTCCGTGAGAACTTCTCCGGGCCACGTAGTGTGAACGCAAGTAGATGAGCCCTACATCTCATGCCAGTCTCCTGTGCGAGTTGGACAAGGCGAACTCCCTGCTTGAATCCCTGGGTGGGTTAAGTACCCTGCGGGGAAGGATCGTTGCTTGGGAGCCCGGGGCTGGTATCGAGGTGACTGTTGTGTGCATCCACTTCGCAGCTGTTCTCTCTCCGCGGGTTCTCTCCGCCTGCTGCAGCCAAAAGGGACAGCTTAGGGTAAAGATAAAAACCCAGTGTGTAAACGTTCTTGCCTAGCCCTCGCCCCAAGCACAACCTTATATGCCTCTGGTCAAAGGCTTTTGCCACAAGCTGAACACGTTTGGTCTCATCTAAGCCTCTGAAGCCCGAGTTTACCCAGCTACGAATCAAACTTCAGGAAAGGTGCTCAGGGTGATGCGGACTGCCAAGCGTTTCACCAGGCAGCCCAGATCGAGTACAAACACTTGTGTTTTAAACGGGCAGAGGAAATGGTGTCAAGAGCGCGCCTCCATCTCCCGGGCGACGTACACATTTTCTCCATGAGATGCAAGCCCTTCCTCCAGTGTGAAAGGCCTTTACACTCTACACCTCTTGCACTCGCAGCACGCAGGTGCCACCCGCTCTGAGCATCTTCAAAAGGCACAGGGTCACGCAACGTGTGAACCACCGGGCGCGGGTGCAGCACACACCTAGGTCTTCGCTGTCGGCCTGAGAACACCCACGGCACAGGGCTTCTTTGGTGCACACACGTGGTAGCGGTCGGTGATGCATTCTGCTCCGTGAAACCTTCTCGGGGACACAGAGCGTGAGCGCACGTAGATTAGCCCTACACCTCATCCCTCTTTCTTGAGTGAGTTGTACTGCTATAAGGCAAAACTCCCTGCTGGAATCTCGGTGTGGCTTAAGTATCCTCCGGGAAGCGATCGCTGCTAGAGACACTGTGCTGCTCTCTAGGACAATGGTCTGTGCCTCCACTGTGCTGCTGTTGTCTCCAAGTCGCTTGCGAAGGCCTTTTCGAAGAGGTTGCTCACAGTGTCGTTTCTTTAGAGTAACCCACAGGCATACGAGGATGCCGGTTCTGTGAAGGAAAATGCTCCCTGCCTCAGCCACTTGGGCGCCGTTTTGTACAGGAAAGGACACTCCGCCTTGAAGGTTCTTCCTTCCGGATTGCCACTCGCACTGGCGATGTCTCCTGAATCTCGCGGGGTTACAGTGCCGTCACAAGGTCCTTATCTCAGGCCTAGAACGGCAGAGCGTCCAGCAGCTTTGAAAGAGACCTTTGGCATTCTTCTGGCCTTCGGGGACGCTCCATGAGGAACAAGCTCCTCAGCAGCGTGCGTCTTTAGATCTTTCATGGCAGAACCTCTGTGGGCGACCTCATTCCTCCCCCCACGTGAGAGACACACACAACCTGCCATTAGGGGGTGGAAGGCTTTCGAGTCCAGAAGCGAGGCTGGCGCTCCCACTCAGCATTCCTGCACGGAACTGAGCCCGGGTGCGTGAGACCGTGAGAGGGTGCAAAGACAGGCGTACCAGCGAGCTGTTCACGGTGCACGCTGACGCATCACCCTTCAAGCTCACGTTCATTTCATGGAGAGAACACGAGGCCTTGATGCGCTTTCCTGTGGTACGTAAACTTTGGTCGCGTCCCCTGGTGGGCACATCGGCTCAGGACTGCCCTGTCCCAAAGGCTCCAGGTGTGGAGCCCGACTCTTGGAGCTCAGCCTCACGTGGCTCTTTCACGGACGAGACCGGCTCGCAATGGGACCGTTCATGAGCTGGGGACCGTGCTGGCTGTTAGGAGTCGGCACACCAAGAGCCCTCCGAGGGAGAGGAGCTGCTGACGTTTGCCAGCACAGTCTCCAATTCCCAACTGCAACCATTCCCTGTAAGAGGCTCCCGAAAGCTTCGACGCAGTTTCTCAGTTAGCTATAAATGGAGGCCAGTCACTTGGCAGACTGCCCCAACGCCCGGCCTCCCAGGCTGCGATACAGACACGCCGACTGCTTCAGCCAACAGGGACAGCTTGGAGTAAAAGTGAGACTCCTACGTGTCAAAGTACTTGCCTGACGCTGGCCAGAAGCTCAAACATTTAGGGCAGGGCATCAAGGCACTTCGCCGCACGCGGAGCAAGTTTGTTCTCATCTCGCCTCTGAATGCCGAGTTTAACCAGCTAGGAAGCAAACTTCGGGAAAGGTACTCAGGGTGCCGCCGATTCAAAATTCTTTCACCAGACAGCCCAAATCGTGTACGCCTCTTTGTATTTTCCATGGGCAGGACAAAATGGTGTCAACCCGCACGCCTCCAGCTGGGGGTGGGTTGGAGTGGGGTGGGGTGGGGTGGGGTGGGGTGGGAGTGGGGCTTGGGCGACGTACACTTTCCCCATGGGAAACAGGCCCACGCCTTCAGTGTGAAAGGCCTCTACGCCTCTGTGCTTTCGCAGCCCAGGCGTAGCCTCAGCTCTGAAAAGCTTCCAGAGCAGGAAGGTCAGAAAACCTTTGAACCACCCAGCAGGTGCAGCACAGAACAAGGGCTTCTCTCTTGGCCTGAGAACACCCACTGCCCAGCGCTCCTTTGTGTACACACGTGGTGGAGGAAGGGTGCTGGATTCGGCTCCGTGAGAACTTCTCCGGGCCACGTAGTGTGAACGCAAGTAGATGAGCCCTACATCTCATGCCAGTCTCCTGTGCAAGTTGGACAAGGCGAACTCCCTGCTTGAATCCCTGGGTGGGTTAAGTACCCTGCGGGGAAGGATCATTGCTTGGGAGCCCGGGGCTGGTATCGAGGTGACTGTTGTGTGCATCCACTTCGCAGCTGTTCTCTCTCCGCGGGTTCCCTCCGCCTGCTGCAGCCAAAAGGGACAGCTTAGGGTAAAGATAAAAACCCAGTGTGTAAATGTTCTTGCCTAGCCCTCGCCCCAAGAACAAGCTTATATGCCTCTGGTCAAAGGCTTTCGCCACAAGCTGAACACGTTTGGTCTCATCTAAGCCTCTGAAGCCCGAGTTTACCCAGCTACGAATCAAATTCAGGAAAGGTGCTCAGGGTGATGCGGACTGCCAAGCGTTTCACCAGGCAGCCCAGATCGAGTACAAACACTTGTGTTTGAAACGGGCAGAGGAAATGGTGTCAAGAGCGCGCCTCCATCTCCCGGGCGACGTACACATTTTCTCCATGAGATGCAAGCCCTTCCTCCAGTGTGAAAGGCCTTTACACTCTACACCTCTTGCGCTCGCAGCACGCAGGTGCCACCCGCTCTGAGCATCTTCAAAAGGCACAGGGTCACGCAACGTGTGAACCACTGGGCGCGGGTGCAGCACACACCTAGGTCTTCGCTGTCGGCCTGAGAACACCCACGGCACAGGGCTTCTTTGGTGCACACACGTGGTAGCGGTCGGTGATGCATTCTGCTCTGTGAAACCTTCTCGGAGACACAGAGCATGAGCGCACATAGATTAGCCCTACACCTCATCCCTGTTTCTTGAGTGAGTTGTACTGCTATAAGGCAAAACTCCCTGCTGGAATCTCGGTGTGGCTTAAGTATCCTCCGGGAAGCGATCGCTGCTAGAGACACTGTGCTGCTCTCTAGGACAATGGTCTGTGCCTCCACTGCGCTGCTGTTGTCTCCAAGTCGCTTGCGAAGGCCTTTTCGAAGAGGTTGCTCACAGTGTCGTTTCTTTAGAGTAACCCACAGGCATACGAGGATGCCGGTTCTGTGAAGGAAAATGCTCCCTGCCTCAGCCACTTGGGCGCCGTTTTGTACAGGAAAGGACACTCCGCCTTGAAGGTTCTTCCTTCCGGATTGCCACTCGCACTGGCGATGTCTCCTGAATCTCGCGGGGTTACAGTGCCGTCACAAGGTCCTTATCTCAGGCCTAGAACGGCAGAGCGTCCGGCAGCTTTGAAAGAGACCTTCGGCATGCTTCTGGCCTTCGGGGACGCTCCATGAGGAACAAGCTCCTCAGCAGCGTGCGTCTTTAGATCTTTCATGGCAGAACCTCTGTGGGCGACCTCATTCCTCCCCCCACGTGAGAGACACACACAACCTGCCATTAGGGGGTGGAAGGCTTTTGAGTCCAGAAGCGAGGCTGGCGCTCCCACTCAGCATTCCTGCACGGAACTGAGCCCGGGTGTGTGAGACCGTGAGAGGGGGCAAAGACAGGCGTACCAGCGAGCTGTTCACGGTGCACGCTGACGCATCACACTTCAAGCTCACGTTCACTTCATGGAGAGAACACGAGGCCTTGATGCGCTTTCCTGTGGTACGTAAACTTTTGTCGCGTCCCCTGGTGGGCACATCGGCTCAGGACTGCCCTGTCCCAAAGGCTCCAGGTGTGGAGCCCGACTCTTGGAGCTCAGCCTCACGTGGCTCTTTCACGGACGAGACCAGCTCGCAATGGGAACGTTCACGAGCTGGGGACCATGCTGGCTGTTAGGAGTCGGCACACCAAGAGCCCTCCGAGGGAGAGGAGCTGCTGACGTTTGCCAGCACAGTCTCCAATTCCGAACTGCAACCATTCCCTGTAAGAGGCTCCCGAAAGCTTCGACGCAGTTTCTCAGTTAGCTATAAATGGAGGCCAGTCACTTGGCAGACTCCCCCAACGCCCGGCCTCCCAGGCTGCGATACAGACACGCCGACTGCTTCAGCCAACAGGGACAGCTTGGAGTAAAAGTGAGACTCCTACGTGTCAAAGTACTTGCCTGACGCTGGCCAGAAGCTCAAACATTTAGGGCAGGGCATCAGGGCACTTCGCCGCACGCGGAGCAAGTTTGTTCTCATCTCGCCTCTGAATGCCGAGTTTAACCAGCTAGGAAGCAAACTTCGGGAAAGGTACTCAGGGTGCCGCCGATTCAAAATTCTTTCACCAGACAGCCCAAATCGTGTACGCCTCTTTGTATTTTCCACGGGCAGGACAAAATGGTGTCAACCCGCACGCCTCCAGCTGGGGGTGGGTTGGAGTGGGGTGGGGTGGGGTGGGGTGGGGTGGGAGTGGGGGTTAGGCGACGTACACTTTCCCCATGGGAAACAGGCCCACGCCTTCAGTGTGAAAGGCCTCTACGCCTCTCTGCTTTCGCAGCCCAGGCGTAGCCTCAGCTCTGAAAAGCTTCCAGAGCAGGAAGGTCAGAAAACCTTTGAACCACCCAGCAGGTGCAGCACAGAACAAGGGCTTCTCTCTTGGCCTGAGAACACCCACTGCCCAGCGCTCCTTTGTGTACACACGTGGTGGAGGAAGGGTGCTGGATTCGGCTCCGTGAGAACTTCTCCGGGCCACGTAGTGTGAACGCAAGTAGATGAGCCCTACATCTCATGCCAGTCTCCTGTGCGAGTTGGACAAGGCGAACTCCCTGCTTGAATCCCTGGGTGGGTTAAGTACCCTGCGGGGAAGGATCGTTGCTTGGGAGCCCGGGGCTGGTATCGAGGTGACTGTTGTGTGCATCCACTTCGCAGGTGTTCTCTCTCCGCGGGTTCTCTCCGCCTGCTGCAGCCAAAAGGGACAGCTTAGGGTAAAGATAAAAACCCAGTGTGTAAACGTTCTTGCCTAGCCCTCGCCCCAAGCACAAGCACATATGCCTCTGGTCAAAGGCTTTCGCCACAAGCTGACACGTTTGGTCTCATCTAAGCCTCTGAAGCCCGAGTTTACCCAGCTACGAATCAAACTTCAGGAAAGGTGCTCAGGGTGATGCGGACTGCCAAGCGTTTCACCAGGCAGCCCAGATCGAGTACAAACACTTGTGTTTGAAACGGGCAGAGGAAATGGTGTCAAGAGCGCGCCTCCATCTCCCGGGCGACGTACACATTTTCTCCATGAGATGCAAGCCTTTCCTCCAGTGTGAAAGGCCTTTACACTCTACACCTCTTGCGCTCGCAGCACGCAGGTGCCACCCGCTCTGAGCATCTTCAAAAGGCACAGGGTCACGCAACGTGTGAACCACCGGGCGCGGGTGCAACACACACCTAGGTCTTCGCTGTCGGCCTGAGAACACCCACGGCACAGGGCTTCTTTGGTGCACACACGTGGTAGCGGTCGGTGATGCATTCTGCTCCGTGAAACCTTCTCGGGGACACAGAGCGTGAGCGCACGTAGATTAGCCCTACACCTCATCCCTCTTTCTTGAGTGAGTTGTACTGCTATAAGGCAAAACTCCCTGCTGGAATCTCGGTGTGGCTTACGTATCCTCCGGGAAGCGATCGCTGCTAGAGACACTGTGCTGCTCTCTAGGACAATGGTCTGTGCCTCCACTGCGCTGCTGTTGTCTCCAAGTCGCTTGCGAAGGCCTTTTCGAAGAGGTTGCTCACAGTGTCGTTTCTTTAGAGTAACCCACAGGCATACGAGGATGCCGGTTCTGTGAAGGAAAATGCTCCCTGCCTCAGCCACTTGGGTGCCGTTTTGTACAGGAAAGGACACTCCGCCTTGAAGGTTCTTCCTTCCGGATTGCCACTCGCACTGGCGATGTCTCCTGAATCTCGCGGGGTTACAGTGCCGTCACAAGGTCCTTATCTCAGGCCTAGAATGGCAGAGCGTCCGGCAGCTTTGACAGAGACCTTCGGCATTCTTCTGGCCTTCGGGGACGCTCCATGAGGAACAAGCTCCTCAGCAGCGTGCGTCTTTAGATCTTTCATGGCAGAACCTCTGTGGGCGACCTCATTCCTCCCCCCATGTGAGAGACACACACAACCTGCCATTAGGGGGTGGAAGGCTTTCGAGTCCAGAAGCGAGGCTGGCGCTCCCACTAAGCATTCCTGCACGGAACTGAGCCCGGGTGCGTGAGACCGTGAGAGGGGGCAAAGACAGGCGTACCAGCGAGCTGTTCACGGTGCACGCTGACGCATCACCCTTCAAGCTCACGTTCACTTCATGGAGAGAACACGAGGCCTTGATGCGCTTTCCTGTGGTACGTAAACTTTGGTCGCGTCCCCTGGTGGGCACATCGGCTCAGGACTGCCCTGTCCCAAAGGCTCCAGGTGTGGAGCCCGACTCTTGGAGCTCAGCCTCACGTGGCTCTTTCACGGACGAGACCGGCTCGCAATGGGACCGTTCACGAGCTGGGGACCGTGCTGGCTGTTAGGAGTCGGCACACCAAGAGCCCTCCGAGGGAGAGGAGCTGCTGACGTTTGCCAGCACAGTCTCCAATTCCGAACTGCAACCATTCCCTGTAAGAGGCTCCCGAAAGCTTCGACGCAGTTTCTCAGTTAGCTATAAATGGAGGCCAGTCACTTGGCAGACTCCCCCAACGCCCGGCCTCCCAGGCTGCGATACAGACACGCCGACTGCTTCAGCCAACAGGGACAGCTTGGAGTAAAAGTGAGACTCTTACGTGTCAAAGTACTTGCCTGACGCTGGCCAGAAGCTCAAACATTTAGGGCAGGGCATCAGGGCACTTCGCCGCACGCGGAGCAAGTTTGTTCTCATCTCGCCTCTGAATGCCGAGTTTAACCAGCTAGGAAGCAAACTTCGGGAAAGGTACTCAGGGTGCCGCCGATTCAAAATTCTCTCACCAGACAGCCCAAATCGTGTACGCCTCTTTGTATTTTCCATGGGCAGGACAAAATGGTGTCAACCCGCACGCCTCCAGCTGGGGGTGGGTTGGAGTAGGGTGGGGTGGGGTGGGGTGGGGTGGGAGTGGGGGTTGGGAGACGTACACTTTCCCCATGGGAAACAGGCCCACGCCTTCAGTGTGAAAGGCCTCTACGCCTCTCTGCTTTCGCAGCCCAGGCGTAGCCTCAGCTCTGAAAAGCTTCCAGAGCAGGAAGGTCAGAAAACCTTTGAACCACCCAGCAGGTGCAGCACAGAACAAGGGCTTCTCTCTTGGCCTGAGAACACCCACTGCCCAGCGCTCCTTTGTGTACACACGTGGTGGAGGAAGGGTGCTGGATTCGGCTCCGTGAGAACTTCTCCGGGCCACGTAGTGTGAACGCAAGTAGATGAGCCCTACATCTCATGCCAGTCTCCTGTGCGAGTTGGACAAGGCGAACTCCCTGCTTGAATCCCTGGGTGGGTTAAGTACCCTGCGGGGAAGGATCGTTGCTTGGGAGCCCGGGGCTGTTATCGAGGTGACTGTTGTGTGCATCCACTTCGCAGCTGTTCTCTCTCCGCGGGTTCTCTCCGCCTGCTGCAGCCAAAAGGGACAGCTTAGGGTAAAGATAAAAACCCAGTGTGTAAACGTTCTTGCCTAGCCCTCGCCCCAAGCACAAGCTTATATGCCTCTGGTCAAAGGCTTTCACCACAAGCTGAACACGTTTGGTCTCATCTAAGCCTCTGAAGCCCGAGTTTACCCAGCTACGAATCAAACTTCAGGAAAGGTGCTCAGGGTGATGCGGACTGCCAAGCATTTCACCAGGCAGCCCAGATCGAGTACAAACACTTGTGTTTGAAACGGGCAGAGGAAATGGTGTCAAGAGCGCGCCTCCATCTCCCGGGCGACGTACACATTTTCTCCATGAGATGCAAGCCTTTCCTCCAGTGTGAAAGGCCTTTACACTCTACACCTCTTGCGCTCGCAGCACGCAGGTGCCACCCGCTCTGAGCATCTTCAAAAGGCACAGGGTCACGCAACGTGTGAACCACCGGGCGCGGGTGCAACACACACCTAGGTCTTCGCTGTCGGCCTGAGAACACCCACGGCACAGGGCTTCTTTGGTGCACACACGTGGTAGCGGTCGGTGATGCATTCTGCTCCGTGAAAACTTCTCGGGGACACAGAGCGTGAGCGCACGTAGATTAGCCCTACACCTCATCCCTCTTTCTTGAGTGAGTTGTACTGCTATAAGGCAAAACTCCCTGCTGGAATCTCGGTGTGGCTTAAGTATCCTCCGGGAAGCGATCGCTGCTAGAGACACTGTGCTGCTCTCTAGGACAATGGTCTGTGCCTCCACTGCGCTGCTGTTGTCTCCAAGTCGCTTGCGAAGGCCTTTTCGAAGAGGTTGCTCACAGTGTCGTTTCTTTAGAGTAACCCACAGGCATACGAGGATGCCGGTTCTGTGAAGGAAAATGCTCCCTGCCTCAGCCACTTGGGCGCCGTTTTGTACAGGAAAGGACACTCCGCCTTGAAGGTTCTTCCTTCCGGATTGCCACTCGCACTGGCGATGTCTCCTGAATCTCGCGGGGTTACAGTGCCGTCACAAGGTCCTTATCTCAGGCCTAGAACGGCACAGCGTCCGGCAGCTTTGACAGAGACCTTCGGCATTCTTCTGGCCTTCGGGGACGCTCCATGAGGAACAAGCTCCTCAGCAGCGTGCGTCTTTAGATCTTTCATGGCAGAACCTCTGTGGGCGACCTCATTCCTCCCCCTACGTGAGAGACACACACAACCTGCCATTAGGGGGTGGAAGGCTTTCGAGTCCAGAAGCGAGGCTGGCGCTCCCACTCAGCATTCCTGCACGGAACTGAGCCCGGGTGCGTGAGACCGTGAGAGGGGGCAAAGACAGGCGTACCAGCGAGCTGTTCACGGTGCACGCTGACGCATCACCCTTCAAGCTCACGTTCACTTCATGGAGAGAACACGAGGCCTTGATGCGCTTTCCTGTGGTACGTAAACTTTGGTCGCGTCCCCTGGTGGGCACATCGGCTCAGGACTGCCCTGTCCCAAAGGCTCCAGGTGTGGAGCCCGACTCTTGGAGCTCAGCCTCACGTGGCTCTTTCACGGACGAGACCGGCTTGCAATGGGACCGTTCACGAGCTGGGGACCATGCTGGCTGTTAGGAGTCGGCACACCAAGAGCCCTCCGAGGGAGAGGAGCTGCTGACGTTTGCCAGCACAGTCTCCAATTCCGAACTGCAACCATTCCCTGTAAGAGGCTCCCGAAAGCTTCGACGCAGTTTCTCAGTTAGCTATAAATGGAGGCCAGTCACTTGGCAGACTCCCCCAACGCCCGGCCTCCCAGGCTGCGATACAGACACGCCGACTGCTTCAGCCAACAGGGACAGCTTGGAGTAAAAGTGAGACTCCTACGTGTCAAAGTACTTGCCTGACGCTGGCCAGAAGCTCAAACATTTAGGGCAGGGCATCAGGGCACTTCGCCGCACGCGGAGCAAGTTTGTTCTCATCTCGCCTCTGAATGCCGAGTTTAACCAGCTAGGAAGCAAACTTCGGGAAAGGTACTCAGGGTGCCGCCGATTCAAAATTCTCTCACCAGACAGCCCAAATCGTGTACGCCTCTTTGTATTTTCCATGGGCAGGACAAAATGGTGTCAACCCGCACGCCTCCAGCTGGGGGTGGGTTGGAGTGGGGTGGGGTGGGGTGGGGTGGGGTGGGAGTGGGGGTTGGGCGACGTACACTTTCCCCATGGGAAACAGGCCCACGCCTTCAGTGTGAAAGGCCTCTACGCCTCTCTGCTTTCGCAGCCCAGGCGTAGCCTCAGCTCTGAAAAGCTTCCAGAGCAGGAAGGTCAGAAAACCTTTGAACCACCCAGCAGGTGCAGCACAGAACAAGGGCTTCTCTCTTGGCCTGAGAACACCCACTGCCCAGCGCTCCTTTGTGTACACACGTGGTGGAGGAAGGGTGCTGGATTCGGCTCCGTGAGAACTTCTCCGGGCCACGTAGTGTGAACGCAAGTAGATGAGCCCTACATCTCATGCCAGTCTCCTGTGCGAGTTGGACAAGGCGAACTCCCTGCTTGAATCCCTGGGTGGGTTAAGTACCCTGCGGGGAAGGATCGTTGCTTGGGAGCCCGGGGCTGGTATCGAGGTGACTGTTGTGTGCATCCACTTCGCAGCTGTTCTCTCTCCGCGGGTTCTCTCCGCCTGCTGCAGCCAAAAGGGACAGCTTAGGGTAAAGATAAAAACCCAGTGTGTAAACGTTCTTGCCTAGCCCTCGCCCCAAGCACAAGCTTATATGCCTCTGGTCAAAGGCTTTCGCCACAAGCTGAACACGTTTGGTCTCATCTAAGCCTCTGAAGCCCGAGTTTACCCAGCTACGAATCAAACTTCAGGAAAGGTGCTCAGGGTGATGCGGACTGCCAAGCGTTTCACCAGGCAGCCCAGATCGAGTACAAACACTTGTGTTTGAAACGGGCAGAGGAAATGGTGTCAAGAGCGCGCCTCCATCTCCCGGGCGACGTACACATTTTCTCCATGAGATGCAAGCCTTTCCTCCAGTGTGAAAGGCCTTTACACTCTACACCTCTTGCGCTCGCAGCACGCAGGTGCCACCCGCTCTGAGCGTCTTCAAAAGGCACAGGGTCACACAACGTTTGAACCACCGGGTGCGGGTGCAGCACACACCTAGGTCTTCGCTGTCGGCCTGAGAATACCCACGGCACAGGGCTTCTTTGGTGCACACACGTGGTAGCGGTCGGTGATGCATTCTGCTCCGTGAAACCTTCTCGGGGACACAGAGCGTGAGCGCACGTAGATTAGCCCTACACCTCATCCCTCTTTCTTGAGTGAGTTGTACTGCTATAAGGCAAAACTCCCTGCTGGAATCTCGGTGTGGCTTAAGTATCCTCCGGGAAGCGATCGCTGCTAGAGACACTGTGCTGCTCTCTAGGACAATGGTCTGTGCCTCCACTGCGCTGCTGTTGTCTCCAAGTCGCTTGCGAAGGCCTTTTCGAAGAGGTTGCTCACAGTGTCGTTTCTTTAGAGTAACCCACAGGCATACGAGGATGCCGGTTCTGTGAAGGAAAATGCTCCCTGCCTCAGCCACTTGGGCGCCGTTTTGTACAGGAAAGGACACTCCGCCTTGAAGGTTCTTCCTTCCGGATTGCCACTCGCACTGGCGATGTCTCCTGAATCTCGCGGGGTTACAGTGCCGTCACAAGGTCCTTATCTCAGGCCTAGAACGGCAGAGCGTCCGGCAGCTTTGAAAGAGACCTTCGGCATTCTTCTGGCCTTCGGGGACGCTCCATGAGGAACAAGCTCCTCAGCAGCGTGCGTCTTTAGATCTTTCATGGCAGAACCTCTGTGGGCGACCTCATTCCTCCCCCCATGTGAGAGACACACACAACCTGCCATTAGGGGGTGGAAGGCTTTCGAGTCCAGAAGCGAGGCTGGCGCTCCCACTCAGCATTCCTGCACGGAACTGAGCCCGGGTGCGTGAGACCGTGAGAGGGGGCAAAGACAGGCGTACCAGCGAGCTGTTCACGGTGCACGCTGACGCATCACCCTTCAAGCTCACGTTCATTTCATGGAGAGAACACGAGGCCTTGATGCGCTTTCCTGTGGTACGTAAACTTTGGTCGCGTCCCCTGGTGGGCACATCGGCTCAGGACTGCCCTGTCCCAAAGGCTCCAGGTGTGGAGCCCGACTCTTGGAGCTCAGCCTCACGTGGCTCTTTCACGGACGAGACCGGCTCGCAATGGGACCGTTCACGAGCTGGGGACCGTGCTGGCTGTTAGGAGTCGGCACACCAAGAGCCCTCCGAGGGAGAGGAGCTGCTGACGTTTGCCAGCACAGTCTCCAATTCCCAACTGCAACCATTCCCTGTAAGAGGCTCCCGAAAGCTTCGACGCAGTTTCTCAGTTAGCTATAAATGGAGGCCAGTCACTTGGCAGACTCCCCCAACGCCCGGCCTCCCAGGCTGCGATACAGACACGCCGACTGCTTCAGCCAACAGGGACAGCTTGGAGTAAAAGTGAGACTCCTACGTGTCAAAGTACTTGCCTGACGCTGGCCAGAAGCTCAAACATTTAGGGCAGGGCATCAGGGCACTTCGCCGCACGCGGAGCAAGTTTGTTCTGATCTCGCCTCTGAATGCCGAGTTTAACCAGCTAGGAAGCAAACTTCGGGAAAGGTACTCAGGGTGCCGCCGATTCAAAATTCTCTCACCAGACAGCCCAAATCGTGTACGCCTCTTTGTATTTTCCATGGGCAGGACAAAATGGTGTCAACCCGCACGCCTCCAGCTGGGGGTGGGTTGGAGTGGGGTGGGGTGGGGTGGGGTGGGGTGGGAGTGGGGGTTGGGCGACGTACACTTTCCCCATGGGAAACAGGCCCACGCCTTCAGTGTGAAAGGCCTCTACGCCTCTCTGCTTTCGCAGCCCAGGCGTAGCCTCAGCTCTGAAAAGCTTCCAGAGCAGGAAGGTCAGAAAACCTTTGAACCACCCAGCAGGTGCAGCACAGAACAAGGGATTCTCTCTTGGCCTGAGAACACCCACTGCCCAGCGCTCCTTTGTGTACACACGTGGTGGAGGAAGGGTGCTGGATTCGGCTCCGTGAGAACTTCTCCGGGCCACGTAGTGTGAACGCAAGTAGATGAGCCCTACATCTCATGCCAGTCTCCTGTGCGAGTTGGACAAGGCGAACTCCCTGCTTGAATCCCTGGGTGGGTTAAGTACCCTGCGGGGAAGGATCGTTGCTTGGGAGCCCGGGGCTGGTATCGAGGTGACTGTTGTGTGCATCCACTTCGCAGCTGTTCTCTCTCCGCGGGTTCTCTCCGCCTGCTGCAGCCAAAAGGGACAGCTTAGGGTAAAGATAAAAACCCAGTGTGTAAACGTTCTTGCCTAGCCCTCGCCCCAAGCACCAGCTTATATGCCTGTGGTCAAAGGCTTTCACCACAAGCTGAACACGTTTGGTCTCATCTAAGCCTCTGAAGCCCGAGTTTACCCAGCTACGAATCAAACTTCAGGAAAGGTGCTCAGGGTGATGCGGACTGCCAAGCATTTCACCAGGCAGCCCAGATCGAGTACAAACACTTGTGTTTGAAACGGGCAGAGGAAATGGTGTCAAGAGCGCGCCTCCATCTCCCGGGCGACGTACACATTTTCTCCATGAGATGCAAGCCTTTCCTCCAGTGTGAAAGGCCTTTACACTCTACACCTCTTGCGCTCGCAGCACGCAGGTGCCACCCGCTCTGAGCGTCTTCAAAAGGCACAGGGTCACGCAACGTGTGAACCACCGGGCGCGGGTGCAGCACACACCTAGGTCTTCGCTGTCAGCCTGAGAACACCCACGGCACAGGGCTTCTTTGGTGCACACACGTGGTAGCTGTCAGTGATGCATTCTGCTCCGTGAAACCTTCTCGGGGACACAGAGCGTGAGCGCACGTAGATTAGCCCTACACCTCATCCCTCTTTCTTGAGTGAGTTGTACTGCTATAAGGCAAAACTCCCTGCTGGAATCTCGGTGTGGCTTAAGTATCCTCCGGGAAGCGATCGCTGCTAGAGACCCTGTGCTGCTCTCTAGGACAATGGTCTGTGCCTCCACTGCGCTGCTGTTGTCTCCAAGTCGCTTGCGAAGGCCTTTTCGAAGAGGTTGCTCACAGTGTCGTTTCTTTAGAGTAACCCACAGGCATACGAGGATGCCGGTTCTGTGAAGGAAAATGCTCCCTGCCTCAGCCACTTGGGCGCCGTTTTGTACAGGAAAGGACACTCCGCCTTGAAGGTTCTTCCTTCCGGATTGCCACTCGCACTGGCGATGTCTCCTGAATCTCGCGGGGTTACAGTGCCGTCACAAGGTCCTTATCTCAGGCCTAGAACGGCAGAGCGTCCGGCAGCTTTGAAAGAGACCTTCGGCATTCTTCTGGCCTTCGGGGACGCTCCATGAGGAACAAGCTCCTCAGCAGCGTGCGTCTTTAGATCTTTCATGGCAGAACCTCTGTGGGCGACCTCATTCCTCCCCCCACGTGAGAGACAGACACAACCTGCCATTAGGGGGTGGAAGGCTTTCGAGTCCAGAAGCGAGGCTGGCGCTCCCACTCAGCATTCCTGCACGGAACTGAGCCCGGGTGCGTGAGACCGTGAGAGGGGGCAAAGACAGGCGTACCAGCGAGCTGTTCACGGTGCACGCTGACGCATCACCCTTCAAGCTCACGTTCATTTCATGGAGAGAACACGAGGCCTTGATGCGCTTTCCTGTGGTACGTAAACTTCGGTCGCGTCCCCTGGTGGGCACATCGGCTCAGGACTGCCCTGTCCCAAAGGCTCCAGGTGTGGAGCCCCACTCTTGGAGCTCAGCCTCACGTGGCTCTTTCACGGACGAGACCGGCTTGCAATGGGACCGTTCACGAGCTGGGGACCGTGCTGGCTGTTAGGAGTCGGCACACCAAGAGCCCTCCGAGGGAGAGGAGCTGCTGACGTTTGCCAGCACAGTCTCCAATTCCGAACTGCAACCATTCCCTGTAAGAGGCTCCCGAAAGCTTCGACGCAGTTTCTCAGTTAGCTATAAATGGAGGCCAGTCACTTGGCAGACTCCCCCAATGCCCGGCCTCCCAGGCTGCGATACAGACACGCCGACTGCTTCAGCCAACAGGGACAGCTTGGAGTAAAAGGGAGACTCCTACGTGTCAAAGTACTTGCCTGACGCTGGCCAGAAGCTCAAACATTTAGGGCAGGGCATCAGGGCACTTCGCCGCACGCGGAGCAAGTTTGTTCTCATCTCGCCTCTGAATGCCGAGTTTAACCAGCTAGGAAGCAAACTTCGGGAAAGGTACTCAGGGTGCCGCCGATTCAAAATTCTTTCACCAGACAGCCCAAATCGTGTACGCCTCTTTGTATTTTCCATGGGCAGGACAAAATGGTGTCAACCCGCACGCCTCCAGCTGGGGGTGGGTTGGAGTGGGGTGGGGTGGGGTGGGGTGGGGTGGGAGTGGGGGTTGGGCGACGTACACTTTCCCCATGGGAAACAGGCCCACGCCTTCAGTGTGAAAGGCCTCTACGCCTCTCTGCTTTCGCAGCCCAGGCGTAGCCTCAGCTCTGAAAAGCTTCCAGAGCAGGAAGGTCAGAAAACCTTTGAACCACCCAGCAGGTGCAGCACAGAACAAGGGCTTCTCTCTTGGCCTGAGAACACCCACTGCCCAGCGCTCCTTTGTGTACACACGTGGTGGAGGAAGGGCGCTGGATTCGGCTCCGTGAGAACTTCTCCGGGCCACGTAGTGTGAACGCAAGTAGATGAGCCCTACATCTCATGCCAGTCTCCTGTGCGAGTTGGACAAGGCGAACTCCCTGCTTGAATCCCTGGGTGGGTTAAGTACCCTGCGGGGAAGGATCGTTGCTTGGGAGCCCGGGGCTGGTATCGAGGTGACTGTTGTGTGCATCCACTTCGCAGCTGTTCTCTCTCCGCGGGTTCTCTCCGCCTGCTGCAGCCAAAAGGGACAGCTTAGGGTAAAGATAAAAACCCAGTGTGTAAACGTTCTTGCCTAGCCCTCGCCCCAAGCACAAGCTTATATGCCTCTGGTCAAAGGCTTTCGCCACAAGCTGAACACGTTTGGTCTCATCTAAGCCTCTGAAGCCCGAGTTTACCCAGCTACGAATCAAACTTCAGGAAAGGTGCTCAGGGTGATGCGGACTGCCAAGCGTTTCACCATGCAGCCCAGATCGAGTACAAACACTTGTGTTTGTAACGGGCAGAGGAAATGGTGTCAAGAGCGCGCCTCCATCTCCCGGGCGACGTACACATTTTCTCCATGAGATGCAAGCCTTTCCTCCAGTGTGAAAGGCCTTTACACTCTACACCTCTTGCGCTCGCAGCACGCAGGTGCCACCCGCTCTGAGCATCTTCAAAAGGCACAGGGTCACGCAACGTGTGAACCACCGGGCGCGGGTGCAGCACACACCTAGGTCTTCGCTGTCGGCCTGAGAACACCCACGGCACAGGGCTTCTTTGGTGCACACACGTGGTAGCGGTCGGTGATGCATTCTGCTCCGTGAAACCTTCTCGGGGACACAGAGCGTGAGCGCACGTAGATTAGCCCTACACCTCATCCCTCTTTCTTGAGTGAGTTGTACTGCTATAAGGCAAAACTCCCTGCTGGAATCTCGGTGTGGCTTAAGTATCCTCCGGGAAGCGATCGCTGCTAGAGACACTGTGCTGCTCTCTAGGACAATGGTCTGTGCCTCCACTGCGCTGCTGTTGTCTCCAAGTCGCTTGCGAAGGCCTTTTCGAAGAGGTTGCTCACAGTGTCGTTTCTTTAGAGTAACCCACAGGCATACGAGGATGCCGGTTCTGTGAAGGAAAATGCTCCCTGCCTCAGCCACTTGGGCGCCGTTTTGTACAGGAAAGGACACTCCGCCTTGAAGGTTCTTCCTTCCGGATTGCCACTCGCACTGGCGATGTCTCCTGAATCTCGCGGGGTTACAGTGCCGTCACAAGGTCCTTATCTCAGGCCTAGAACGGCAGAGCGTCCGGCAGCTTTGAAAGAGACCTTCGGCATGCTTCTGGCCTTCGGGGATGCTCCATGAGGAACAAGCTCCTCAGCAGCGTGCGTCTTTAGATCTTTCATGGCAGAACCTCTGTGGGCGACCTCATTCCTCCCCCCACGTGAGAGACAGACACAACCTGCCATTAGGGGGTGGAAGGCTTTCGAGTCCAGAAGCGAGGCTGGCGCTCCCACTCAGCATTCCTGCACGGAACTGAGCCCGGGTGCGTGAGACCGTGAGAGGGGGCAAAGACAGGCGTACCAGCGAGCTGTTCACGGTGCACGCTGACGCATCACCCTTCAAGCTCACGTTCATTTCATGGAGAGAACACGAGGCCTTGATGCGCTTTCCTGTGGTACGTAAACTTCGGTCGCGTCCCCTGGTGGGCACATCGGCTCAGGACTGCCCTGTCCCAAAGGCTCCAGGTGTGGAGCCCCACTCTTGGAGCTCAGCCTCACGTGGCTCTTCCACGGACGAGACCGGCTCGCAATGGGACCATTCACGAGCTGGGGACCGTGCTGGCTGTTAGGAGTCGGCACACCAAGAGCCCTCCGAGGGAGAGGAGCTGCTGACGTTTGCCAGCACAGTCTCCAATTCCGAACTGCAACCATTCCCTGTAAGAGGCTCCCGAAAGCTTCGACGCAGTTTCTCAGTTAGCTATAAATGGAGGCCAGTCACTTGGCAGACTCCCCCAATGCCCGGCCTCCCAGGCTGCGATACAGACACGCCGACTGCTTCAGCCAACAGGGACAGCTTGGAGTAAAAGGGAGACTCCTACGTGTCAAAGTACTTGCCTGACGCTGGCCAGAAGCTCAAACATTTAGGGCAGGGCATCAGGGCACTTCGCCGCACGCGGAGCAAGTTTGTTCTCATCTCGCCTCTGAATGCCGAGTTTAACCAGCTAGGAAGCAAACTTCGGGAAAGGTACTCAGGGTGCCGCCGATTCAAAATTCTTTCACCAGACAGCCCAAATCGTGTACGCCTCTTTGTATTTTCCATGGGCAGGACAAAATGGTGTCAACCCGCACGCCTCCAGCTGGGGGTGGGTTGGAGTGGGGTGGGGTGGGGTGGGGTGGGGTGGGAGTGGGGGTTGGGCGACGTACACTTTCCCCATGGGAAACAGGCCCACGCCTTCAGTGTGAAAGGCCTCTACGCCTCTCTGCTTTCGCAGCCCAGGCGTAGCCTCAGCTCTGAAAAGCTTCCAGAGCAGGAAGGTCAGAAAACCTTTGAACCACCCAGCAGGTGCAGCACAGAACAAGGGCTTCTCTCTTGGCCTGAGAACACCCACTGCCCAGCGCTCCTTTGTGTACACACGTGGTGGAGGAAGGGCGCTGGATTCGGCTCCGTGAGAACTTCTCCGGGCCACGTAGTGTGAACGCAAGTAGATGAGCCCTACATCTCATGCCAGTCTGCTGTGCGAGTTGGACAAGGCGAACTCCCTGCTTGAATCCCTGGGTGGGTTAAGTACCCTGCGGGGAAGGATCGTTGCTTGGGAGCCCGGGGCTGGTATCGAGGTGACTGTTGTGTGCATCCACTTCGCAGCTGTTCTCTCTCCGCGGGTTCTCTCCGCCTGCTGCAGCCAAAAGGGACAGCTTAGGGTAAAGATAAAAACCCAGTGCGTAAACGTTCTTGCCTAGCCCTCGCCCCAAGCACAAGCACATATGCCTCTGGTCAAAGGCTTTCGCCACAAGCTGAACACGTTTGGTCTCATCTAAGCCTCTGAAGCCCGAGGTTACCCAGCTACGAATGAAACTTCAGGAAAGGTGCTCAGGGTGATGCGGACTGCCAAGCATTTCACCAGGCAGCCCAGATCGAGTACAAACACTTGTGTTTGAAACGGGCAGAGGAAATGGTGTCAAGAGCGCGCCTCCATCTCCCGGGCGACGTACACATTTTCTCCATGAGATGCAAGCCTTTCCTCCAGTGTGAAAGGCCTTTACACTCTACACCTCTTGCGCTCGCAGCACGCAGGTGCCACCCGCTCTGAGCATCTTCAAAAGGCACAGGGTCACTCAACGTGTGAACCACCGGGCACGGGTGCAGCACACACCTAGGTCTTCGCTGTCGGCCTGAGAACACCCACGGCACAGGGCTTCTTTGGTGCACAAACGTGGTAGCGGTCGGTGATGCATTCTGCTCCGTGAAACCTTCTCGGGGACACAGAGCGTGAGCGCACGTAGATTAGCCCTACACCTCATCCCTCTTTCTTGAGTGAGTTGTAGTGCTATAAGGCAAAACTCCCTGCTGGAATCTCGGTGTGGCTTAAGTATCCTCCGGGAAGCGATCGCTGCTAGAGACACTGTGCTGCTCTCTAGGACAATGGTCTGTGCCTGCACTGCGCTGCTGTTGTCTCCAAGTCGCTTGCGAAGGCCTTTTCGAAGAGGTTGCTCACAGTGTCGTTTCTTTAGAGTAACCCACAGGCATACGAGGATGCCGGTTCTGTGAAGGAAAATGCTCCCTGCCTCAGCCACTTGGGCGCCGTTTTGTACAGGAAAGGACACTCCGCCTTGAAGGTTCTTCCTTCCGGATTGCCACTCGCACTGGCGATGTCTCCTGAATCTCGCGGGGTTACAGTGCAGTCACAAGGTCCTTATCTCAGGCCTAGAACGGCAGAGCGTCCGGCAGCTTTGAAAGAGACCTTCAGCATGCTTCTGGCCTTCGGGGACGCTCCATGAGGAACAAGCTCCTCAGCAGCGTGCGTCTTTAGATCTTTCATGGCAGAACCTCTGTGGGCGACCTCATTCCTCCCCCCACGTGAGAGACACACACAACCTGCCATTAGGGGGTGGAAGGCTTTCGAGTCCAGAAGCGAGGCTGGCGCTCCCACTCAGCATTCCTGCACGGAACTGAGCCCGGGTGCGTGAGACCGTGAGAGGGGGCAAAGACAGGCGTACCAGCGAGCTGTTCACGGTGCACGCTGACGTATCACCCTTCAAGCTCACGTTCATTTCATGGAGAGAACACGAGGCCTTGATGCGCTTTCCTGTGGTACGTAAACTTTGGTCGCGTCCCCTGGTGGGCACATCGGCTCAGGACTGCCCTGTCCCAAAGGCTCCAGGTGTGGAGCCCCACTCTTGGAGCTCAGCCTCACGTGGCTCTTTCACGGACGAGACCGGCTCGCAATGGGACCGTTCACGAGCTGGGGACCGTGCTGGCTGTTAGGAGTCGGCACACCAAGAGCCCTCCGAGGGAGAGGAGCTGCTGACGTTTGCCAGCACAGTCTCCAATTCCGAACTGCAACCATTCCCTGTAAGAGGCTCCCGAAAGCTTCGATGCAGTTTCTCAGTTGGCTATAAATGGAGGCCAGTCACTTGGCAGACTCCCCCAACGCCCGGCCTCCCAGGCTGCGATACAGACACGCCGACTGCTTCAGCCAACAGGGACAGCTTGGAGTAAAAGGGAGACTCCTACGTGTCAAAGTACTTGCCTGACGCTGGCCAGAAGCTCAAACATTTAGGGCAGGGCATCAGGGCACTTCGCCGCACGCGGAGCAAGTTTGTTCTCATCTCGCCTCTGAATGCCGAGTTTAACCAGCTAGGAAGCAAACTTCGGGAAAGGTACTCATGGTGCCGCCGATTCAAAATTCTTTCACCAGACAGCCCAAATCGTGTACGCCTCTTTGTATTTTCCATGGGCAGGACAAAATGGTGTCAACCCGCACGCCTCCAGCTGGGGGTGGGTTGGAGTGGGGTGGGGTGGGGTGGGGTGGGGTGGGAGTGGGGGTTGGGCGACGTACACTTTCCCCATGGGAAACAGGCCCACGCCTTCAGTGTGAAAGGCCTCTACGCCTCTCTGCTTTCGCAGCCCAGGCGTAGCCTCAGCTCTGAAAAGCTTCCAGAGCAGGAAGGTCAGAAAACCTTTGAACCACCCAGCAGGTGCAGCACAGAACAAGGGCTTCTCTCTTGGCCTGAGAACACCCACTGCCCAGCGCTCCTTTGTGTACACACGTGGTGGAGGAAGGGCGCTGGATTCGGCTCCGTGAGAACTTCTCCGGGCCATGTAGTGTGAACGCAAGTAGATGAGCCCTACATCTCATGCCAGTCTGCTGTGCGAGTTGGACAAGGCGAACTCCCTGCTTGAATCCCTGGGTGGGTTAAGTACCCTGCGGGGAAGGATCGGTGCTTGGGAGCCCGGGGCTGGTATCGAGGTGACTGTTGTGTGCATCCACTTCGCAGCTGTTCTCTCTCCGCGGGTTCTCTCCGCCTGCTGCAGCCAAAAGGGACAGCTTAGGGTAAAGATAAAAACCCAGTGTGTAAACGTTCTTGCCTAGCCCTCGCCCCAAGCACAAGCTTATATGCCTCTGGTCAAAGGCTTTCGCCACAAGCTGAACACGTTTGGTCTCATCTAAGCCTCTGAAGCCCGAGTTTACCCAGCTACGAATCAAACTTCAGGAAAGGTGCTCAGGGTGATGCGGACTGCCAAGCGTTTCACCAGGCAGCCCAGATCGAGTACAAACACTTGTGTTTGAAACGGGCAGAGGAAATGGTGTCAAGAGCGCGCCTCCATCTCCCGGGCGACGTACACATTTTCTCCATGAGATGCAAGCCTTTCCTCCAGTGTGAAAGGCCTTTACACTCTACACCTCTTGCGCTCGCAGCACGCAGGTGCCACCCGCTCTGAGCATCTTCAAAAGGCACAGGGTCACGCAACGTGTGAACCACCGGGCGCGGGTGCAGCACACACCTAGGTCTTCGCTGTCGGCCTGAGAACACCCACGGCACAGGGCTTCTTTGGTGCACACACGTGGTAGCGGTCGGTGATGCATTCTGCTCTGTGAAACCTTCTCGGGGACACAGAGCGTGAGCGCACGTAGATTAGCCCTACACCTCATCCCTCTTTCTTGAGTGAGTTGTACTGCTATAAGGCAAAACTCCCTGCTGGAATCTCGGTGTGGCTTAAGTATCCTCCGGGAAGCGATCGCTGCTAGAGACACTGTGCTGCTCTCTAGGACAATGGTCTGTGCCTCCACTGCGCTGCTCTTGTCTCCAAGTCGCTTGCGAAGGCCTTTTCGAAGAGGTTGCTCACAGTGTCGTTTCTTTAGAGTAACCCACAGGCATACGAGGATGCCGGTTCTGTGAAGGAAAATGCTCCCTGCCTCAGCCACTTGGGCGCCGTTTTGTACAGGAAAGGACACTCCGCCTTGAAGGTTCTTCCTTCCGGATTGCCACTCGCACTGGCGATGTCTCCTGAATCTCGCGGGGTTACAGTGCCGTCACAAGGTCCTTATCTCAGGCCTAGAATGGCAGAGCGTCCGGCAGCTTTGAAAGAGACCTTCGGCATGCTTCTGGCCTTCGGGGACGCTCCATGAGGAACAAGCTCCTCAGCAGTGTGCGTCTTTAGATCTTTCATGGCAGAACCTCTGTGGGCGACCTCATTCCTCCCCCCACGTGAGAGACACACACAACCTGCCATTAGGGGGTGGAAGGCTTTCGAGTCCAGAAGCGAGGCTGGCGCTCCCACTCAGCATTCCTGCACGGAACTGAGCCCGGGTGCGTGAGACCGTGAGAGGGGGCAAAGACAGGCGTACCAGCGAGCTGTTCACGGTGCACGCTGACGTATCACCCTTCAAGCTCACGTTCATTTCATGGAGAGAACACGAGGCCTTGATGCGCTTTCCTGTGGTACGTAAACTTTGGTCGCGTCCCCTGGTGGGCACATCGGCTCAGGACTGCCCTGTCCCAAAGGCTCCAGGTGTGGAGCCCCACTCTTGGAGCTCAGCCTCACGTGGCTCTTTCACGGACGAGACCGGCTCGCAATGGGACCGTTCACGAGCTGGGGACCGTGCTGGCTGTTAGGAGTCGGCACACCAAGAGCCCTCCAAGGGAGAGGAGCTGCTGACGTTTGCCAGCACAGTCTCCAATTCCGAACTGCAACCATTCCCTGTAAGAGGCTCCCGAAAGCTTCGACGCAGTTTCTCAGTTAGCTATAAATGGAGGCCAGTCACTTGGCAGACTCCCCCAACGCCCGGCCTCCCAGGCTGCGATACAGACACGCCGACTGCTTCAGCCAACAGGGACAGCTTGGAGTAAAAGGGAGACTCCTACGTGTCAAAGTACTTGCCTGACGCTGGCCAGAAGCTCAAACATTTAGGGCAGGGCATCAGGGCACTTCGCCGCACGCGGAGCAAGTTTGTTCTCATCTCGCCTCTGAATGCCGAGTTTAACCAGCTAGGAAGCAAACTTCGGGAAAGGTACTCAGGGTGCCGCCGATTCAAAATTCTTTCACCAGACAGCCCAAATCGTGTACGCCTCTTTGTATTTTCCATGGGCAGGACAAAATGGTGTCAACCCGCACGCCTCCAGCTGGGGGTGGGTTGGAGTGGGGTGGGGTGGGGTGGGGTGGGGTGGGAGTGGGGGTTGGGCGACGTACACTTTCCCCATGGGAAACAGGCCCACGCCTTCAGTGTGAAAGGCCTCTACGCCTCTCTGCTTTCGCAGCCCAGGCGTAGCCTCAGCTCTGAAAAGCTTCCAGAGCAGGAAGGTCAGAAAACCTTTGAACCACCCAGCAGGTGCAGCACAGAACAAGGGCTTCTCTCTTGGCCTGAGAACACCCACTGCCCAGCGCTCCTTTGTGTACACACGTGGTGGAGGAAGGGTGCTGGATTCGGCTCCGTGAGAACTTCTCCAGGCCACGTAGTGTGAACGCAAGTAGATGAGCCCTACATCTCATGCCAGTCTCTTGAGCGAGTTGGACAAGGCGAACTCCCTGCTTGAATCCCTGGGTGGGTTAAGTACCCTGCGGAGAAGGATCGTTGCTTGGGAGCCCGGGGCTGGTATCGAGGTGACTGTTGTGTGCATCCACTTCGCAGCTGTTCTCTCTCCGCGGGTTCTCTCCGCCTGCTGCAGCCAAAAGGGACAGCTTAGGGTAAAGATAAAAACCCAGTGTGTAAACGTTCTTGCCTAGCCCTCGCCCCAAGCACAAGCTTATATGCCTCTGGTCAAAGGCTTTCGCCACAAGCTGAACACGTTTGGTCTCATCTAAGCCTCTGAAGCCCGAGTTTACCCAGCTACGAATCAAACTTCAGGAAAGGTGCTCAGGGTGATGCGGACTGCCAAGCGTTTCACCAGGCAGCCCAGATCGAGTACAAACACTTGTGTTTGAAACGGGCAGAGGAAATGGTGTCAAGAGCGCGCCTCCATCTCCCGGGCGACGTACACATTTTTTCCATGAGATGCAAACCTTTCCTCCAGTGTGAAAGGTCTTTACACTCTACACCTCTTGCGCTCGCAGCACGCAGGTGCCACCCGCTCTGAGCATCTTCAAAAGGCACAGGGTCACGCAACGTGTGAACTACCGGGCGCGGGTGCAGCACACACCTGGGTCTTCGCTGTCGGCCTGAGAACACCCACGGCACAGGGCTTCTTTGGTGCACACACGTGGTAGCGGTCGGTGATGCATTCTGCTCCGTGAAACCTTCTCGGGGACACAGAGCGTGAGCGCACGTAGATTAGCCCTACACCTCATCCCTCTTTCTTGAGTGAGTTGTACTGCTATAAGGCAAAACTCCCTGCTGGAATCTCGGTGTGGCTTAAGTATCCTCCGGGAAACGATCGCTGCTAGAGACACTGTGCTGCTCTCTAGGACAATGGTCTGTGCCTCCACTGCGCTGCTGTTGTCTCCAAGTCGCTTGCGAAGGCCTTTTCGAAGAGGTTGCTCACGGTGTCGTTTCTTTAGAGTAACCCACAGGCATACGAGGATGCCGGTTCTGTGAAGGAAAATGCTCCCTGCCTCAGCCACTTGGGCGCCGTTTTGTACAGGAAAGGACACTCCGCCTTGAAGGTTCTTCCTTCCGGATTGCCACTCGCACTGGCGATGTCTCCTGAATCTCGCGGGGTTACAGTGCCGTCACAAGGTCCTTATCTCAGGCCTAGAATGGCAGAGCGTCCGGCAGCTTTGAAAGAGACCTTCGGCATGCTTCTGGCCTTCGGGGACGCTCCATGAGGAACAAGCTCCTCAGCAGCGTGCGTCTTTAGATCTTTCATGGCAGAACCTCTGTGGGCGACCTCATTCCTCCCCCCACGTGAGAGACACACACAACCTGCCATTAGGGGGTGGAAGGCTTTCGAGTCCAGAAGCGAGGCTGGCGCTCCCACTCATCATTCCTGCATGGAACTGAGCCCGGGTGCGTGAGACCGTGAGAGGGGGCAAAGACAGGCGTACCAGCGAGCTGTTCACGGTGCACGCTGACGCATCACCCTTCAAGCTCACGTTCATTTCATGGAGAGAACACGAGGCCTTGATGCGCTTTCCTGTGGTACGTAAACTTCGGTTGCGTACCCTGGTGGGCACATCGGCTCAGGACTGCCCTGTCCCAAAGGCTCCAGGTGTGGAGCCCCACTCTTGGAGATCAGCCTCACGTGGCTCTTTCACGGACGAGACCGGCTCGCAATGGGACCGTTCACGAGCTGGGGACCGTGCCGGCTGTTAGGAGTCGGCACACCAAGAGCCCTCCGAGGGAGAGGAGCTGCTGACGTTTGCCAGCACAGTCTCCAATTCCGAACTGCAACCATTCCCTGTAAGAGGCTCCCGAAAGCTTCGACGCAGTTTCTCAGTTAGCTATAAATGGAGGCCAGTCACTTGGCAGACTCCCCCAACGCCCGGCCTCCCAGGCTGCGATACAGACACGCCGACTGCTTCAGCCAACAGGGACAGCTTGGAGTAAAAGGGAGACTCCTACGTGTCAAAGTACTTGCCTGACGCTGGCCAGAAGCTCAAACATTTAGGGCAGGGCATCAGGGCACTTCGCCGCACGCGGAGCAAGTTTGTTCTCATCTCGCCTCTGAATGCCGAGTTTAACCAGCTAGGAAGCAAACTTCGGGAAAGGTACTCAGGGTGCCGCCGATTCAAAATTCTCTCACCAGACAGCCCAAATCGTGTACGCCTCTTTGTATTTTCCATGGGCAGGACAAAATGGTGTCAACCCGCACGCCTCCAGCTGGGGGTGGGTTGGAGTGGGGTGGGGTGGGGTGGGGTGGGAGTGGGGGTTGGGCGACGTACACTTTCCCCATGGGAAACAGGCCCACGCCTTCAGTGTGAAAGGCCTCTACGCCTCTCTGCTTTCGCAGCCCAGGCGTAGCCTCAGCTCTGAAAAGCTTCCAGAGCAGGAAGGTCAGAAAACCTTTGAACCACCCAGCAGGTGCAGCACAGAACAAGGGCTTCTCTCTTGGCCTGAGAACACCCACTGCCCAGCACTCCTTTGTGTACACACGTGGTGGAGGAAGGGCGCTGGATTCGGCTCCGTGAGAACTTCTCCGGGCCACGTAGTGTGAACGCAAGTAGATGAGCCCTACATCTCATGCCAGTCTCCTGTGCGAGTTGGACAAGGCGAACTCCCTGCTTGAATCCCTGGGTGGGTTAAGTACCCTGCGGGGAAGGATCGTTGCTTGGGAGCCCGGGGCTGGTATTGAGGTGACTGTTGTGTGCATCCATTTCGCAGCTGTTCTCTCTCCGCGGGTTCTCTCCGCCTGCTGCAGCCAAAAGGGACAGCTTAGGGTAAAGATAAAAACCCAGTGTGTAAACGTTCTTGCCTAGCCCTCGCCCCAAGCACAAGCACATATGCCTCTGGTCAAAGGCTTTCACCACAAGCTGAACACGTTTGGTCTCATCTAAGCCTCTGAAGCCCGAGTTTACCCAGCTACGAATCAAACTTCAGGAAAGGTGCTCAGGGTGATGCAGACTGCCAAGCGTTTCACCAGGCAGCCCAGATCGAGTACAAACACTTGTGTTTGAAACGGGCAGAGGAAATGGTGTCAAGAGCGCGCCTCCATCTCCCGGGCGACGTACACATTTTCTCCATGAGATGCAAGCCTTTCCTCCAGTGTGAAAGGTCTTTACACTCTACACCTCTTGCGCTCGCAGCACGCAGGTGCCACCCGCTCTGAGCATCTTCAAAAGGCACAGGGTCACGCAACGTGTGAACCACCGGGCGCGGGTGCAGCACACACCTGGGTCTTCGCTGTCGGCCTGAGAACACCCACGGCACAGGGCTTCTTTGGTGCACACACGTGGTAGCGGTCGGTGATGCATTCTGCTCCGTGAAACCTTCTCGGGGACACAGAGCGTGAGCGCACGTAGATTAGCCCTACACCTCATCCCTCTTTCTTGAGTGAGTTGTACTGCTATAAGGCAAAACTCCCTGCTGGAATCTCGGTGTGGCTTAAGTATCCTCCGGGAAACGATCGCTGCTAGAGACACTGTGCTGCTCTCTAGGACAATGGTCTGTGCCTCCACTGCGCTGCTCTTGTCTCCAAGTCGCTTGCGAAGGCCTTTTCGAAGAGGTTGCTCACGGTGTCGTTTCTTTAGAGTAACCCACAGGCATACGAGGATGCCGGTTCTGTGAAGGAAAATGCTCCCTGCCTCAGCCACTTGGGCGCCGTTTTGTACAGGAAAGGACACTCCGCCTTGAAGGTTCTTCCTTCCGGATTGCCACTCGCACTGGCGATGTCTCCTGAATCTCGCGGGGTTACAGTGCCGTCACAAGGTCCTTATCTCAGGCCTAGAACGGCAGAGCGTCCGGCAGCTTTGAAAGAGACCTTCGGCATGCTTCTGGCCTTCGGGGATGCTCCATGAGGAACAAGCTCCTCAGCAGCGTGCGTCTTTAGATCTTTCATGGCAGAACCTCTGTGGGCAACCTCATTCCTCTCCCCACGTGAGAGACACACACAACCTGCCATTAGGGGGTGGAAGGCTTTCGAGTCCAGAAGCGATGCTGGCGCTCCCACTCAGCATTCCTGCACGGAACTGAGCCCGGGTGCGTGAGACCGTGAGAGGGGGCAAAGACAGGCGTACCAGCGAGCTGTTCACGGTGCACGCTGACGTATCACCCTTCAAGCTCACGTTCATTTCATGGAGAGAACACGAGGCCTTGATGCGCTTTCCTGTGGTACGTAAACTTTGGTCGCGTCCCCTGGTGGGCACATCGGCTCAGGACTGCCCTGTCCCAAAGGCTCCAGGTGTGGAGCCCCACTCTTGGAGATCAGCCTCACGTGGCTCTTTCACGGACGAGACCGGCTCGCAATGGGACCGTTCACGAGCTGGGGACCGTGCTGGCTGTTAGGAGTCGGCACACCAAGAGCCCTCCGAGGGAGAGGAGCTGCTGACGTTTGCCAGCACAGTCTCCAATTCCGAACTGCAACCATTCCCTGTAAGAGGCTCCCGAAAGCTTCGACGCAGTTTCTCAGTTAGCTATAAATGGAGGCCAGTCACTTGGCAGACTCCCCCAACGCCCGGCCTCCCAGGCTGCGATACAGACACGCTGACTGCTTCAGCCAACAGGGACAGCTTGGAGTAAAAGGGAGACTCCTACGTGTCAAAGTACTTGCCTGACGCTGGCCAGAAGCTCAAACATTTAGGGCAGGGCATCAGGGCACTTCGCCGCACGCGGAGCAAGTTTGTTCTCATCTCGCCTCTGAATGCCGAGTTTAACCAGCTAGGAAGCAAACTTCGGGAAAGGTACTCAGGGTGCCGCCGATTCAAAATTCTTTCACCAGACAGCCCAAATCGTGTACGCCTCTTTGTATTTTCCATGGGCAGGACAAAATGGTGTCAACCCGCACGCCTCCAGCTGGGGGTGGGTTGGAGTGGGGTGGGGTGGGGTGGGGTGGGGTGGGAGTGGGGGTTGGGCGACGTACACTTTCCCCATGGGAAACAGGCCCACGCCTTCAGTGTGAAAGGCCTCTACGCCTCTCTGCTTTCGCAGCCCAGGCGTAGCCTCAGCTCTGAAAAGCTTCCAGAGCAGGAAGGTCAGAAAACCTTTGAACCACCCAGCAGGTGCAGCACAGAACAAGGGCTTCTCTCTTGGCCTGAGAACACCCACTGCCCAGCGCTCCTTTGTGTACACACGTGGTGGAGGAAGGGTGCTGGATTCGGCTCCGTGAGAACTTCTCCGGGCCACGTAGTGTGGACGCAAGTAGATGAGCCCTACATCTCATGCCAGTCTCCTGTGCGAGTTGGACAAGGCGAACTCCCTGCTTGAATCCCTGGGTGGGTTAAGTACCCTGCGGGGAAGGATCGTTGCTTGGGAGCCCGGGGCTGGTATCGAGGTGACTGTTGTGTGCATCCACTTCGCAGCTGTTCTCTCTCCGCGGGTTCTCTCCGCCTGCTGCAGCCAAAAGGGACAGCTTAGGGTAAAGATAAAAACCCAGTGTGTAAACGTTCTTGCCTAGCCCTCGCCCCAAGCACAAGCTTATATGCCTCTGGTCAAAGGCTTTCGCCACAAGCTGAACACGTTTGGTCTCATCTAAGCCTCTGAAGCCCGAGTTTACCCAGCTACGAATCAAACTTCAGGAAAGGTGCTCAGGGTGATGCGGACTGCCAAGCGTTTCACCAGGCAGCCCAGATCGAGTACAAACACTTGTGTTTGAAATGGGCAGAGGAAATGGTGTCAAGAGCGCGCCTCCATCTCCCGGGCGACGTACACATTTTCTCCATGAGATGCAAGCCTTTCCTCCAGTGTGAAAGGCCTTTACACTCTACACCTCTTGCGCTCGCAGCACGCAGGTGCCACCCGCTCTGAGCATCTTCAAAAGGCACAGGGTCACGCAACGTGTGAACCACCGGGCGCGGGTGCAGCACACACCTAGGTCGTCGCTGTCGGCCTGAGAACACCCACGACACAGGGCTTCTTTGGTGCACACACGTGGTAGCGGTCGGTGATGCATTCTGCTCCGTGAAACCTTCTCGGGGACACAGAGCGTGAGCGCACGTAGATTAGCCCTACACCTCATCCCTCTTTCTTGAGTGAGTTGTACTGCTATAAGGCAAAACTCCCTGCTGGAATCTCGGTGTGGCTTAAGTATCCTCCGGGAAGCGATCGCTGCTAGAGACACTGTGCTGCTCTCTAGGACAATGGTCTGTGCCTCCACTGCGCTGCTCTTGTCTCCAAGTCGCTTGCGAAGGCCTTTTCGAAGAGGTTGCTCACAGTGTCGTTTCTTTAGAGTAACCCACTGGCATATGAGGATGCCGGTTCTGTGAAGGAAAATGCTCCCTGCCTCAGCCACTTGGGCGCCGTTTTGTACAGGAAAGGACACTCCGCCTTGAAGGTTCTTCCTTCCGGATTGCCACTCGCACTGGCGATGTCTCCTGAATCTCGCGGGGTTACAGTGCCGTCACAAGATCCTTATCTCAGGCCTAGAACGGCAGAGCGTCCAGCAGCTTTGAAAGAGACCTTCGGCATGCTTCTGGCCTTCGGGGACGCTCCATGAGGAACAAGCTCCTCAGCAGCGTGCGTCTTTAGATCTTTCATGGCAGAACCTCTGTGGGCGACCTCATTCCTCCCCCCACGTGAGAGACACACACAACCTGCCATTAGGGGGTGGAAGGCTTTCGAGTCCAGAAGCGAGGCTGGCGCTCCCACTCAGCATTCCTGCACGGAACTGAGCCCGGGTGCGTGAGACCGTGAGAGGGGGCAAAGACAGGCGTGCCAGCGAGCTGTTCACGGTGCACGCTGACGCATCACCCTTCAAGCTCACGTTCATTTCATGGAGAGAACACGAGGCCTTGATGCGCTTTCCTGTGGTACGTAAAGTTTGGTCGCGTCCCCTGGTGGGCACATCGGCTCAGGACTGCCCTGTCCCAAAGGCTCCAGGTGTGGAGCCCGACTCTTGGAGCTCAGCCTCACGTGGCTCTTTCACGGACGAGACCGGCTCGCAATGGGACCGTTCACGAGCTGGGGACCGTGCTGGCTGTTAGGAGTCGGCACACCAAGAGCCCTCCGAGGGAGAGGAGCTGCTGACGTTTGCCAGCACAGTCTCCAATTCCGAACTGCAACCATTCCCTGTAAGAGGCTCCCGAAAGCTTCGACGCAGTTTCTCAGTTAGCTATAAATGGAGGCCAGTCACTTGGCAGACTCCCCCAACGCCCGGCCTCCCAGGCTGCGATACAGACACGCCGACTGCTTCAGCCAACAGGGACAGCTTGGAGTAAAAGGGAGACTCCTACGTGTCAAAGTACTTGCCTGACGCTGGCCAGAAGCTCAAACATTTAGGGCAGGGCATCAAGGCACTTCGCCGCACGCGGAGCAAGTTTGTTCTCATCTCGCCTCTGAATGCCGAGTTTAACCAGCTAGGAAGCAAACTTCGGGAAAGGTACTCAGGGTGCCGCCGATACAAAATTCTTTCACCAGACAGCCCAAATCGTGTACGCCTCTTTGTATTTTCCATGGGCAGGACAAAATGGTGTCAACCCGCACGCCTCCAGCTGGGGGTGGGTTGGAGTGGGGTGGGGTGGGGTGGGGTGGGGTGGGAGTGGGGGTTGGGCGACGTACACTTTCCCCATGGGAAACAGGCCCACGCCTTCAGTGTGAAAGGCCTCTATGCCTCTCTGCTTTCGCAGCCCAGGCGTAGCCTCAGCTCTGAAAAGCTTCCAGAGCAGGAAGGTCAGAAAACCTTTGAACCACCCAGCAGGTGCAGCACAGAACAAGGGCTTCTCTCTTGGCCTGAGAACACCCACTGCCCAGCGCTCCTTTGTGTACACACGTGGTGGAGGAAGGGTGCTGGATTCGGCTCCGTGAGAACTTCTCCGGGCCACGTAGTGTGAACGCAAGTAGATGAGCCCTACATCTCATGCCAGTCTCCTGTGCGAGTTGGACAAGGCGAACTCCCTGCTTGAATCCCTGGGTGGGTTAAGTACCCTGCGGGGAAGGATCATTGCTTGGGAGCCCGGGGCTGGTATCGAGGTGACTGTTGTGTGCATCCACTTCGCAGCTGTTCTCTCTCCGCGGGTTCCCTCCGCCTGCTGCAGCCAAAAGGGACAGCTTAGGGTAAAGATAAAAACCCAGTGTGTAAACGTTCTTGCCTAGCCCTCGCCCCAAGCACAAGCTTATATGCCTCTGGTCAAAGGCTTTCGCCACAAGCTGAACACGTTTGGTCTCATCTAAGCCTCTGAAGCCCGAGTTTACCCAGCTACGAATCAAACTTCAGGAAAGGTGCTCAGGGTGATGCGGACTGCCAAGCGTTTCACCAGGCAGCCCAGATCGAGTACAAACACTTGTGTTTGAAACGGGCAGAGGAAATGGTGTCAAGAGCGCGCCTCCATCTCCCGGGCGACGTACACATTTTCTCCATGAGATGCAAGCCTTTCCTCCAGTGTGAAAGGCCTTTACACTCTACACCTCTTGCGCTCGCAGCACGCAGGTGCCACCCGCTCTGAGCATCTTCAAAAGGCACAGGGTCACGCAACGTGTGAACCACCGGGCGCGGTTGCAGCACACACCTAGGTCTTCGCTGTCGGCCTGAGAACACCCACGGCACAGGGCTTCTTTGGTGCACACACGTGGTAGCGGTCGGTGATGCATTCTGCTCCGTGAAACCTTCTCGGGGACACAGAGCGTGAGCGCACGTAGATTAGCCCTACACCTCATCCCTCTTTCTTGAGTGAGTTGTACTGCTATAAGGCAAAACTCCCTGCTGGAATCTCGGTGTGGCTTAAGTATCCTCCGGGAAGCGATCGCTGCTAGAGACACTGTGCTGCTCTCTAGGACAATGGTCTGTGCCTCCACTGCGCTGCTGTTGTCTCCAAGTCGCTTGCGAAGGCCTTTTCGAAGAGGTTGCTCACAGTGTCGTTTCTTTAGAGTAACCCACAGGCATACGAGGATGCCGGTTCTGTGAAGGAAAATGCTCCCTGCCTCAGCCACTTGGGCGCCGTTTTGTACAGGAAAGGACACTCCGCCTTGAAGGTTCTTCCTTCCGGATTGCCACTCGCACTGGCGATGTCTCCTGAATCTCGCGGGGTTACAGTGCCGTCACAAGGTCCTTATCTCAGGCCTAGAACGGCAGAGCGTCCGGCAGCTTTGAAAGAGACCTTCGGCATGCTTCTGGCCTTCGGGGACGCTCCATGAGGAACAAGCTCCTCAGCAGCGTGCGTCTTTAGATCTTTCATGGCAGAACCTCTGTGGGCGACCTCATTCCTCCCCCCACGTGAGAGACACACACAACCTGCCATTAGGGGGTGGAAGGCTTTCGAGTCCAGAAGCGAGGCTGGCGCTCCCACTCAGCATTCCTGCACGGAACTGAGCCCGGGTGCGTGAGACCGTGAGAGGGGGCAAAGACAGGTGTACCAGCGAGCTGTTCACGGTGCACGCTGACGCATCACCCTTCAAGCTCACGTTCATTTCATGGAGAGAACACGAGGCCTTGATGCGCTTTCCTGTGGTACGTAAACTTTGGTCGCGTCCCCTGGTGGGCACATCGGCTCAGGACTGCCCTGTCCCAAAGGCTCCAGGTGTGGAGCCCGACTCTTGGAGCTCAGCCTCACGTGGCTCTTTCACGGACGAGACCGGCTCGCAATGGGACCGTTCACGAGCTGGGGACCGTGCTGGCTGTTAGGAGTCGGCACACCAAGAGCCCTCCGAGGGAGAGGAGCTGCTGACGTTTGCCAGCACAGTCTCCAATTCCCAACTGCAACCATTCCCTGTAAGAGGCTCCCGAAAGCTTCGATGCAGTTTCTCAGTTAGCTATAAATGGAGGCCAGTCACTTGGCAGACTCCCCCAACGCCCGGCCTCCCAGGCTGCGATACAGACACGCCGACTGCTTCAGCCAACAGGGACAGCTTGGAGTAAAAGGGAGACTCCTACGTGTCAAAGTACTTGCCTGACGCTGACCAGAAGCTCAAACATTTAGGGCAGGGCATCAAGGCACTTCGCCGCACGCGGAGCAAGTTTGTTCTCATCTCGCCTCTGAATGCCGAGTTTAACCAGCTAGGAAGCAAACTTCGGGAAAGGTACTCAGGGTGCCGCCGATTCAAAATTCTTTCACCAGACAGCCCAAATCGTGTACGCCTCTTTGTATTTTCCACGGGAAGGACAAAATGGTGTCAACCCGCACGCCTCCACCTGGGGGTGGGTTGGAGTGGGGTGGGGTGGGGTGGGGTGGGGTGGGAGTGGGGGTTGGGCGACGTACACTTTCCCCATGGGAAACAGGCCCACGCCTTCAGTGTGAAAGGCCTCTACGCCTCTCTGCTTTCGCAGCCCAGGCGTACCCTCAGCTCTGAAAAGCTTCCAGAGAAGGAAGGTCAGAAAACCTTTGAACCACCCAGCAGGTGCAGCACAGAACAAGGGCTTCTCTCTTGGCCTGAGAACACCCACTGCCCAGCGCTCCTTTGTGTACACACGTGGTGGAGGAAGGGTGCTGGATTCGGCTCCGTGAGAACTTCTCCGGGCCACGTAGTGTGAACGCAAGTAGATGAGCCCTACATCTCATGCCAGTCTCCTGTGCGAGTTGGACAAGGCGAACTCCCTGCTTGAATCCCTGGGTGGGTTAAGTACCCTGCGGGGAAGGATCGTTGCTTGGGAGCCCGGGGCTGGTATCGAGGTGACTGTTGTGTGCATCCACTTCGCAGCTGTTCTCTCTCCGCGGGTTCCCTCCGCCTGCTGCAGCCAAAAGGGACAGCTTAGGGTAAAGATAAAAACCCAGTGTGTAAACGTTCTTGCCTAGCCCTCGCCCCAAGCACAAGCTTATATGCTTCTGGTCAAAGGCTTTCGCCACAAGCTGAACACGTTTGGTCTCATCTAAGCCTCTGAAGCCCGAGTTTACCCAGCTACGAATCAAACTTCAGGAAAGGTGCTCAGGGTGATGCGGACTGCCAAGCGTTTCACCAGGCAGCCCAGATCGAGTACAAACACTTGTGTTTGAAACGGGCAGAGGAAATGGTGTCAAGAGCGCGCCTCCATCTCCCGGGCGACGTACACATTTTCTCCATGAGATGCAAGCCTTTCCTCCAGTGTGAAAAGCCTTTACACTCTACACCTCTTGCGCTCGCAGCACGCAGGTGCCACCCGTTCTGAGCATCTTCAAAAGGCACAGGGTCACGCAACGTGTGAACCACCGGGCGCGGTTGCAGCACACACCTAGGTCTTCGCTGTCGGCCTGAGAACACCCACGGCACAGGGCTTCTTTGGTGCACACACGTGGTAGCGGTCGGTGATGCATTCTGCTCCGTGAAACCTTCTCGGGGACACAGAGCGTGAGCGCACGTAGATTAGCCCTACACCTCATCCCTCTTTCTTGAGTGAGTTGTACTGCTATAAGGCAAAACTCCCTGCTGGAATCTCGGTGTGGCTTAAGTATCCTCCGGGAAGCGATCGCTGCTAGAGACACTGTGCTGCTCTCTAGGACAATGGTCTGTGCCTCCACTGCGCTGCTGTTGTCTCCAAGTCACTTGCGAAGGCCTTTTCGAAGAGGTTGCTCACAGTGTCGTTTCTTTAGAGTAACCCACAGGCATACGAGGATGCCGGTTCTGTGAAGGAAAATGCTCCCTGCCTCAGCCACTTGGGCGCCGTTTTGTACAGGAAAGGACACTCCGCCTTGAAGGTTCTTCCTTCCGGATTGCCACTCGCACTGGCGATGTTTCCTGAATCTCGCGGGGTTACAGTGCCGTCACAAGGTCCTTATCTCAGGCCTAGAACGGCAGAGCGTCCGGCAGCTTTGAAAGAGACCTTCGGCATGCTTCTGGCCTTCGGGGACGCTCCATGAGGAACAAGCTCCTCAGCAGCGTGCGTCTTTAGATCTTTCATGGCAGAACCTCTGTGGGCGACCTCATTCCTCCCCCCACGTGAGAGACACACACAACCTGCCATTAGGGGGTGGAAGGCTTTCGAGTCCAGAAGCGAGGCTGGCGCTCCCACTCAGCATTCCTGCACGGAACTGAGCCCGGGTGCGTGAGACCGTGAGAGGGGGCAAAGACAGGCGTACCAGCGAGCTGTTCACGGTGCACGCTGACGCATCACCCTTCAAGCTCACGTTCATTTCATGGAGAGAACACGAGGCCTTGATGCGCTTTCCTGTGGTACGTAAACTTTGGTCGCGTCCCCTGGTGGGCACATCGGCTCAGGACTGCCCTGTCCCAAAGGCTCCAGGTGTGGAGCCCGACTCTTGGAGCTCAGCCTCACGTGGCTCTTTCACGGACGAGACCGGCTCACAATGGGACCGTTCACGAGCTGGGGACCGTGCTGGCTGTTAGGAGTCGGCACACCAAGAGCCCTCCGAGGGAGAGGAGCTGCTGACGTTTGCCAGCACAGTCTCCAATTCCGAACTGCAACCATTCCCTGTAAGAGGCTCCCGAAAGCTTCGACGCAGTTTCTCAGTTAGCTATAAATGGAGGCCAGTCACTTGGCAGACTCCCCCAACGCCCAGCCTCCCAGGCTGCGATACAGTCACGCCGACTGCTTCAGCCAACAGGGACAGCTTGGAGTAAAAGTGAGACTCCTACGTGTCAAAGTACTTGCCTGATGCTGCCCAGAAGCTCAAACATTTAGGGCAGGGCATCAAGGCACTTCGCCGCACGCGGAGCAAGTTTGTTCTCATCTCGCCTCTGAATACCGAGTTTAACCAGCTAGGAAGCAAACTTCGGGAAAGGTACTCAGGGTGCCGCCGATTCAAAATTCTTTCACCAGACAGCCCAAATCGTGTACGCCTCTTTGTATTTTCCATGGGCAGGACAAAATGGTGTCAACCCGCACGCCTCCAGCTGGGGGTGGGTTGGAGTGGGGTGGGGTGGGGTGGGGTGGGGTGGGAGTGGGGGTTGGGCGACGTACACTTTCCCCATGGGAAACAGGCCCACGCCTTCAGTGTGAAAGGCCTCTACGCCTCTCTGCTTTCGCAGCCCAGGCGTAGCCTCAGCTCTGAAAAGCTTCCAGAGCAGGAAGGTCAGAAAACCTTTGAACCACCCAGCAGGTGCAGCACAGAACAAGGGCTTCTCTCTTGGCCTGAGAACACCCACTGCCCAGCGCTCCTTTGTGTACACACGTGGTGGAGGAAGGGTGCTGGATTCGGCTCCGTGAGAACTTCTCCGGGCCACGTAGTGTGAACGCAAGTAGATGAGCCCTACATCTCATGCCAGTCTCCTGTGCGAGTTGGACAAGGCGAACTCCCTGCTTGAATCCCTGGGTGGGTTAAGTACCCTGCGGGGAAGGATCGTTGCTTGGGAGCCCGGGGCTGGTATCGAGGTGACTGTTGTGTGCATCCACTTCGCAGCTGTTCTCCCTCCGCGGGTTCCCTCCGCCTGCTGCAGCCAAAAGGGACAGCTTAGGGTAAAGATAAAAACCCAGTGTGTAAACGTTCTTGCCTAGCCCTCACCCCAAGCACAAGCACATATGCCTCTGGTCAAAGGCTTTCGCCACAAGCTGAACACGTTTGGTCTCATCTAAGCCTCTGAAGCCCGAGTTTACCCAGCTACGAATCAAACTTCAGGAAAGGTGCTCAGGGTGATGCGGACTGCCAAGCGTTTCACCAGGCAGCCCAGATCGAGTACAAACACTTGTGTTTGAAACGGGCAGAGGAAATGGTGTCAAGAGCGCGCCTCCATCTCCCGGGCGACGTACACATTTTCTCCATGAGATGCAAGCCTTTCCTCCAGTGTGAAAAGCCTTTACACTCTACACCTCTTGCGCTCGCAGCACGCAGGTGCCACCCGTTCTGAGCATCTTCAAAAGGCACAGGGTCACGCAACGTGTGAACCACCGGGCGCGGTTGCAGCACACACCTAGGTCTTCGCTGTCGGCCTGAGAACACCCACGGCACAGGGCTTCTTTGGTGCACACACGTGGTAGCGGTCGGTGATGCATTCTGCTCCGTGAAACCTTCTCGGGGACACAGAGCGTGAGCGCACGTAGATTAGCCCTACACCTCATCCCTCTTTCTTGAGTGAGTTGTACTGCTATAAGGCAAAACTCCCTGCTGGAATCTCGGTGTGGCTTAAGTATCCTCCGGGAAGCGATCGCTGCTAGAGACACTGTGCTGCTCTCTAGGACAATGGTCTGTGCCTCCACTGCGCTGCTGTTGTCTCCAAGTCACTTGCGAAGGCCTTTTCGAAGAGGTTGCTCACAGTGTCGTTTCTTTAGAGTAACCCACAGGCATACGAGGATGCCGGTTCTGTGAAGGAAAATGCTCCCTGCCTCAGCCACTTGGGCGCCGTTTTGTACAGGAAAGGACACTCCGCCTTGAAGGTTCTTCCTTCCGGATTGCCACTCGCACTGGCGATGTTTCCTGAATCTCGCGGGGTTACAGTGCCGTCACAAGGTCCTTATCTCAGGCCTAGAACGGCAGAGCGTCCGGCAGCTTTGAAAGAGACCTTCGGCATGCTTCTGGCCTTCGGGGACGCTCCATGAGGAACAAGCTCCTCAGCAGCGTGCGTCTTTAGATCTTTCATGGCAGAACCTCTGTGGGCGACCTCATTCCTCCCCCCACGTGAGAGACACACACAACCTGCCATTAGGGGGTGGAAGGCTTTCGAGTCCAGAAGCGAGGCTGGCGCTCCCACTCAGCATTCCTGCACGGAACTGAGCCCGGGTGCGTGAGACCGTGAGAGGGGGCAAAGACAGGCGTACCAGCGAGCTGTTCACGGTGCACGCTGACGCATCACCCTTCAAGCTCACGTTCATTTCATGGAGAGAACACGAGGCCTTGATGCGCTTTCCTGTGGTACGTAAACTTTGGTCGCGTCCCCTGGTGGGCACATCGGCTCAGGACTGCCCTGTCCCAAAGGCTCCAGGTGTGGAGCCCGACTCTTGGAGCTCAGCCTCACGTGGCTCTTTCACGGACGAGACCGGCTCACAATGGGACCGTTCACGAGCTGGGGACCGTGCTGGCTGTTAGGAGTCGGCACACCAAGAGCCCTCCGAGGGAGAGGAGCTGCTGACGTTTGCCAGCACAGTCTCCAATTCCGAACTGCAACCATTCCCTGTAAGAGGCTCCCGAAAGCTTCGACGCAGTTTCTCAGTTAGCTATAAATGGAGGCCAGTCACTTGGCAGACTCCCCCAACGCCCAGCCTCCCAGGCTGCGATACAGTCACGCCGACTGCTTCAGCCAACAGGGACAGCTTGGAGTAAAAGTGAGACTCCTACGTGTCAAAGTACTTGCCTGATGCTGCCCAGAAGCTCAAACATTTAGGGCAGGGCATCAAGGCACTTCGCCGCACGCGGAGCAAGTTTGTTCTCATCTCGCCTCTGAATACCGAGTTTAACCAGCTAGGAAGCAAACTTCGGGAAAGGTACTCAGGGTGCCGCCGATTCAAAATTCTTTCACCAGACAGCCCAAATCGTGTACGCCTCTTTGTATTTTCCATGGGCAGGACAAAATGGTGTCAACCCGCACGCCTCCAGCTGGGAGTGGGTTGGAGTGGGGTGGGGTGGGGTGGGGTGGGGTGGGAGTGGGGGTTGGGCGACGTACACTTTCCCCATGGGAAACAGGCCCACGCCTTCAGTGTGAAAGGCCTCTACGCCTCTCTGCTTTCGCAGCCCAGGCGTAGCCTCAGCTCTGAAAAGCTTCCAGAGCAGGAAGGTCAGAAAACCTTTGAACCACCCAGCAGGTGCAGCACAGAACAAGGGCTTCTCTCTTGGCCTGAGAACACCCACTGCCCAGCGCTCCTTTGTGTACACACGTGGTGGAGGAAGGGTGCTGGATTCGGCTCCGTGAGAACTTCTCCGGGCCACGTAGTGTGAACGCAAGTAGATGAGCCCTACATCTCATGCCAGTCTCCTGTGCGAGTTGGACAAGGCGAACTCCCTGCTTGAATCCCTGGGTGGGTTAAGTACCCTGCGGGGAAGGATCGTTGCTTGGGAGCCCGGGGCTGGTATCGAGGTGACTGTTGTGTGCATCCACTTCGCAGCTGTTCTCCCTCCGCGGGTTCCCTCCGCCTGCTGCAGCCAAAAGGGACAGCTTAGGGTAAAGATAAAAACCCAGTGTGTAAACGTTCTTGCCTAGCCCTCACCCCAAGCACAAGCACATATGCCTCTGGTCAAAGGCTTTCGCCACAAGCTGAACACGTTTGGTCTCATCTAAGCCTCTGAAGCCCGAGTTTACCCAGCTACGAATCAAACTTCAGGAAAGGTGCTCAGGGTGATGTGGACTGCCAAGCGTTTCACCAGGCAGCCCAGATCGAGTACAAACACTTGTGTTTGAAACGGGCAGAGGAAATGGTGTCAAGAGCGCGCCTCCATCTCCCGGGCGACGTACACATTTTCTCCATGAGATGCAAGCCTTTCCTCCAGTGTGAAAGGCCTTTACACTCTACACCTCTTGCGCTCGCAGCACGCAGGTGCCACCCGCTCTGAGCATCTTCAAAAGGCACAGGGTCACGCAACGTGTGAACCACCGGGCGCGGGTGCAGCACACACCTAGGTCTTCGCTGTCAGCCTAAGAACACCCACGGCACAGGGCTTCTTTGGTGCACACACGTGGTAGCGGTCGGTGATGCATTCTGCTCCGTGAAACCTTCTCGGGGACACAGAGCGTGAGCGCACGTAGATTAGCCCTACACCTCATCCCTCTTTCTTGAGTGAGTTGTACTGCTATAAGGCAAAACTCCCTGCTGGAATCTCGGTGTGGCTTAAGTATCCTCCGGGAAGCGATCGCTGCTAGAGACACTGTGCTGCTCTCTAGGACAATGGTCTGTGCCTCCACTGCGCTGCTGTTGTCTCCAAGTCGCTTGCGAAGGCCTTTTCGAAGAGGTTGCTCACAGTGTCGTTTCTTTAGAGTAACCCACAGGCATACGAGGATGCCGGTTCTGTGAAGGAAAATGCTCCCTGCCTCAGCCACTTGGGCGCCGTTTTGTACAGGAAAGGACACTCCGCCTTGAAGGTTCTTCCTTCCGGATTGCCACTCGCACTGGCGATGTCTCCTGAATCTCGCAGGGTTACAGTGCCGTCACAAGGTCCTTATCTCAGGCCTAGAACGGCAGAGCGTCCGGCAGCTTTGAAAGAGACCTTCGGCATTCTTCTGGCCTTCGGGGACGCTCCATGAGGAACAAGCTCCTCAGCAGCGTGCGTCTTTAGATCTTTCATGGCAGAACCACTGTGGGCGACCTCATTCCTCCCCCCACGTGAGAGACACACACAACCTGCCATTAGGGGGTGGAAGGCTTTCGAGTCCAGAAGCGAGGCTGGCGCTCCCACTCAGCATTCTTGCACGGAACTGAGCCCGGGTGCGTGAGACCATGAGAGGGGGCAAAGACAGGCGTACCAGCGAGCTGTTCACGGTGCACGCTGACGCATCACCCTTCAAGCTCACGTTCATTTCATGGAGAGAACACGAGGCCTTGATGCGCTTTCTTGTGGTACGTAAACTTTGGTCGCGTCCCCTGGTGGGCACATAGGCTCAGGACTGCCCTGTCCCAAAGGCTCCAGGTGTGGAGCCCCACTCTTGGAGCTCAGCCTCACGTGGCTCTTTCACGGACGAGACCGGCTCGCAATGGGACCGTTCACGAGCTGGGGACCGTGCTGGCTGTTAGGAGTCGGCACACCAAGAGCCCTCCGAGGGAGAGGAGCTGCTGACGTTTGCCAGCACAGTCTCCAATTCCCAACTGCAACCATTCCCTGTAAGAGGCTCCCGAAAGCTTCGACGCAGTTTCTCAGTTAGCTATAAATGGAGGCCAGTCACTTGGCAGACTCCCCCAACGCCCGGCCTCCCAGGCTGCGATACAGACACGCCGACTGCTTCAGCCAACAGGGACAGCTTGGAGTAAAAGGGAGACTCCTACGTGTCAAAGTACTTGCCTGACGCTGGCCAGAAGCTCAAACATTTAGGGCAGGGCATCAGGGCACTTCGCCGCACGCGGAGCAAGTTTGTTCTCATCTCGCCTCTGAATGCCGAGTTTAACCAGCTAGGAAGCAAACTTCGGGAAAGGTACTCAGGGTGCCGCCGATTCAAAATTCTTTCACCAGACAGCCCAAATCGTGTACGCCTCTTTGTATTTTCCATGGGCAGGACAAAATGGTGTCAACCCGCACGCCTCCAGCTGGGGGTGGGTTGGAGTGGGGTGGGGTGGGGTGGGGTGGGGTGGGAGTGGGGGTTGGGCGACGTACACTTTCCCCATGGGAAACAGGCCCACGCCTTCAGTGTGAAAGGCCTCTACGCCTCTCTGCTTTCGCAGCCCAGGCGTAGCCTCAGCTCTGAAAAGCTTCCAGAGCAGGAAGGTCAGAAAACCTTTGAACCACCCAGCAGGTGCAGCACAGAACAAGGGCTTCTCTCTTGGCCTGAGAACACCCACTGCCCAGCGCTCCTTTGTGTACACACGTGGTGGAGGAAGGGTGCTGGATTCGGCTCCGTGAGAACTTCTCCGGGCCACGTAGTGTGAACGCAAGTAGATGAGCCCTACATCTCATGCCAGTCTCCTGTGCGAGTTGGACAAGGCGAACTCCCTGCTTGAATCCGTGGGTGGGTTAAGTACCCTGCGGGGAAGGATCGTTGCTTGGGAGCCCGGGGCTGGTATCGAGGTGACTGTTGTGTGCATCCACTTCGCAGCTGTTCTCTCTCCGCGGGTTCTCTCCGCCTGCTGCAGCCAAAAGGGACAGCTTAGGGTAAAGATAAAAACCCAGTGTGTAAACGTTCTTGCCTAGCCCTCGCCCCAAGCACAAGCTTATATGCCTCTGGTCAAAGGCTTTCGCCACAAGCTGAACACGTTTGGTCTCATCTAAGCCTCTGAAGCCCGAGTTTACCCAGCTACGAATCAAACTTCAGGAAAGGTGCTCAGGGTGATGCGGACTGCCAAGCGTTTCACCAGGCAGCCCAGATCGAGTACAAACACTTGTGTTTGAAACGGGCAGAGGAAATGGTGTCAAGAGCGCGCCTCCATCTCCCGGGCGACGTACACATTTTCTCCATGAGATGCAAGCCTTTCCTCCAGTGTGAAAGGCCTTTACACTCTACACCTCTTGCGCTCGCAGCACGCAGGTGCCACCCGCTCTGAGCATCTTCAAAAGGCACAGGGTCACGCAACGTGTGAACCACCGGGCGCGGGTGCAGCACACACCTAGGTCTTCGCTGTCGGCCTGAGAACACCCACGGCACAGGGCTTCTTTGGTGCACACACGTGGTAGCGGTCGGTGATGCATTCTGCTCCGTGAAACCTTCTTGGGGACACAGAGCGTGAGCGCACGTAGATTAGCCCTACACCTCATCCCTCTTTCTTGAGTGAGTTGTACTGCTATAAGGCAAAACTCCCTGCTGGAATCTCGGTGTGGCTTAAGTATCCTCCGGGAAGCGATCGCTGCTAGAGACACTGTGCTGCTCTCTAGGACAATGGTCTGTGCCTCCACTGTGCTGCTGTTGTCTACAAGTCGCTTGCGAAGGCCTTTTTGAAGAGGTTGCTCACAGTGTCGTTTCTTTAGAGTAACCCACAGGCATACGAGGATGCTGGTTCTGTGAAGGAAAATGCTCCCTGCCTCAGCCACTTGGGCGCCGTTTTGTACAGGAAAGGACACTCCGCCTTGAAGGTTCTTCCTTCCGGATTGCCACTCGCACTGGCGATGTCTCCTGAATCTCGCGGGGTTACAGTGCCGTCACAAGGTCCTTATCTCAGGCCTAGAACGGCAGAGCGTCCGGCAGCTTTGAAAGGGACCTTCGGCATTCTTCTGGCCTTCGGGGACGCTCCATGAGGAACAAGCTCCTCAGCAGCGTGCGTCTTTAGATCTTTCATGGCAGAACCTCTGTGGGCGACCTCATTCCTCCCCCCACGTGAGAGACACACACAACCTGCCATTAAGGGGTGGAAGGCTTTCGAGTCCAGAAGCGAGGCTGGCGCTCCCACTCAGCATTCCTGCACGGAACTGAGCCCGGGTGCGTGAGACCGTGAGAGGGGGCAAAGACAGGCGTACCAGCGAGCTGTTCACGGTGCACGCTGACGCATCACCCTTCAAGCTCACGTTCATTTCATGGAGAGAACACGAGGCCTTGATGCGCTTTCCTGTGGTACGTAAACTTTGGTCGCGTCCCCTGGTGGGCACATCGGCTCAGGACTGCCCTGTCCCAAAGGCTCCAGGTGTGGAGCCCGACTCTTGGAGCTCAGCCTCACGTGGCTCTTTCACGGACGAGACCGGCTCGCAATGGGACTGTTCACGAGCTGGGGACCGTGCTGGCTGTTAGGAGTCGGCACACCAAGAGCCCTCCGAGGGAGAGGAGCTGCTGACGTTTGCCAGCACAGTCTCCAAATCCCAACTGCAACCATTCCCTGTAAGAGGCTCCCGAAAGCTTCGACGCAGTTTCTCAGTTAGCTATAAATGGAGGCCAGTCACTTGGCAGACTCCCCCAACGCCCGGCCTCCCAGGCTGCGATACAGACACGCCGACTGCTTCAGCCAACAGGGACAGCTTGGAGTAAAAGGGAGACTCCTACGTGTCAAAGTACTTGCCTGACGCTGGCCAGAAGCTCAAACATTTAGGGCAGGGCATCAAGGCACTTCGCCGCACGCGGAGCAAGTTTGTTCTCATCTCGCCTCTGAATGCCGAGTTTAACCAGCTAGGAAGCAAACTTCGGGAAAGGTACTCAGGGTGCCGCCGATTCAAAATTCTTTCACCAGACAGCCCAAATCGTGTACGCCTCTTTGTATTTTCCATGGGCAGGACAAAATGGTGTCAACCCGCACGCCTCCAGCTGGGGGTGGGTTGGAGTGGGGTGGGGTGGGGTGGGGTGGGGTGGGAGTGGGGGTTGGGCGACGTACACTTTCCCCATGGGAAACAGGCCCACGCCTTCAGTGTGAAAGGCCTCTACGCCTCTCTGCTTTCGCAGCCCAGGCGTAGCCTCAGCTCTGAAAAGCTTCCAGAGCAGGAAGGTCAGAAAACCTTTGAACCACCCAGCAGGTGCAGCACAGAACAAGGGCTTCTCTCTTGGCCTGAGAACACCCACTGCCCAGCGCTCCTTTGTGTACACACGTGGTGGAGGAAGGGTGCTGGATTCGGCTCCGTGAGAACTTCTCCGGGCCACGTAGTGTGAACGCAAGTAGATGAGCCCTACATCTCATGCCAGTCTCCTGTGCGAGTTGGACAAGGCGAACTCCCTGCTTGAATCCCTGGGTGGGTTAAGTACCCTGCGGGGAAGGATCGTTGCTTGGGAGCCCGGGGCTGGTATCGAGGTGACTGTTGTGTGCATCCACTTCGCAGCTGTTCTCTCTCCGCGGGTTCCCTCCGCCTGCTGCAGCCAAAAGGGACAGCTTAGGGTAAAGATAAAAACCCAGTGTGTAAACGTTCTTGCCTAGCCCTCACCCCAAGCACAAGCACATATGCCTCTGGTCAAAGGCTTTCGCCACAAGCTGAACACGTTTGGTCTCATCTAAGCCTCTGAAGCCCGAGTTTACCCAGCTACGAATCAAACTTCAGGAAAGGTGCTCAGGGTGATGCGGACTGCCGAGCGTTTCACCAGGCAGCCCAGATCGAGTACAAACACTTGTGTTTTAAACGGGCAGAGGAAATGGTGTCAAGAGCACGCCTCCATCTCCCGGGCGACGTACACATTTTCTCCATGAGATGCAAGCCTTTCCTCCAGTGTGAAAGGCCTTTACACTCTACACCACTTGCGCTCGCAGCACGCAGGTGCCACCTGCTCTGAGCATCTTCAAAAGGCACAGGGTCACGCAACGTGTGAACCACCGGGTGCGGGTGCAACACACACCTAGGTCTTCGCTGTCGGCCTGAGAACTCCCACGGCACAGGGCTTCTTTGGTGCACACACGTGGTAGCGGTCGGTGATGCATTCTGCTCCGTGAAACCTTCTTGGGGACACAGAGCGTGAGCGCACGTAGATTAGCCCTACACCTCATCCCTCTTTCTTGAGTGAGTTGTACTGCTATAAGGCAAAACTCCCTGCTGGAATCTCGGTGTGGCTTAAGTATCCTCCGGGAAGCGATCGCTGCTAGAGACACTGTGCTGCTCTCTAGGACAATGGTCTGTGCCTCCACTGCGCTGCTGTTGTCTCCAAGTCGCTTGCGAAGGCCTTTTCGAAGAGGTTGCTCACAGTGTCGTTTCTTTAGAGTAACCCACAGGCATACGAGGATGCCGGTTCTGTGAAGGAAAATGCTCCCTGCCTCAGCCACTTGGGCGCCATTTTGTACAGGAAAGGACACTCCGCCTTGAAGGTTCTTCCTTCCGGATTGCCACTCGCACTGGCGATGTCTCCTGAATCTCGCGGAGTTACAGTGCCGTCACAAGGTCCTTATCTCAGGCCTAGAACGGCAGAGCGTCCGGCAGCTTTGAAAGAGACCTTCGGCATTCTTCTGGCCTTCGGGGACGCTCCATGAGGAACAAGCTCCTCAGCAGCGTGCGTCTTTAGATCTTTCATGGCAGAACCTCTGTGGGCGACCTCATTCCTCCCCCCACGTGAGAGACACACACAACCTGCCATTAGGGGGTGGAAGGCTTTCGAGTCCAGAAGCGAGGCTGGCGCTCCCACTCAGCATTCCTGCACGGAACTGAGCCCGGGTGTGTGAGACCGTGAGAGGGGGCAAAGACAGGCGTACCAGCGAGCTGTTCACGGTGCACGCTGACGCATCACCCTTCAAGCTCACGTTCATTTCATGGAGAGAACACGAGGCCTTGATGCGCTTTCCTGTGGTACGTAAAGTTTGGTCGCGTCCCCTGGTGGGCACATCGGCTCAGGACTGCCCTGTCCCAAAGGCTCCAGGTGTGGAGCCCGACTCTTGGAGCTCAGCCTCACGTGGCTCTTTCACGGACGAGACCGGCTCGCAATGGGACCGTTCACGAGCTGGGGACCGTGCTGGCTGTTAGGAGTCGGCACACCAAGAGCCCTCCGAGGGAGAGGAGCTGCTGACGTTTGCCAGCACAGTCTCCAATTCCAAACTGCAACCATTCCCTGTAAGAGGCTCCCGAAAGCTTCGACGCAGTTTCTCAGTTAGCTATAAATGGAGGCCAGTCACTTGGCAGACTCCCCCAATGCCCAGCCTCCCAGGCTGCGATACAGACACGCCGACTGCTTCAGCCAACAGGGACAGCTTGGAGTAAAAGTGAGACTCCTACGTGTCAAAGTACTTGTCTGACGCTGGCCAGAAGCTCAAACATTTAGGGCAGGGCATCAAGGCACTTCGCCGCACGCGGAGCAAGTTTGTTCTCATCTCGCCTCTGAATACCGAGTTTAACCAGCTAGGAAGCAAACTTCGGGAAAGGTACTCAGGGTGCCGTCGATTCAAAATTCTTTCACCAGACAGCCCAAATCGTGTACGCCTCTTTGTATTTTCCATGGGCAGGACAAAATGGTGTCAACCCGCACGCCTCCAGCTGGGGGTGGGATGGAGTGGGGTGGGGTGGGGTGGGGTGCGGTGGGAGTGGGGGTTGGGCGACGTACACTTTCCCCATGGGAAACAGGCCCACGCCTTCAGTGTGAAAGGCCTCTACGCCTCTCTGCTTTCGCAGCCCAGGCGTAGCCTCAGCTCTGAAAAGCTTCCAGAGCAGGAAGGTCAGAAAACCTTTGAACCACCCAGCAGGTGCAGCACAGAACAAGGGCTTCTCTCTTGGCCTGAGAACACCCACTGCCCAGCGCTCCTTTGCGTACACACGTGGTGGAGGAAGGGTGCTGGATTCGGCTCCGTGAGAACTTCTCCGGGCCACGTAGTGTGAACGCAAGTAGATGAGCCCTACATCTCATGCCAGTCTCCTGTGCGAGTTGGACAAGGCGAACTCCCTGCTTGAATCCCTGGGTGGGTTAAGTACCCTGCGGAGAAGGATCGTTGCTTGGGAGCCCGGGGCTGGTATCGAGGTGACTGTTCTGTGCATCCACTTCGCAGCTGTTCTCTCTCCGCGGGTTCTCTCCGCCTGCTGCAGCCAAAAGGGACAGCTTAGGGTAAAGATAAAAACCCAGTGTGTAAACGTTCTTGCCTAGCCCTCGCCCCAAGCACAAGCTTATATGCCTCTGGTCAAAGGCTTTCGCCACAAGCTGAACACGTTTGGTCTCATCTAAGCCTCTGAAGGCCGAGTTTACCCAGCTACGAATCAAACTTCAGGAAAGGTGCTCAGGGTGATGCGGACTGCCAAGCGTTTCACCAGGCAGCCCAGATCGAGTACAAACACTTGTGTTTGAAACGGGCAGAGGAAATGGTGTCAAGAGCGCGCCTCCATCTCCCGGGCGACGTACACATTTTCTCCATGAGATGCAAGCCTTTCCTCCAGTGTGAAAGGCCTTTACACTCTACATCTCTTGCGCTCGCAGCACGCAGGTGCCACCCGCTCTGAGCGTCTTCAAAAGGCACAGGGTCACGCAACGTGTGAACCACCGGGCGCGGGTGCAGCACACACCTAGGTCTTCGCTGTCGGCCTGAGAACACCCACGGCACAGGGCTTCTTTGGTGCACACACGTGGTAGCGGTCGGTGATGCATTCTGCTCCGTGAAACCTTCTCGGGGACACAGAGCGTGAGCGCACGTAGATTAGCCCTACACCTCATCCCTCTTTCTTGAGTGAGTTGTACTGCTATAAGGCAAAACTCCCTGCTGGAATCTCGGTGTGGCTTAAGTATCCTCCGGGAAGCGATCGCTGCTAGAGACACTGTGCTGCTCTCTAGGACAATGGTCTGTGCCTCCACTGCGCTGCTGTTGTCTCCAAGTCGCTTGCGAAGGCCTTTTCGAAGAGGTTGCTCACAGTGTCGTTTCTTTAGAGTAACCCACAGGCATACGAGGATGCCGGTTCTGTGAAGGAAAATGCTCCCTGCCTCAGCCACTTGGGCGCCGTTTTGTACAGGAAAGGACACTCCGCCTTGAAGGTTCTTCCTTCCGGATTGCCACTCGCACTGGCGATGTCTCCTGAATCTCGCGGGGTTACAGTGCCGTCACAAGGTCCTTATCTCAGGCCTAGAACGGCAGAGCGTCCGGCAGCTTTGAAAGAGACCTTCGGCATGCTTCTGGCCTTCGGGGACGCTCCATGAGGAACAAGCTCCTCAGCAGCGTGCGTCTTTAGATCTTTCATGGCAGAACCTCTGTGGGCGACCTCATTCCTCCCCCCACGTGAGAGACACACACAACCTGCCATTAGGGGGTGGAAGGCTTTCGAGTCCAGAAGCGAGGCTGGCGCTCCCACTCAGCATTCCTGCACGGAACTGAGCCCGGGTGCGTGAGACCGTGAGAGGGGGCAAAGACAGGCGTACCAGCGAGCTGTTCACGGTGCACGCTGACGTATCACCCTTCAAGCTCACGTTCATTTCATGGAGAGAACACGAGGCCTTGATGCGCTTTCCTGTGGTACGTAAACTTTGGTCGCGTCCCCTGGTGGGCACATCGGCTCAGGACTGCCCTGTCCCAAAGGCTCCAGGTGTGGAGCCCCACTCTTGGAGATCAGCCTCACGTGGCTCTTTCACGGACGAGACCGGCTCGCAATGGGACCGTTCACGAGCTGGGGACCGTGCTGGCTGTTAGGAGTCGGCACACCAAGAGCCCTCCGAGGGAGAGGAGCTGCTGACGTTTGCCAGCACAGTCTCCAATTCCGAACTGCAACCATTCCCTGTAAGAGGCTCCCGAAAGCTTCGACGCAGTTTCTCAGTTAGCTATAAATGGAGGCCAGTCACTTGGCAGACTCCCCCAACGCCCGGCCTCTCAGGCTGCGATACAGACACGCAGACTGTTTCAGCCAACAGGGACAGCTTGGAGTAAAAGTGAGAATCCTACGTGTCAAAGTACTTGCCTGACGCTGGCCAGAAGCTCAAACATTTAGGGCAGTGTATCAGGGCACTTCGCCGCACGCGGAGCAAGTTTGTTCTCATCTCGCCTCTGAATGCCGAGTTTAACCAGCTAGGAAGCAAACTTCGGGAAAGGTACTCAGGGTGCCGCCGATTCAAAATTCTTTCACCAGACAGCCCAAATCGTGTACGCCTCTTTGTATTTTCCATGGGCAGGACAAAATGATTTCAACCCGCACGCCTCCAGCTGGGGGTGGGTTGGAGTGGGTTGGGGTGGGGTGGGGTGGGGTGGGAGTGGGGGTTGGGCGACGTACACTTTCCCCATGGGAAACAGGCCCACGCCTTCAGTGTGAAAGGCCTCTACGCCTCTCTGCTTTCGCAGCCCAGGCGTAGCTTCAGCTCTGAAAAGCTTCCAGAGCAGGAAGGTCAGAAAACCTTTGAACCACCCAGCAGGTGCAGCACAGAACAAGGGCTTCTCTCTTGGCCTGAGAACACCCACTGCCCAGCGCTCCTTTGTGTACACACGTGGTGGAGGAAGGGTGCTGGATTCGGCTCCGTGAGAACTTCTCCGGGCCACGTAGTGTGAACGCAAGTAGATGAGCCCTACATCTCATGCCAGTCTCCTGTGCGAGTTGGACAAGGCGAACTCCCTGCTTGAATCCCTGGGTGGGTTAAGTACCCTGCGGGGAAGGATCGTTGCTTGGGAGCCCGGGGCTTGTATCGAGGTGACTGTTGTGTGCATCCACTTCGCAGCTGTTCTCTCTCCGCGGGTTCTCTCCGCCTGCTGCAGCCAAAAGGGACAGCTTAGGGTAAAGATAAAAACCCAGTGTGTAAACGTTCTTGCCTAGCCCTCGCCCCAAGCACAAGCTTATATGCCTCTGGTCAAAGGCTTTCACCACAAGCTGAACACGTTTGGTCTCATCTAAGCCTCTGAAGCCCGAGTTTACCCAGCTACGAATCAAACTTCAGGAAAGGTGCTCAGGGTGATGCGGACTGCCAAGCATTTCACCAGGCAGCCCAGATCGAGTACAAACACTTGTGTTTGAAACGGGCAGAGGAAATGGTGTCAAGAGCGCGCCTCCATCTCCCGGGCGACGTACACATTTTCTCCATGAGATGCAAGCCTTTCCTCCAGTGTGAAAGGCCTTTACACTCTACACCTCTTGCGCTCGCAGCACGCAGGTGCCACCTGCTCTGAGCGTCTTCAAAAGGCACAGGGTCACGCAACGTGTGAACCACCGGGCGCGGGTGCAGCACACACCTAGGTCTTCGCTGTCGGCCTGAGAACACCCACGGCACAGGGCTTCTTTGGTGCACACACGTGGTAGCGGTCGGTGATGCATTCTGCTCCGTGAAACCTTCTCGGGGACACAGAGCGTGAGCGCACGTAGATTAGCCCTACACCTCATCCCTCTTTCTTGAGTGAGTTGTACTGCTATAAGGCAAAACTCCCTGCTGGAATCTCGGTGTGGCTTAAGTATCCTCCGGGAAGCGATCGCTGCTAGAGACACTGTGCTGCTCTCTAGGACAATGGTCTGTGCCTCCACTGCGCTGCTGTTGTCTCCAAGTCGCTTGCGAAGGCCTTTTCTAAGAGGTTGCTCACAGTGTCGTTTCTTTAGAGTAACCCACAGGCATACGAGGATGCCGGTTCTGTGAAGGAAAATGCTCCCTGCCTCAGCCACTTGGGCGCCGTTTTGTACAGGAAAGGACACTCCGCCTTGAAGGTTCTTCCTTCCGGATTGCCACTCGCACTGGCGATGTCTCCTGAATCTCGCGGGGTTACAGTGCCATCACAAGGTCCTTATCTCAGGCCTAGAACGGCAGAGCGTCCGGCAGCTTTGAAAGAGACCTTCGGCATTCTTCTGGCCTTCGGGGACGCTCCATGAGGAACAAGCTCCTCAGCAGCGTGTGTCTTTAGATCTTTCATGGCAGAACCTCTGTGGGCGACCTCATTCCTCCCCCCACGTGAGAGACACACACAACCTGCCATTAGGGGGTGGAAGGCTTTCGAGTCCAGAAGCGAGGCTGGCGCTCCCACTCAGTATTCCTGCACGGAACTGAGCCCGGGTGCGTGAGACCGTGAGAGGGGGCAAAGACAGGCGTACGAGCGAGCTGTTCACGGTGCACGCTGACGCATCACCCTTCAAGCTCACGTTCATTTCATGGAGAGAACACGAGGCCTTGATGCGCTTTCCTGTGGTACGTAAACTTTGGTCGCGTCCCCTGGTGGGCACATCGGCTCAGGACGGCCCTGTCCCAAAGGCTCCAGGTGTGGAGCCCGACTCTTGGAGCTCAGCCTCACGTGGCTCTTTCACGGACGAGACCGGCTCGCAATGGGACCGTTCACGAGCTGGGGACCGTGCTGGCTGTTAGGAGTCGGCACACCAAGAGCCCTCCGAGGGAGAGGAGCTGCTGACTTTTGCCAGCACAGTCTCCAATTCCGAACTGCAACCATTCCCTGTAAGAGGCTCCCGAAAGCTTCGACGCAGTTTCTCAGTTAGCTATAAATGGAGGCCAGTCACTTGGCAGACTCCCCCAACGCCCGGCCTCCCAGGCTGCGATACAGACACGCCGACTGCTTCAGCCAACAGGGACAGCTTGGAGTAAAAGTGAGAATCCTACGTGTCAAAGTACTTGCCTGACGCTGGCCAGAAGCTCAAACATTTAGGGCAGGGTATCAGGGCACTTCGTCGCACACGGAGCAAGTTTGTTCTCATCTCGCCTCTGAATGCCGAGTTTAACCAGCTAGGAAGCAAACTTCGGGAAAGGTACTCAGGGTGCCGCCGATTCAAAATTCTTTCACCAGACAGCCCAAATCGTGTACGACTCTTTGTATTTTCCATGGGCAGGACAAAATGGTGTCAACCCGCACGCCTCCAGCTGGGGGTGGGTTGGAGTGGGGTGGGGTGGGGTGGGGTGGGGTGGGAGTGGGGGTTGGGCGACGTACACTTTCCCCATGGGAAACAGGCCCACGCCTTCAGTGTGAAAGGCCTCTACGCCTCTCTGCTTTCGCAGCCCAGGCGTAGCCTCAGCTCTGAAAAGCTTCCAGAGCAGGAAGGTCAGAAAACCTTTGAACCACCCAGCAGGTGCAGCACAGAACAAGGGCTTCTCTCTTGGCCTGAGAACACCCACTGCCCAGCGCTCCTTTGTGTACACACGTGGTGGAGGAAGGGTGCTGGATTCGGCTCCGTTGAGAACTTCTCCGGGCCACGTAGTGTGAACGCAAGTAGATGAGCCCTACATCTCATGCCAGTCTCCTGTGCGAGTTGGACAAGGCGAACTCCCTGCTTGAATCCCTGGGTGGGTTAAGTACCCTGCGGGGAAGGATCGTTGCTTGGGAGCCCGGGGCTGGTATCGAGGTGACTGTTCTGTGCATCCATTTCGCAGCTGTTCTCTCTCCGCGGGTTCTCTCCGCCTGCTGCAGCCAAAAGGGACAGCTTAGGGTAAAGATAAAAACCAGTGTGTAAACGTTCTTGCCTAGCCCTCGCCCCAAGCACAAGCTTATATGCCTCTGGTCAAAGGCTTTCGCCACAAGCTGAACACGTTTGGTCTCATCTAAGCCTCTGAAGCCCGAGTTTACCCAGCTACGAATCAACTTCAGAAAGGTGCTCAGGGTGATGCGGACTGCCAAGCGTTTCACCAGGCAGCCCAGATCGAGTACAAACACTTGTGTTTGAAACGGGCAGAGGAAATGGGTGTCAACAGCGCGCCTCCATCTCCCGGACGACGTACACATTTTCTCCATGAGATGCAAGCCTTTCCTCCAGTGTGAAAGGCCTTTACACTCTACACCTCTTGCGCTCGCAGCACGCAGGTGCCACCCGCTCTGAGCGTCTTCAAAAGGCACAGGGTCACGCAACGTGTGAACCACCGGGCGCGGGTGCAGCACACACCTAGGTCTTCGCTGTCGGCCTGAGAACACCCACGGCACAGGGCTTCTTTGGTGCACACACGTGGGTAGCGGTCGGTGATGCATTCTGCTCCGTGAAACCTTCTCGGGGACACAGAGCGTGAGGCGCACGTAGATTAGCCCAACACCTCATCCCTCTTTCTTGAGTGAGTTGTACTGCTATAAGGCAAAACTCCCTGCTGGAATCTCGGTGTGGCTTAAGTATCCTCCGGGAAGCGATCGCTGCTAGAGACACTGTGCTGCTCTCTAGGACAATGGTCTGTGCCTCCACTGCACTGCTGTTGTCTCCAAGGTCGCTTGCGTAGGCCTTTTTGAAGAGGTTGCTCACAGTGTCGTTTCTTTAGAGTAACCCACAGGCATACGAGGATGCCGGTTCTGTGAAGGAAAATGCTCCCTGCCTCAGCCACTTGGGGCGCCGTTTTGTACAGGAAAGGACACTCCGCCTTGAAGGTTCTTCCTTCCGGATTGCCACTCGCACTGGCGATGTCTCCTGAATCTCGCGGGGTTACAGTGCCGTCACAAGGTCCTTATCTCAGGCCTAGAACGGCAGAGCGTCCGGCAGCTTTGAAAGAGACCATCGGCATGCTCTGGCCTTCGGGGACGCTCCATGAGGAACAAAGCTCCTCAGCAGCGTGCGTCTTTAGATCTTTCATGGCAGAACCTCTGTGGGCGACCTCATTCCTCCCCCCACGTGAGAGACACACACAACCTGCCATTAGGGGGGTGGAAGGCTTTCGAGTCATAAGCGAGGCTGGCCGCTCCCACTCAGCATTCCTGCACGGAACTGAGCCGGGTGCGTGAGACCGTGAGAGGGGGCAAAGACAGGCGTACCAGCGAGCTGTTCACGGTGCACGCTGACGCATCACCCTTCAAGCTCACGTTCATTTCATGGAGAGAACACGAGGCCTTGATGCGCTTTCCTGTGGTACGTAAACTTTGGTCGCGTCCCCTGTGGGGCACATCGGCTCAGGACTGCCCTGTCCCAAAGGCTCCTGGTGTGGAGCCCGACTCTTGAAGCTGAGCCTCACGTGGCTCTTTCACGGACGAGACGCGCTCGCAATGGGACCGTTCACGAGCTGGGGACCGTGCTGGCTGTTAGGAGTCCGCACACCAAGAGCCCTCCGAGGGAGAGGAGCTTGCTGACGTTTGCCAGCACAGTCTCCAATTCCGAACTGCAACCATTCCCCGTAAGAGGTTCCCGAAAGCTTCGACGCAGTTTCTCAGTTAGCTATAAATGGAGGCCAGTCACTTGGCAGACTCCCCCAACGCCCGCCTCCCAGGCTGTGATACAGGACACGCCGACTGCTTCAGCCAACAGGGACAGCTTGGAGTAAAAGTGAGAATCCTACGTGTCAAAGTACTTGCCTGACGCTGGCCAGAAGCTCAAACATTTAGGGCAGGGTATCAGGGCACTTCGCCGCACGCGGAGCAAGTTTGTTCTCATCTCGCCTCTGAATGCCGAGTTTAACCAGCTAGGAAGCAAACTTCGGGAAAGGTACTCAGGGTGCCGCCGATTCAAAATTCTTTCACCAGACAGCCCAAATCGTGTACGCCTCTTTGTATTTTCCATGGGCAGGACAAAATGGTGTCACCCGCACGCCTCCAGCTGGGGGTGGGTTGGAGTGGTGTGGGGTGGGGTGGGGTGGGGTGGGAGTGGGGGTTGGGCGACGTACACTTTCCCATGGGAAACAGGCCCACACCTTCAGTGTGAAAGGCCTCTACGACTCTCTGCTTTCGCAGCCCAGGCGTAGCCTCAGCTCTGAAAAGCTTCCAGAGCAGGAAGGTCAGAAAACCTTTGAACCACCCAGCAGGTGCAGCACAGAACAAGGGCTTCTCTCTTGGCCTGAGAACACCCACTGCCCAGCGCTCCTTTGTGTACACACGTGGTGGAGGAAGGGTGCTGGATTCGGCTCCGTGAGAACTTCTCCGGGCCACGTAGTTGTGAACGCAAGTAGATGAGCCCTACATCTCATGCCAGTCTCCTGTGCGAGTTGGACAAGGCGAACTCCCTGCTTGAATCCCTGGGTGGGTTAAGTACCCTGCGGGGAAGGATCGTTGCTTGGGAGCCCAGGGCTGGTATCGAGGTGACTGTTCTGTGCATCCATTTCTCAGCTGTTCTCATCTCCGCGGGATCTCTCCGCCTGCTGCAGCCAAAAGGGACAGCTTAGGGTAAAGATAAAAACCCAGTGTGTAAACGTTCTTGCCTAGCCTCGCCCCAAGCACAAGCTTATATGCTCTTGGTCAAAGCTTTCCGCCCACAAGCTGAACACGTTTGGTCTCATCTAAGCCTCTGAAGCCCGAGTTTACCCAGCTACGAATCAAACTTCAGGAAAGGTGCTCAGGGTGATGCGGACTGCCAAGCGTTTCACCAGGCAGCCCAGATCGAGTACAAACACTTGTGT